>NC_064255.1:7557634-8225268 GCF_003254725.2 Canis lupus dingo
TGAAACATAGGAAATAATTCCATATATAGCTGTAAGTTAGTGCTTGATTTTATTTTACTTTTTTTTTAAGATTTATTTATTTGAAAGAGAGAGACAGCTTGTGTGACTTGAGGGAAGAGGAAGGGGGGAGAGAGAAAGGATCTCAAGCCAACTCCGTGTTGCACGGGAGCACGAAGCAGGACTTGATCTCATGACCCTGAGATCCTGACTCAAGCCAAAATCACCAACTCAGAAACCAAATTGAAAATTGAAGACAGGTCAGCAAACTAAAGTATCTTTTTTTTTTTTTTTTTTTTTTTCAAACTAAAGTATCTTACATGTTACTACAGATGTTAACCCCCATAATTTGAAGTTAAATGTAACTGACTGAATTCTTACTTTACCACTGATTAGATTTTACGACTGAAGAAGTCACCTCACCTCTCCAAACATCATTTCCACATGCGTAGAACAGGAACAACAATTACTTCATAGAGTTGCTATGAGAATTATATAAGGGATGAGCTGCTAATTCTGGGATGTGTGCTGGGGAAAAGCTTCCTTCTTGGACAGGCCACTGTGGAAAGAAAAAGCATGTAGCCCTTTTTGTATCTGTTGCTACTGATGCATAATAAGCCAACTGGAAAGCCAGTAGCTTGAAACAAGGACAGGGTCTTGAGCTTGTAACTTCTTTGAGTTGGTAGTTGAGGTAACACTTTGCTGGGTGAGTCTTCAGGCCTCATCTGAGCTCCTTCATGCTTCTCATACTTCTGCATTGGCTCAATCAAACTGATGGAATTTTATGAATATTTTTATAGTTTACCCCTATTCAAAATGATACTCAAAATATTTAGCAACCAATTTGGCAGAGGCTTGGACCACTTGAATGCAGTTGTAGGGCTGAATCACAAGCCCGGATGCCCCTTGCCAGGTGATTGTTGACCCTTTAGTTCCTGAATCATCAGGTGGTCTGAGGGGATGAGTGGAGATGGATAAGCATGAACACCAAGGTGGAAGACCATCTGGGGGTTGCAGCAGTAGCTGTATATCGGCCAGGACAAACTATTGCTGATACAAACTGGTTGAGTGTTAGCCGTGTCCCATCCATGTTACAATCTTCCTGTCCAGGTTTCCCAAGACTTTTGATATCTACCATTAATATACTTTACCCTGAAGTTAGCACTGGTGCCCCCTACATCTTGGTACACCAAGGGTACTGCTTATATCCAGGTTCCTCTCCACCTTACCTCTCACAAACTCCAGTACCCACATCAAGGACAAACACAAGTCATACAAATATTCTTTAGTAACAGGACAACAGTTCTTAATTATAAAAGTGATGGCAATAGGGTAGTTTGAAAAAAACAATATATTAAGTACTTTAATATTGTAATTATTATATTTGTCAGGTGGGACAAAAATAAGCCCAATTACTTTTTTTTCACAATAGAAAACAAAATAAAGTTGGTATAGATTTTCCCAAATACATGATTCTCAAAGTGGAAAGAGACACACATCCTTTTTCAAAAGGCATCATGAAGTCTCTTGAGTCCTTTATGCTTTTTTCTGGAGGGTATTATGCTGAGTGAAGTAAGTCAGTCGGAGAAGGACAAACATTATATGTTCTCATTCATTTGGGGAATATAAATAATAGTGAAAGGGAATATAAGGGAAGGGAGAAGAAATGTGTGGGAAATATCAGAAAGGGAGACAGAACGTAAAGACTGCTAACTCTGGGAAACGAACTAGGGGTGGTAGAAGGGGAGGAGGGCGGGGGGTGGGAGTGAGTGGGTGATGGGCACTGGGGGTTATTCTGTATGTTAGTAAATTGAACACCAATAAAAAGTAAATTAAAAAAAAAAGGCATCATGGATGAAGGCCATTGAAGAACATAAAACTGGAGGTAATATGGAGGAAGCCGGAATCTCTGGAACCCAGGAGTCTGCAATTTAAACAGATGATTCTTACTGGCACTGAAGTTGGAAAACCAAGGACTACAGATTGTCCACTGTCTTGAGGAAGTATACTTATAAAAGCACACTAACCTCAGTAATAAAGAAAAGGCTGTCAGCTTGCTAAGGAAAGTTTGAGAGAGCCACTGATTATAGAATTCCACTCTATAAGCTGGTTAGACTTTTTCCTCTGAGCTCTTTAAGTTTTTAAATTTTATTTAAATTCAGTTTGCCAACATAAAGCATAACACCCAGTGCTCATCTCATCGTGTGCCCTCCCTAATCCCTGTCACCCAGTTACCCTATCCCTCCACCCACCTCCCCTTTCTGCATCTCTTTGTTTCCCAGTTAGGAGTCTCTCATGGTTTGTCTTCCTCTCTAATTTTTCACCACTCAGTTTCCCGCTACAGAAGATATATATGCAAATGACATATCAGATAAAAGGCTGGTATCCAAGACCTCTGAGCTCTTTTTGTATAACCTCACCCATAGCACTGACACGTCCTAGTGACTCTTTTTACTTCTGTAGGAGTCGTATAAAGCTGACTAGGCTTGTTCATAGCAGGCATCGAGAGGTAGTCGCTGTCCTAAACCTTGACATATAACCTGTAGGGGCTCTCCTGAAGCCCATGCATGCCCCGCAAGTTCCATCTGCTGAGCAGGAGCATCAATCCAATTGGTGTACACTCCAGATGGCATTATAGTCATAGGCACTTCCCTAACGGTCATGACAAGTGGACCCGCCCTCTGATCAAACCACTCTAATTCAGCCCATTTCATTTTTATTCAATATACGAAAAGAAGCTTGAATTAAAAACTTGTATATCTTACTTTTCATAAGATTTTTTTTTCACACTCTGTATCACATTGGGTGCAGGAAGAGGAAGCATGAGGGAACTTTGTCTTTTATTAAATGCTTGCTATGCCTATAAAGGTGTATGGGATGTTGACTGTATTTAGATTCAAAACAGGTGGACCAAACACTTCAGATAGGTTCCTTGGGTTTTAAAAAGATTACTCGTGGCTTCAACAGATGCTTTGCAATTTCATCAGCACCATATGCTTTATACAGAGGCTACCTCAAAATGAAGATATACTTCATTTGATGCCATGGCCTTCATTTTGTGCTTGCCTCAGTGAGGAATGAATTCAGATACACTTTTTAGCCTCATCTGTTTACATTGTTTTGTGTGAGCAGACTGGCAGATAATTACCCAAATAAGGAGTTATTTCTCCAGAGATGGACTGCCAGTATTCATTGTAATACTAAATACAAATGCTATTAAAACTATCAAAATTGGGAACATTTGGAAGCTCATGCTGGTCTGTCAAAATAGTAAATACACTGCATAATTTGGAAACCATATCTATGATGCATCTCTTCAAAACACACGGTATGTAGGAAGAGTTGATAAAGGTAATGAAAACTAAATACTTTTTTAAAAATAGTAAATTCTGTGACTCTCCATTTCAGTTATTAAATGCAGGAGATCTTCAATTAAAATGTAAATGGAATTAATTGCATGAAGCTATCTATCTGGATGATATGTAATTACAGAAAATTTGCTAACAGGCACTGAACAATGGCCAAAGGAAAATAAAATCATTGCTTAATGATTCAAATTATGATATTTTATGATCATTTCTTTCTAGTGCTGGTGGAATGTGACCCTAGACAACTTTTGCTTAGCCTCCCAGGGTCATTGCGTTCTCATATATAAGAATATGGAAACATGTGATCTATAAGATCCTTTCCTGACCTAAAATTCCTTGGCTTTTTAGGTCATTGACTTTATATATCTTGTTTTCTCTGCCAATCAAGTTAATGAAAGAAGGACTAATTTTGACCCAGATATGAATTCAGATTTTGTTTCCTTCCTTCCTGCATGAATGTGCTAACCTTCTCCAATTTTTTCATGTGTGACAAATGGAGAATACCTACCTCTTGGGAATTATGATAAATAAATGAGGAGGTATTTAAAGCTCCAAGTATGAAATCCTTCACTTATAACTCATTAGGTCCACAATAAATTATATTCCTTTTCTTATCCTGCATCATTTTATATATCTCAAATCTGCCTTTTCTGTGAAACCTTCTGGCCTCTGACCTCTGGACCCTACAGAAAAGTTATAATCCTGAGACTATACTAAGGGATGATAAAATATAGAGCTGTAGCAGATAAAAGAGATATAATTTTTTTCCTCCTGAATTGTTTTGGTAAAAAGAGTGGTAGCATCTATTAAAATAGTTGTCCTGCCTAGTGTTTCTTTTTATTTTGTCTTTGAGGTCTAACAGTAGCCATAATTTTTAGAAATGAATATATCTGAATTATAGATATATATATAAATTTTTATATTTATAAATATTTATATTTATATATTATATTGCTTCCTGTATGTTAGAAAATCTTTTCTCATTGCTTTTCACTAATTTTCCATTCTTTCTGTTGTACATCAAGCATTTTAAAATGAAAACATGATTATTTGTTCATTGTACAAAATACTAGAAGATAGTTTTAAAAATAGAAGAAATGAAACATAAACGCATTCTCTAGAGAGAACAATTTTTTTTTTTGAGAGAACAATTTTAAATGTGATTTGCCCACTTTCTAAACTATGTGCGAACTATGTAGACACATTGACAAAACAGGTTGGTACTATACGGTTCTAATGTAAGCACCGGAGTATGTGCTCTGCAAGGGCTGGAATGTGCTGTGATCTGTTGCTCCCTAATGTTGTTCCAGCATTGAAAATGTGCCAATCACAGAGTATATACTCATTTTATTTATTTATTTATTTATTTTTATTTATTTGTTTGTTTGCTTGAGGGAGCTGTAGAGAGGGAGGAAGAGGGACAAGTAGACTCCACACTGAGCTCAAAGCCTGATGTGGGGCTCAACCCCAAGACCCTGAGATCATGCCCTGAGCTAAAACCAAGAGTCAGAAGCTCAACTGACTGAGCCACCAGAGTATACTCAGTACTTCTTTAACCTAACTTATCTTCTATATCTTTTTGGGCCAATAAATGGATTTTCAGTGACTATATAGTATTCTACAGTATAGATATATCACAACCTACTCAGTAGATCCTATATCATCAGACTTGTCAGGTTTTCTGTTTGTTCATTTTTGTGTATAGTAGTGTCATAATCAACATTCAGACAAACAAACCTATGCCTTTCTTCCTTATTACTATTTGGATAAATTCATAAAAGTAGAAATGCCAAGTGCAAGTATTCTACTCACAATTTTAGAGAATTATTACATATACTGCCAAATTGTTCACCAAATGATTGTCAATTCACAATCCAGTCAACTGAGATTGACTGTTTCCCCCCTTTTTCACAGATAGTAAAATAAATAAATAAATAAATAAATAAATAAATAAATAAATAAATTTGAAAATTAAAAACTAGTTTAAAAAGGCAATTTCATACTAAATACCCATTTCTGCATTTCCTGAGATGTATACAAGCTCCTATGACCCAGCAAGGATAAATAAAATCTTGCTAAAATAGTGTAAAGAGTTTGACAGTGCCCATTTAAGTTAATCCCAAACTGCTATGAAACCCAGAAACACTGTAAAACCTTGTGAAATATTTGTAGCCTGTTAAGTGTTCTCCCCTCATGGAATCAGATATGAAATGTCTGTGTGGTAGCTGCTTTTCCAAGGTAAATAGATTATTTATATCACTAGGTACAAATGCTTTGAAATAACCAGAATATGTTACAGCTGAATGTGGGCTTATATAATTTTCACAGCCAGTGCTTTTCCTGTCAGTCACCATCATAGTGTGGCTTTGATGGTTTGATCTGAGTTCGACCCCTTGGCTGTGATACATCCTCACGTTTTGAACACCCACTCTGACGTAAACAGTACTTCTAACAGGATCCCCTAGTGCTTCCTTGTGTTGTCTAATTTTGAGCTTCAGAAAAACCAGTAATGCCATTTCCACTGTGTCTGTATCTCCAGATTTGAGATTTTTGCCCCTTGATATTTCTAGTGTATGTAGACCTGGAAGTCCAGAGCCAGTAGCTTTGTATTTTCTGTATTGCCAAGAGATCGATTTGAAGTGATCAGTTAATGATTACCAAGAGGTTTAAATATGATTTTGCTGTCTGTGCAGTAGCTCTGAGAGGTATAGCAACATGAGCAATTAGGAATGAGGCTGGCTGACAGAGTAAAGATTTAGAGAAAGGAGAGGAGTGAAAATTTAAAATGAGGAGTTAAATGAATGTTGAGAGAAAAGGTATGAAATGTAACCTTCAGTGCATGCTAGCAAGAGACAATATAAAAGTAGACAAAGAAGCTGGCCTCCACCCACAGAGGAAGGAGGTTATTATGGAATAGGAAGTTACCAAAAAATCAAAGGAGAAATTACAGTATGAAAGCAGAAGAATGGCCAAGATAGATTTGGACTGTGAGGCCTAGCTTACAGAGATGGGGAAGAAATCTGAAAATAGCTTTTCAGTAAAGAATCATTTGAAACATGTGGTGCCTACTGAAGATAAAGATCAAGGGAAAATAATTTCTAGTTGTCAGACTGTTCAAATTAGCACATTCATGTTTTTCTCTTTTTAGGAGTCAGTGATACCTGTCGTATTTTGGAGATATTGAAATTGTTTCTAAGTGATCCGGGAAATGCCCGACTTTTCCTAAACAGAATTTTAATTCTTAAAATGTTATACAAATTTAGAGTGGTAGGCAGTGACCACTGTTCCATTTACATATTAAATGGTATCTCCATGGGCTTGTTATTATTTTTTGGAATTTGTTACTCATCTAAAGCAATCTAGTATAATAGAGATTGAGTTTTAGAGATTCAAGTATGAGCAGCTGAGTTACCTGCTCTGTGACCTTGAGAATCTTAGCTTCTCTGAGCCTCATTTTCTTTATAGATTAGTGGAAACCCTACTTTCTCAGTTTTGACAATTAAATAAAACATACACATTAAATGTCAGACAAAACAGAACATTTTTTTAAAGATTTCTTTATGTATTTTAGGGAAAGAGAGAGAGAACATACACACACATGAGTGTGCACTTGCAACTCGGAGAAGGGGCAGAGGGAGACAATCCTCAAGCAGACTCCCCACTGAGTGTGGAGCCCATGTGGGGCTCCATCCATGACCTATGGGATCATGACCTGGGGTGAAACCAAGAGTCGGATATTCAGCTGACTAGAGCCATCAGAGTACCCCTAGGCAGAGAATCAATGTAGGTTTCTTTCTCACCACCATCCCTTGCAAAGCAAGAAAAGTCTGCAGAGTTTTATGAAATTAAGCATACTATAAGGTGGTGTAATTAAGTTCAAAAACCAGGGACCACCTTCAAGAGAGGGAATTGGCATTATCAGGAATGTGAGAGGAAATTGGTGTTGGAGTTAAACCCTAAATTTATATCAATTTCTTGCTGTCTTTATCAGAATGCTTTTGGTCAGAATGCTTTTGGTTACAAGCAACAGAAAATCTCAAATTAATTTTAACAATAAAATAAATTAGTAGGCAGAGGTGATTGAAATCAAGGATAAGCTTGACAAGATCAGACTTGATCTATCCACTTAAATGATGAGAGAAAGACCTATACTCATGATCTCTCTATTTCTTGCCTCTGCATTAGTGCTAACTCCATTCTGTGCAGGCTTCCTACTTCACGGTCCCAAGATGACTACCTTGTTAGCATTCAGGTTTCTTGGTGATTAAGATGTCCAGTCTGACATAGGTAACAATCTATTATAAATGTTTGAGAGCCTGTATCTCACACAGGCTCTCTCACTCATGCTCAGCAAAGAAGAAAGCCATTTTTCCTACTCTCAAACAAAAATCCAGAGCTTTGGCCTAAATGAATCAATTTAGAGCACTTGCCCATTCTTATCTCAACAAATGTGGTCTAGGTATGGGGTTATGCCAATTGCCTTAGGCCTGAGCCATAGATTCTACTTTTCATTTGGAGGTCAAGTCAGTTACCCTTGAAGCACATAGGTTATATTGGAGTAGGGTGCTGTCATGAAGAGGAAGAGGAATATATATGCTTGGTGTCTGAAAAAAAGGGGGCAGATATCCACCAGAATAGCTGTGACTAAATGGGAAACTTTAGGTTTTAGATGTATATCTGAGATATATATTTGAAAGAAAGGAAGTGAGACTCTGGGTGGCTCAGCGGTTGAGCATCTGCCTTCGGCTCAGGGCGTGATCCAGGGACTTGGGATCTAGTCTCATATTGGGCTCCTTGTGGAGAGCCTGCTTCTCCCTCTGTTTGTGTCTCTGCCGCCCCCCCCCCCCCCGGGTCTCTCATGAATAAATAAAGAAAATCTTAAAAAAATGAAAGAAAGGAAGCTTGAAGAGTTATCTTATACTCTAAAAATTAAATTCAAAGAAGAGTTTATTGAAGTAAGTGTTGTCAGAAGGAGGAGGAGGAAGGGGAAAAGAGAAAGAAAAAAGAAACAGTGTTTTATGGAGATAATATATCCAATGTTGACTCTTAGATTAGGCCAGAAACACCAGGGAAATACTAACATTTTATATACTTATTTTGTTTTCTGATGTTTTGATCTAATGGGAGACATGATTTGGAGAATCTAGAATAGATTGCTATACATCGGTTAGTCTTTCAAATAAAGCCATTTTCAGTGCTTAAACAATATTCTGTTGTTAATTCAAGATTTCGTTCTCTAAGAAAGGACCATCCCATTGCATTCTACAATATAAAGTAAAACAAAGTTTCTTTATACTGAAGATGTCAGATCTGAAGTTTCTAACATTCTATTGTGAACAGCTTGAGAGTCTGATCTCAATTCAGCACTGGTATAGAAAGTCATGTGGCTGAAAGTGCTCCCAACATCATCCCAATAAATATTTTGAATCTTCTCCAGCAAGTGAGTCTGAGCCATATGGCATATAATGAGTGATTTTTAATTCAAAAAAAAATTCATTCTTAGGAGAACCTTAGATGGCTTCTGGGACATCTGGTTTCAAGTAGCACGGCACTCTGCACTCTCAAATAGCTATATTAATTGCCCTATAGAATGGGTTATTTAAGATTAGCTATTTAAATGTTGGGCAATGGCTACTAAATATAGTGATTTTAGTTTGTGTGTAATTAATGGTGAGCTAATCTTCTAAAAGTAATCAACCAAATCCAGCTGCTTCTGCCAGATAGAACAGCAGATTAGTTAGGATACTAATTTGGCTATTATAATAAAGGCCAAAAGATTTTATTTTTGCCCCATATAACAGTCTTGAGCGTAAGCAGTCCTGGGCAGGTTTTTCAGTGTCAACAGTAGAGACTTATTCTTGTTCTCTGGCATCCTTAATATTCATCTCTCATCCTTTGGTCCAAAAAAGTACTTTAGTGTTCCTCTGTAAGATCTACATTTTAACCAGTGAAAAGAAAGGAAAAGAAAGAAAGTTATAGAACTTTCTTTGTAGGAGCATGGCCCAAAAGTCATCACATTGCTTCTATCCATTTCTTATTGGCCAAAAACTAGTATCTGGACAGTCTAGTGCCCAGATAAACCCTCTCTATATATAGAAGATGAATACGTATAATAAGGAGAAAACCAGCAGGCTCTCCCACAGAGCCTCAGGAGAAAAGAACTGTATAACTCTCTGTCCACCAAAGCTGAAATGATGCATCTGCCCAATTCTCTCAGTTAGTGTACCAAGTTGTCCAAATATAAACTAACATGAACAGAATATAAGATTTGTGTACATGAAAATAACATTTTTACTTCAGTTACCATGGGTTATAGAATCCAGCATTTAAAAATAATTATAATATGCACTCTTTATTTCTCATCTCTAAAAATGCACACTTTTGAAAGTTTATAAAATACAGAAAAACATAAAGAAGTTAACAATCAACCATAATTTCACTAGCCAGAGATAACCATTGTCAAGAGTTTGGTGAATTTCCTTTATGGCTTTTCTCTCTGAGAGTTTTCTTTTTACTCATGTAATTGGACACAGTTTTACATTTTTAAAGCTAATACTATACAATTTTCTCACATCATTAAAATGGATACTAAATATCAGTTTTATGTTTGCATTAATTTAACTTATAAAAGTATCAAAGTTTATTCTGTTGCTAGTACTAGATACTTAAAGTTTCCAGTTTTTGTTGGTATTAATAGTGTAACTGTGAACATCTTTGTGAATAAATTTTTGAATTACTAGAAATTCAAAATTTCAAAATAATTTTGAATTACTAGAATAGAATCTTAAAAATGAAATTAAATCAGAAGGTAAGAAAATTTTAAAGGCTCTAGATCTTTATTGCTAAGTTACTTTCCACAAAGGATATTGAAAATTTCTCCAGCTTGTTCTGCTAATCTCTTCCATACCACCCTTGCTAGCATTATTATAATTAAATAAATTAAAGTTGCCTCACTTGAAAAAGGACATTTGTAGACCTTCTATGACTGATGAGCCTAAGTATGATTTCATATGTACCAGCAATGTTTTCATGTCTACATTAAATTCTATTATTTTGGTCATTTATTCATCCCTTGTTTTAATACAAATATAAACTCTCATGTGCCTGACTGAGTCAGTAAAGGAGGTTAAGGGGATATAGGTATAACCTATGAGATGCTATAAGCATCTCATTTAATGACACCTGCTTACATTTAATTTTGGTTTAATGATACCAACCGACTTGATTCAGCCAAGAATCTTGAAGAATATATGTTCTTAAAAATGAACAGGTATTGAATTGCTATAATAAATGATA
This sequence comes from Canis lupus dingo, assembly GCF_003254725.2. Classification (NCBI taxonomy): domain Eukaryota; kingdom Metazoa; phylum Chordata; class Mammalia; order Carnivora; family Canidae; genus Canis; species Canis lupus. The sequence continues at coordinate 7,568,296 of NC_064255.1, forward strand.
CCTCATTTATTTATGTGCCAAAACTCATGCAATTTTCTCAGGAGAGATTTCAGATTCTCATTTCAAAGCACATTAACTCTGAATTTAGATAAAATCCTAACATATCTGATTATATGATTTCCAAGTCCATGGCAGATTAAAAACAGCAAATTAGAAAAGAGCAGCAAACATTTTAACAACCAATAATGGTAGCTGAGAGATTGACAGAGGAGATAAAGATTTTGTATTGTTTATAACACACACATACAGCCACCACCATCACCATCACTATCACCACCAGAAACAACCTGAAATGCTGTTTTTTGAAATTGTAACATTTTTAGAACAATGCCATTTAATGAAATTATGGTTCATCTATTCAAAGAATAGTAAAAAGTCTTTACAGGTTATTTTTACAGGAAGTTTTAATATCACAGAAAAAACATTTATAATAAAAAAGCTGGATATAACTGCACATAGAAATTGATCACCAATTTTAAAAATTGAAAGATATCTCAAAAATAAATGCACTTAAATATTAATATGATTTTCTTGGATGGGTAAGGTTATTTTTTCTTCTACTTTCTCTGTATCTTCTAAATTTTCTAAAATGTATATGTGTTATTCTAATAAATTATTAAATTCTAATAAATATAGTTATTTTTAAATTATATAATTAAAGTTATATTTAATAATATATATTTAATAATATTTAATAATATTCAATGGTCTACTTAAACAGTTTATTGAGGGTCTATTGGGTACGTCTCTTGGATGCTATTTAAATTATTTGTTCTGTAAAGTAATGGTCATAAGGATTAGTCATATATTATAACATTAGAAAGGAAATTCTTACATTAAGCAAGTAGACAACTTTATATTTAGACAGGATGTTCATGCTATTTAAATAATACTGTATGGGGCAGCCATGGTGGCTCAGCAGTTTAGCACTGCCTTCAGCCCAGGGCGTGATCCTGGAGACCTGGGATCGAGTCCCACGTCAGGCTGCTGCATGGAGCCTGCTTCTCCCTCTGCCTGTGTCTCTGCCTCTCTCGCTCTGTGTGTGTGTGTGTGTGTCTCTTATGAATAAATAAAATCATAAATAAAAACAAATAAATAAATAGATAGATAGATAGATAAATAAAAAAATAAATAAATAAATAAATAAATAAATAAATAAATAAATAAATAAAACTGTAGGGACACCTAGGTGGCTCAGCGGTTGAGCACCTGCCTTAGGTTCAGGTCGTGATCCCAGGTCCGAGGATCGAGTCCCTCATCCGGCTCCCTGCCAGGAGCCCATTTCTACCTCTGCCTGTGTCTCTGTCTCTCTGTCTCTCTCATGAATAAATAAATACAGTAATAAATAAATAAATAAATAAACAAATAAATAAATAAATAGTATTGCAGACATTTCACAAATTAAAATCGTATTTCAGGTTGGTAGAACTGCAATAAATTCAAACCAAAAAAGTATTTAAAAAATTTTTATATATATACTCATCTTGCATATACGAATGAAACGTTCATGTATATTTTATATAGAGTTTCTTCCATGTAAATTTGTTTCTTCATATTTTAAGGGAATACTTTTTAATTTTTACTTAGAAAAATTCATAGTATTATCCAGAAAATTATTAAATATAGGAAATGTTTTTATAATGTGGGGTGCTTGGGAGGCTTAGTGGTTGAGCATCTGCCTTCTGCTCAGGTCATGATCTGGGGTCCTGGAATCAAGTCCCACATCAGGCTCCCCAGAGAGAACCTGCTTTTCCCTCTGCCTGTGTCTCTACCTCTCTCTCTGTGTCTATCATGAATAAATAAAATCTTAAAAAAATATATTTTTACAATTTTAGCTTGAAATAATTATCTGCAGATATTCTGAACTAATCACTTGGACAATTAAATTACATGATTTCCTTTATTAAATAATGAATTACACTGAATATATTTCTACATCTGCCTGTTTTTAAGTTATTATCTCTCAGATCCAAACCCACTCTCTGGATTCAACTTTGTGAGGCTAGGCTGAGTCTCTTGAGAGCAGTTTCTGCTTCGCCTGCTGCTGACTTTTAGGCTCTGTCCATAGAGGGTGCCAGAAGGCGACTGCAAAGTTGGAAGAGACAAGACCTCTGCTTGACATTTCTGTATTTATCCAGCTACCTTTCCTTACTTTAGCAACTAGGGTTCATTCCAGGAGCCACCCTTCTCTAAATTCCTACGTTTAAAAATTCCATCTGCTTTCTTTTGTTCCCCAGCCCTAGAGTTAGTAGCTGCTTCCTACAGTTGCCATCTTTGTGATGATTTGGTATTAGTTACCTACTTTATACATAAACTGTGTGTGTGTGTGTTTTAAGGTTTTATTTATTTTATTCATGGGAGACACAGAGAGAGGCAGAGACATAGGCAGAGGGAGAAGCAGGCTCTCTGAGCCAAAGGCAGATGCTCAGCCACCAAACCACCCAGGGGTCCCTGTTCTTTATATTCTGTTCTGTCTCCTGGCTATACTGACTGATAACAGCATAATTTCCTAAAGCAGAAATACATAGATTGATAAAATAATTTTCCTGCTAGTTAATGTTGCAAGTTAACATAGATATGCATATGTGGTAACTCTAATAAAAGTTTTCTGAACTTTGCTTTGCAAAGTTCATATATAGGATATACCTAGTTCAGTATGGTTCAGGGATGTAAATCATAGTTCTTCTCATGACCAGCATAGCTTCCTTATCAACATTTTAAGGAATTAAAAACTGATTCTGTATACTCTCTATGTATGTGCGTGTATGTATGTATCTATATGTATAACTTATGAATGTACTTATGAATTATGTACAATTATACATATGTATAACTGTAAAAATATGACAGGAAAACAGGAAGGAAAACACAAATTTAATGTGGTTGTAAATAAATCAATCATTAATTCATAACATAGGTTAATAAATTCATCATCCCACTTGCATCTGAATTCTGGACTCTGAGAACTAAATTCATTGATTAGTAAAATACTTAGCACCTCCGATTACACATTCATCAGCTCAGTGGTGTTTGCATTGTTCTTATCATCAAGGTTGTTCCATCTTCCTGTTTACTCTCTATCCTATTCCTACTATCAACCACTCCATTTGACCTTAGTTAAAACCTAGATAATCTTCTCAACCCTCTTCATGTATAGGAAGAAAATATACCAAACTGTCCTTCAATAAATGCCACGTCCTATATTGCTGACTTGAACTGACCTCTTCTAGCTCCTAAAATTTTTGGTTGCCTTTGCCTGTCCCTAGCCATGACTATTTTTATTCCTGAATTTTTGAGCTTTCTCTGGGTTCCTGGCTTGGTCAGACCACATTTCTGGCTCGCTGCTTCCCTTTTGCTTCAATTTCCTGTTTATGGCTGGGTTGGTTATATAGTAACCATGTGAAACTCATCCCTTTCTGTCTCACATCGTATAATTGCTGTTCTTTGACACTTGAAATGCCTCAAAATTCTGGTTCTCCTATGTATCCTTCCATCTTCCCTAAGACTAGAGTTAGCATTGGCCTTGCTGCCTCCCAAGCCTGCCAGCCTCTACTTATTTTTTAAAGATTTTATTTATTTATTCATGAGAGACACAGAGAGAGGCAGAGACACAGGCAGAGGGAGAAGCAGGCTCCACACAGGGAGCCCGATGCGGGACTTGATCCCAGGACTCCAGGGTCACTCTCTGGGCCAAAGGCAGGCAGTAAGCCGCTGAGCCACCCAGGGATTCCCCACCTCTACTTAAATAAATAGAAAAGCTTAGGCCAAAGTGGGAGAAGTAGGTGACTATTTTTATATGTCTGGTTATCTTTGAGTACTCAGGGAAGAATGTTATAAAGCTTTATGGCTGGGATGCCTGGGTGGCTCAGTGGTTGAGTGTCTGCCTTCAGCTCAGGGTGTGATCCTGGAGTCCCAGGATCGAGTCCCATTTTGAGCTCCCTACATGGAGCCTGTTTCTGCCTCTGCCTATGTCTCTGCCTCTCTCTGTGTGTGTCTCTCTCATGAATAAATAAAATCTTTTAAAAAATTTAAAAATTTAAAAATTTTTAAAAAATAAAGCTTTATGGCTAAGTTTGTTGGCTTTGGAGTCAGAACAGACTGAGCTCAAATCTTGGTTCAATCATTTACTAGTTGTGTGACCTTAGGCAAACTTCTATAGGATTTCTCTCTACCTCAGTTTTCTTAAGAATCATATGAATACCACATATCTGCCTCAAAATTTTTATAAAGATTAAGTTGAATAATCCATGTAAATTGCTTAGAATTGTTCAGCACAGAAAAAAACACTCAGATATTAGCAATGTTTATGTTACCCTTCTATAATCCCACTTGATGACTTTGTTGATATCTACAACTGAACATTATGTCTGAATGACTATTTTCCTGACTTATTAATATTAGGGGAAGGTTATTAAGTAGACATAGCTTACTTACACAACAAATGGACCCTCCATCTCTATGTGGCATCTATTTCCATAATGAAAATAGGGAGAAAAATCACTACTTAATAAAATCCTTCAAAATGTAATTTCAGTCTGTGTTTGAAAGGCCCAGCGATTGTTAGGAATCTGGAAGAAGCAGTAACCAGAATAGAGATCTTAGAACAGCCTGTTCCAAAGCCAGGTTGCTGGGTTAAGCAATTAACGGTCTAGCTGGGTTTGTATTTAGATCCATGTACCAGGCAAGAAATACTATTTTCACCCATAAAAGTGAATCTGCATGTAATTGGCTTAACGTTTTTTTGCCCTAGACAGTGACTCCACAATGAACAGTTACCAATAATATACATCCTTTAGATAGATAGGGAGATAAATCATTCTTAATCCAATCATACATTTTATTTTTTTTTCCAATCATACATTTTAATTATCAAATAACTCCAAAGAACTTACTAGGGTTTGTAGAGTTTTTTTGTAAGGATGATCACAATTGATCACATTTACTTGCAAGATTTCTTTAAGATTTTATTTATTTATTCATGAGAGACACAGAGAGAGAGAGGCAGAGACCTAGGCAGAGGGAGAAGCAGCCCCCCCACCCCCCACCCCCCAGGGAGCCTGATGCTAGACTAGATCCCAGGCCACGGGATTACGACCTGAGCCAAATTCAGACAGCCAACTCCTGAGCCACTTAGGTGCCTCTACTTCAGGATTTCAATAGAAATTGATCTAATTCTATATGAGGAGACTGATCCAAAATGTAAAGTTCACATGTGTCCAGTGTAACACAGCTAGAATCAACAAATTTATTACCCCAAATTTAGTATTCTTTCCATTACTGCAAGGTGATGCCAACATTCTCTTGCTACTTCATAGAATATCATAGAGTTTGAAAGTAACAATGGGAAAGATGAATACCATTAATATTTGAATACTTAATACCTTATTATTTGAAGAAAACAAGTAATCTACAAATCAAAGTAATTATAAAATCTGATTTTAGAGACTCACTAAAACATTTTGATTTATTTTCCCACTCAGAATATTGAAAAGAAAATCTCTAAGCTTCAGGTATCTCTTACAGAAAAGGGGAGAGAAGAAAAAAATAGAGAGAGGGCATGGGAGGAGATATGACAATAGCCAAGATTTCAGTGTTTATTACATGCCAGGTGCCATTGTAAGCATTTACATGATTCATCTGCTGTACTACTCATGAGAACCCCACAAAGTAATTACAACATTTTCACTAAATGGATGAGAGAAAAAGTAATTTGTCCAAAGTCACACTGTCTCTACTAAGGGAGGGGGGGTTGTTAAGATTTCACACTCTGAAACAGCTCTGGGCCCATATTTTTAATCACAGTGCTATATCTTCTTGATTTCATATAATTTAGCATTAATAAGTGTGTATTTCTTCAATTCCTTGAAGTTTAGGGTAACAATGATGGGTTAAAACTCCAAAAGGTTTCACTAGTCTTGTGGCAGCACCCAGATTCTGGTGTCATCCTAGGCCTACAGCGAAAGCGTGTGCATTCCGACTGACCATGTACTTCCAGCCAGCTGCATGTAATCACTGTTTGTGATTCAACTTATACTGATGACCAGCATTTTCTTCTTGTGTATGACTGACTGGCAGCTGTCACTCTAAATACACAGAATGATACACTGAGAATATTTTAAATAAGGTTCATTCCAATTATCTTTTTTTTAAACCATCTTAACCACTTCTAAGTGTACAATTCAATAGTGTTAAAAATATTTGCATCAAAATTCTCAGAACTTTTTCATCTTGCATGTCAAAAATGTTACACCCGTAAAACTAACTTTTTCCCATTTCCCCTTATCCCCTTAATGCTGGCCTTTGGTAACTGTCATTCTACTTTCTGTTCTTTGAATCGGACTACTTAAGATTGATTATACAACTGGAATCATACAGTATTTGTCTTTTTGTGACTAGCTTATTTCACTTATTAGTGAAAATAAAAGCCCGTATGCTTATTAGCATAAAGTTCTCAAGGTTCATCCATATTGGAGCATGTGACAAGATTTCCTTCCTTTTTAAGGCTGAATATTATTCTACTGCAGGTACATACTGCATTTCATTTATCTATTTATCAGTTAGTGGCCATTGGGTTCCTTCCAACTCTTGTCTATTCAAGTGCTACTTGAATGTGAGTGTGCAGATATCTCTTTGGGACCCTGTTTTCAATCCTTGTATATGTAGATACAGTAGTAGTATTTCTGGATCTTTTGGTAGTTCCATTTTTAACTTTTTGAGAACCCCCCCCCATTGTTTTCCATAGTGATTGCATCATTTCACTGTCCTACATACAGTGCACTAGGGTTCAAATTTCTCTATACCCTCGTCAACACTTGTTATTGTCTGTAAAAATTGTATCTTTTTCAGTTTTTTGATGAAGCAATCTGATTTCAAAAAATGTAATATCATTGAAGCCCTCTAAATGTTTAATTTTAGGAGCTAAATATTTCCCAGAACATTCCTTGAGTAAATGAGTAACTTGCTCTTTTGAACCTAAAACACATACTTGTTTCTTCATTCTTTTGGCTACCACTGTCTTACCCAGCTCTAAAAGCTTCTTAAAATTAGTCAGAGGGAGACAAGTGGGAAGGTGTAGACTTCTCACTTTGACAATCTGCTAAAGATGGAGAAAAAAAATGGTGCTATTCAAAGACACTTTGTACTTGGAGATGTAGAATTTAGGATGGAAATAAACCCAGTGAAATAGCAAGAATGCTTGAAAGAGAAGTCACCAACCCACCACTGCAGAAGGCTGAATTCCAAGGAAATATGCCCAATATCCATGAAGCTGAGAAGTAAGTTTCTGTAATCATGCCTTTCTATTTTTCTATTTCTCATTTACTTTGAAAGATCAATCATTAGGTGCAGGAAAGCTAGTCCTGCTAGTGAAATATGGAAATTAACCAAATGATAGGATCTTATGCAAGTAACAGTGGATATGGATATTTGTATAGTGACCCAATTATGGAGTAAGTAACTAGAAATTGCCAATCTTTGACTTTAAGAAAAAAGCACTAGTTATGTTAGTTGTCTCTAATATTGTGATACTGTGGTATAAGTTTTAAAAGAAAGCTCTTAAAAACATTTATCTTATTTCTATTGTTCGATTTTTTTCTTGTTTACATTTCTCATTTCACTAGTAGAAACTTCTAGGAGCGAATATCTTTTTCATTCTAAACACTAGAACAGAGGAACAAAGTGAAATTGTAATATATTTAATGTCACATGTATTCACAATAAGATAACAATATTAATATTCTTAAAAGAATTGTTAGTGTGGAAAGAAATCAGAAAATTTCACCTTGTATAGCTAGTGACTAATGTTATCAGAGAATTTATAAAAATAATTGATAAAAAAACATAGTAAGACATATTTTTTAATATAAAGAAAAACAAATATTGGCCAAAACTCAGGGTAGCTCACTTGAAAAGAAATAAAAATAACAAACCAAAAAAAAAAAAAAAAAAAAAAACAACAACAACAACAACAAAAAACTGTCTCCAGTTACATAAGACAAGAATATGTGGAACTATAAGAGTAAAAGTCAATAATAAGCTAAAAACAGGAACTTTTTCTGTGAGACATCTAAAAGTAGCAAAACTGAGGACAATGTAATTTGCTTTTCCATATATATTCTGTGTTATGATTATCTAGCATGATGAATGAAATAGAAATGTCTCTGCCATTATAAAGCTTTCTATAATTTCTTGTTGATGGTTAGTATTCAACAATGGAGAATACTTTTATTTTTAAATAAAAATAGTCTTTTACAACATTTCAACTTAGCCTTTGCTAATCTTAAAAAGCCAAATACCTTATTAAATTTATGGAAAATGTTGTGTAATGACAAAGTTGGAGGGAAAATAGTACATTCTATAAAGTAGAAAAAAAACTCATGAAGCAATAAACAGCAGCATGTATTTCCTGTTTTTAGAAGTAACTGCTGGGATCCCTGGGTGGCGCAGTGGTTTAGCGCCTGCCTTTGGCCCAGGGCTCGATCCTGGAGACCCGGGATCGAATCCCACGTCAGGCTCCCGGTGCATGGAGCCTGCTTCTCCCTCTGCCTGTGTCTCTGCCTTTCTCTCTCTCTCTGTGACTATCATAAATAAATAAAAATTAAAAAAAAAAAAAAGCTATCTTAAAAAAAAAAAATAGAAGTAACTGCTGAAGCTTATCACTTGACTAACAGGCTTATTTTATGAAGGAGTCATTAATGTATAATATAGTGAGAATTTGGAGAACTCTATGGAATTTGTCACAAAGCGGCCATGAAACAAATAGGAGATTTCTTAGAGAAAATGGGGATAGAATAGAGAAAAGTAGAGGCCTTTGACTTTTCCAGGGGATTGTTTAGTAATAGTTGGAAAATAATAAGTAATGTGCAACTATATAACAATATTCTATTTCTTTCTAGTCTAACAAAGTTTTCCTCAATGAAGTAACAAGGGAGCACCATTTTCTGATGGATACTAATACTAATAACATAGCCAAACAAGCTATTTGACTTGTTTTGTTATAATACTCATTTCAGGTAGTGGATGGGTTTCTATGGAGTTGTAAGAATTATGCCAGAGGATGCTTAACTACATATAATTACTCTAACCTGCCAGCACCTCAGATGTCCTCTGGAGTACCCTTTTGCTCACTAGGTGCTTCTTTTGCATGAGACCCCCTTTAAAACATTTCCACAGAATTAGCTACTGTGGCATCTTGGTAGTACCCTACCATAGCATCTGTTTTCCACAAAATAGACAACTTTGCTTTGCCATTGGTGGGAGTGAAGCTCAATGCCTACACAGATTCCTTCTCTTTCTCTGGCCAGCCTGCTGCAGCTAGGTTCTCTAGTCCCTTTGAAGACTCTCACTTGGTTTGATATGTAGAGGAAGATATCCCTAGTCCTTGCCCAAACCATATGGGGCTGGGGGTGGAAACACAATATACTGACCACTTTCTCCAAAGAATATATTTTTGGCATTTTTCATATCAATTGTTTCATACTCTTTAGGTGTGTGGTGGGCCAATGCTGGCCAAACCAATGTTATAGTCTCCTAGCATCACTTTCAGGATATGGAGATATTTGGTACCTACTTCACAGTTTTAACCTTGAGGTCCTCAGCCAAAACTGAAACAAAGTTCTACTTTTATGACTTCTATATATGCTATTTTTTTCTTATTCCCATCAATTAGGATTTTTTTTTAAAACCGAAAAACTATTTTGCGGTAATGATTGATATACAAAAAGCAGTATATTTTTGTGTTTACAACTTGGTTAGTTTAGGGGTAAGTATGTATCCATGAGGCTATCTATCCCATAAATACCCATCACCTCCAAAAGTTTTCTCCCCCTTTCTCACTTACTTATTCTTATGATAAGAACACTTAACATAAGATCTACCCTCTTAGATTTTTTTTTTTAGTATACAATACACTATTGTTAACTATGCACAATATGTTGCCCAGTAGATATTTAGAACTTACTCATGTTGCATAACTGAAACTTTTTACCCTCTGACTAATAATTCTCCCAAGCCCCTAGAAGCACCATTCTACTCTACTTCTGTGAGCTTGGCTATTTTGGATTGCTCATATAAGTGGGATCATGTAGTAGTTACTCTTCTGTTCTGACTTTTCACTTAGCATAATGTCCTCCAAGTTCATCAATTAGGTTTTTAGTTTGGAGAAAGGATTGTGTTTTGCGGAAAAGACTATTTAAAGCACATGTTTTTCTTAAGATTTAAGCACAATTCTAAGTCTAGGTATTTTTGCATAAAAACATACTTACTTGATTCCATTAACTCATAAATTTAACAGATTAAGTTCCCTTGAAATTTATCCCCCCCCCCAAAAAAAAAGATTTATTCCCATTTACAAACCTCGTTAAATAAGCTTCTTTAAACATTTTAAACTATACTTTTTAAACAAACACTACAAATGCCTACTGGGGCAAACTTAAAATACAATAAGCCAATACTTCCTAGGTACTTAACTCCTATAAGACTAATAAATCAAATCTATAGATGTATAGTAAATTAGATTCTCGTAAACCCGTGAAACATCTTAAAATCATACCTGGTAGCAAGACTTCCAGTTAGAGATGGCAGATGAAATATAACCATTAAAGTTTGTTTCTTTTCAATACTCAACTTAAATGACAGTAAAGTGATTTTTTAAAAAGAAGGAAACATAGGACAAAGAAAAAAAAAAGGAAATAATAGCAATAATTTTGGAAGCTGGAAAGCAGATAGTTTAGGAGACAGAGGAACTAGCAGAAAAGTTAAGAGGTGCCAAATTGTAGTAAAGGGTTCTCAAAAGATAGTTGCTGATATTGAGTCAGAAAGATAAGACAAAAAGTCTGTTTATAAAGTATATTGATGCAAGAGAAAAGACTTAAAGTTATAGATATTAAGAATTCTATGAATCAGCTCCACTAGAGAATCTTACAATAAAGAGTACAGACTGCAAGCCTCATTGCCAATAAGCTTTTTTCATGTTCTGCTCTTAAATGGGAAAGGTGTTGAGGTGCATTCCAGAATTTAAGCACTCTTAAATTCTTAATTTAAGCACTCTTAAGTTACAGCTTCCAATATGAGCGTATTGACCAAACCAAATGCACATAAAAAAATATTTGGAAGAACAGAAGATATAAGAGGGAAGAGGGTCTTCTAAAACATCATTAATATTCTCTCTCTCTCTCTCTCTCTCTCTCTCTCTAAAGACTTTATTTATTCATGAGAGACACAGGGAGAGAGGCAGAGACATAGGCAGGGGGAAAAGTAGGCTCCCTGCAGGGAGCCCCCTATGTGGGACTCAATCCTAGGACCTCGGGATCATGTCCTGAGTCAAAAGCAGACACTCAGCCACTGAGCCACCTGGGTGCCCCATCATTAATATTCTCCGCCAAATATTTTGTATCCATAAAACCAAAATAGACTGATGCAAGAAGGAATATTCCAAAACAAAAAATAAAAGCTCTAATATGATCGCATAGATGAAAAACTCAGCAAAGCTTTTTGAAGGAAATCTTCCCCAAAGTAAAACAAAAGGATAAAAATGAAAAGAAGAGAAAAATAAATAAGAAAATTAGAGGACCAGTCATGGAAGTCCATTATCCAAATAAGAGTTTGAAAAAAGAGACAAGGGGAAAAATAGAGTGGAGAAAAGCCAGAGAAATAACTCATAAAAATGCCCCAGAACTGAAAGACTTTGAGTTTCCAAGTTGAAAGGTCCCAATTCCAAGAACAATGAATAAAAATAAACCCACACCCAGGCATATTATCGCGAAACTTAAGAAAACTTGTGACAAAGATCCTTATATCTTCTGGAGGACGTATTTATTTACTGGATCAAGAATCAGAATGGTATAGAATTTCTCTACAGGAAACTGGAAGACAATGGAGTATGCCTTCAAAATTCCAATGGTGAATTATTTTCTACTAAAAGTTTTACTAAAATTATAAATAATATGTAAGAGTAGAATAAAGCCATTTTTGTACATGCATGTCTTTAAAATTTCCCTCCCATACCCCCTTTCTTGGGTGCTCCATCAATGTAAGAAAATAAAGCAAAAAATAGAAAGGTATAGAATCCAGGAAACCAGAGATACTCATAAGGGAGAAATGATGGGGATCTCCTGAAGGGCATTTCCACTAAGATAGCTATTCTTGACAATAGCAGTCCAGGCTGGAGCAGCTCAGAATGGAGAGAGTTCAAGGTTGGCTCTGAGGAGTGGAAAAAGAAAGAGATTAAAGGAAGTGCTTTATCTTCTAAGAAGCCCAAGAGAACTAACTGTTGGCTTCTTTAGTTCATATGAAACTTCGATAAAAATTAAAACTAAGATTATAAAGAGACAAAATGTAATCATATCATCACATTGTAGAAGATTCATGTAAACCCAGTTTGAGTAATATTTATTTCTTCATCATCTCTACTTTTTTGGTATGCTTTCCTGGTGTTAAAAAATGTGATTCAACCAAGGAGATCATTATCATCATCTTAAGTCTGTTATAATAACGGTCATTCATTTGGGTTGTGGATGGGGACTCTGGGTTTCTTAGTGCTACTTCTAGATAAATCTACCAAAATACAGGTTAACAAGCCAAATCTCTTCTTTTAATGGGACTTTTCAAGCCCACCCCATTTCTTAACAACCTAGTAAATCACATGTTCCTTTATTCATTTTTTTCTCCTATCATCTCAGGCAGCTTTTGTCTGAACTAATTTACTAGGTTATATACCTATTATCCAGATTACAAGTTATATTTTCTGCCTGATTTTCTGTCTAGTTTAAAAAAATTTACATTATCTCATTATTCACCGTTCTACATATTATAGTAATCTGGTTCTTGGAGCTTATGTGTAAGTAGATAAAGATAAGAAAATGAACATCATAAATAAGTAAACTGTGTAATAAATTAAGTGATAAGTGGTAATGAGTAAAGAAAATGGATGGAGTGCCAGGAAGGGGTGTGTTGTGATTTTAATTAATAGTAGTAGGGTAAGTCTCATTAAGAAGATAACAAAGATGAGCAAAGACTTTTAGGAGGTGAGGGGCTGGCAATGCAAATACCTGGGGAAATAGAATTCTAGAAAGACAGAAAGAAAGGCCCAGAGGCAGGAGCTTGCTTTATGTATTTCAGAAACATACAAGTGAGTGTAATTGGAATGAAACGAACAGGGGAGAAAAAATGGGAGATAAGTTTGGTGAGATAATGGGCGTCACAACATATAGCATCTTAGAAGCTTTTATTCTGGATTGTTGGACTACAGCCCTTACCCAGAGTGAAACAAAAGCAATGAATGATTTTGAGTGAAGAAATGGCAAGATCTGACTTACATTTAAAAGACTTATTCTAACTGAAATGGAAAAATAGACCATTGAACCAACAAGAATAGAAGCAGACAGACCAGTTAGGAAGTTATTGCTGTGATTCAGGTGGGAAGTGGTGGTGGTTTAGACCAAGATGGTAGTGATGCCAATAAGTGCTCACATTCTGTTTATATTTTAAATTAAGAGCCAGTAGATTTTCCTGATAGATAGGATGTGGGGTTTGAGAGAGTAAAGAGAAAGTAAAGATAAAATGAGTTCAGTATTCCTCCAAGGTTTGTGGCCCAAGCAAATGGATTGTCTCTCATGTGAAATGGGAAATATGAGGTGGAGTGGATTTGCAGAGAATTCATGAGTTTATTTCTGAACATGTTAACTTTGAGATGTCCAGTAGGGGATAAAAGTGGAGAATACACAGGTTGGCTATATGAATCTGGGATTTTGAGGGGAAATCTATGCTGGAAATATAGCTTTGGGAGTTTTCAATATGTAGATGATAACAGAAACCATGATGAGCTCACCAAAAGAGTGAGCATGGATAGATGACCAAGAACTGAGGCCTAGGTGTCTCCAGTTTGGGGAGAAGAAGACCTGGCAAAAGAGACAGAAGGAGCAACCAGTGCAGTAGGAGAAAAACGGAAATTGTGATATCCCAGAAGCCAGCAAAGGAAGTGTTTGAGGAAGGAGGTGTAGAGGTCAAGGTGCTGAATGAGAATTGAGATGACCATTGGTTTTATGAAGCTCAAGAACTTTGAAGACTTGAACAAGAACAGTTTCAGGGCAATAGTCAACCTGGAAGCCCAACTGGACCAGATTTAAGAGAACATAGAAGTATTAAAAATGCCAAATATAGATTATTTCAAGGAGTCTTTCTGCAGAGGGGTGCAGAAGAAGGGAGTGCTCGTTGATGGAGTAAATTGGGTCAAGAGAGGGCTGTTTTTTAGGATGGGAGAAATAAACACATGTTTTTATGTGAATGAGAATAATCCAGCAAGGAGGGGGAAATGTGACAATGTGCAGTTCAGAGTTGCAGAAGGATTCTTTGAATAGGTGAGGGGAGAGGGAGCTAAATGAGCTTAAAATGGTATATGAGAAAGCTGAGTGAGTGGGTGCAGGTGCCAGTAGGAGGCACGACGTGGTGCTGAGAGTCTATGCAAGTTCTCTGAATGCTTCACTTTGTTCCATAAATTCGATTAGCAAGATCATCAGTTGAGAATATGAATGGAAGGAGTTTATGAGGGCTTTTTTAGGAGAAAAGAAATGGTGGGAAATCCCCTTCTAGGAGAATGGGAGAGTGCATAATAGGAAAAAAGCATACACGTACCAAGCAGTACTCTGGGCCCACTGGAGGTTCACAGGAATATTCTGGAAAACCTGCTTGGTCATGCTTCTATAGCTGAATTTGAAAATACAAAACAACTTTACAGTTGTTTTTTTAAGATGGACTTTGAATAAACAATGTTCTCAAATAACAGGCTAAACTTCTCTTAGAAGCCCAAACAGGTCCATGTGTGATCGTTGGTGGGTTTCTGTGTAATGAGTGTACACATATAGGGCTGCTGCTGAACTTATATCAACTCTACTACCTGGCTGTTCACCTCTCCCTCTTCGTGAAACCTCTCTGGATCTCCTTCTGCACATTTCCTTCTCTTTCTGGTATGTTTTTCCTTTTTATGTCACTTCTAGATGGAAAGCTTAATGTATGAACTGATGAGCATTACCAGTGTCTTTAAGCCAGAGGAAAAGAGAAAAAAAAACAATAACACAGGTACTAGAATGCCTGCAGACAGAGAAAGCAAAGATACTGATTTAGATAAGACATTATTCAAAATGATGGGCCCATGAAGGTAAGCCTAGCTGAACCATGTCCTAAATATAAACAACCTCAATAAAAAAGCAAGCAAGATGATGGTATGAGATAGATCTCAGAAGGACACCTAAGCTATCTTGAGTTACTTTTGGCAGCACTTCCAGATACTGTGTTACCTGAACACTGAATCTCTTATTTAATGATCTATCTTTTCAAGCAAAGGAGGAATACATTTCTTGCTTCTTTGTTTTCATTTATTTACAAGAAATTCATCTAATCCCTCGTTTACTTTTAAACCAAGCAATCTCTCTTTTTTTTTTAAGAGTGAAGTATTTATTTTTTTTAAGTTGCTCTATTTATTTAAGTAATCTCTATACCCAGTGTGGAGCCCAAACTCACAACCCCAAGATCAAGAGCCGCAAACTCTTCCAACTAAGCCAGCCAGTTACCCCAAACCAAGCAGTTGCTTACAATATGACATAATAGTTTAAAACTTCCTATCACAGTTTGGATTTCTGAGCTGCATGGTCTTAGACAAATTATCTAATCTCTCATTGTTTGGTGTTTTAATATCTACAAGTTATAGGGTTGGTCTGAGAATTAAATAGTATTATTATAGATAAGCTACCTTTTACCTCTTATTCCCAACATCCCAAGTCATACAGCTAGTAAAGTGGAACTGTAGCTATTACTTCCACCACCACCACAGTTTTTAAATCTGATTCTTGTAGGTCCCATGAGTAACTGCTTCCCATTTGGAAATAAAATCAGAAGGCAAGAATGAGTCTTTCTTAATCCTTGTATTGAAAACTCTATTTTTACAGGAAACAAAGAGTTTACACATCATGTCTCTAAGGGTATCACTGGTTTTGTTGTTGTTGTTGTTGTTGTTGTTTTTATCTTGCAGGATGTAATGGCTTGATGGAATATTTAAATATAAGTTATTCTGTTGAAAGGAGAGGAATCCAGGTCTTCAAGCTACTGGTGCATTTTTGCACAGTGCTGCCCCCTGCTGCATGATGCATCACTTTATTTTTTCACCCATCATATCCTAAAATTAACAAGCCAAATCTCCTATTATAAAGTCATACTAAAGAGTAAACTGAGGCCCTGGAGTGACCAAGGTGACACTAATGGTGGAAAATTTAGGATTAGGCTACTGAAAATCCACTTCTTCCTGCTTTGCCACATTGTCCTTCCCCTATTAAATGTCAACAAATTATTGGGTGCCTACTATGAGCCTGGTGCTATTAGAAGCACTCAAAATGGGTAAGTGAAAACCAAGAAATCTGTACTGATAAAACTCATATTCTTGTGTAGGTAAATAGCCAACAAATAAGGAAAAAATACCAATAAATAGAATCATTTAAGGTTATGATTGGTACATTAAATAATAATAATGATAACTAATATTTATGAGTTACTATGAGAAGAGCAAGCTAAGGGCTCTGCTCAGAGTGCTTTCTGTGATTTGCTTCATTGGATTCTCATAGCAACTCTCAAGTAGCTATTAAACCTTACAGATGAAGATACTGAGGCAAGGCCAGAATGATGCTAAGAGGAGGAACCTGGACTTGAAACAGAACCCCTCTGACTCCAGAGGTATTTAGGGCAGTCTTCTCTAGGGAGATGGCACTGAAGAGGAGAAACCAAGCTTTTGAAGATCGAGGGGACAGCAAGCCAGGTAGAAGGAACAGCATGTGCAGAGGCCCAGAAGTGGCAGTGAGTTTGGAATATCTAGGTGAAAAAAAAAAAAAAAAAAAAAGGCACATGGCTGTATTAGAGAAGAATGCAAGGGAAAGAACAGAGGCTAGGTCATGCTACGGAGCTTGGATTTTATTCTAAATTACAAGATATTGTTGGAGAATTGTCATCAGAGGAATAACCTTATTCCTGATAAGGAGCCTGCTCTTGATATTGAAAAGAAAATAGATTGTAGGAGGACAAGAATTGGTAAAGGGAACTAGTGAGGAATGATAATTTCTTTCCCACCTAGACCTCCTTCCTTTTCTCAAGGCCTAACATTCCTAGTTCTCCAGCCCTTCTCTAAGGCTTTCAGCCAGGTTGCTTTCTTAGGTTCTCTGGTTTGTCAGTGTCCCCCCTCACAGGGTGGCTCCCCCGCACTGGGCAGGCTACTATAAATCTCCTCTGACAAGGGAACCATAACTTCTCTTAGTCACACATCACGCCATCAAATGCACCTGAGGGCTCCCTCCTCTTTTCTTTCTCATATGTCCATTGGATAGGATTGGATTTGTAGCCAACTAAATCTCCATGTCTTCAGCTTGATCCTAACAAATCTAGAGTCCCACATCATGTAGTTAGCAGATTTCTTTTAGTACTGCTTTTTAGAAAAATATGAAAACCAGATTCCCATGTTTGTAAACATAAAGCCCTATTTTAATCCTAAGCTTTCTTCCCAGAAATAAGGTGTGGTGCTTTTATTTCTCAATACTTCCGATTTCCTTTTACTTGAAAATTTCCTCCCTGCCCAAATTTTGAGTAAATTGTTCCGAAACTCCTTACCTACTTTATATCACATTATCTAGATTAGCACTGAATCAAACCCTTTTGTTCCATGAATGCAGCAGCAGAATTACAGTGGAATGAGAGAGAATCCTCAACCTTGTTTCCCTAAGTTGTGGGGAACTTTGAAAATAATAAGGTAATCAGAACTAAGTTTTCCATGATTTCAGTGACTATATATATATTCATCCTGTATCAAAAAAGGAATTATGTGTAGCGGATGGTAACATGGACACAACCACATGATCTAGACAAACTAAACCTTTATACTCAAAGTGACCAGAGATATGGTCTATCTGTTCTGCTATCCTGGGGCAAGGCTTTCATCTGTAATGTGCCTGCTAGCACTCCAGCCGTGGTGCCTCCCGAATGTCTTCACCTGAACGTCCCCAGCGATAATGCTCAACTGTCCCTGGAAACTCTCTCCTACCTTTTTCATATTTTTATCTGTAGCACTGCTATTCTGCATTGAAATCTATGATACCAACATTCTCTCTCCTTAACATCCAGTTGCTGAGTCTGAAATACCCTTCTCCTAAAATGTCAGTCAAATTAGCTTTTCCTTTCCATCCCCACTGCCATTTCACATCCTCATTGTCTCTCACCTGAACATTGCAGTAGTCTTTCTATCCTTATCTCTCCATTTTCATTAATTTTACCCATTACTGTCCAAGCATTATTCCAACTTGTTGAATGAGAAGAACACTTATGCTATGAAATCATGGAGGGTCTTAACTCCAGCTCTCTCATTTATTAGCCTGTCCAGCCATGAGAACATAACCTTCCTGAGTTCAGTTGCCTAATTTGTGAAATGGAGATAAATAGTATATATTTCACAGGATTGTTATGAGAGTTAAATGAGATCATGCATGCCAGGAGCTTAGCAAAATGCCTGGCACTCTGTGAGTAATCAATAATTATTAGCTGTTATCTTCATCACCTGCTCCTGCTCAAGAACAATTGAGACAATGGCCACTGAATTAAAAGTAGAATCCTCAGTTTTGGCCTTCAGTGCCTTCCACCTTGTGTACCCAAATTATATATAATGTACATAAACATTACATAAACCCTAGTAATACTGAACCATATCATGTTTCCTAAGTGTGCCTTCATGTTCCTTTGTCCTGTCTTTTATCAGGTATCTTCCTCTCTCTAGAATCCTTCCTTTGGCTCTCTCCTCCTTTCTATTTCAATCTCTTTTTAAAGATTTTTTTGTGAAGCTTTTCCCAATCCCTCAACTGTATATAATTAAATCTCATCCTTCGAACTCGTATTTCAAGTATAGCTTTCCTGTGTTAACCTCTATCCTAGGATACTCATTAAGTATTGTCTCATTGGCTGTTAGATTCTAATCATGAAATCAAGGAGTAGGACTTGCAGGGCTACCATGAATGAATGTGCATGTTGACCCCTTCATAAGGGGTTATAGACCCAACCAAGTCTATGAATGTGACTGAAAGCCAACTTCAACCACTCATCAAACTGATGAGCCCCATAACACCAAGCCCAGTTGGTGTGCTGCATCCATCAAGAATTCTTCCCCCCCCCCCGTCATTTGCATGCAGGTGCCATATAGAATAGTGCTGGGATTGACTGCATTCATCTTTGCATCCTAAACAGCATGTAGACCTAGTGTGGGAGCATATACATAGTAGGTTCTTCATCAACCTGGTTTACTTGATTCTGATTTAACCCAATCTGGTTGTGAAATGTAAGACCATAAACTTAAGGTTTAGACTCTGTTTTGATTATTTGCCCAGGCTGTATGCAGAAAAGAATGGAAGTTGAGGGTCCTGCCAAGCCCTGCTCAACAGCTACCATATCTTAATCTCAAACAGGGCAAGTAAAACTCAAGTGTCTATTAGATAGTCGAGACTTTAGTTTTTATTCTCTAATTGACAGTTGATAGGACATGTGGTTCTATTTGAAGGCTAGTTTCTTTATTGTTTCCAATAAAGTAAATCCTTCAAGTAAAGTAGGCTAAGAGAGATTTTAATACCATTATTATTGTGTAAGAGAAAGTCTCATCATCTTTTAAATTAACTCAGAATTAAGTAAACGATCATCTAGTTCACTTGGCAGTTTGTAAAAGTTGCCCTGGAAGTAGTCAAGCCTGGGGTTTTCCTGGTTCCACGCAAGAATGAAGGCATGAGGGCAGCCTGGGTAGCTCATTGGTTTAGTGGTTTAGTGCAGCCTTCAGCCCAGGGCCTGATCCTGGAGACCTGGGATTGAGTCCCACATTGGGCTCCCTGCATGGAGCCTGCTTCTCCCTCTGCCTGTGTCTCTGCCTCTCTCTCTCTCTCTCTCTCTCTCTCTGTGTGTGTGTGTATGTGTGTGTGTGTGTGTGTGTGTCTCATGAATAAATAAATAAAATCTTAAAAAAAAGAATGGAGGCATGATGTTGGGCCCCCACAGAAGCCTTGGAAAACTAGTCTCTTCCCCTAACTACTGTTTACTTGTCATTTGAAGAACTTTCTTATTTGAGCTGTAGCTCTTGTTTGGAGACTTCTTGAAGTTCTCATGTCTTTCTATCTTGAATGTGAATAAGTTCAAAATCTCTTCTAAGAACAAGTTCAGTAAATGATAGCAAAAATCATGGACACCTAAAATTTCAGGGGATGCCAGCCTGGGGTGATACGAGATGTGGAACCTGAAGCTCAAGGACCCTGGTGATAATGGATGGGTTCCTATTGCTGTTTAGAGTCAAAAGGAACCTCTGAAACACAATAGCAGAGTGGGGCACAAAGGAACCAGAACCGTTCTCACTTCCCTTAAAAGGTGCTCAGTTTTGTATAATCTCCCAGCCTGTGGGAGCAGGTACTACCCAGAAGGGAAAGTAGCCAGTGAAAGATTCTGTATGTGGCCCACATGTGACCCGTGGGCTCCCAATTCGCAGCCCTTGCCTTGCTTTAAAATTACAAGAGAGTCCTAGTCCCAGGACTCTGAGAAAGAAGCATGCATAGAACTTGCTTTTTGCTTTATTCACAACCAATCACATCATTGTATTCTCTATTCAAATAGAGGCATCATTTCCCCCCTTAAAAGTGCTAGAACTATACCTCACAGGGAAGAAATTAATAAAGACAGCATTTATCTACTTCCTATGGTCACTTTTACCTGCATGCGATAATAGTTTAAGTGGCCCTTTCCTCCTTGCTTGTAAATGAGCCCACAGGCATAATAGGAATAAGGCGTAGCCAATAAAGGTGGCAAATAAAACTCTTAGAGCAGTATTTGAATTCTCTGTAACTCACTGAAATTAGAATTCAGCACACACTTGAGTATTTAAATGGAGCCTGTGGCATGTCTTGCTGTAGGCTAAGAGACCCAGGTAAGAGGAGACCAGTTAATAGGAACATTTATAAAAGAAACTGTTGAATTTGGCTTTAGATTTTTGAAAATCTATTTCAAATTTTTTATTCTTAATTTTGCAATTTAAATTTACCATATGTTATTTTTGAAATGGGAATTTTTGCAAAAATGTCTACTGAACTTCCCTTTTTCTAGTTATTCATTAATTCAGTGAATATTTATTAGCAGCTACTAGTGCCAAGAACCCATCTAAGTATAAGAGATCCATCAGTTAACAAAAAAAAGATAAAGATCCCTGCCATCAAGGAGCTTATATATAAGAACTAATAACTAATAAATTTCCTGGTATGTTAGGAGGAAGTAACTACAATGGGAAAAGTGAAAGAAGGACTAGGGCCAGGGGGTATGTACACTGTATTTTTAAGTAGGCAATTCAAGGTGGGCCTCATGTGACTTTGGAACAAATGATCTGCAGAGGGAAACACAGTGATTTTTGTTTGTTTGTTTTTAAGATTTATTTATTTTGAGAAAGAGCAGGGGCAGAGGGAAAGAAGGTATTTTTTAAATTTTATTTTATTTTTTTTTTCTAGAGAGAGAGAGTGCCTGAGTGGGGAGGAGCAGAAGGAGAGGGAAAGAGAGAGAATCCCAAGCACATTTGGCGTGGAGCCTGACAAGGGGTTCGATCTCACAACCCTGAGATCATGACCTGACCCAAAATCAAGAGTCCAGCGCTTAACCAAGGGCAGCACCCAGGTGCCCCAGAAGCGCAGTGTTTTTTTTTTACTGAGTTTCCCACTCTGTTTTGATTTCGTTATTATTTAACAAAGCAGTATAAACTAAGTGGTAAAGAACTGGTACATGGTATGTATAGTGATAGAATACGTATCTTTAAAGGAAAGAGGGGAAGATACATTAAATACAAAATAAACCCCTTAAAGACTATCTGGTTTTGGTACTTGCATTTTTCCAGTGAGGGAAACAAATGACATTATAGCATATTTCTATAAAGCTCTGTAGTTTACAAAGTTCTCCCATTCACTTTTATTTGATATTCATTATAATTGATGGAGACAAGTAGAATTATTTCTATTTTTTTAGGTGAAGAAATGAAGTTTAGAGATTTGCTCAAGTTACTTACCTTTCAGTGGTTCTTCATTGCCTCCCTCTGATTCCTCATTTCCCAAACCTCTGATCATGATTCACAGGGCCCTTCACCATCTGGTCTCTGCTTACCTTTCACAACATCTCTTGCCAAGTTCCTTTTCACTGTCTACTGTCACTGTCCCTTTCCAGGCATACTGAGCTGCTTCCTTTTTCCCATTTGCTAAGCTCTCTCCTACCTCTGGGCCTTTGCACATGCTGTTCTTGGTTACTTCTTTTGGCCACTCTCAGAAGATCCTTCTGATTCCCTTGGGCATCACTTCCTCTGGTGAAACTGCCCGGAATCCACCAAAGCTGAAATCAATGCCTTCCATTCCCACATTTCCCCAGTACCCTGCGGTCAGCCCTATCATAGTACTAATTGCTCCTTCTATAATTGCATGTTTCTTTGTGAGCTTCTGGAGGGCAGAGACTGTCTTTATCCCTCGCTGTATCCCTGGTGCTTAGCACAGTTAATGGTCCTTATGGGTCTTTCAACTGATGAATAAGAAACTTGATTAATCAATTGTTCAGGCTCTTGGGAAACTGCAGTTCTAGAATCTCCCATTCAAAATCCTCTAAGTCAAGGGCCTTCCATAGCTTTCTCCTTGTCATTAATTTGAAACACCTTCTGCCAAGTGCTTCCTGTTCTCACAGCTTCATCACTCCAGAAAAGAAGTTAACTCTCTTCTTCTGGGCCTCTCTAGAAATCCTCTAATCTGATAATTACTTTCTAACATCTGGCAGTTTTTTGTCCTGTTCTGACTGTCCTTTTCATTCCATGGAAACAAACCCAGTTTGCTCACTGGAGTTTAATTCCTAATTTCAGAGTCACTTACTTGCGGCTTCATCTTCTCTTTGCTAAGCATAGATCTCGCATGTGGGTGGAAAATATACACAGCTGTCTTGTTTGTGGCTGTGACTCCCTTGATCAGAGCAATTAGCAGTGAAGGTCAACTCAAAGCGAGATAGTCCAGCTTGCCTGTCATATGTATATTTGGCTCAGTAGGTACCAACATTGCCCACTTGTTTTCATTTCTCACCCACAGTAGAAATAGAACTTTGGGAACTTCTTATTCTGGATCACTTCTCCCAGGTATAATAGTGGCAGATTGCCGGCTCCAATGGGGAGAAAAGTACACTAGAGTATTTTAATTTGAAAATTTGGTTGATATGAAAATTTTCCTTAAGGCCTTCACATAGATGAAGCCCTTTGACCCCCCACTGTCTCATTTGGTTCTCACGAGCGCAGGATCCACAGAAGTTGCAGAAACAGGACATTAGCCCAGGTGCCTCTTCTTCGATTGAATCATGCCACCGCTCACTAGTTCTTATTTATGTACAGTCTGTGCCTTTACAGAACTTGCCCTCTTTTTAATGCCAGGGACATTGCTTGAGACCAGAGCGTCCAGTAGATAATTCCTCCAGTCATTACTCTTGCTGAGTCTTCATGATGAGTTCTTAAAAAGTGATAAGCATTCTGATTTTGATACAGGTTACTTCTATTTTCATATATAAGCCTAGAAAAACTCTCAGCCAGAATGTGCAGATGATTTTGCTTACCTGAATATTCAGAACAACAAACGCAGTTCAGAGAACTATAATGGGAAGGAGCAATTTCCAACTATGACTCTTTGTGAACTACTACTCATTTTTTTTAAGATTTTACTTATTGGGCAGCCTGGGTGGCTCAGCGGTTTAACGCCGCCTTCAGCCCAGGGTGTGATCCTGGAGACCCGGGATTGAGTGCCAGGTCGGGATCCCTGCATGGAGCCTGCTTCTCCCTCAGGCTGTGTCTCTACCTTTCTCTCTCTCATGAATAAATAAATAAAATCTTTAAAATATATATATTTTACTTATTTATTCATGAGAGACACAGAGAGAGGCAGAGATATAGGCAGAGGGAGAAGCAGGCTCTCTATGGGGAACCCGATGCAGGACTCCATCCCAGGACCCTGGAATCACGACCGGAGCCAAAGGCAGAGGCTTAACCACTGAGCCACCCAGGTGCCCCTACTCATTTTTTTTAAATGTGGGATTTTAACTACTTGAACTGCAGTGAAGGAAAGAACTAAAAGCAAAATGTTTTTCTAAAACAACTACAAGTGTCTCAAATATATAATTTTTCAATCTAATCAAAAAAATTCAGACCAAAGAAAACATCATCATTATAAATGATGGTGTTAAAGATTTTTGGACATGTGTACTGGGTGTCTGAGTCCTTACTGCATGTGATTTTTTAAACCCCTAATTTTAGAGCATTTTCTAAAAATAATCAGATAGCTAGGCAAGTCTGCATTTCTGCAGATCCATGATATTGAGAGTCCACAAAGGGATTATTATTAATGTGTGAAATTGCCTCCCTGGCAACACAAATGTATCCCATGAAACATGAGAATGTTCATGAATATCTGAGGTCATATTTTAATTTTGGCTTAATGTTTAATATTTTGCATTAAGTGAACCAAAAGTTGCAAAATTCAAAAGGCAACTGTTTTTAGCTATGCACTACATACGTGCTCACTTCAACAGCACAAATACTAGAAAAAGCTATGTATTACATAGCTGGATAGTAATTCCAACTAGCGCCTTTTATTATTTTTGGAAAGCATAAAAATATAAAAACAAAACTCAAGAGCAGAACTATTGCTAATTTTGAAGGGTTTAATATTTATATTCATATAATCCAGATGGAATACAGTCAGGATGAAATTTTAGTATAAATTTTTTCTTTAAATATAGTCTGAAAAATTTAATTCACAACTGTGGGATATCTTGCTCTCAGAAAATTAACAGGAGGTACCTCATGTTCTGAGTAATCGTAACTGCCTTGAATTGAGCCTGACTCTGTGAAGAATGTATTATTTCCTGCCAGATGCTATTATATTTGGATTAGTATCAGTTATGGATTATGGATCACTAGTGGCTGAATGCCTGGGGTCATATTCGATCAAACTGTGACTTGTGAAATTCATTTATCTTCCATGATTGTCTATAGTTTTAGCTATTCTTCAGGACAATTTTTGCCTGTAGCCACTGTTCTTGCCCCTAGTATAGTATAACGGATTCCTGTGTGATTCAGGAAGGCACAGGTGTGAACATTCCTTTGCATGAGCACACCCAGGTGTGAAGGTAACCTTTAGATCTGACAGGGAACCATGGGGTGAGACAACTCTGTAGACTCTGTAGAATTGTAAGGCCTCTGATAATATATGAGGTCTCCCACATGACCCCACAACAGGGGAGAATGCAAGGATTATCAGAGACAACTTCATGATGTTCCCTTTACATCTACCCGGGGCTTTGGGGGATTGTGGAAAAAGAAAAAGCACCTTAATAGTAACTAATACTTAACTAAAATTTAACCAAGAAACAACAGTTTATTTCCACTTAGCAACTCACCAAAATGAAAACCTCGGGGGTGCTGATGAGAAAGACCATCACTGCAAGTGCTTCAGAATATGATAAAGTAACTATTAGGCAACTATTACAAAGACTCACATTCAACCTCCTGAAAAAGTAGAAACATAACCTATGAAAAGAAAATCCCAGTGATCACTGAGATTACTTGCCTTGTAACCAGTGTAGATGATATATTCAGTTGGCTCAAAACAGTTGACCAATAGCAGAAAAATTTAAAACATTCAAGTCTGTTATTCAGTATTTAAATAACTGTTACTCCAAAAGAAATATATGATCTAGATTTAATACCATTTAAAATGTATTTAAGCAGTTAATGATTACAGGCAAGGTGAGCTTCAAGTATAAGTAATAATATAAATTATTTTAATAATATCTTAAATTTTTGGAAGCAAGCCAGATTTTTTTTCTCCCAATTAGAAAGTGACGGACTGTTTTTGTGATAACAAGAAACTGAGTTGTTTGTTCTATGACTGTTCAGTGGCCCAATTACTAATTGGCTAAATGGCACCATGGCCTTAAAAGAAATAACATCATAGTGATTAAACTAAGTTTTCAGGTATTCATCGATCACTGTTAGGCTCACATTAATGAAAGAAATGTCAAGTACAAGTATGTTAATCTGAGAGGTTTCAGGTAAAATTTATTATACTGAACAAACAAAAAGAATTATTTTTTCCCTTATATCCTCAATTTTAAAAGATTTTCTCTTCCAGGTTTCATTTGATAAAAATTGGGGAATTGCCACAAAAAAAATGGCTTATAATTTCGAGAAAATTTTGAACAAATGAGAAAGGAGGGGCAGTGTAGACAAGTTCAATGGCTTCACTTAGAAGACTTCATTAAGGAGGCTAGCTTAGAGCAAATGAGAGGACAGTGTTACCTCTTTCTCAGACACAACACACACTGTTCTTTCTTCTCAGTTGCTGTTTATTACTGAGAGGAGGAACTGTCAGCATTCCTTCATTATATGTTAATTCAGCATCTGAAACAGTAAAAATTGGTGGAAGGACATGAAGTTGGTTTGTCATAGTGGTCAAAATGTTTAGTAATAAAATACGATTATAACTCAATGCTCTGAAATAAAAAGAACTTTGAGCATGAAATCAGTATTTGCATGATTAGAGAGCCTTCTTACTTTATGTATCTTTCTTCCAACATCTGAACTGGGTCAGATTTATTCTTCAACCAGGAACAAAAAGAGAATTTTTTTTTTATTTTTTTATTTTTTTGGTGCACAGATGAATTGGATTGTTATCAAGTTTCTTACTGGGAAAGGTTAAGTTAATATTTTGGCAACAGATAAAATCTTCAAAGTGAGCCACAAGCTTAAGTAATGAGAGTTAGATTTGATAGAGTAGAATGCTGAGGAGAAAGAGTAGAGAATAGGTTTCCAAGTCATGCAGTGATGATTATTCTTAGTGTAAAGTTTACATCCCTCTATCTCAACACTCTTTTAACATGTCACTTTGTCCCTTATAGTCAGGTGTTGAAAGAGACCTTAGGGAGTCCAAGAGCTGCAAACTCATGTACCTCTTTGGGGTCATAAGTGACTACAGCCATCATTTGCAAATAGTAGAAGTAATAGAAACCACAGAAATTCGAGAGCTTATGCCCTATCTAAAAACATTCAAACCAATTTAAAATAAAGATCGTATCTTCCAAACAAACCCATCTGCAAAATAAATGTTGCCTATGTATCCCCAATTTGCTACCCTATGACAAGCCCAAACCAAATTGTAGTTTCTTCTAACCTATTATCCAGGCTTCAGATCCCTTCTGGAATAGTCCTGCCAAATGGCTGTTTACTTCTGTTGGAACAATTCCAGTGACAAAAAATTCATCACCTTTTGAGGCTGCCAAGTTTTTTGTCAATTATATCAGTGATGGTAGTGAAAATATTCTCTTTTGTGGTTGAGGATATTAATAACAATGATTTGTGAACTTTAGCAGTAGATACTCGGACTAGTAAGAGTCCCACAGGTCTCTCTGTTTTGTCTTTGTTATATGAGAGTGTATCACTGTTAAGAGTTCTAACTCTTTGCTTCATGGATGATACAGTCAGTTCCTTAACTACAAAAAGGGTCCTCATATTTGACTACATTATTCCAAGTTTACTTGTATTGCTCATGTTATATAGGCTGATCTTAGAAAGATAATTTTCCATTAGCATTTGTTTCATCCCAATACATATAAACCGTGCAGTTTCTTGGTGTTGGGCACTGATCTATGTCCTAGGATACAAAGGAGAAAGCCTCTGCTTTCCTTAGACTTACATTCTAGTTAGGGAAATGGACAAAACACAAAATAATTTAAAAGTTCTCTGAAATGATTAGAGGCTGAAGAAGCATACAGGAGCCAGATCATACAGGGACCTCTAGACCACTAGATGTTTGGAGTTTCCTAAGAACATAATGAGAAGCCACGGAAAGATTTTAAGCAGAAGAATGACATGACTTCAGATATCTTTGCAGAGGAAAAATGCTAATACATAGTATACAAGATTCAGAAAGTACAAAAAGTATTAAAAAGAAAATACATCACATAAGATATCATCTCCCAGAGCCAAATATGGAATGGGAAGTATGGTAGAGACAATTCTGTACTGATTGGTTCAGGCCAGTATAATAGAATTCTACACATTAGGTGGCTTAAACAGCACACATTTATTTCTGACAGTTGTAGAGACTGTGAAGTCAAAGATCAAATGCCAGCAGATGTGGTGTCTGAGGAAGGCACTTTTCCTAGTTTGCAAAGAGCTGACTTTTTGTTATGTCCTCACATGGCCAAGAGAGGGCTCTGGTGCTTCCCATATAAGGACGCTGATTCCATCTTGGGAGCTCCACCCTCATATCCTAATCTAACCCTAATGACCTCCCAGAGGCCCCACCTTCTTATTATACTATCCAAATGCAATAAGGGTCTCCACATAAGAATTCATGCAGTCCTTACAAGCTCCCAAGACTCTCCTCTTCTAGTATACATTCCCTGTAAATCTTTACCCATTCAATGAACATGGGCAGGAATATGAATATGAATATGAATATGAAGACATCACTCCCGTGATTAGGTTATGTTGTATGGCAAAGGTGGGAGGATTTTGGAAATGTAATCAAGATCCCTGATCAGTTGATTTTAAGTTATTCCAAAGGGAGATTATGCTGTATAGACCTGGCCTAATCAGGGGAGGGTCTGGAGATCTTAGAAGTCAGAGATAAAGCAAATATGCTTTCCCATTGGCTCTGAGAAGCAAATTGCTGTGTGGAAAGGTCCATGCAGCAGGAAACAGTGGGAAGTCTCTATTTGCTAAAGGCCTCGCTCCTACAACTGTAAGGAATTAGATTCTGCCAACAACCAATGAACTTGGAAGAAACTCAAATGAGATTGCAGCTCCAGCCAACATCTTGATTTCAGCCTGGTAAGATCTTGAACAGAGAACCCAACAAAGCCATGCTTGGACCCCTGTTCAAAAAAATCAAACAAAAAAACTGAGTAATAAATTAAGAGATAATAAATTTGTGTTTTTAAGCTGCCAAATTCATGGCAATTTGTTATACCACAATAGCAAAGTAATACTAAGGGAATGACATGATCTTTATGAATAAACTGAGGAATGAGAATGGAGAACAGAATCACTGTCATGATTCAAGCAAAAAATAAGGGCAGGTTAGAGTAGGATGCTGGCAGTAGAGGTAGATAAATTTTAAATAAATATGGAATTGAAACAGGGCTTTCTGATAGGATTTGGAGAAGAGAGAAAGAAAATAATCAAGAATGATTCTTAGGATTTTGGCGTGAGCAAATGAGTAGATGGTAGTGCTATTTAGAATAGAGGAGGGGCATTTTGGCCTACAGGGTAGGGTCAGGAGATGGTGTTCAGTTTTAGAAATACTATATTTCAAGGCACCTGGGTGGCTCAGTTGGTTAAACGTCCAACTCTTGATTTCATGAGATCGAACCCTGCATCAGGCTCCACACTCAGCGAGGAGTCTGCTTCTCCTTCTGCCTGTCTCTGCCTCTCTCTTTGTGTCTCTCATGAATAAGTAAAATCTTTAAAAAAATAATATACAACCTAATAAAAACTTTAATAGAACTTTAAATTTTAATAAAAAGTAACTTTAAAATATTTTAGAAAACAATTACTTGAAATTGCTTTAAAAATAAAGAATAAACAGAAGCACCCTCAACATTTGTAGGGATTAAATGGAAAAACTTGAAAAACCAGGCTTATATAGTGTACTAATTATGTCGTTACACTTAACCTCAAGCCAACAATTACACTTTTGTAAAAACCCAAACCATCTTATTTTTTTCAAAAACCTTTTTAAAAATGGTCAGAAAAAAAAAAATTCAAAAGGACTGTGACCTCCTGTTGGTGAAGGGATAAGCCTGGATGCTGTGTAGTCAGAAAATTTTGTTTTCAGAGGGAAAGAAAACCTATCATAGCTCAACATCAAGCACAAATGTAGGTTATTAAATGGCACTTACAAACCACATTAGAGGTCCTGCAGGCTTCCCTTTATTAATGATAATATCTACTGTTTGAATTTTTTCTATGTGCTGGATAGTCTGCTATGTCCTTTATGTGCACCCTGTTTGTGAAGACCTTAAAGAATTTTTTAGTTATCCAATTTTATGAATGAGGAAATAGGCCAGAGAGAGAGGTTGCCTAAGATCAACCTTTGGTCAACAGTGTTTAATCTCGGGATTGTCTTATCCTAATGCTTGCTCTCAGCCATTGTAACCCTTACCCTGCTATCTTATCTAAAACTGTTTTTCAATAAACAGTTGTACTTCCACTGCTTTCAAGAATAGCTGTCACTGAGTCAGACTACATGCAACTTGCTTCTCTGTCATTATCGCCTCTAATCATTGCTCTGCACTATTAGCACTTGCTGGGTGCACAGCCTCGCTCACTGGCCCACTTTGCTTCAAGCTGGTAACCCCCACGTTCTTGCTTTGATCCCCAAACTAAAGCAACATTAAGAGTGACACTTTATTGAATGTTGGAGGTTGGAAGAGAAGAAGTGGTGAAGGTGATTTCTGGAAAAAGCAGGAAAGAGTATTCAGTATCAATAGATTTGATGTTACTCACCGCTGTTCCTAAGAATTTACCCACAATTCCTCAACACGGGATTTCTTTCTCAGATTTAGGCCTCTTGACACATTGCTGAAGCCTTTGCTTCTTTTCTTCAGCCTCTTCTAATAACTTCCATCTGGCTTTCAAGTCTCCAACACACCTGGGAGCTGGGAAAGTTGCACAGCTGCTGAGCTCTCCACCCCTTTTTCCAGTCTAGGTGCTGGCCCTAGGTCTGTACTGAAAAACTCATCAAGATATATTGCTAAGGATAGTGCCATCCACTCAGGAACTTCACCTTCACCTTCACAAAGGATTCACTGCAGATTTGAAATTACTTTTTTTTCTTTAGCCTCTCCTGAGTCAAATGCTTCCACTCCAACAACCTCAGCAAACCTTATATATTAGAGAAACAGAACCATAGGAAATATATATAAAATGAAATATAAAATATATAAATATGTATAATAAAATATACATAAAATGTTTCCAGAGGAACAGAACCATAGGAAATTTATATAAAATATTATATAGTACTTATATATTATACATGTTTTATATATGTGCATGTAATATATATGTATAAAATATATACACATAAAATATATTAATACATAAAAATATATATAATCTATCCATCTATCTCTCTGTCTGAAGATATTTATTTTAAAAAATTGGCTCTTGTAATGTGGGAGCTGGCATACCAGAAATCCACTGGGCAAGCTGGCAGGCTAGCTGCCAGCTAAATTCAGATTAGAATTGATATTGCCGTCTTTAGTCTTAAATCTGCAGGGCAGCCCAGGCAAGCTGGAAAGGTTTCTGTGTCCCAGTCTTGGGCCCAAATTACTCTTTCTTCGGAAAATCTCAGTCTTGTCTTTTAAGACCTTAAATTGATCAGCTAAAACCTATCCACATTAATGGAGGGTAATTCGATTTGCTCAACACTCATAGATTTAAATGTTTATAACATAAAAATTATCTTCATAGAAACATCACAATTGCTATTTGAGTAAACAATTGGCTATATCACCTATCCAAGTTGACACATAAAATTAACCATCAAATTCTAGATATTTGAATTCCTGTTATGTTCCAGGCACAAACGTGGTCTTAGTGTATGTAAAGATTAGTTGGAAATTTTTTGCCTATAATTCTTTGAAATGACCCATACTTTATGAAAGATCCACTTACCCATTATGCCCTCAACTCTTGTATGCAGTGCCATCCAATTTATAGAACTTGGGTGAGGGCTAAGACCTCTATTGGCAGCTTTGGCTTCGTTGTGTTAGGAGTAAGGACATGGCACCACCCTAAGGGAATTCTGGGCATGGTTCCAGTTATTCCAGGCAAATGAGCATTTATGGTTGTGAAAGAGCCTTGTTAACTACTGAGAAGAAACTAATGGTGATGAATATAATGGTGACGGTTGTGTGGTGTGATGGAGATAGACAATCCTGAGTTGAAAATCTCAGAGTTGGACAAAGCTCTACAATGCTGAACAAAACCTTCCTTTTTCCTTTCATTGCCTATAAATTGGGAGTGACCTTTTTTTTTTTCAGAACTTTAGTAAGGTCAAATGAAAAAAATATACAAATTTTCCAGCAGCATGTTTCATACTGTTTAAGTGGTAGTTTTCTATCACGTCAAAGCTGAATTCACAAGAAGTTAAAACTGACCCAATAATATTCAAAAAAAGATAGGATAATAACTGGGCAGCAACACCCACAGTCCAGGCTTCATGGAGATAGGACTTGGTCCTTGAAAGTCAGGAGTCAAGATTGTCTTTCTCTCCCTGCTTCCGCAAGGTCTTTCATTTTCACTCTTCTCTGCCCGTCTTTTCCATCCTCATCTGTAGACTAGTTTCTTTCCTTAACCATTAGTTTGCACATGGCTTCTATTGCTATGACTTCAGTAAGGCTCTAACTCTACATAGTCTTTGATCTTCAAAATTCATCTCTTAGTTGTGATTGCCAGACTGTCTGCCTATGGGTCAGGTGTCAGGTGAGTGCTCATCCTACCGTCAGCTCAAGGAAAGGCTCATTAAGATCCCTATGCCAGGGCAGCCCTGGTGGTTTAGCGCCGCCTTTAGCCCAGGGTGTGATCCTGGAGACCCAGGATTGAGTCCCATGTCAGGCTCCCTACATGGAGCCTGCTTCTCCCTCTGCCTGTGTCTGTTTTTCTCTCTCTCTGTGTGTGTCTTTCATGAATAAATAAAATCTTAAAAAAAAAAAAAAAAAGATCCCTATGCCAACCTAGGCACCTTTTTGGGGATTGGGAAAATGTAGACTTGGGTGACATCCCTAGACATGCCCACCATTTGTAGCTGCAGTGAAATCATATCACCTTGAACTTATTCAGACTCTATAAAGTATAGAATGTGCTTCCATTACTGTCACCTAAACCTCACAATAAATAAGTCTACTAAAATTGTAGAACTTAATCTGAATAACAGAACTAAAAAGTAGAGTATACCAACAAGCAAACTGAAACCCTGTGTCATTTCCTATCCATATCCCATTCCCCAATAAGGTTTCATAGCTATCTTAAAGGCAATGTGGTTTGAGTGTACAAATATCTGCATATAGACTTTCCTTTTGTTCTTCCTTGAAACATACTTTAATGTTCTTAAGCACATCTCTGCATGTGGTGTATACACAAAGCCATGCGTACCATGTGTATGGATGACTTAATGATTTTTTTCAATCATAAATTTGGCGATACATGTTTCTTAGTGCTTCCTTGTTGATTTAATTGCCTTTATCGGGGCACCTGGGTGGCTCAGTGAGTTCAGTGTCCAACTCTTGGTTTCTGTTCAGGTCCTGATCTTAGGATCCTGAGATGGACTCCCATGTCTGGCTCTGTGCTCAGCAGAGGGGGGGTCTGTCTGAAGAGTCTCTCCCTTTGCCCCTCCCCCACTCCTGCACACCTTTCTTCTCTCTCTTTCTCTCTAGAATGAATGAATAAATCATTTTAAAAAATCACTCTTATGTAAGCTGATACTCCACATGGTGACATTATCATTGATCATTCCAAATAGAATACAATTATTCTGAGTTATTGATGGTGCTGATTAATATTTGATCTGATTAGTTTGGTTAATTATATTGCTAAAATAAATGGTAGAACAGAAATGGATCTTACTAAATTTAATTTAAAAGGCTTATCTAAGCTTTATGCAACAAATTGTTTTAGAGCCAAAATACCTGATGCCTATACATGTGCTTCCCTTTCCAAATTTATCATCTTCCTGTAAGGTTTGCTGTGTTCCATAGTCATCTATTACCTGGTCATATGAAAAACATAGGCTGCTAATAGCCAAGAACTGCAAAATATGGCTATATGAGGACAAGGCATGGCTAATAAAGGAGAAAGAGTACAAAACTTTTTTGTCTTTCTGTGAAATTCTATGAGTATTGTTCTTATTAAACTTGCAGCATTAGAAATCACTGCTTTTGAATTCATCCATTTGTTTTCTGTGGACAGATGCAGAAATTTAAGCAGAACAAAACTCATTTGCCTTACTAAAGTGTTGGAGTACATGATTTTAAGCCAGGGACGAAGAGAAAAAAGAGTTTTACTGAATAAAACTGCCTATTGCCTTTCCAGCACACAGCTGATTAAGAAATGCTTGTACAGCTATTTGTAATAACATGGAAGGCTTAGTATTTGATAATTGTTATGTAAGTTTTTCTTGTTCTCAGAGTGGCTCTCAAAAAGTTTATGTAATATGCCTGAAGATTATATACCAGAAAGGAAGTGTTTCAAAAATTATTTAAGCTGCTTTTGTATGTGCAAAAGCACGTGAGCATGTTTGTGTGGCCTGTGGACATGTGTATGTGTATGATTCATACGTCTCTTTACACAAGTCATGGATGTCATCTGGATAGAAAGCCACATCAGTTTACAATCAGTTAAAAGGTCAGATACTACAAAATCCTCTCTTTGGCTTAGATTTCTTGAAATCTTCCAAGTTGATGAAGGTGAGATCCTGGGACTTTTAATTTGCACCAGGGTAAAATCATTCCTTTGTGCTGAAAGGGTGTGAGGAAAAGATTTTCTCAGGGAAGGCAAGCTTTTAGAAGAGTTTACTGTACAATTCATAAAGCAATGAACTCTGTAATATTTTACATTTGAAAGCTAAAATTTTTAAAAGTATTTATCAAAATTAAAACTACAGGAATGAAAACACAAGGGTAAGGTATGGCTGGCTTTCAGCACTACTGATCTGGTTTCTATCGGAGGTCTATTTGTACAGGTCAGATGTTTTTACTTCTCCAGTAAGACTTAGCCCAGGCTTACCTAATAGCCTGCTGTAATTAAGCCAACCACCATCTGCAGGGAGGAGCCAGGACAGAAAGTCCTGGGATTTAATGTTGTGAACAAGAGCTTGCTAAGAACCTTGTCCATATCCCCTACTTCTCATTTAGATTGAAATGACATGCACACTAAGCTTTGAGGAATGAAAGTTAGTTATTTGTGATAAGGCCCTTTTTTATTTCCTGATTGAAAGCAACCACTACAAAGTAATTAGTCATCCTAACCAGAAAATAACTCATATTGTTTTTACTAGGTGTGATTTTAATCCATTCTTGTCCCATTATATCATGATATAAGTATCTTCGAATGAGTAGAGCTATATTGAGGAACTTCCTTGAAGGAAGGAAGATGATAACTTGAGGCTACTCTAGATCTTTTGGAAGAATTTGGAAGGTGAGAACATAGTGGTTAAGAGCATGGGCTTTGATATCACACCAGAGTATGACTTCTCTAAGCCTCCATTTTTTATTTTATTGTAAAATGGGAATAATAATGGGTCCTGCCTCAGATGTGGCATTTAAAGTATTTAGCAGATGCATTGATTTTCTATTACAGTTGTAACAAATTACCAAAAAGTGAGTGGCTTAAAACAACAGAAATTTATTATCTTATAGTTCTGGTGGTCTGAAATCCAAAATTCATCTCACAAGGCTAATGTCAGTATGTGGGTAGGGCCACTTTTCTTTCTGGAGATTCTAGAGAAGGATCCATTTTTCTTGGCTTTTCTAGGTTAGAGAGGTCCCCTGCTATCTTCAGAGCTTTCAGTGGCCAGTCAAGTCTTTCTCAGATCGCATCACTCAGCCACAGGCTCTCCAGTCTCCCTTCTCTACTTATGAGAACCCCTGTAATTACACTGGTCCCATCAGGATAATTTCCTATCTCAAGGCCAACTAATTAGCGACCTTAATTCCATCTGCAACCTTAATTCCTCTTTGTCATGTAAGTAAGATCACATGTTCACAGCTTCCAGGGAGTAGGACAAGGACACTTTTAGGGGTTATTTGTTCTGCCTACCACACCAGAGTACCTGCCACTAAGTAAACACATAGGGAATGTGGTAGTTTTTGCTCTTCTTAACCCCCACAAAGAAGAAGAAACCCTCTCTGAATGGTTTTTGTTGTTAAAGAGCCTGCCAACAGACCATGTCCCAGAAACCAGATAAGCACAAAGCCCTCCCACACTGCACACTGCATTTCAGGACCTTTTACAAGCAGTAGTTTTGGCATTCTGCCTTTAAAGCTGTAAAGTAAAAATCAGAGTTGTTACTCCAACCTAAATACACATGGTCTACAGTTTTCCTATTGTCTCCCTGTACTTCTTCTTAAGGAGACTTTCTGCTCTGATATCAACTCACCTATACATAGCCAAGTCCCCCAAAGTAGAACTTCAGTGCTAATCTTTTTGACACACTTACAGCACCCTGTATGTCCAGCTTGAACCGGGAAACTCCTCCTTAATGTTCTGTGTGTCAAGTGACCATTTTTGACTCAAAACATCTTCATCCCTGCGGGTTACTAGGACAGCACTACTCTCTCTGGCACGCACACGGGAACAGTGGGAGTCAGCTGCCTCCTTGTACTCCTTCCCACCCTCCCAAGTGCCATCCAAGTTTAAACTGCCTGTGCCCTTGTTGGGACTACCGGCAGAGCCTCCTAATTGTTCCATGCTTTCCTTCCTTTGCTGGTTTGTGCCACCACCCCCAGGAAGCTTCAGGTCCCTCTTTTCCATACCTTTGGCCTTAAATCAATCCTGCTTTGTGTTAAGTTCATCCTTGTCAGCAAACTGTGGGGCTCAGGGAATTATTTTTAAGCACCTGCCATTTGGCAGCCATTGGTTTAGACATTTTACATGTATTACTTCATTTAATCCTAATTTAATGCCCTGTCCAGGTAGGTGTTATTTCTCCTTTTTTTATTAGCAAGCCGGTTGGAAAGTAGAGAGCTTTGTATAACTCAGCCCAACGCTACACAATAAGTGACAGAGAGAATTCAAACTCAGATGTATCTGATTCCAAAGCCCCTAGTTCTACCACTACCCTGGAGTCCTGCATTTGACTTTGTTTTTAAGGCATCTGTTTTATGAAGCCTTGCTGGTGTTCATGTATTTTAGTGGCAGATCTTCCAGTAGCCTAATGACAAACATATCATAGTTTGGTTATCTTGGTGGTGGTTTCTGTGGACTGCTAAGGACAGCAATATGGATTATTATTTTTTTAATCAAAGATCTAGGACTTATCAAACCTCTGCCTTTGATATGGCTTGCAGATTAATCCAGGTTTCTTGTATCTGAAAAGGAAGAAGGGTGTTGTGAGAAGTTATCTGTCCATGTATGGGTAGCTTTTACCAATGTTGAATTAGGGCACTTGTAGAGTTAAGTAATACTGATACATCTGTTCCCTTTCCATTAGAGATCAACTCTCAGTGACAAGCCAAAGCATGCTTTTCTTCTTTTACCAAAACACCCACAAAGGAAACAAACCAGTTTAGCAACTTTGTAAGTGGGTGCAAAGGATTCCTATAAATAAAGCCTCCTATTGTGCCACTCTGGTCCTGTTAGGTTTGGAATGCTGATGGTTTATGTTGTCCTACTCTGAACTCTTACTGACAGCCTTGTGAATAAGCTCTAGCTAAATTTCGATACTTCCTAAAGGTGACCTTAATCATAAACAATGCTTCATGAACAGATGTCCCCCCTTCCACCACTGCTCTTCATCCTTTTTTGATTGGTTACTTTCCTGAAAAGAAAAAATAAATAATAATACAATTCAAACTAGGTGATCTTAGTAATAGGAAGAATGTTGTCTGAGACATTAAGAAGCTTTATTGCTTATTTTAAAAAGTATCAAAGCAAGTACTCTACAGAGGAGGTCAGTTTGGAAAACTCTTTTTACTCACATGGTGACTTTTTCCCTTTTTTGATGATGGAACCATAGAATTTAAAAAGTTGTAAGAAATGGACTTCAGTAATATAAGTAATATAAGGTTTTCAAACCTTACTATTTCTTTTATAGGTAGGAAAATACAAACAAAATCAACTACTGAATGTGATTCTTAGATTTTTGTATAGTTGTGAAAGCTAAACATAGCAGAAGAGATTGACCTTTACTTGAGAATTAAAAATGCAGTGTGGAGTAATTATTGGGTCAGTAGTCAAAATTGGAACGCAGACAACAGATAATATAAAAGGATTATGTCAATGTGAAATTGACTGAAGTTAAAAACATCTCTGGTTATGTAAAAAACATCTATATTCATAGGAAGTATACATAAATATTTAGGGACAAAGAGCCATTAGGCAGGTAACCTACCCTCAGTTCAGCAAATATACACATTATGCATAGATAGACGTATACACATCTATCATAGAAAGAAAACACAAATATGAAAGAAATGGAATAAAATATTAAGAGTGTTTGAATCTAGTTAAAGAATAATAAAAATACATTTATCCTAAGCAATATTATTTCACATCTCTGAGCAAATGATGTTTGAATCTAAATTTCCAACCAAAAAGATAATTAACAATAGACCTATAAATTCGGCTGTTTACTAAACATATCCATTAGGATATTCCACAGATTTTTCAAAATCAGCCTTTCCACAATTGGTTTTATAAGGTCTGCCTTTACCTCGGTTCCTTTATTATTCTCTGACACCAAACTAGATTCTTGCCTCTACCTCCCCTACCACATCTCCCCCCACCAACACAGCTACAGTCACTCAAGAATCCTACTCTGTTCTACCCTATAAAGTCTCTTCAACTGATCTATCTCTTTCAGTCCTCACTGCTATTATTCAGCTTCATAAATCACACTGGATTATAATCATCACCTCTCAGATGGTCTTTTGCATTCAGGATGTGTCCCCCTCCAATCTACCTCCTGTATTGCTGATAATTTCTAAAGTTCACATCTAAAAATAAATAAATAAATAAATAAATAAATAAATAAATAAATAAATAAATAAATAAAATAAAGTTCACATCTCTTAATGCTCTGCTTAAAAGCCTACATATCAGGGCACCTGGGTGGCTCAGTAGGTAAAGCATCTGCCTTTGGCTCAGGTCATGATCCTAGTGTCCTGAGACTGAGCCCCATGTCAGGCTGTCTGCTCAGCAGGGAGCCTACTTCTTCTCCCTCTGCCTGCTGCTCCCCCTGCTCTTGTGCTCTCGCTCTCTCTGTCAAATAAATAAAATCTTTAAAAAAAGTGTCTCCCTATTGACCTCACATTAAAATCCAAATCTTCAGTATAATTTATAAGACACATGAAGGTGCCATTTCTTGTTTATTTTTTTTTAAGATTTTATTTATTCATGAGAGACACAGAAAAGAGAGGCAGAGACACAGACAGAGGGAGAAGCAAAGCAGGCTCCTCGCAGGGAGCCCGATGTGGGACTCGACCCCAGGACAGGGATCACGCTCTGAGCCAAAGGCAGACAGATGCTCAACTGCTGAGCCACCCAGGCGTCCCTTGTTTCATTCTTTCACCTATGTCTCTCCTCTTTCTTTGCCCCAATTTACCTTGCCCTATCCCTCACCATGACACTGGGCTTCTTTTAGCTAAAGCTTTCTCTAGCTGCCAGGCCTTTGCCCACGTTAGTCTCTCTGCCTTGAACAGTTAGTTTTCTTTTCCCCTGCTTACAACTACTTGTTGAACACATAATTCTATTTGCTTGATTTCTTCTTCCTTTAAATATCAACTTATGACATTCCTCTAGACAACATTCATGACACTCCAACTTGGATTAAATCAATAATTAAATCAAAATAACACAAAATGGATTATTATGAATATGTTTTAGGTACCAGAATAAAGTGTGTACATATTCATTCAGTCAAGGTTTTCCACAGATACTCCTTGAACACCTGTTATATGTCTAGCATATACATATACTACATAGCTTGTTAGGTGTATAACCATTAATTTTCTTCTAGAGACTTTTAATATAGGATCTTGAAATCAAGCCTAAAACTCATTTGTCACTATCATCGGCACTTTTTCTTTTATTTCCTTTCTGTATCTCTTCTCTTAATAATTTAGAATTTTATGAATCAGATGTTAAGAAAAGCTTTTTTTAGAATGCAAAAATACTAATTTGAAAAGGTACATGCACCCCTGTGTTTCCTGCAGCATTACTTACAATAGCCAAATTATGGAAACAACCCAAGTGCCTATCGATAGATGAATGTGTAAAGATGTGGAACACTACTTAACCATAAAAGAGGATGAAACCTTGTCATTTGCAACAACATGGACGGATCTAGAAGGTACAATGCTAAATAAAATAAAAATGACTAATACCATATGATCTCATTCATATGTAGAATTTAAGAACAAACAAACAAAAGAAAAAAGAAACAAACCAAAAAACCAATTCTTTTATAAAGAACGAACTTGGCTGGCCAATAAACTCACAAGTGTAGGCAGTGTGCTACGTGAGGGGCAGGTCTTTCATTAACACCACAAGGGTCTCTGGCCTAAATGAGTGAAGTTTGGTAGTAATTTTTGCTACAAGTAAAAAAGAAAAATAGAGAATAAACTGTTGGTTACTAGAGGAGAGGTGAGTGGGGAGGTGGTGAAATAGGTGGTGGGATTAAATAGGTGGTGGGATTAAGATGACATTTAACATGGTGAGCACTAAGTAATGTATAGAATTATTAAATCACCATATCATATACCTGAAAATAATATAACAGTATGTTAACTATAATGGAATTAAAATTAAGGAAAAAAACATTAAAAATATGAAACAAAATAAAAGTTGGGTTTTTGTCTTTTTGGGTTTTTTTACACATTGAGTATAGTTCACACATGATGTGACAGTTTCATGTGTAAACATAGTGATTCAACAACTCTATACATATGCTGTGTTCACAACTGTGGCTACCATCTGTCACTATGCACCTCTATTACAATACCATTGATTATACTCCCTATGGTATGCCTTTTATCCCTGTGATTTACTCATTCCATAACTGGAAGCCTATAGCTCCCCCACCCCTTCATTTTGCCCATCGCCCACCCCTACCCCCTCTGGCCACCATGTTTGTTCTCTGTGTTTATAGGTCTGATTCTGCTTTTTTTGTTTGTTCATTCAGGTTTTGTTTTGAAGAGTTCATCCTAAGAAATTTCTGCATTATAAAGACTGTTATATAAACATGGCTTATCTTGACAAGGTAGACAATACATGAGATACCTACCTATACTTTTATAAAAGCTTTCTCTTCATAATGATAATTTAACAAGCTAGCTATTTAACTATTGAGTACTTTATTACTGTACTATTCTAAGTACCATGTATGTATTAAATCTTTTAATCCTTGTAGCAGCCCTATGAGGTAGGAAGTATTAAAATCCTGGTTTCATAGATGATAAAACTGAGGGGCAGAGAGGTTGATAATTGATATCAGACCCATGTCTGGAAAGTGGAGAAACAGAGATTAGAACCCAGGCAGACCGACTCCAGAGCTTTAACTGTCCATCACTCTGCAACCTTTGCCTTAGCTGATGTAGCCCACACAAGCTAGGAGGTATGCTGACTATTGGGTACAGTTTGCTGAGAAATGTCGCAGGAGGGAAGAATAGAATGGAAGGCGTGCTCCCTGCTTAATATGTGACATTTTTCCTAAGAGAAAAAGCACAGGACTATAAAAGACTTATTTTCTTTAGTCATAAAGTATGTACACAAGAAAGAAGAAAACTTAAAAGGCCATGTGTATCAGATGGCTGACTCAGCACTGTAACTGTGCTTAGCACAGGCTTACCTCAAACTAGTAGATGCTCAGGAAACATTAAGATCTGTCACATGCTCTGTGATAGGCTTTCTTTTATGCATGCTAAACTTACAGGAATTTTGTGAGGTATTTCTTTGCTCTGAAGTCTAACACTTAAAATACCCCTTATATATCCAACGTTATACTATGGTACTATAAGCAGTTCAGAATTTAAGAACACTGCCTCTGTTCAAAAAAAAAAAATTAAACACTTGATAAGTAACTTTTCTCCTAGAGACGCTACATGTTTTCTCTAGACCAGGGAAAGTGTTCATGGTCTTTTGCAGAGTGCATTTTGAAAAGGGTACACACTACCAGTAAAATTCACATCTCAGGTTAAGACCGTATCCTT
Organism: Canis lupus dingo; assembly: GCF_003254725.2. Taxonomy (NCBI): domain Eukaryota; kingdom Metazoa; phylum Chordata; class Mammalia; order Carnivora; family Canidae; genus Canis; species Canis lupus. Next base: position 7,610,326 of record NC_064255.1, read on the forward strand.
GGCATTGTAATGTGGTATTAGTGAAAGTACTTTTATAATCCTACCTGCCAACAATTAACATCTATAAATAGTAAGACTACATGATTGCAAAATTACCCAAAGCTTAGAAAGAGTTTTTATCATACATTTTCCTTTAGCAAAGGCTCTTTTCTCTACCATCCTCAAAAGTTCAGTTTGAACAAGCTCTAATTATGTAATCAAGCAGATTTCTCCATGTCATAAAAATAAACCAACAAACTTGGACATCTAAAGTCACAATATCATAGTCAACGACAATATATTGGACACTTAAATTTCCTTAAGAGGACAGATCTCATGCTAAATGTTCTTATTATAACAAAGTTTTAAAAATGCTTTCAGGGCAGCCTGGGTGGCTCAGCGGTTTAGTGCCGCCTTCAGCCCAGGGCATGATCCTGGAGATCTGAGATCTAGTCCCACGTCGGGCATGGGGCCTGCTTCTCCTCTGCCTGTGTCTCCACCTCTTTCTCTCTCTCTCTCTGTGTCTCTCATGAATAAATAAATAAAATCTTTAAAAAAAAAAGTGCTTTCAAAAAATAAGGTAAGTCACCTTATCATAAATTGGTTAATCTATATGCTTCAATAACAAATATAAAGAAAATAAATGAAAAGTAAACTAGGAAAATGAAAACTAAGTTAGAAAAAGAATCTAGAATAAAAACTAAAGGAGATGTGGAAGCAGTGGCATTTCTGATTGTAGCATTTAAAATATTTTTAAATGAGGGGTACCTGGGTGGCTCAGCGGTTAAGTTGTGATCCCAGGGTCCTGGGATCAAGTCCCACATAAGGTTCCTCACAGGGAGCCTCCTTTTCCCTCTGCCAATGTCTCTCTGCTTTTCTCTCTGTATCTCTCATGAATAAATAAATACAATCTTTAAAAAATAATTTAAAAATTAAAATAAGTATATAAAACATTTTTAAATCAGAGCCTCTTAACAGCCTGGATAGCAAAGATGATGGACAGCTAAGAGAAAGCAATGCCCAAGAGCCAGTACTGCTCACAGGAAATTGTTCATCAGATGCCTAATGGACAGGTCTAAGTACAGTTAAAAGATTGATTTGGTCTTACAAAACCTGAAAGAACTACACTTAGCTGACAAGTGAGTCATGTCTAACTCCTATCAGATTCCTAATGAGAGCAAGTAGGAGAGAGCAAATGACAAACTATTGGGAAATATGTATCTGTATAGATATGGTGCATATATGTGTAGATATTTACTTATATAAACACTTGTCATATACCAATTCACAAGTGTGTTTGATATGAATGTGTACATATTTTTTAGCTTTCTTGTTCATATTCAAACACGATACAAATATAGGTAGCATTACCACCTATGTGAGATATAAAAATGTCAAAGCCCTCCTTTGCATATTCTGCAGATGTTGAAAACCATGCATTATATTTTGTCCAGGGTTTTCGCATGTGTGCTTCTTCTTCTAACATGAAGTCTCGCTTTTAAAAAGAGCCCATTCCTTTCCTAATTTTTACCTGCTGTTCTTATTTCCCTGGGAATCTGCAGATATGCTGAATTATTTGAAGATGAGCATCAGTGCATCTTCAAAACATTCCCATCCTCTCTTTTTGTGCACCATATGAAGCTGCAAGGAAACAGTCTGTCACTAATTTTCTGTACATAGCTAACTCGACAAAATTTTTGAGAATACACAGAATCTCCCACTGCAGTTAGTGTATAACATGAGAATATTCATTGAAGCACTTTGTAAATCAGAAAGCATTAAACATATGTAAGGCACTATTATCATTAGCATTACTTTAAACCAGCCATGTCATTAAGGAAAGAAATGGAAATTAATATCTGTTATGCACCTACTTATAGCAGAATGCCAAGAACTTTACTAGAAGTTTTACGTAGGTTGTCTTATCGAATAGCATTTGTAGGGAATACTGCTGGAATTCTTAAAGGAGCCAAATAAGGAGTTTGTAGAAGGTACAAAATAGCTCCATAGAAAAAATGAGACATCGTAAATTTTTATTTGAAAATGAATCATATTACCAGTTTATAACATTTCTCTCTAAAAATCACTGGCTTGATGAGATACTTTACTAGGCAATGAGTAGTTTATCATGGAGCTGTCAGAATTTGGCAAAGGCTATAGATCTGGTATTGCATGCAGAATGGTGGTATTACTGCTATGATATGGAGTGCCATTGTTATGCACTGATGGCAACATGAACTCTGCTTTCTTTATAACCATTGTCAGTCCGTTACAATGTACTAACTCTGCCTGGTGTTCAGTGTCCTTTATATCTCTCAACTTGGCCCTGAAGCCCACCTGTCTCAGCATCCAGTAGTCCCTGGACTTGCACGGATCTGAGTTGACATTTTCTATACCCTATGATTGTGATTCCTACCTCCAAATAAAATACAGAATTATATGTGTAGATCTCAATGAATTGAGGATCTTATAAAAGTGTGATGACAGGGGAGAATAAAAGAGAAGCGTCCACCAAAATCTTCTTCAGGATTCCCAAATTTAAGGACAGGAACAAGGAGTCCAAGAAAAACAGGCTATCGAGACTGCCACCTGCTTCCATAGAGCTAACAGGGAATGTGGATTAAGAGGGGGCCAGGTAGGAAGGAGAGAGTTATTTTGACTCCTATCCATTTACTCAATTACTAAGTGTTCAGTACCATGATGGATGTTGTGGTGGACTCTCTCCTTGCGCTAATAGGGAAGAAGTACAGAAAGAAATAACCATAATAGTATAATATTAGTATAAGATATACTGTATCATGATGCAGTGGGAGGTTCTGGGAGAAAAGAAATTCAAACTTAGGTTTGGACATTGAGCCAGCAGCATTTAAATATCTGTAAAGGTACAAAACACCAGCTAGGTCAGTACCCAGCTTATCAAAACTACTGCCTGTCAGTACTATTAAGGCTGAATAATAAAGATTTTTAAAAGTGGTCATGCCATTGATTTACTTTATGATAAGAAACTGTACAGAAGTTAGATACCGAGTTCTTTTATCTCACTCCATGATAGACTTGTAGGGTCAACTTAGTAACATATTATGTCCAGCATGCTGGCACTGTTACCAAAATGTTCAGTGAGCCAAGAGCAAGTCCGCAGTCACAAGGCAGGAACAGTTTCCTGTGTGCAGAAAGAGAAACTTCTGAATCTCTCACATCACCACCAGGAGTCAGGCCCCGGTGGGGGGAGAGGGCGCTCTCCCAGAGAGGAAGTGTATTACCCAGGGAAGCACAAGAACCCTGCCTCTCTTCCTGAAAGCAGCATATCTCTGGCTGAGTAGGCGTGAAAGGAGGACCTCAGAAATGTTCTGCCCTCGCAAAGGTATGTGTAAGCGCTCTCTGCTTCTTTTAACAAGTCATTTTGGAAAGTCAAATAGGGCTGACTTTATGTTCTAGTTTCAAAATCCAGATAAGCTATATGGATATGCTGGTTCCTGCCTCTAGAAAGGGAATGTTTTTGGTAGGGGAGGTCTGGAGGGAGTAAACTCTGTTGAAATACTAAATCTAAATACAGGATGTAAAAAAGACTTTCTGTGCATGAATACTTTTTGTCCGTGATTTGCTATAGGTGCTGCTGCTGACTGTGGTTCTGTCAGGAGGGGCTCCCCAGAAATAGATTCAAACATAGTGATTTAGAGTTGTCTTCAAGTCCAATGGCCACTTACAAGTCGTTAGTGACTTCATTCATTCACAGGAAATCAATTATCAGTAAGGTTTCCATATGGTCTTACCTTGTCCCTAATTGAAAAATTGTACACAGCGAAGGTAGTAACAGTGATTGAGTCACATGCTCAGATTTATCACCACCGCTTTGGGTATCAAAGACTGATAATACATTTCATTAGTCTCTCCTAACCATACTCTTAACAGTTTGCTTAGATGTATTTGTTTTCTTTTAATATCTTATTGCTTTAAATTCTCTGGGCTCCAGAGAAATGAGGAGAGAAATGGGAGGTTTTCGGTTTTTGTTTTTAATTTTGGTCAAACAAGTCAAAATAACATTATTATCGATGGATCGACCTGTACTTTTAAATAGAAGGAATAAAGTTTTAAAAAGATCTGAAGCATGTAAGTAACCTCTTTGGTTTTTAATGGCATGCAGCATATGGAATTCATTATTGACTTTTAAAAATGAAATTACTCTGCATTATTAATTTATAGTTTTGCCTTTCAAAAGAAGTAATTACCATTACTAGCTTAGTTTTTCCTCAATCACAGCAACTATGTGACGACATCAGAATGTATAACAGAGTTTACCACTTAGTCATGTGGCTTAATGATGTTGAGGATATTATCTCTTTCAAATTAGTAATAAATTTATGAGCATAATGTACAGTTATAAGGTTGAGTATCTTTTTATTTGAGGGATTTCAAAAGCAATTATTTCACATTATAGTGCAATTTATGTATGAAATTCTCATTACAGAAACAGAAATGTTTTTAATTAGAAACAATCTAATTTCATCTTTCCAGTTCAGCACACAGATTTTGTGATGATAAACATGATATATGCAAAATGCCCAAGTAAAATATTTAGATAGTTAGTTTCAGCTCAAACAACTTTTTAATTTTAATCAGAAATTCTAAAGCTTTTAAGTCCTCAAGGAAGTTGATAACCAGTCATAACAAAATGTCTTTTCCAAGCGTTATCCAACATTTAATCATTACCTATCATTCAAATTTGATAAATATTAAAATTGTCTAGTTTTCAGTCTTTATGATTTAAAAAAAATGCAAGAATGGAGAAATCTTCAGTATTAGTTATGAACCTAGAGAGGTTATAAAAACGTGTGAAGCCTTTTTTCAAAGCTGCTATTGTTTTAAAGTATCATTTCACACAGAGGACAGCAATTATTATTTATATAATCACAAAATCTGGCACAGACAGGATTCAGACCACAGTTGAATTTCAGGGAAGCTTCTGGTAAAATTAGACCCCTCCTCCATTCTTCTACCTCTCCTCCAAGCCATCTTTCCCCTCCCAGCTACTTCTCCCTCTCCTCCTCTTCTTCCTCCTTCCTTTACCTTCCCTATTGACACTTGCACACAGACATCTTTTTGCACAAGTGGGTATGTTTTCTTGTACAGTGGTCAACATTGTGAAACTGAAGGATAGTAATTAATATTTCATATATAGCACTTAAGCTTCTTTACCTCGATTATGTATTTGCTTCCTTGTGCCCATCCACGGGCACTTGATAAATGCTTATTGATTGTCTGGGAAAGTTGTGCTATGACTGATTTTGAGAACTTTCATAGTTACCATACTGTATTTCTTTGATTCTAAGATCTGCCCTTTTCTTTTTTTTCACATTTTAGCTTTTTAAAATCTGAAAGTATCTTATGATCAATGGTATATATGGTTTAGTTTTCCTTTTTTTTTTCCTCTTGGTGGTGCATCTTATAAGACATGCTGTGCTAGATATGATGAAATATGGCAGTAAAAATATAGATTGATCTATTACTTGTATAATAGACGAGAGCTGGGCATTTCACATTCAAACATTTTAAGAGTATTCTTTTTTTGTTACATGGCTTATCCATAACCAATTTTGGTCTCTCCTCACTAACTTCCTTCTCACTGATTCCCTCACAGTGTGAGGCTACCTGTTCTTGAACCAACTGTCTTGATTGAACTCCTCTGGGAAATAGAGAATTTTGTTAGTAAATTAATGACCAAAATTTAACTGTAACAAAATGGCAAGAATCCAAGTTTTTAAGACTAAGGGCTTAGGTTCAAGTTAGCATTTTGCTCCTTAAAACTGTGAGTACTTAGTGATCCGGTAATTTTTCTCAGAACTTCAAATTATCCATCCAAAGAACAGAAATAATATGAATAATGTCTTCATCATAGGATTGGTAGGACAATTTGTAAAAAAAAAAATTGAACCAGTAAAAATATTGAATATGAAATGTATATGAGAGCACTTTAAAAACCATGAAGTACTGTTTGTTTATAAAATTTAAGCATCAGCATTAAATGAAAACATTATTAGATGAACTTATGTGCAAGTGGAAAGTTAGGAAGATGAAAGAAGGAAAATTCAAGAGTTTGCCCCAAACTAGAGAGTAATAAGTTCTGCATTTTAATTATCACTGGAAATAATGATAGGACCTCTAACTCACTGGATCACAAGGAGCACTGTGAAATCTGTCTCCAGAGGACTTCCAATGATCAGAGCTCTAGTTATTTTGAATCCCAGTCCTGAATGTGTGCCAGACTCAGAGAGCTTGTATCCTTTATTGAATTAGCAGAACCACAGCCCACAGCACCTCCGTGACATTAAAAATAAAAGAGGTTACTTAGATTCCCAAATTCCTTTCCTATTTTTATTCCTTCCACTTAAGAGACAAATTGATCTGTAAATTACTGTAAGGCTTTGGCTTCAGAAAAAAATAACATAAGTATGTTTAACAGTGGCTTTTTGAATCGCTGTATGACAAAGGATTTTGCCTAATGCCCCTGACTTTCAGAGGAAAACGTGGTGGAGGTGGGTGGGGTGGGGTGGGTGGGTTGGTTGCCAGCAGTTAGTGTTCTTTCTGCATTTGTTTGTTTCTGTCTCTTGGTCTTGTCAAAGCAACCGAACCTTGATTTGTTGTCTGTTGGTCCCCCATGTTATTTTGTTACCAAGTCCTGTTATACAGAAAAACTTTAACTAAAATGGAATTTGCACATCAACATACATTTTAATAGGGCTTTACCCTCCACCAAAAGAAAATTGTAGGTATAAGCTAATGCCTACTGGGAAAAATACTACAAATTGTAATAGTAATTGTGGAAAGGGTCTCACTCTGGTTCCAGATATGCATAAGGGGGAAATGATGTAAAATCAGTGAACCAAATAGGATTAGTCACATAGTTATTTCCATAGCCAGGACCCTTTTCCTGCCATAAAAAAAAAAAAAAGGCTTCAAATATTTTTAGCTTGAAATTTCATCTACAACTCACCAATGAGAAATGAACTCCACAGATAAACATAGGTACTATTGCATGAAAACCAAAAGCACTTTAGGTTTGAACCAGTTGGGATATTTGCATGCATTTTAGCATTTTCTAATACTTGTATTGGCTTTCACAGTTTTAAGAACATAATAGTAAAAAATAAATGTCATTGCTGTTTCTTCAAAACACAGGATATCTCAATGGTATTATAATAATACCGCTTAATATAAATTCCATTGCTATAATGAGTATAATACAATGACTCATGTCATTGTACACAGACTCATTTTAAAAGGTAATGTGTGTGTGTTATTGTTGTTGTTGATAGGGATACTTTCAAGAGGCAAGAGTAAAAAACAGAAAGAAGTGCTGTATTAAAGGCACTTGCAGGTGAAGGGGAATTGAAGAAGATAGAATTTGGTTGTTACTTGAAAATTATGTTTTTTATACTGTCTGTGCCAATGGAGAGTCTTCCAAGTTCTCATTTCATACATTTAATTTCCCAAAACCAGAAGTTGTAACATGAACATTTTCTCATTAATAATATACGGGATTTAAAATTTTTCTCATCCCAATTATTAGTAATAACAGCAAACATTTACATAGGAGTGACTTGGTATTATGTCACTCTAAATATATTAACTAATTAACATGTTAGTACATTTTGGCGTAATGGTAAGAATCATACATGAAGCTATATTAGCATTTCAGTTCATAGAAGCACCATTTTTGTAGATGTTCAGGCCAAGAAATATTGGTGTAATTCTAGACTCTTCTTTTTCCTCTTTGGTTTCGTATCTTATCCGCCCAGAGATCCTATTGACTGTATTCTCGACATAGATCCGGAATCCAGCCAGGTCTTAGCACCTGCACTGCTTCCTTCTAGGTCCATCCTCCCATCATCTTTTGACCACCCTTGTAGTCTAACTAGTGTCGTCTCCTGACTGGCCTCCTTCCCTCTGCTCTTGCTGTTCTCCCCTGCAAAACCTCCCAACTTTCCCACCCCCCTCCTTCTGCCCCACTCCCAGACAGTCAGCTTTCAGTAAGACAGCTGGAGCAGTATGCTAAAACACCCATCTCATTCTGTACCTAACCCCTTCAAGGGCTCCTGTTTCTCTTCAGAAGCTGAAGCTGCCATTGCAGCACACAGAGCCCCATCTGATCACCCCCCTGCATCAGCGCAAGTGTGCACCATTCACATACACACCTAGTGCCTATAATCTCCTAGCTCACTCCACTTCAACTACACCAGCCTTCTTTCTGTCCCTGCAACCCACCAGACATGCTTCTTTCTCAAGGTTTTTGCAATTACTGTTGCCTCTGCCTTGCAGGACCCACCTAGACACTGATGCTGCTGGCCCCCTCACTTCCATTAGTCTGTATCCAGAAGCTGACTTTGCAGTGTGACTTTCCCTGGCCACCCTGACTACAATTTCAAATCTCACCCATCCCTCAACAGTTCATATCCCTCTACTTCTCCTCCCTTTTTTTTTTTCTCCTTAGCTCTTATTACTAACACATAGATGTGTATTTATGTTTATCTTGCTAACTGGAATGCAAACTCTGTGGAGGAATTTGTCCTTTTTTTCTTTCATATTTGATAGCTTATATCAAGAGCAGAGCCAGGTATGTAATATGTCCTAAATAAATATTTGTTGAGTATATCTTCAGATCAACCTGTGTTATTAGGTACATTTATTACTCCCATTTTACAAATGAGAAAGCTAAGGCACAGAAAGATTAAGAAATTTGCCTGAGGTCAAATCAGCTTAGCAAGTGTCAGAGCCAGAATTCAAATGTAAGGCCCTAGCTCCAGAGTCTGTGTTCATATCACTCTATAGTTCTTATTTACATGACTAAGTAAATTAATTAGAAAAATAGAACTATGTATAGATTCATCTATTTGCTGGGATTTTCTTCAGTAGAGTTCCTTCCAGTTAAATGGAAAATTGACAGTTGTCTGGCTTAAACACTACAGTCTCTTTAAAAGCCTCTTTACTCCATCACTTGTGGATTTTTTTTTTTTTCTAAAAAGAATGTATGAGTTTTTACCATTGAAAAACACAAAACCGGGGCAGCCCGGGTGGCTCAGCAGTTTAGTGCCATCTTTAGCCCAGAGCCTGATCCTGGAGACCTGGGATCGAGTCCTATGTCAGGCTCCCTGCATGGAACCTGCTTCTCCCTCTGCCTGTGTCTCTGCCTCTCTCTCTCTCTCTCTCTCTCTCTGTTTGTGTGTGTGTGTCTCATGAATAAATAAAATCTTAAAAAAAAAAGAAAAATACAAAAACAAATGTTCCCAATCCCACCTGTGTTGACATTTAAACAGTAGTAATAAAGTAGCATATGGGCAATGGTTAAAAAAAATATTAGCAGCATGGGAAAGTATAAAATTAAAGCATTTACTGAATGCCTGCTATGCTTTGTAGTAAGCAAACACTGGGACTACATATTTGGTAATACAAATAGAATCTAATGAGAGAGACAGAAAAAAAATATTAGCACCATGGAAAAGTATAAAATTAAAGCACTTACTGAATGCCTGCTTTGTAGTAAACAAGCACTGGGACTACATATTTGGTAATACAAATAGAATCTAATGAGAGAGACAGACACATACACAGTTATAATCATGCACTTCTTTAAGTGTCATAGTAGGGTTATATATAATTCTGAATTGGAATTTAGAAGAAACACCAAACAGAGATCTGCTGAAAGCTGAAAGCAGGGCCTTGGGGAATGAGTTATAGGGCGGGTATGTAAATAGTGACTGGAAGGGAATTAAGTGTCTCAAAAGTGAAGACAGAGGTGCATGGCCAGCTCAGTCAGTAGAACATGTGACTCTTGATCGTGGCGTTATGAGTTCAAGACCCACATTGGGCACAAAGCTTACCTTTTTTTTAAAAAAAACACACTTTTTTAGAAAGAGGATGTTGGGGAATGCGAACAAATAAGTGTACCATAGAGGATGAGATTAAGAGAGAATATTTTAAAATAACACTTCATATGCTATAGAATGGAAATTATAGGCAAATGAGTTACCTAAACAATAAATACACACATTTTGAATTTATTTTTTTAAAGATTTTATTTATTTATTCACGAGAGACACAGAATGAGAGAGAGGCAGAGACACAGGCAGAGGGAGAAGCAGGCTCCACGCAGGGAGCCAGACATGGGACTTGATCCTGGGTCTCCAGGATCATGCCCTGGGCTGAAGGCGGTACTAAACCACTGAGCCACCGGGGCTGCCTTGAATTTAATTTTTAAGAGAATATCTTCACTTATCCAAATGCATCATATAGAAAATTGTCAGCTTCATCTGTTCAGGATACTTTTATCTATTTTTTCATAGGATTTAGGTTGCAGGGTACTGACAAGAACAAGGTATCCTTCTCCAAACTGTTATTTTTGCTTAATATGTTAGGCCAGTTCCAACTTCTTTTAAATATGAGAGCAAAGCAAAAAAAAAAAAAGGGGGGGCAATTTGTCCTGAGTCTGTTCAGTGCTTTTGTCCTTGTGTGTTTCCTTTCCCCACTTCTTTCCTCTGGAAGTCAGGTTTCCAACTGATTTTTTCTCTGATTTGACAAGGTCACCATGAACTTCCTGTCATCCGGAATGCTGGCAGTTTGATCTTGCTTAGTGACAGACTGCTTGGTCACTCAGGTCCTCCTTCCAAAGAAGGGCACAGTGCTTTTACATAGTGGTGACTTTATCCATGAACAGCTAAGAGAAGAAATAAGATATTTTGATAATAAATGTTAAAAACAAAATAATGATCACATGAGATTGGAGTGGAGTAGGGCAGTGACACAATGATCTTAGATATTGATGGGGGGCATTTATGAGAAGGTATCAGTAGAGTTGAAACCCAAATGATGAGAAGCTATACAAGGATCCAGGAGAGTAGCTAACCATGTAGAGATGAGAGTTAAGTACAAAGGTAGGGTGTGAAAACAAGTTCGGTTCAAGGAAGACAAAGAATACCAATATGACTGAAGAGAGTGGTAATGGTGACAAAATAAGGTCTTAAAGTTCGCGAGGGACCTGATAGACTCTCATAATTAACTTTCATTTCTGCTTGTTATTCCTCTTGTATCTCAGTTATAAATCTACTATTTCTGATAGTTACCTGAATTTGCTCTGCACTGCAGGATTTATAAAGACTTATAACATACATCCTAATTTCACATAAAGTTCGCTAACATCCCCGTGAAGTAGACAGGACTAACATTATTTCCATTTTACAGGTGAGGAAAAGATATGTAAATGTTACTTGTTTAGAGAGGCCTACAACGCCCTGTCCCCACCACACATGTGCTTGTCAGAATTGCCCATGCTTCATCAAAATTGCCAAAAGGTCACAATTGTCTTTAGCCAGATTTGGAATGAGCTTAGGGCTTCAGCATAACTAAGGGCTCATCAGTGCTGAAAAAGAAAAACCCAAAGAGCTGGTATCACGAATAAATGCTCTCTAACAGCATATGAGTGTAAAGCAGAGATCCACACTCTGTTTAGCCACATCACTGATTCTATTAGATGGCTAGTTGATGCATCATATGATGCTCCTTGTCAGATTTGAGTTTTAAATAATTCATCCTGGAACATGGATTTGAAGAAAACAGGACGGACGTGTCTAGTGAGAGATACTGACAACCTGAACTGGACTTAATCACAGGTTAGGTCTTGTAGCCTCAGCCACCTGAGTCACCAAGGTAATTCTGTACTATGTCACCAGTAATGTTTTTCTAGCTTGATAAAATGATGTCATGTGTGACACTTCAATTTTTTTTGAGATTGAACTGTTATTCTATTTTTCATATGCTTGCTTTATCATAAAAGGATTTAGATTATTTGTAAATTTATCACAGGAATGAGTTATATTTAATGCATACATACCTTTTTCTTTTCTATGCTTGAAATTTGCTCTTTTAAGTTCATATCTTTTCAAATACTACTCTATCTATAATTTTCAGGATTAAAAAATTCTTTTCTATCATGAAGTACTATCTTGCTCTGGTCAAGGTTTTATTTGGGGTGTGTGTGTGTGTGTGTGTTGCCACATAAATTCTTAGGAAAAATATTTTTAATCAAAAGATCAGTCAAGACATACGAGAAATATCTCAGGGTTGAAGCTATCAAGCTCACTTATTAGAAGCAAGTCATGGTTATGCAGTTAACCACATTTCTGTTATTTAATTTTCAAAATTAAATTATTAAGTAGAAGTGTGACATTTATCATCTCAGACTTAACTAAAAAAATATTTTTAAAAGATTTTATTTATTTATTTATTTATTTATTTATAGAGCGGGGCCAAGGGGCAGAGGGAGAGAGAGAATCCCAAGCAGACTCTGCGCTAAGCACAAAGCCCAACACAGGACTAGTCTTTCCTGTCTTTTGTTTGTGGTATTTATACAAATATCATTCTCTGTATGACATGGCTATGATTGAAGTTTGGTGGCTTCTCACTTTTAATTCAGTCATTTTTCATATTTTTAAATTAATTTTGTTATTTTGCTTTGGTCTTGTGTTTTCTTAACGTATTTTTCTATCTGGATGATTAATCTTAGTTGTAATTTTTTTTTTACTTTACTTTTTTATTTTTTTTTACAGATTTTTAAAAAATTTTTATTTATTTATGATAGTCACAGAGAGAGAGAGAGAGAGAGAGAGAGAGGCAGAGACACAGGCAGAGGGAGAAGCAGGCTCCATGCACCAGGAGCCCGATGTGGGATTCGATCCCGGGTCTCCAGGATCGTGCCCTGGGCCAAAGGCAGGCGCCAAACTGCTGCGCCACCCAGGGATCCCTTTTTTTTTACTTTAAAAGTATCTAATTTGGGGGGCATCTGGGTAGCTCAGTTGGTTAAGTGTGGACTCTCGATTTCAGCTCAAGTCATGATCTCAGGGTGATGAGATCAAGCTCTGCATAGGGCTCCATGCTCAGCATGGAGTTGACTTATCTCTCCCCCCTCTTTCCCCCTCCTTCTCTCTCTCTCTCAAATAAAAATAAGAAAATAAAAGTACCTAATTTTCTTCTTTTTTAAAAAACTCTTACACATTTATTAAACTTGCAATAGCATTTAACAATGTTCTTTCCTCTACTTTTTCTTCCAAGTCTCAAAGCTGATCTCCTGATTTAACATTGTAGATTCTTGTAATAATCAAAAGCAATCACCACCACTGAGTCTTTAAACTTGACAAAAATATCTCATAGTTATTATTCACTAGTGTTTCAAACACATTAAATAAATTTAATGCTGTATAATTTTAAAAATTCTTTAGAACACTTCCAGTTTCTAATTTTCATCATATAAATATTTCAAACCAATTTTTAATTTTATGATTAACATATTTTAAATATAACATGATGTTACGTGTATTCAAAAGGGCTAGCACACATTTTGCTTTTATTATTTGAGGATTGCAAATCCTGAAAAACATAAAATGCTGAAACCCTTTTTCATCTTATGTCTTGACTCTTTTCTCCAGATAGTTGTCATGTTATCAAAAACCTGTATCTCAAAGTACAAGTACATGTATGCAAACAACTGAAATCAAGGCAACTCTAATAAAAGCATGTCTTGTTAAGCAAGATTGCATCAGAGCATGTGTAAAAAGAGAAGAATTGGATAAAAAAAGATGGTATTTCAAAAGAAAAATCGGTTTCTCAGACATTTCTTAAGGTTTATACTCCAGTGCTGGTACATAAGCAAGAAAGCAATCCTGAATTATCTAGCTTCTGGCATTTTGGAAGAAAGAGTAGCCTTCAACATGTTTTAAGCTTCCATTGCATTCCTTGCTCTTTTGAAGTATATGTTTTACCATTTTACTGTTGAGAACCTCCAGCAAAAAGAGTGAGTAGAGATTACTGTTTTACAGTGGAAACATTGAATGTCTTTTTCTGTTTCAAAAACAGAAAAAGACAAAACACCAGGTGTGTGGTGTTAAATCCATGGAACAATGTGGTAGTCTGTATTTGTGTTTTGCATAAACTCTGCTATTTACTATCCTGTGTGTGATTTACTCCCCTGGAATCAAGGTACAGATGAATGATGATGACATCATCTACATATAAAGGTGACAAAAATGATAAAGGTATCAAAGCCCAGTGCTTTTAGAGCATCTGCTTTCTACTTTTTCCCTGCCAGCCAAGAAACAATCACACTGATACTTTATCCTCTAACTCTAGCAGGGAGCTCATTTGCTTCCTTTCAGAGATGATCAAAACTTCATGCCCCTTAGTAACAAAGAAAATGACTCTGAAAGACCACCAGTGCTGGTGCAGTTCAGAGCTTGAAAGAAATCAGCATTGAGGCAAGCCCTAAAGCTTTTGCCATTATAGGATCTAGGAGGAGGTAGAAGCTGGAGTCACAAGGTATATACCAGCTATCCCTTCCAAAGGTGTACAGTGTTGCTTTTAGGATTTCCCATATTACTCAGAGTGACTTACTATAAGGAATTCTTAATTGGACTCCTAACCTTTTTTTTTTCTCCCTGCCCTTCCAACCCATAATCCACGCTGTCATCTCAAAGATCTTCCTAAAAACTTAGAACTCATTGGCTCTGTCTTAAAAGCCCTCAAAAGATTTACCATTGCTCGCTACATATATTCCAGACTCCTTATCATAGCACACATAATCTTTCATGGTTTGGAACCTATCTTCCTAGCATCTCTGTGTTCTGTATCCTATTTTAGGAATGCCTATCCATTGGATTGTTGCAAGAGTTCAATGAGAAAATGTATATAGAGGGGCAGCCCAGGTGGCTCAGCGGTTTAGCGCTGCCTTCAGTCCAGGGCGCGATCCTGGAGACCCGGGATCGAGTCCCACATGGGGCTCCCTGCATGGAGCCTGCTTCTCCCTCTGCCTATGTCTCTACTTCTCTCTGTGTGTCTCATGAATAAATAAATAAAATCTTTTAAAAAATGTATATAGAGTACTTACTGATAACTCGTATTTACTGAATACTTACCATCTTATCTGGTTTCAAGGAGTGGGCTAGGTGCTTATGTGTATTCTCCCACTTAATCTTCATACAACCCCATGAGGTGTGGATACTTTTATAATCTCCATTTTCTAAACAAAGAAACAGATTTTGAGAAGTCAGGCAACTTGCCCAAGGTCACACCTGTAGACAGAAATGGAGTTGTAATTCTATCTCTCCAACTCCAAAACTGGTGCTTTTTTAGACTTGACTGCTGTGTGACACATTGCCAAGTGTACAATTCAGTTTGATTAAATATTCATTTTTAAAACCCATTACTATAAAACTTACAGTATCTGGAAAACGACCTTTTTCTTGCTTCTCCTGCCCACCAAGGTTAACTGATAAACCACATCTTTAACTTTTTCTAGATGCCCCCAGCACCTCTTTGCTGACCTCTCTCTCATAGGGAGTACACTCCCAATGCTGTCGTGTAATAATCTGTTGAAATATCTAATGCCTCTGATCTGTTGGCACTTCCTTAGGTACAGGCACCTTATCTTCTTCATCTTTGTATTCTCAGAGCTGAGCATAATGTGCAGCACCCAACAAATGTTGAACAGATAAAGAAGTGATGCGAACACTGAACAGAATTGCAAAATATGTGGGGCTTTGCTCTTCCCCCAAAATAAAGAATTTCTCCTTCCATTCACTGTGTAACTGCCCTAACGCTTCAAATAACACTCCATCAGATTTCATGAAGGAGCACCCTCAGACTTACAGAGGTAAATGGGGGTGAAGAGAAGACAAAGTTGCCCTCTCTTTCTTCTCTTTTCCCCACCATAAAATTGAGTGATTTTCCTACCAAAGGAGAGGAGATAACATTTAGAAATAATTCATTTAAAATTCAGAATATAAATTATCTTAAAAAGTTTAAATAATAGTTGTACTTCACACTAAATTTGGTAAGACTCATCTTATGCTTTTTTGCCTCCTGATTATTTTTATTTTTTCCAGAGTTATACTTATATTCATAGCATTTCCTATAGGTTAGTGAAGTTAGGAAACACTCCTAAATTCTGACATCTGAGAGGGAGATCGCCTGATTAGGCATGTGGTCACTGAGTGAGTCAGTGCAAGTCCCTAAAACAGAGTTTGAACCTTCTGACTACCAGTCCGTGGTTCTTTTCACCCAACTACTACCACGTCTTCTGAGGAACTTGGTAAAAATAGAGGATAGAGCTGTTAGCAAAGTAAATCATTGTCATTGCTAGTGTTCAGATTCCATTTTTCCATGTTTAATAGAATAATAATTTAAACTCACAGACGTTTATGTTCCATTGGTTAGTATGTAAATGTATGTCAAGAATAGGAATGCAGAAATGATTCTAGAATTTACACTATCCCCCAAAATATAGAGTTCACAGATATCAGCATAAACACAAGTGTTAAATTATAAAATAAATAATATTTGTTGACTATCATCCTTTATGAAGAGAAAGGCAAACATGATTTTTTTTTTTTTGCAAACATGATTTTTAATAAACTTTTTTTTTTAGCTTCTATAGCAGGATCCCCTATCCTCAAGAGATTCAACAACTATAAGGTCTAAAGCAGATGTGATCTAGATACAGTATGATATATCTGCAAATTATAATCCCATGTCTGAAGGGAGTGAAACTCCTTGCCTCTCTCTATGAATTTGAGGGTGAGCCTTAAAATCTCACCTAGTTGACCTCCTTTGTCTCCTTTTTGTGTCAGAAAATGGTGGCCTAGCTTTCTCTGAAGAGAAAAACGTCAGCTAATATCTGGGTTTAGTTCCTTGCATGGCTATCTGCCAGCTTTGCACCAGTAGACAAATCATTGAGCTTCCTTTACCTCTCTTTTCTAAATTTACAACATGAGGATAATGTTACTCTCCTTCCCCACAAGATTGTTGCAGAGATTAATGACATATGTATGAAAATGGGCTTAAATTATAGAATCTTTGAACTAAAAAGTACCTTTCCAAGGTGAATCTACCTCACTATATTTTCAGCTAAGAAAACCAAGATGCAGGAATGGTAAATGCTCTGCCCAAGCATTATGATCATTTAGCCAGAGTCATAAATTTGAAGCTAGAAACCAAATCTTTAGCTTAAGTGTACTTTGTTTTTGTTTCTGTTGGGTTTGGGGTTTTTTTGTTTTTTTTGTTTTGTTTTGTTTTTGTTTTTTTTTTTAACCGCTTGATAGGCACAGCAGAACTGATATTCTCATGGAAGGAATATAAAGACTGTGATAGAATGATCTGAAAGAGGAAGTTAAGCTTTTTAACAGCAAGTAACATGACGGCAGATGAGAAAAGAGGAAGTTACAAGGAAGAATATATATTAAAGAGTTCACAGAATGCCAGCCATACATTAAAAACTTTTAATTATCCAATTTGTATTACATAGTTAAAATATCTACTAAGCATATTTTTTAATGTACAGAATTAGCAAAAGTACATTCCTTCCTTTCCCTGTTTCTAGTACTCTTCTAATTCTAGGACTTGGCAGGTCTTAACAATAAGCAGCAAATCCCTGCTTTATGCTGTGTTGCCCCCTGTGCTGGCTGGGGGCTAAAGAGGTCAGTGGGAATGTCCAAAGGGGCTAAACTGAAGAGAAGAGTAGCTGCTTAGATTAGATGAGGAGTAGGAGTGAAACCCCTCACTCACAAATGACTCTTCAGTGCTTTCCAAACCTAGAGGTTCAATTCGATTTATAAATCATCTTGCAGATACCCTCCTAAAATAATTTTTATATCCCCATAAATTACCTCAGTGACAATAATTCTTCATTTCTCTCCTCATCCTATCTGCTTTGATTAGTGGTGGAAAGGCAGAAGAAAGTATAACTGAGAGCTTAAAACCCTAAGGAAAGGGCAGGTCTCGATAGGATTTGAGTAGTACATTCCAAAGGACATAAGTGCCACGGGTCCAGAGAAGCTCATTGAAAATATGTGTGTGGGGGGGTGGGGTGGGGGTGGGGGAGAGAAATGTCAAAAACAGCTTTTCATTACTTTGCTTTTTAGCTTCGAGCTATAGAGGTAACCAATTAAAATTCAAGATGTGATACTACCCTTGTTTTCCTGCTGTAGGACTTGATATTGAGTGCTATGTCTCATGGGTGCTAGAAATAACAAGTTAAAGATAGCCTAGGATTACCAGGCAGTATAATCTACAACAATGGAAAGATGATAGAACTGGAAGAGAACCTAAATTCAAGTTCCTACTCTAAAGGTGAACAATTGCACTTGTCTGTGAATAAAGACCTCTTGATTACAGTCACATAAAGCTGTATTTTTCTCTTGTGGAAGAAATCTAGAAGTAGGCAGTTACTGGTATAAATTCAGGATGTCAATTCTCCTTAAAATTTTCTTTGCCCTTTCCTCTTGGTTCTAAGAGGCTATGGCTCTGGCCATCACATCCATCTTTCAGACAAGAAGATGGTAGCGGCGGGAAGGAGGGACACCTGTATCAGTGAAGCAAAAACTTTCCCAAAAGCCTCTAGGAGACTTCAGTTCATATCTCAGTGTCCAGAACTGTGTCACAGGGCTATCTAGAAAAAAAGAAAGTGAAAAAAAACAGTGCTTTTTTTTTTCTTGCTAAGTATATTGTTATTTCATTTTTTTTTTTTTTTTAATTTATGATAGTCACAGAGAGAGAGGCAGAGACACAGGCAGAGGGAGAAGCAGGCTCCATGCACGGTGAGCCCGACGTGGGACTCGATCCCAGGTCTCCAGGATCACGCCCTGGGCCAAAGGCAGGCACTAAACCACTGCGCCACCCAGGGATCCCTATATTGTTATTTCAAATAGAATCAGGGAGGAAGAAGGGAAGAATGGATATTAAATAGTTAAACTCCGAAGAGTTATTTATTTGCTTTGCCTATATAACTTTCTAATGTATAAAATAGATATCATGAATATCAGCTTTATCTGTATTCCCTGCCCCCCACCACCCAGCATTGATTAAGGGAAAATAAAAAAGGGTTTTTGCAAATCAAAAAGCTTAAAATGTCGAGCTCTCTGCGTGGAGCCTGCTTCTAACCCTCTGCCTGTGTCTCTACCTCTCTCTCTATGTCTCTCATGAATAAATAAATAAAATCTAAAAAAAATATTTATAATTTTAAAAATACCTTAAAAGTAGTAGATACATTAAAGGTAGCTTTATTAAGAAAGCATTAAAAAAGGAAGGGGTTGTTTGTATTAGAAAAAGAAGAAAGATAATGCATACCTTTCTGTTTCTCTAGTCATTAGTGAGAGTAAAATAAGTATAAATGAGCTAAAAGTCCACATTGGGCATTGTAAAAATATACCAATAGGTAATAAGAACTTAACCTTAAAATATACCAACTGCAAATTATTCCTGTGGTTCATAAGCTATATGAACTCTTGCCATTTGACCATACTGCAACCCAAATGTGCCTCAGAGGATCTTGAAAGTAAACCAAATGATGTAACGCTCATCATTTTTTAAATTTAAAATTGAGACCTTCAGACTTTTTTAGCGAAAAACATTTATCCTTTGCCAAGCTGTGTTCCATGTTGAAATGTGTTTTCCAGTAGATTAACATGTTAAAATTTTTGTTTCAAGAGTATTACTGCATAGGCAAATTAGAATTTAAGCTAAACATCAGAGATCACCTATCTAGTATCCTGAAGTCATCCATATAATAACTTTCTCTTATAAATCCAGATTCAGAAATAGCTAAATAGTTTATCAATTAAACATACCAGGAGCAGTGAAACTCCAAAGCAACATGACTAATTGAAACCACCTGTCTCTTAAGAGGGAGGGTAGACATAAATTAGTAAGGCACTTGATCCATTTAAAGATTTGAGACCACTTTGTAGAGGTATCCTTTTGTTTTAAACCTACTGAGCTGTTTTATCTCAGTAGCTACCATATGACTATAGGAGCACAGTGAATAGGGGTAGAGAACCATAGGCCTCTTGTATATGAATCACAGCTGCATCAAAATTCAGTAAATGCTTAGGCAGTTAAATGGGAACTGCTGAAAATAATCTGTAGCATTCTTTTCAAAATAAGATTATACCAGTTCCCTTTGGAGAATCTTCTTCTGGCCTTTTGCTGTATAAATTGGGACTTGACCTCATTTGTGAAGTCTAGAAAAATACTCCATGGGGTCAACGGAGCACAGGAATTTTTTCTGGATCAAGGGAAGTGGTTATGTCATGGAAATCATTGGAAAAGGAGAAAATACTAACTAAATATTTCAAGTACTGGTTCAATAATGAAAGGTAAGGAAGATCACATGTGAGTGGGAAGAGATGAGGGGCAGAAAGGAGAACTGGAAGACTGGAAATGTTTGAAGTTCTTTAAACTGGAGTCTACGCGTACACAATTACAACCTGTAGTTTTATAGAGTGTTGTTTGCTGGTACTTTCTAAGGATGATAACCAACTGTTGCTTTTCCGTGTATGGGTGGAACATGAAGAAGGCAAATATCTTCAGAAATATTCGCCCTTGGACTGTTTATGCATCTCATTTTGTATTTATCTATTAGTCTTTTTTTGGCGCACACACACACCAAATCTATCAAAATATCTTTGTGGCTTTAATTTTGTAAGCAGCTATAAAATGAATTGTAAATGATAAGAATATTTTATGGAGATGAGTCTAGACTGGGAGCATTTAATGAACGTATAATATGCTTTTCTTGCATTCTGTTAGTGTTTGTTTATTCATTTAATTCAGTCAGCAAATAGTTACAGAATGACTATTATGTGTCAGTAGTGACCTAGGTCATGAGGTAAGAGATCATAATCAGTTTACTAATAAAAATTTGACCTTAATAAGAATGGATAAATGTTCAATGATTTTCCACATGAATTTACTTGAGAACATATTACTGATACAGTGATTTAGTAGCCAACTGAAAAAAAAAATCCCTTCAGTACAGCTTTCACCCTCTGTCCTGAGGAAATTGCTGTCTTTGCTATGTATTATGTATAAGACCTTATATAATTCTATACCCCTCATCAGGATACAGTGCAAAAAAAAAAGCTAAAAACTTACAGTTTGAAAACTGAGATAAAATCAGAGATACTGGGAATATTTGGTTCATATACTAGATAAGAAGAAAGGAAATATCTATATATCCATTGAAAAGATGTTACTGATATGTTCCTAAACCTAAATACATTTCAAGAAGGCAGAAGATTTCTCAGGAGATTTAGATCTTGCAAATATTAAGAATGAAGAAAGTCGGGACATAATCCATTTAAACCTACCCTTCGATTTTAATGAAAGGTTTGGGGAGAAAAACTAGTGTTCTTTATGCTTAGTGTAGAAACAGATATTACCTTCAAGTGGTATCATGTGAGTACATGGCTAGCTTTGCAATGTCATCCATTATTACAGTAATTGATTACGTAACATTTTCTGTGCCTTTTACTGTTTTCTGGAATGTGGGAAAACAGCTATGGCCTAAGATCTGAATATGGTTATGAAATACTATTTAATTTCTAGGTAGTCTTATTTAATTCCTTTTTATGTTTGCCTTTTAAGCAATAATTTCAGGTAAAATGCATTTAAATGTCTGGAAATAAAACAACTTGTCAAATGAAATGCTCTATTATCTAGTAACAGATAGATGGATTGTCCTTGTGGGGTGAAGCTTATTCTGTATTGATCTTGATTTTGTTTTAGGTACTATCTATCTATCTATCTATCTATCTATCTATATAATATATATTATATATATAATAGCTATTAACTATATATAATAGCTATATATTAATAGCTATTTTAGGTGCTATATATATTTAGGTGCTATATATATATATATAATATATATACATATACATATACAGAAATAAAGGACACTTTTTTTTTTTTAGAGGGAGAGTGTGTGCATATGTGTGTGCAAGCAGGTAGAGGCGGGGAAGAGGCAGAGGTATAGAGAGTAAATCTGAAGCAGGCTCCATGTCCAGCACAGGGCCCAACACAGGACTCGATTTCATAGGCCTGAGATCATGACCTGAGCTGAAATTAAGAGTCAAACACTTGAGCCATCCAGGTTCCCCAAAAGGGCACTTTTTATACACCACTATTTTATCATTTAAGTTTTTGCTGCCTTTTCTTAAGTTAGACACAATTATGTAGCCTACCATATGATTTCTAGTTAAATCACCGGGTTGCTTGCATCACAGATAAAGAAAGTCTGTTATTCCAAAATATTGCATACTAGTAAAATTATGGTAACACCACTGCTCTTCTCTTACCATGTGTCTCTCTTGCAAATAACTCTTCAAAAGTAACTGACTTTCAAATATTCTCTTCAGTTATTTTGCTTTGGCCCTGGTACTCTTTGCCAGTTCTACTTCCTTACTTTACTCTTCATGTTAAACTAAGAGAATACATCTCTGAAATAAATATATTCAGAGTCTTAAAAGAAAAACATCTTATAGGAAGAAATCAACCTCAAAAGGAAAAGAAAAAAGAATAAAGTGTAAAACAAAGTTAGGCTCATTGCCTAATTTATTTTTTTTGGCCCTGATCATCTGGACCAGCACTTGCTTGTTGTAAGAGATGACTCTAAGTTACTCTGTGCTGATGGAATTTAGAAGGTCATGGCTTCAACTTACAGTGGCAGATTTCAGGCCCATATAAATCATGTGTTCCTGTGGTCAAAAAAAATTTCAAAAAGTAGTGTGCTATTTGGGATTTTACCCAAAGTATGAGGTTTTATGTGGGGATTCTTTCCAAACGTCCAAAGCCTATTAAAGAAAGAAGGAAATATAAGTTTGTCCCATGAGCTCAACTTCTGTAATCTCTTGAAGATTTACTCTCTGACTAAACCCCAGTCTTGATATGAAAACATTTCCTTATTACTGATAACACACAAAAAGATTATATAATTTATGTGGGATTTACATGAATGAACAATAAGCTTCCTCAGTTCTGTAATATACACTTAAGATGTTTGGTTTGGAACTATTTCATAGTGCACAATTTTGTTACCTAAATTTCTATGATGAACCACCAAGAATTAACACTCTTGAAAGACTTACTTGGGTGAGCTGATAGAAGATTAAAACATAGTCTTATTTGTAGGCTGTATAAGCCATGGTAATCTAAAAGAGAAATTAAAACATAAAAGGGCACCTGGGTGGCTCAGTTGGTTAAATGTCTGTCTGCCTTCAGCTCAGGTCATGATCCCAGGGTCCTGGGATGCAGACCCACGGTCAGCTCCCTCTTAGCAGGGAGCCTGCTTCTCCCTCTTTTCCCCCACCATTCATACTCACATGCTCTCTCTCTCTCTCAAACAGGTAAAATCTTTATTTATTTATTTATTTATTTATTTATTTATTTATTTATTTATTCAGAGAGAGAAAGAGAGAGAGAGAGGCACAGAGACACAGGCAGAGGGTGAAACAGGCTCCATGCAGGGAGCCCGACGTGGGACTCAATCCCGGGTCTCCAGGATCACACCCCGGGCTGCAGGCAGCGCTAAACTGCTGCGCCACCGGGGCTGCCTGTAAAATCTTTTTTTAAAAGAGAAATTAAATCATGAAAAAGAAATTTTCTGAAAACTTATAATATGCTCCTCTGAGAGTCCTGCCTACTTTGTGATCTGCACTGTACAAAAAAAGAAAAGCTATAGCTGATTTATAAGAGAGCCTCAAGTGAAAAAAGAACTGAAAAGTTACTTTTAGGACTTAGAAGAAAAGTCCCAGAAACGAAAATATGGTAACTTGAAGTGAAACAATGACAAAGTCAGCAACAGTGGTAGCTTCCATTTTTTGAACACTTGCCATGTGCCATTTTTCAGAGTTACTATATAATACCGATATTATACCCATTTTACAGATGAGAAAACTGAAGCTTGGGGGATTAACTTGTTCAAGGTCATACAACTACTAAGTGATGAAGACAGAAATTGAATCATAGAAATCTGACTCTAGAGCCAGCTATTTAGCACAACAGTTACCATAAGGCATATAATATTCAAACAGAGTGAGTAGTTATTTGAATCACAGAATATAAGATATTCTTACCATAAAAGGTGAGCTTTAATATTTTAGGTTTTTAGAGCTAACATTATTTAAGGAAAGTAAGGGTAATGGAAGAGGAACAAGTTAAATAATATCACATGGAAATCCAGACCATGGGACACAGCTCAGGATTGCTGACCTGTTTTTGCAGCAAGCCAATGGCATGGAAAAAACAAACAAACAAAAAAATATTGGGGCCTTTGCTAAGATCTTGCTGCTCCAAGTGTGACCTACTTTGATTCCAGCAATATAGCTACCACCTGGGAGATTGTTAGACGTGTAGTATATCAGATCTTGCCCCAGAACTTACTGAATTTTAAGATCCCTGAGTGATTCATTTGCACATAGAGTTTAAGAAGCACCGACTGGACTAGATGATTAGAGACTTAACCAATTTTAGTATGTAGATCTTGTTTAGATCATGATTCAAGCCAATAGGAAAAAAGACATTTTTATCTATTGGGGAGATTAAGTATGGACGAGGTCTTGGATTCTGCAAAGGAATATATGCTGATTTCATTAGTGTGATAATGGCACCTCATAGTTAATGTTGGATGTCCAATATTTTTATGTTTAAAACTTAGATGTATAAACTGACATATGTAGGGGTGAAATAATGTATCTGAAATTTGTTTTAAAAAGTTTTGGCAAAAAAATAGCAATAAGTGATACAGATGTGACAAAATCTTGAAAATTGTTGAATCTGTCATACTACTCTTTTGTCCTATGATACAGATGTGACAAAATCTTGAAAATTGTTGAATCTGTCATACTACTCTTTTGTCCTATTACTCTTCTGTCTACCTTTTTTTGTCATTTTGGATTTTATTTTCACTGGTAGTAAATAAATCAGGCTTTAGCCTGTATTGAAAACTAGAAAATATAGGAAGCTAAATATACCCTCAAATCCTCACCCAAAAGATATATCTCAAAGTTTTTCCATGTGAATTCATAAAAGGAACATTTTTTAATTGCTAAAAAATTCTAACATTGTCTTTAACTTCAAATATGTGAAAACCCACCATCATATCTGATGTTCTTTCTCATATTTTTTATTATTGTATTTTTTATTATTGTATTTTTTATTGAAGTATAATTAACATACACTGTTAAATTAGTTTTGGGTGTACAATATAATGATTCAGCAATTCTATATATTTCTCAATGCTCATCAAGATAATATACTCTTAATCCTCTTTATTTTATCTATCTACCCACCCTTCTCCCCTCTGGCAACCACTAGTTCTCTATATTTAAGAGTCTATTCTTCTTGTCTCTTTTTTCTCTTTGTTCATTTCTTTTGTTTCTTAAATTCCACATATGAGGGAAATTATATTATCATGTGAATTGAAATTAAATTGTTATATTGTATTTGTCTTTCTCTGGCTAACTTATTTTAGTTAGCATTATACCCTCTAGGTCCATCCATGTTCTTGCAAATGACCAATCTCATTATGTTTTACGGCTGAGAAATACTCCCATTTTATACACACACACACATACATACATATGTACATATATATTCTATACATATGTATATATATTATATATATATCATATCTTTTTTTCCATTCATCTATAGATGGACACTAGGGATACTTGCATATCTGGGCTATTGTAAGTAATGCTGAAATAAATATAGGGGTACATATATCTTCTTGAGTTACTGTTTTCATTTCTGGGATCATATGGTAATTCTAATTTTAATTTTTTGAGGAACCTCCAAACCATTTTTCACAGTGACTACACCAGTTTGCATTTCCACCAATAGTGCATGAGGCTTCCTTTTCCTCCATATCTTTGCCAACACTTGTTATTTTTTGTGCTTTTTATTTTAGCCCTTCTGACAGGTATGAAGTGATATCTCATTATAGTTTTGATTTGCATTTCCCTGATGATGAGTGATGTTGAGCATCTTTTCATGTGTCCTTTGACCATCTGTATGTTTTCTTTGGAAAAATATCTATTCAGGTCCTCCCGTTTTTAAATCATTGGTTTTTTGGTGTTGAGTTGTATAGGTTCTTTATATATTTTGGATATTAACTCCTTATTGGATATATCATATGCACGTCTCTCATTCAGTAGTTGCCTTTTTACTATCTACTTTTGAATGCTGGAATTTTTCATAATTTTTTAAAGATTTTATTTATTTGAGAGAGACCGTATACTCTAAAGTTAGGGGAGGGGCACAGGGGAAGGAGAGAATCTCAAACAGACTCTGCAGTGAGCATGGAGCCTGATCCTACAACCTCAAGATCTTGACCAGAGCTGAAACCAAGAGTCAGGCACTCAACCAACTGAGCCACCCAGATGCCCCGGATTTTTCATAATTAAAAAATGCCAAAAGAACTGGGCTTATGCTCTAGAAATTTTAGAAATAACTATAAGAAGTTTCTTATAGTAAGAAGGGTTAATCATTTAATGAGATGCCAGAGAAGCTTTCTCCAAAGTATTTTTTTTAAGGTTTTTTTTTTTAAGATTTTATTCATTTGACACAGAGAGAGCACAAGCAAGGAGAGTGGCAGGCAGAGGCAGAGGGAGAAACAGGCTCCCCACTGAGCAGAGACCCCCTTATGTGGGGCTCAAACCCAGAACCCTGGGATCATGACCTGAGCTAAAAACAGATGCTTAACCGACTGAGCCACCCAGGCACCCCCAAAGTATTTTTAAAATATAACAGATTCAGTGGTCTGGGGACATTTTCAAGGGAGTCCTGGTAAGAGCCAGATCTATCAAGCTCCTTTTCTCAAAAAGGATCCTATGGTAGATGCTAATTATGTGAATACTTTGGGCCATTGATCTTAGTTAAATTCAATGCCTTAGTTGTGTTTAAAAAAGAAAAAGCATTTGATGATGCTTCTGTTCCAGCCCTGTATGTGTTCTCCTCATGGCATTCTTCTCTGGCAGTTCACTTTAATGGTTGACTGATAAAATGTTAAGCTACCTACTCATCCAAATTAAGCATTTAATAGAGTCGTGTACTCATCCCATTCTGTTAAGAGTCTATGCTTAAGTGCAGACTAGGCCTTTTGATGTTATGTGATCAATAGGAAACCCTTTAAGCTGGTATGTATTTGTTGTATAGAAGAGTATTCCTTTCAACATCATATAAACCCTTTATGTACTTTCTAACTGCAAAGCATATCCTTTTTTTTTTTTTTTTTTTTTTTTTTTTTTTTTTAGAAAAGGGAGCAAAAGAAAATTCCCCACACTATTAAAAATAAAACCCAAGCACTTTTGCAGCTTATTAAGTGGCAGTATTTGTGGTAATATGTTTTATGTATTGTGGCTTCTTCCTATAGAAACCTGAGAATGGTTCTCAAAGATTAAATAGTAAACTCAGCCAGCGTCCCCAGATGTAGCATTATACTGTTTATAGATGAATAACCAACGCCTGACTGGTTTAGTAGGTGCCTCGTGTTTATAGAGTGAGTCAGTGGACAAGCAAGAATTTGCTTTCAGAAACCTTCCCATTTTAACCAAGTAGTTCTTCCTATATGGTACTATATTTTGGTCTGTTGGTTTAGATTTTATGGAATAATCTACAGCATCTAAGATTTTCCTTTAGACAAATATGTATTAGGAGAAATAAATGAGTAATAGGATAGTGGAGGGAATTTTGATTCTGACTCTGAATCAGAGGATTGCTGACACTCAGGCGCTGGTCCTTAACACTTCTCTAATTTGGGTTATGCTACTGAGAGGCTCCCTGTTAATAGGAAGCTGCATTGCTAGATGTGCGTGATTTTCAATTTTGTAGATATTCAAGTTGTTTTCTCTCCCTCTTCTTACTAGAAGATGCCCAGTTCCCTTGTCTCTCCCTCTGTTCCCTCCACAGCATCAGCCTCTGCATAAAATTGTCTGTATTGCTCATCAGCCCTCAGTCAGTACAAACAAAACCTGGTGGTTAAATCATGATTGTCTGCCATTCCATAAACATGTTCTACACACTCTTATACCCCTCTGCTTGTTTGTTCTGCTACAGCACAATACTATAATCCTTGGCTAGAGAATTGTAATTAGAATAATTTGTTGTTTCTCCTAAGCATGTTGCTACTGTTAAAATCGTTCATTTTAAAATATAACAATATTCCAAAAGATCTAAAATGCCTTTGTAACTGTGGGTGGATTAGAAAACGTGAAGTTTCATAATCTAAAGAATTAATAAATACAGCAAAAATTTTATTTCCTTTCGTATTTTAAAAGAATATTGTAGAAAAAGGGATCCCTGGGTGGCGCAGCGGTTTAGCGCCTGCCTTTGGCCCAGGGCGTGATCCTGGAGACCCAGGATCGAATCCCACGTCGGGCTCCCGGTGCATGGAGCCTGCTTCTCCCTCTGCCTGTGTCTCTGCCTCTCTCTCTCTCTCTCTCTCTCTCTCTGTGACTATCATAAATAAATAAAAATTAAAAAAAAATATTTAAAAAGAATATTGTAGAAAAAGAAAGAGCTTTAATATATGTGTGTACACATGTGTATATATCCCAAAGAGTTCTATCAGAGAAGTAAGACAGTAAGATATTTTATTTAATTTTCTCCCAGAAAAAGGTATAAAATCAAGACAGATATAAAAATGGAGACATTAAATATTGTATTTAGCTCATTAATGAAGGAACCAGTAAGATGTTATAATCAGTTCAAAGGAGAATCCAAACAGACATAATTAATAGATGAGGATTATTGAAATAAATGTGCAGATCTAGGCACATTTTTCCACTGCTGGTGAAGAGAGCCAATTCAGTCTATTGGATGGAATTCACATAGACAAGACTGCCTTTGTTTATAGACAGGAATTATTTTGGATTGCTATCACTTTTTACAATTTATAGAGTTATAAAGTAGCTGCCATAGAGTCAAAATCAGATAATCCAGCAGAATTTATACACTGCATGGTTTTCCAATCATACACAGTGTTTTTTGTGTTTGTTTTGTTTTGTTTCCCTTATATTACTCTCTCCCCAAGGGCACCATACCATTAGTGTCTCCCTACTATCACCAGAAAGAAGTATAAACTCATTCGGTGGACATTCACATTTTAGCTTCAGCCTCTTTCAGTGTTTTCTGTAATCCAGTCCAGCACCCTTAAACCCTACTTTTTTCAGCCTTCATTCCCAAATTCTACTAATCCTTCAAGTCCCTAATTGTCACTTCCTCCAAGAAGCCGTGTTGTACTTTATCTACTTTAATTAAGAATAACTATACCTCCCTTGACTCTCATCATGTATTCCCTGTACTTTTTTGTGTGTATTAACCATCTGCTGTGAGCTACAGTAGTTCTCAAATTTGATAGTATGTCAGAATTGCCTGAAGGACTGACTAAAACACAGATTGCTGAGTTCCACCCAGCCTTTCAGTTCAGTGGAGTTAAGGTTGAGCCCGAAATTTTAATTTCTTAAAAGGCTGGGTGGCTCAGTCAGTGGTTAAGCTTCTGACTCTTGATTTCCTCTCAGGTCCTGCTCAGGGTTCTGGGATGAGCGCTGCCTCAGGCTCTGAGCTCAGTGGGGAGTCTGCTTGCTTGTCCCTTTCCCTCCTTCTCCCTCTACCCTTCTCTCTGCTTGCTCTCTGTCTCTAAAATAAATAAAATAAAATCTTAAAAAAAAATCCCAGATGATGCTGATGCTACTGGTCTAAAGACTCTTTGAGAGCTACCTGCTCAGGGGAACTGTGTAAAAAACCTATAGAAAATATTAATGAGACATAGACCCTGCCCATTGAGAATTCACAATCTAATGGAAGTCTCAAAAGCTGACTCCCCACAATATCTCTAAAACCACCTTTTGGTAAGAAAAAGCTGAGTTAGTACTGAGGTAAGGAGAATACTAGCTCAACAGAACCTTAGTAGTACCTAGGAGGTGGTTGATAGGGGGAGAGCAGGCACAAATATTTGGTATATTTGAGATTTTTCAAGTTTAAGGCGTGTCTTTCAGTGTAACAACTTGATTAGGATAGAGTAACGGTCATGATACATATAATGGTTTATGGTATAATGGTTTAGAATTGATAGAGTAAGATGAGGATTTGAGGCAAGGGGTTCAGAGTTCTGGTGTATGAACTTGATGTGTCATTTGGGATGTTTCTAGAATGCACCAGAAGACAGAGTAGTAAGGTCATATTAAGTAGACAGGCGTACTAATAGTTTCAGACATATAAACAAATAGTGTACTAAGATAAGTATTATTGAGGTGTCACAGAGCCCTTTGGGAGCAAGTATACAAAATCTTGCAACCTCCCTGCCATCTGCCACTGCCAGGAATTCTAAGATCTTGAGTGTCCTACTTTGGTTTATCTCTGGTCAAAGAAAAAGCATTATATTTACAAAGGCTGTGTTTCTCCTTGTTTCTTTTTCTTTCTTTATACTATTAACATCCCCAGACCAGACATGCATACTCAAACATATATGCCTTATAAATAGTCAATATCAAATTTTGGACGAATGCATTCATATTTATTAAGGATCACCTATATGACACATGCAAGGCAAGTAAGTGTGTGTGTGTATATATATGTCAATTAACTGTATGTTAGATTTTTGTAGTAATTATCTTTATCCCCTTGCTAATGCAGATAATCCTTACTGGGCACTTAAGGATATGTGGACCTCTGGATGTGGCTCTTTTTTATATAATCCAGAACTCATGGTCTTTTCTTTTGGGGAAAGATACGTAGTAAGCATGATGATTTTTAGGCACAATAATCCTCTATTTAAAAATAATAGAAATAAGTATATTATTTTAAAAGCCTGAATAGTGAGTGATCTTCACTTTGCTAAGTAACTTAAGCTGTAACCCTTGGTGGCATAAAATTGACATCTGTTACCTTGCAAATCAGTTTTTAAAAAAACTCTAAAATGAGTATAATGAATTACGTCTAAGAAAAACAGATCTTTTGAAATTAAAATTCTGGCACATGATTCAGTGTTTAAGCTCAAATTCCTGAAAATAATACTTAAAACTCTTTGTACCAAATACATCCTATGTTTGATCATAACACTTGAAAGAATACTCAACACGCTTTTTTACAGGCTCCAAAATCAAACAAGAAAATATGCACTATAATAAAGTACATTTACTTAGATTTATTCATGACAAGCTAATATGCATGTTTTACAAAGTAATTTATAAGTCATTTATAAAATTCATTGCAACATTCTTTTGCTAAAGTTTTGAGAAAACATCTGCTAGGTAGTGCAACCTTAGAGGTTATCAAAAACTTGCCACCATGGCGGTGGCATTCACAACATACAAATTTGCCAGCTAAAGAAACATCATTCCATTAGCAGTAAACCATTTTGCATGAAGCTATCTTCTCCTTTTGCCATATGGGCTTTTATCACACCTTTCTTTCAGTCCCAGATTTTTCTGTGCTAATTGCAGCTAAATCAAATTGGCCCAAGGAGGACTTCAGAGAGTACAATGTCTTAACTGGAACCACATAGATTTTGAAGCTGTAATTGAAAATGTGGGGATGAAAGAGAAAGCAAAGGACGATATGTCAGGAAGTGGCAAAAGCCTGTCCCACATCTTCTTTGTAGCGAGATGAAGAGGCACCAGGAGCAGTAGATGAATGATATCTCCAGGCACACCTTACTAGAGTGCAAATGCAAAAGAATATTACATATTATTATAGCTAGACACAGGATGAAATGAGACTTAATGGGGTGCCTGGGTGGCTTAGTCGGTTAAGCATCTGACTCCTGGTTTCAGCTCAGGTTATGATCTCATGGGTCATGAGCTCCAGCCCTGTATCAGGCTCCTCACTCAGCAGGGGATCTGCTTGAAGATTCTCTACCCCTCTCCCCATGTGTGCACACTAGTGCTTGCTCTCTCTCTAAAATAAAGATACATAGATAGATAGATAGATAGATAGATAGATAGATAGATAGATAGATAAAGGCAGCTTTCTGAAGTCTATAAAAGTTGCCAGAGGGGTGGCTCAGCGGTTGACCATCTGCCTTTGGCTCAGGGTGTGATCCCCGGATCCAGGATCGAGTCCTCCCATATCAGGCTTCCTGCAGAGAACCTACTTCTCCTTCTGCCTGTATCTGCTTCTCTTCTCTGTGTCTCTCATGAATAAATAAAATCTTTTAAAAAATAAATGAAGTAAAAATAAAAGTTGCCAGAGGCATGATGCTGTTATGGGGGTGGGGAGAAGTTTGGGGGAGTAGTTAATCTTTCCCAACATCCACTAGATCTCAGCCTGGGCACTAGTTACATTTGAAGATGGATGGTCTGTTGTGGCAGCTGTCTTGAGCATTGAGCATTATGAGGTCTTAAACAGCATCCTTGGCCTCAACCTGCTAGATGCCAGTAGCACATCCTCAGTTTGATAACCAAAAATATCTCCAGACATTGCTAAATATTCCCTGCGGGTAGAGTTCCCAGCTTAAGCAACTCTATTTCACTCTATTTTAGTGAAAATAGAGGATGCCCCAGTAAATTTGAATTTCTGATAAACAGCAAGTGACTTTTTATATAAGTACACCCCATGTAATATTTGGTCCAGACTTGTACTAAACTTATTTGTCATTTTTTTGAAATTCAAATTTAACTAGAGGCCTATATTTTAATCTAGAAAGCCTTCTGGGAGGCAAAATTGCCCATGACTGATAACCCTTGTGCTGTAGTATCAGTTAAGTTAAAAGCAAACACCCAAGAGACTCTTGACTGACCCAAATGACAGTGTTACTTTCCTTAACCTCTCTGACTCCATAATCTTGTTGGCAAAGCAGGGGTTCACTAACCTCCTTCACAGAGTAGATGTGAGGTATAAAGGAAATAATGTATGAAAGAACTCTCAGAACAATGCCTGGCATAGTAAACAATTGATAAATGTTCATTATTATTAACAATCCCTTGCAAGATGATGTCATAATATTTACTGATGTCTTGACTTCATTTTCACTAAAAGGAAAGACTTACAGAAACAACAGGAACCCTGCAGTGATTCTAAATCTTGACTGCACACTGAAATCACCTGGAAAGTGTCTTTCCCTGAGGTCTGTATCCTACCTGTGAGAAACTTGGATTTCATTCATTTAGAGTGTGGCCTGAGCATTGGGATTTTCAGAAGCTCCACAGGAGTCTTAAAATGTGGAGCCAAGGCTGAGAATCACTCTTTGAGAGAAAAGTATTGAAAATTGATACTCCTTAATACTGAAGAGAGGAAATAAGCTAAACTTAATTACATCTGGTTCTTGGGTTGTAGAAAAGTGAGTTAGTATCAGATTTAGAGAAAGGATAGACATGATTTCAATTATTAAACAAATATAATATTCGTGTGCCTACTATGTGCCAGGCCATGTTCTAAGCAGTAAAGGGAGTCTCTGTCCTAGTTGAATGATAGTAGGAAGGGGCAGATAATAAAAAAGACATTTTAATCTAATTTCAAAGACTAAAACTAAGGCCTTCAGGAGAGATGGTAGCATTCCAAAGAAAACCAAAGTAACGAATAATCTTAATGAAAAAGCAAAATGGGGAGGAAGCAGCATGACTTAACAAGACGTTGTCTGAGCTTAGCTCTTAGAAGAGATGAAAACGTGAAGGACGTATTACCAGGGACAAATGTAAGGATGGCAAGAAACTGTAAAAAAAAAAAAAAGGGTCAGGCCAAAACAGGGTGAGGCTTTAGAAACAGTAAAGAAACTAGTGAACTCAGTTCATTCTGTTGAAAAGGGAAGGCCTAGACTAAAACAGAACAAGAAGGAAATGTGAGGCTCTTTTAGGAAAGTGTACAGTAAGAGATTACTAAAAGGCAGAACAAGTGTAATGCCTATTTTGCTGTATTTTTGTCAATTAAGGAGAATGAGCTATTAGAATACAAAACAAAAATAGTGAAATGGACATGTTTAGGCCAAAGTAGGTGAGAATATAGTGAAAGACAACCCATAGCCACTTTACATGAATTGTAACCTCCTGGTTTCGAAAATGGAGTTATTAGGATATTTTCCTGTGATATTTTGGCAGTAATATAATAGTAATGATAAGTGTATTTTTGACAATTACATTCTCTTTCGTAACAAACATCAAAACACATATATAATGTTTTAAATACAATAGAAATTTATTTCACGTTCAGGTCCAAAATCGGTGTTCTTGGAGTGGTGCATGGCTCCCCTCTAAGGATGGATTCGGGGACCCTGGTTCTTTCTAGCTGTGATTTTGCCATCTTTAATAGATGGCCTCTCAGGTCTCCATGCTCATCAACTTCCAGGCTGTGAGAAGGATAAGACCATGGAGGGTTACCAATGGGATGCTTTTGTGGGCCAGGCCTGGAAGGAGCACACATGACTTTTGCAATCCTTCCATTGGCTAGAACTTAGTCACTTGGCCACCTCTGATTGAAAAGAAAGCTGGGGGCAGCCCTGGTGGCGCAGCGGTTTAGTGCCGCCTGCAGCCCGGGGCGTGATC
Source organism: Canis lupus dingo (assembly GCF_003254725.2). Taxonomy (NCBI): domain Eukaryota; kingdom Metazoa; phylum Chordata; class Mammalia; order Carnivora; family Canidae; genus Canis; species Canis lupus. The sequence continues at coordinate 7,644,654 of NC_064255.1, forward strand.
TGGAGACCCTGGATCGAGTCCCACGTCAGGCTCTCTGCATGGAGCCTGCTTCTCCCTCTGCCTGTGTCTCTGCCTCTCTCTCTCTCTCTGCATCTCTATGAATAAAAAAAGAAAAAAGAAAAGAAAAGAAAGCTGGGGAATTTAGTGCACCTAGGAAGAATAATAATCAGGTTTAATAATAATAATCAATCTCTACACAGACAATAGTAGATCTGCCAGAAAACTGTAGCTAGGTGACTAGTTGAGATTTCAAAAAAATGGGGCTGAAATGGAGTTGAAGGGTACAGAAACAACACAGATTTGAAACCACTTGGGAGGGGAAAAAAGGGGTCTGTACCCTATCTTCTGCATATTAGAAAGGCATTTAACAAATACACAACATTGTTGATGATTAAGAACTGGCTGATAGTATCATTTAGTGGATTCATACTTCTTCAGATGAATGGTAATCATTGTCAGCTATGAAGGTGGTCTCTCATGGTGTGCCATGGGCTTCTCCTTCCCTGTGTCTCACTAAACATTTCTGTGAACAGCCTAAATGGAGCCAAGTCCATGGCTGACCCAGTGAAAGAGATATTGGATGATACTAAGGATAAAAGAATCAAGAGTAGTTTCAAAATGATCTCAGCAGGGACACCTGGGTAGCTCAGTTGGTTAAGCATCTGTCTTCAGCTCAGGTCATGATCTCCGGGTCCTCGGGTCAGCCCCACATTGGGCTCTCTCCTCAGCAGGGAGTCTCCTTCTCCCTCTGCCTACCCCCCTCCTTCTCTCTCTCTCTCTCAAATAAATAAAATCCTTTTAAAAACTTATCTCAGCAATCTAGAACGTAAATCAACAGAATTTTTTCTGAACATAGCAAGGGAGTAAATATTTTAGGCTTTTGGTCCATATGACCTTTGTCATAACTAGTCACCTCTACTGCTGTAGCCCCCAAAGCAGGCCCTGACAATACATAAGTGAACCGGTGTGGCTATGATCCAATAAAACCACATTTATAAAAACAGATGTCAGGCCAGATTTGATCCATGGACCATACTTTGCTGAACCCTGATCTAGAAGTATAGGCTGACATCTGAAGGTAATAAATCTAAATTTAGTCATGTAAAGCCAAAGAACAATGGTCCTCACATTGTACATAAGTGATATACTTTCTAATAGAAGCTCTCTTCCAGTAGAGCTATAAGATAGGTACTACTTGCTCTTATTTTACAGATAAAAAAGCTAAATCTCAAAAACAAATCAATAGTTTGACTTAGCTTTCACATCTGAAAAAGACTTTATGGGACATCATGCCACTTTAACAAATGTTTGGGTAAATTGAGAGTCACAATTAATTGCTCAGCCCAAAGATGGAGCCCTTCATGTGGTAGCACTCCCCGTAGGAAAGCCCTAGGGTCTTCTGGCTTTGTTCTGATTCAAGTATATGACCTTGAGACTCATTTGATGAATCTGGGCCTTGGCTAACAAATCAATGAAAATAAATGGCTCAACTAGATAAACACCAAGGCCTCTCTCAGGTCTAATAAGGTTGCTATTAATATGTTAAGGGCATTGTGTGAAAGAGAATTGGTACTTACCCTCTGTTGCTCTAAAAGCAATTCTTTTCAAACTTTTTCTAATAAAGTTTTACGTAAAACCAATATATAGGGGGATCCCTGGGTGGCTCAGTGGTTTGGCGCCTGCCTTTGGCCAGGGAGTGATCCTGGAGTCCCAGGATCGAGTCCCACGTCGGGCTCCCGGCATGGAGCCTGCTTCGCCCTCCTCCTGTGTCTCTACCTCGCTCTCTCTCCTCACTGTGTCTATCATAAATAAATAAATAGATCTTTAAAAAAAAAACAATATATAAAACATAAAAATGGCATTTTATGGGCATATGTATATTCTACAAGTTCAAATTTATGATATTTTCTGATTATAAAGACATATATTGAGAGAATTGGGCTGATGTAAATGAAACACCAGTTTTAAACTGGGAATGACGTATGATGGATGGCTTCTTGTTAGCATCAGAGCCTCAGCATTATACTTACTGTGTTTTGGTTGTTTGCTTTTTGGTTGTGAATGTTGAGAAAATCCTTATTCAGATACATGGTTTAAATGATAAAAAAATTAATAGTCTTGCAACCTCAGAATATGAAAATGACGAGAGGTCTAGAAGTAAAATGTACTGATGTCACAGCATAAATGAGCTAATCTTCAAGGTACAGGTATCCCCCTGTAGGTTTAAACTTCTTCACCTTTACACAAGACCTACCTACAGTAATCAGTACTTCTTTTTGATAACCAAAAGAAATCCGAAGAAGATTTTTGCTGCTATGAACAAAAGGCAACAGTGAGAATAGCATTAAGCACATGTTTTGCAGTAAGCCTTTATAGAGGTAGCATTCATCCCCAGCAGGGAGAGCAGGCCCGCCAAGCTCCTGCCCCGTGGAATTACACTCAGCATCTCAGCATCAAGCCATCCTACCTTGAACTGTGTCTCTGAGCATCTTTATCTCGATTTATTTTGTGCATCCGTTAGCAGGATGTGTCCTAAGATATCAGTAAAACCAAAGAGAGGTTTGGATTTTTTGTTTTTTTGTTTATTCTGGGAATGCTTAACATTTTTTCCATATAAATTAATGGTAATTGCTTCTTCCCTTTATACCATTTTGGCTGATGAAAGGTTTCATAGGAGTGCTCTACTCTAAGTTAGTGGGGTGAACCTATATTAATTTGGTATATATGGGAAAAATAAATGTAAAGGAAGCATTTGCAACACCCTTGTATCAGTCAGAGTAGGATAAGCTTATGCTACAGTGCCAAATGAACCCCTGAACCTGGGTGGCTTGCTGTAATTAGTGTCTTTCTCAACCTGTTTTTTGCCAATATTACAGGTCCAGTTCAGGTTGAGGTTAGGGAGAAGGAGTTCTGGTCCACAGAGTTTCTCAGGTATTCCCACCTAGTAGCTGTACCATCTGGAGCACGTAGTATCCTTCATTGCTGAGGCAGGGGCAGAGGCATCTGGAGTGGTAAACATTGCCTGGATTTTAAACAGAGGCTGTTCTTGACACATATGTGTATAAAACACATACGTCACTTCTGCTCAGTACTTGCCAAAACTAGTCTTATGTATGGCCTTATTTTGAACGTAATGTGTGATTCCCATAAGCCAAATATGCAGAAGCACCTGGAAGAGCTACAAAGGAGCAAGTCTCAAACATGGCTCATAATAAAAAAATGTAGGCTCCTGAGCCCCACCCTACAACCCTGGATATATATTATCCCTATAATATACCTATAATGCAGGTAGGATTAATGTATGTATGGGATATAGTTGGGAAATTTGCATTTGAAAAAGGTTTCACAGCTGACTGTCATTATCAACAGAAAGCTGCTGCTGTGAACAAGGAGTGTTTTTAAAGTAGAGGAAAAGCAGTACGCCTGGGTGGCTCAGTGGTTGAGCATCTGTCTTTGGCTCAGAGTGTGGTCCCGGGGTCCTGGGATTGAGTCCTGCATCAGAGATAGAGATAAAGAGTAGACTACTTCATGGCTACACACTTAGTCACATCTGTAGAAATAAACACTGTACTACAACCCCACACAGTACAGACAGAAAAAGAAATCTGCAGTGGAAAGAGACTGTAAATATTTGCCTTCATACCATAACACTCCTCTGTGGGGATTTTGATTGGCTATTGATCCCAAAGACTTTCAAAGCCTTGTTAAGTTTTCACAACTTTGGATATAAATGCTAATATCTCTTGGCACTCATTCAATGAGCTAAGTGAAATTGATCCAGAGTCAGAAGCTGCCACATTCCAGATATGGAGTATTTGAGCTGTAATTAACATAATGTAATCTTTGATAGGATATAAAAATAGTCCTCAAATAAGTATATGGCAAGTTGATATGAGTTATTGTGACTTAAGTTTCAATTACAATTCTCAATGATGCTATTCCTAGGTCCTTGCTTGATTTGATTACTTACATATGTTTATTTTTTTTTCTGACAAGTGTAGTTGTTAACACTTTTTAGACAGTTTTCAAATTGACCAAAAATTACTTGGTTTTTAGTAGGGTTTGTGATGATCATATCCTGGATTGGCATCTACTACAGGGGAATTTGTTCTTAATATTAAGTTCTTTCCCATTCTGTTAAATTGAATCATTGCCATATACTGTTCATGCTTTGATCATGGTTGTATCCAAACAACAACGGATGCTCTTCCGCTCTGTGATAATTTTGACACAAGTGACAGTCTCATATGATAAGTTTGAATGCTAGTGCCACCCTTTTAGTGGAGGAAAAAATCACCAAGACTTTTAATACAGAAAGCGTTAATGTCAAGCTTTAACCAGTTTGGCTACACACCAAGTTTAGCTGTAGGTTCACTAACAGATGCAGATAGATTAAGTGAAAAATAGATTCATTCCTTTGTTTCTTAACACTTAGAAAACCTCTTAGCTTACTGTCTGTCTACTTTATTGATTCAATCAGTGGTTCTACAGATCACATCAGAAATTTGAGTGCTGACATTTCTATCCCATAAAATAGTTGCCAGTTAGATTTTACAGGCTTTAACACAACAACAAAAAAATGCTAACAGGAGTTCTTCAAGCTGAAATGAAAAGATACTAATTGAGAACATAAAAACAATGAAAATAGGGCAGCCCCAGTGGCGCAGCGGTTTAGCGCTGCCTGCAGCTTGGGGGTGTGATCCTGGTAGACCCGGGATCCAGTCCCGCATTGGGCTCCCTGCATGGAGCTTGCTTCTCCCTCTGCCTGTGTCTCTGCCTCTCTCTCTCTCTCTCTCTCTGAATAAATAAATAAAAAATCTTTAAAAAACAATGAAAATATAAAAGACAATGATAAAGATAAGTATATAGTAAAATTTAGAGTACTCTAAGATTGTAACATGGTGATATATTAATCACATCTCTAGTAAAAAGGTTAAAGGATAAAAGTATTAAAAATAAGTATGGCTTAATAATTTGTTGATGGATACACAATACAGAGGTAAACAAATATCAAAAACAAAAGGGGGAGGAGTAAAATTGTAGAATCTTTACATGCTATTGAAATTAAGTTTTCAGCTTAAAAAACTATTTTGTTTTATGTAAAACTCACGGTAACTACAAAGCAAAAACCTAGAGTAGATACTCAAAAGATAAAAAGAAGGAAATACAAGAATATCACCGTGGAAATCCCTCAATTTACAAAGGAAGACAGCAAAAGAGAAAGAAAGGTCCAAAGGAACTAAGTGACAATCAGAAAACAATAATACAGCATCAGTAAGCCCTTATCAAGTCTCTACCTGTTACTTTAAATGTAAGTGTATTAAATTCTCTAGTCAAAAGGTATAGAGTGGCTGAATAGATTTAAAAAAAAAAAAAAAGACAAACCAAGATCCAACTATATGCTGCCCACAAGAGACTCATATTAACTTCAGGAATCATAAAGACTACAGGTGAAGAGATCGAAAAGGATATTCTGTGCAAATGGAAAGCAAAAGAGAGCAAGAATAGCTATACTCAAAGTAGACAAAATAGGTTTAAGTAAAAAACCATGAGAGACAAAGAAGGTCATTATAAAATGACAAAGGTGTCAGTTCATTAGGAAAATATACTAATCATTAATATAGATATACCCATTTTGGAGCATCTAAATATATTTTTACAAATATTAACACATGTGAAGGGAGAGACAGATAACAATACAATAATAATAAGGGATTAATATCCCACAATCAACAATGGATGGATTAGTCTAGCAGAAAATCAATTAGGAAACGTTGGTTTTAAACTATACTTTAGACCAAATGGACCTAACAGGCAAATACAGAACATAACGTACAATAGCAGCAGAATACACATTCTTCTCAAGTGCATATTGAATAATCTCCGGAACAGATCATATCTTAGGTCAAAACAAGTCTCAGCAAATTTAAAAGGGTTGAAATTATATAAAATATCTTTCCCCAACCACAATAGTATGAAAGTAGAAATCAATAACAGTAAGAAAACTGGAAACATTTATAATTCTTAAATATTTGTAAATTGAACAACACACTCTTGAGCAACCAATGGGCCAAAGGGGAAATCAAAAAGTATCTTAAAACAAATGAAAATGAAAACAAAACATACCCAAACTATTAGAAATAGCAAAATCAGTACTAAGAGGGTATTTTATAGAAAATTTTAAGAAAAAAGAAAGAGCTCGAATAAGCAACCTAACTTTATACCTCAAGGAACAAAAGAAGGAAAAGAAGAACAAACTTCATTCAAAAGTTAGAAGGAAGGAACTAGTAAAGATCAGAGCAGATAAATGAAATAGAGACCAGAAAAACAAAAGAAAAGACCAATGAAACTAAGAGTTGGTTTTTTGAAAAGACAAAAGTGACAAACCTTCAGCTGGACTAAGGGGACAAAAAAAAGGTAAACAGCTATAAATAAATTTAGAAATGAAAGAGGAGACATTACAACCAACAACACACAAATCTAAAGGTTCATAAGAGATCAGTATGCCCAGAATTGGATTACCTGGAAGAAATGATAAATTCCTAGAAACATACAACCTGCTAAAATTGAATGATGAAGAAATAGAAAATCTTAACAGACCAAACATGAGTAAGGAGACTGAATCAGTAATCAAAAACACCTCAAAAAAAGAAAAACCCAGGACCAGATGGTTTCAGTGAAGAATTCTGCCAAAAATTTAAAGAAGAATTAACACCAGTTCTTCTTAAACTTTTACAAAAAATGGGAGAGGGGGGAACACTCCCAACAGTCATTTTATGAGGCCAGCATTACTCTAATACCAATGCCAGATAGGAATTCCACAAGAAAAGAAAACTACGGGACAATATCTCTGATGAATACAGATGCAAACATTTTTAACAAAATATTAGCAAACCAAATTCAATAGCATATTAGAAAGACCATGTACCATGATTATGTGGGATTTAACCCTGAGATGCAAGAATGGTTTAATATATGCAAATCAATAGATGTCATATACCACATTAATAGAATGAAAAATAAAAATTATAAAATCACCTCAGAAGATGCAGAAAAATAATTGACAAAATTCAGTATCCTACCATGGCAAAAGCTCTCAATAAATCAGGTGTGGAAGAAATGTACCTCAACCTAATAAAGGCCGTAAATATGACAAGCCCCTTGACATCACACTCAATGGTGAAACTGAAAGCTTTTCCTCTAAGGTCAAGAAGACAGGGTTGCCCATTCTCACCACTCATATTCAACACAGTACTGGAAGTTCTAGCCAGAGCATTTGGCAAGACAAAGAAAGAAAAGGCAAGCAAACATGGAAGGAAGAAATACAATTGTCTCTATTCACAGATGATATGATCCTATATATAGAAAATCCTAAAGACTCCATGAAGATACTGTTAGAACTAATAAATGATTTTAATAGATTTTCAGGATTCAAATCAACATAGAACATCAGTTGCATTCATTTAGACTAACCATGAACTAATCCAAAAGGGAAAGCAAGCAAACAATCCCACTTAAAATAGCATCAAAAGTAGCAAAATACTTAGCAATAAATTTAACCAAGGGGGTGAAAGATCTCTGCTCTGAAAACTATAAGAACATTAAGGAAAGAAATTGAACATACAAATAAATGGAAAGGTATTCTGTGTTCATGTATTAGAGCAATATTGTTAAAATGCCTTTATCACCTATAGAGTTCTACATATTCAATGCAATCCCTTCAAAAGTCCAGTGGCATTTTTTACAGAAATAAAACAATCCTAAAAATTAATATGGAATTGCAAAAGACCTCAAATAGCCAATCCTGAGAAAGAAGAAAAGTGGACACATCATACTTCCTGATTTTAAATTATATTACAAAGCTATAGTAATCAGAACAGTATCAAGGCCCAGAAATAAACCATCCATATGCTATCAACTAACATTTGACAAGGGAGCCAAGAATACTCACCGGGGAAAGGACAATCTCTTAACAAATGATGTTGGGTAAACTGGATATTCACACACAAAAGAATGAAATTGAATTCCTAACTTACATCATACACAAAAAGTAACATGAAATGGATTAAAGACGCAAATGTGAAACCTGAAACTGTAAAACTCCCGGAAGAAAGCACATGGACAAAAGCTCCTTGACATTGATCTTAGCAATGATTTTTTGGATATGATACCAAAAGGGCAAGCAACAAAAACAAAAATAAACCAGTAGGACTACATCAAACTAAAAAGCTTCTGCACAGCTAAGGAAACCACCAATAAAATGAAAACCCAACCTAAAGAATGAGAGAAAACCTTTGCAAACCATTTATCTGATAAGGGGTTAATATCCAAAATACATAAGGAATTGATAATTCAATAGCAAAAAAAAAAAAACAAAAAAAAAAAACAAAAAAATGCCAATGGAAAAAAAATGGGCAGAATACTTCGACAAACATTTTTCTAAAGAAGACATAAAAATGGCCAACAGAAACATGGAAAGATGTTCAGTATCACTAATCACCAGATAAATGCAAATCAAAACACAATGAGATATCACCTCACACCTGTTAAAATCACTGCCTATCAAAACAATAAGAGATAGCAGCTGTTGGTAAGGACGTGGACAAAAGGGAACCCTGTGCACTATTGGAAGGAATATAAATTAGTGCAGCCACTGTGGAAAACAGTATGGAGGGTCCTCAAAAAAAATAAATCTAGAACTACCATATGATCTAGCAATTTTACTTCTGGGTATATAGCTAAAGGAAATATCTAAAGGAAATGAAATCACTATCTTGAAGATTTATCTGCACTTCCATGTTCACTACAACATTATGCACAATAGTCAAGACTTGGAAACAACCTAAATGTCCATCACTGGATGAATGGATAAAGAAAATATCATACACACACACACACAGAGAGAGAGAGAGAGAGAGAGAAATATTAGTCATTTAAAAAAAGGAAATTCTATCACTTGCAACAACATGGATGAACCTTGAGGGCATTATGCTAAGTGAAACAGAAGTCAAAGAAAGACAAATACTGTATGATCTCGCTTACATGCAGAGTCTGAAAAAGGTGCACTCATAGAAACAGAGGTTCGAATAGCGGTTGCCAGGGAATTAGGGTTGGGATTAATGTAGAAATGTTGTTCAAATAATATAAACTTCCAATTTTAAGATGAGTAAGTTCTGAGGTTCCAACGTATAGCATGGTGACTGCATGCTTGAATATTACCAAAAGAGTAAAACTTAAATGTTCTCGCCACACAAAAAAAGTAATTGCGTGCATTGATGGAGGTGTTAACTAACCTTATTGTGGTAATCATTTTGCAATACATACTTGTATTAAATTATCATTTTGTAGACCATAAACTGATACTATTATACATATGGGGAAATGAAAACATATGTCCACAAAAATTTGTACAGAGATGTTCATAGCAGCATTATTCATAATAGCCAAAAAATGAGATCAGTCCAAATATCCATCACCTTATGAATGAATAAAATGTGATATATCCATACAGTGGCATATTATTTGCAATAGAAAGGATTGAAATACTAATAAATGCTATAACATGAATAAACCTCAGAAACATGCTAAGTGAAAGAAGTCAGGTATTATATAATTCCATATGTATGAAATATTTATAAAAGGTAGAGCCATAGGGGATCCCTGGGTGGCGCAGCGGTTTGGCACCTGCCTTTGGCCCAGGGCGCGATCCTGGAGACCCGGGATCGAGTCCCACGTCGGGCTCCTGGTGCATGGAGCCTGCTTCTCCCTCTGCCTATGTCTCTGCCTCTCTCTCTCTCTCTGTGTGTGTGTGACTATCATAAATAAATAAATAAAAATTAAAAAAAATAAAATAAAAAATAAAAGGTAGAGCCATAAAGACGAATGATAGACTAGTGGTCACCAACTCCTGGGTGTGGGCATGAGGAGTGACTGCAAAGAGGTAAGGAGTATCTTTTTTAGGGTGAGAGAAGTGTTGAAAAATTAGATTTTGGTGATGGTTTAACAACTGTGTAAATATACAACATCCATTGAATTGTATATCTTTAACAGATGAATTACATGGCTTGTAAATCATATGTAAATAAAAGTATTTTAAAATGAGGCAAAGGTTGCTGGAGGAGGCAGGCATGGTATAAAGAAACCTTTTTTTTTTTTTTTTTTTTTTTTTTAAGGATGAAGGATTTATGTGAATGATATAGGTAGGCAAAGGGAAAGGAACCAGAGTGGAGTGTAGAGAGAGAAAATAATACAAGAGAGGAGTCATAATGCTGAGAAGTCAAATATAATATAAACCAGACTAAGATCAAGAGTTAATTTTGAGGGGTGCCTGGGTGGCTCAGTTGGTTAAGCGTCTGCTTTGGGCTTAGGTCAGGATCTCAGGTTCCTGGGATCCAGCCCCACTCGGGAGAATCTGCTTGTACCTCTGCCCCACCTTGTCCCACTTCCCATTCTCTCCTCCTTACCCCCCACCTCCCATTTGTGAGCTCTCTCTCATACATAAAAAATAACTAAAGAGTTAATTTGGAGGGAACGGCATGGACAGAAGTAAAGACTTCCTTCTGAGGCAAAATAGTGAAGATGAGCTTGTTGTAGATGGAAAAGAAAAAGGGAAGAAAAGTGAGAGTGTTCATATTTGGTGGCCTATGACTTCTCATGCAGAAGGCAAAATAACATATTGGAGTGATGAATTTAGTAACTTCAGGAGAATAGTGATGGTTCAGAAAACAAATGTGAGGAATAAAAAAGAAAGCTGATTATATTCATAAAAGGATATTGGAGACATTATGGTCTTTAGTTGTGTTTAAATCAAAATTTGTAAAGCACTTAATCATCAAGGTTATACATTTTTCTCCAGCAGCTGTAGCTTTCCATGAAACGAAGAAAAAAAAAAAAAAGATGGGTTAACTGCCTATAAACCTGTATTTGAACTGATAGAGTATAGGTTCCTGCTGAGGTTGGATATAAAAATGCATATTTAATCAACTATAAAAAACTCAGACACTATTTTGGATATGGTTATCACGAACTAAATGATAAATTTAAAGACATAAAAAATACTTTAGAAAAAGAATTTCAGTTTAATCAGAATTAGACCTAAGTCATTCCAATTCGATTTTTAAGCTTACTGAGCTTCTGTGAGATTTTTGAAGTGGTGCTAAGGGTGGTTATGCTTCCTTATCAAAAGGAAATCTCAGAAAAACTAGGAGCCACTTACCATTCTACCAGATGTGTCTAGTAGGAGGTCCAAAACATCTGAATGGATGTTTGCTGGATATGCAGATTCCAGGATCCCTTTTCACAAACACTGGAGTTATACTCTGGGGGTATAGCCCAAACATTCTGTATTTTTAATCAGGTATAAAGGTGATGCTGTTGTTAGAATGGTGAAATTTTTCTAGTAAGAATTTAAGCTGAAAAGGTGATGGTGGGGGAAAAGTATCAATTAGAAAAAGGGAAGAAGGGGATAATCTTTATGGTTTGGCAAAACGCTGGAGTTCCTGAAGGATTTTCTGGACTCCATTATTTGGTATGACTAAATCTTCAACTCTTAACTAATTCACACCTTTTCTTCACATACTGTAATAAGTTAGTAATTCCAAGAAAGAAGGCTTATTTATTTAATGCGTGCAAAAAACTAGAAGTGGTATAGATGTGAAAGGAAGAGAATAATCAGATCTCACAGAAACAAAATCAAGTAAATGTCAAAATTGATTTATCCGGACTGCAAGGGAAAGGAGGGAAACTGAGTGGGGAAAAATTAGAGAGGAAGAGAAACCATGAGAAGTGACTCCTAACTCTGGGAAACATTAAGGGATGCAGAAGGGGAGGGGGTGGAGGATGGGGCTGCAGAAGGGGAGGGGGTAGGGGGGTGGGGGGTGGCGTCACTGGGTGCAGGCTTTAAAGGCGAGTACAAGATGGGATGAGCACTGGGAGTTATACTGTATGCTGGCAAACTGAATTTAAATAAAATATTAAAATAAAAATGAATAAGTTGAACTTTAGGGAAAAAAAAGTCATTGATTCTTCTCTGCCTAAGGGAGGATATAAGGTTGCACACTAAGGCCCTTAATTACCTTGCTTTAGGGGACCAGATTCATGGCATGTCAAACTCTTAACATCAGTTCATAACGCCACAAGGAAGTGAAAACGTTGGCTATGAATGCTTTATTCTTCGAGTGTGGTCTCCCTAATGCTTCGTAAAAAAGCATTTCATCTGGATTGGTTATTTTGGGGAATTTATTTTTTATTTAGGTTGGTTTTGTTTTAATTACGAAGTTTTATCTAAAAATAACCTCCCCTCCTCCCCCACGCAGCACCCCAAATCACAACTGCGTAAGTCTGAGTGGTGCCCCTTCCTCTAACACACGCACGCACCGAAACCCTTTGCACTGCCCCCCTAGCCCCCCCCCCCAGGTCGCGGTAGCTCCAGCAGAGCCTCCCCTGGGCCGCGCTCGGCCCCCGCTCGGCCCCGCTCGGCCCCCGCTGCCCGCCGCAGTCCCGCAAGTCCGGCCGGCCCGGCGGGGCGGGGCGGGGCGGGGCGGGGCAGGGCGGGGCAGGCCTGCTCCACTGGCGCGGGACGGGGGGGGGAGCGGGGGGCGGGCCGGTCCGACCTGCTTGGAAGCCGCCGGCTTGTGGCCCGTCTCTGTTCCAGGGAGAGCGCACCTCCTGCCCAAGCGAAGTTTTGCCTGACGTGGCGTCTGGAAGCCCGAGAAGAACTTTTCAAAAAACTTTTGGCGGCCCCTGCTCGCCCGGATCCCCCGGTACCTCGCTTCCGGATGGTCCGCCCCCGGGCCCCGCCGAGGAAGCCCCCTCCCCCGCCCCGCCCCCTGTGAGGCGCGCGGAGCCACCGCCCCCGGGTCGGGTCGCAGGGGCGGGCGCGCACCCAGTGGCCGCCGCCGCCGCCGCCTCCTCCGCCTCCTCCGCCTCGGCCGCCGCCGCCGCCTCCGCCTCCGCCGCCGCGGCCTCCTGGGCGCCTGCCCCGCGGCAGCATGGACTACCTGACCACGTTCACGGGGAAGAGCGGGCGCCTCCTGCGGGGCACTGCCAACCGCCTGTGGGGCTTCGGGGGTGGCGGCGAAGCCCGGCAGGTGCGCTTCGAGGATTACCTGAGGGAGCCCGCGCAGGGGGACCCCGGGTGCGGGTCCCCGCCCCACCGGCCCCCGGCGCCGTCCCGCCCGGAGGGACCCGGTGAGCCCAGCCTTCCTTCGCCTCCCGCGCGGCCGACCGGGCTGAGGGCTGGGGCGGGGGGCGGGGGGCGCGCGGCGGGGCGTTGGCAGGTGAGCGCGAGGCGGGAGGCGCGAGGCGGGAGGCGCGAGGCGCGAGGCGGGAGGGAGGGAGGGAGGGAGGCGGGAGGGAGGCCCGCGGCGCCGGGGACGGAAGACCTGCCGCGGTCTGCGTCGTCGCGGTTCCTGCTCTGCTCTTCCTGCTTTAGCTACTCTCCACCTTCCTCACCCCGCCGAGTGTTGGGACGAGGGGACCCATTCCTTTCTGTTTGTTTTCGTTTGTCTGTTTTCTTTTCCCTCCCGCTGGGAGGTGACTATCGCACCGATTATGATGCGGGTGTTTTTTCCTCGAGGTACTGGAGAGCGCGGCGGCGGGTTTGGTTGTGGTCGGGGTCGCGAGGTTACTGGGTCTCTGGCGACCGCCGGGGTCGCCGGCTCCAGCCCTCAGTGTTACGTCGGAAGGAGAATGCGGAGTTTACGCTGGAGCCTGGGTTGGTTTCCGTGCCGTGGACTTGGAAAGACCGCGCGTGGTGTCGAGGTGGCAGAACTTAAGAGACTTTTTCCCCCTCAGCGACCACTAACTAACTAACACTCCTGTGTTAGCCTTTTTTTTTTTCCATCATACGTCTTCGTACCGTTCTTTCAAACAAAACAAAACAAAAACAGTGATAAAGGCCCGATGCTGATGTCTTACGGAATTTTAAAAAGCGCTCGCTGAAGAGGTATTCCATAAGAGAACTTGTCCAGTGTCCTTGGCCTCTACATAAGCAGCAGACCTAGTCTTTTCTGTTTTATCTTTGCTAGTTGTTTTAATATGCATTTTGGTGTTACAAGAGTAAACTTAGCATTAGAGCGTTTAGAAAATAGAGAAAAGCTCACGGAGTTTAAAATCTATCCATAACCCCACATCTTGCCACTCATTTTAAAGCAGTGATACAGGGGAGACATCTGTTGATCTGTGTGTGTAGGTGTGTAATTTAAACTTTGAAGAAACTTGAATATTAAAAATCTTAATTATAGCATTGCCCCCTTAAAATGATTTTTCCTCACTTTCCTTAACATATCTTTAGAATTCCTGTTTATGGAATTAAAAATGGAAAAGGAGGGGATCCTATATATCTGCTTTGAAGAATGTTAACCAGATGCAGAATTCTCCAGGATGAGGACTGGACTTTTAAAGTGTTGGAATAAAGGATTTTTTAAAATGAATCTTTCGTTGCTTGATTGAAAACAGTTCATAGGTGACTAGCCTCTGGATAGATGTAGAACTCAGAAATATGTGATGTGATTCAACCAGTAAGGAATATGATCAGTATTTTAATGAGCCCAAACATATATATCAGATTTATTCACTCTAAGACATTTATTGAGCAGACTGCTATATCTGACACTCTCCTTCAGAGTTGCAGTTTTAAAGTCCCTCTTCTGTTGAAGCTGCCTTATCAAGTCACGGCACATTGTTTAATATTTATGGTGCTCCCAGATGTCTGACACAAGTTAGAGAGGCCTTGTGATGTCCTAGTTATGACCACAGTCAGGTGTGCAGGAGATCCTATCATTAACTTGCTGAAAGAATTTGTACATTTACTTAATCTCTTTGGGCCTATCTTTTCTTGTTTGTAAATGAGACTGATTAGATGATCCCAAAGGTTCTCAATTTTAGAGCTCTTTTTCATTTAGATCACAGCTAGTGAAAATGATGGGCAGTAAAGCTAGAAAATAGTATTTGGTGTAAAAACGTTGTGGATCTATGAAGTTATGCCTACAGAGTTCTGAAGGTAGTTCAAGAAGTAATTTGACCCAGCAATAATTTGATCACCATTTTTAGAATAAGTATAGTTTCCTAGATTGACTCCGTTGAGAGGCAACATGTATACATACAAGTGAAAAATAAACGATGCTTTATTTCTATTTCTGGCTACCCAGTGGATTTTGGTTATAGGATTTTTTCTCTTTTTTTTGTATTTGTCTTTCAGAATGAATATCTGTCAGTCTGTTTGAAAGATTTATTTTGCACTTTCTGCTTGTGACTACCTTTATTTCAGATTTTTATAAAAGCTGCTTAAGTTTCCTATCGTCTCACCCTTCCTTTAGTTCTTTAAAATGTCCTTTAAATATTGCAGCATTTCTTGTACAGACACATCCCCACTTGTAAATTGGCTACACTCCAGGACCCCATTTGTTGTAGTGATCTTGCCCCATTTTGTGTTCAGTTGATAAAATAGCTTTACTGTTGATGTATTAAGAATGAATTAGGTAAGATTTTGGTCAAATGTTTTTGATTCTGCTCTTTTTATAAATAAAACACTTACTGGACTAGTTAGTGTTTGATTCCTTTACTCTCCTAGGTGGTTCCTTTGGCTACTATCTTTTAGTGTTTTCTGACTCCAACATTTTATAGTCTCCCCCCAAGAAAACCATAATTGAGACTTAGACACATTAAGGAGCTTATCACACCATCACTCTAGTCGATAATAATTACAAAAAAAAAAAAAATCTTATGATGCAATTCTTGTTTCTGCCTAGAGAGTAAATTATGACTTGATTCAAGAAAAATTTTTGGACCTTGAGTATAGCTCTTGTTAGGGAGCATGACCATAACCTATACTATGCAGGCTTTAAAAAAATTTTTTTTAGTGTAAAATCAATTAACATATAGTGTATTACTAGTTTCAGAAGTAGAGTTTCGTGATTCATCAGTTGCGTATAACACCCCGTACTCATTACATCAAGTGCCCTCCTTACTTCCTGTCACCCACTTACCCCAACTCCCTACCCACCTCTCCTCCAGCAACCCTCAGTTTGTTTCCTGTAAAGAGTCTTTTTTTTTTAACTTTTTTTTTTCTTAAACATTTTATTTATTCATGAGAGACACACACACACACAGAGAGAGAGAGAGAGAGAGAGAGGCAGAGACACAAGCAGAGGGAGAAGCAGGCTCCATGCAGGGAGCCCGATGCGGGATTCAATCCTGGGACTCTAGGATCACGCCCTGGGCCGAAGGCAGGCACTAAACCACTGAGCCACCCAGGGATCCCCTGTAAAGAGTCTTTTATGGTTTGTCTCCCTCTCTGATTTCATCTTATTTTTCCCTCCTTTCCCCATGTTCATCTGTTTTGTTCTTAAATTCCACATGAGGGAAATCATATGGTATTTGTCTTTCTCTGACTTACTTTACTTAGCTTTTAAAAGTATTCACGTTACTAGATTATAATAGTAATAAGTAAGTGTAAATAATTAGGTTATCAAGTTTAAGTCTCAACTTTCTGTGATATAGTTATTATCATAAGCTACCCTGCTATGTCAACTCTGTGACAGTATACTTTAAACGCATTTCAGTCCTATTTAAAATTTATTTTCAATTAGCTTTAGTGATTAAAACACTTATCAGGAGGAACAGCAACAAGAATACTAGTTGCCAGGAACATTGAGCAGGCACTAGAAAATATTTAATCCTAATAACAACTCTAAGATGGGTACTGTTATCTCATTTTCCTGATGAAGAAACTGAGCCAGACAAAGAAAGAAGGGATGTAGAATAGATTCAGGTGATATCTTAATATTTATAAGAGTGATGGCCCTGTCAGACAGGGAAAAAAAAAAAAAAAACGTGAGAAGAATGCAGAGCTCTATGATGTGTGATAAATTAAAACAAGTTAAATTAGGTAAAGAATAGGATGGGTTATCATTGAAGCTTCTCTAGGGTTAGAAAGATATTAAAATGAGCTGAAAAAGCAAAATCCAATGAAGAGATTAGAAATTGCAGATGCTGATTACACATAAGAGTTAGATAATAGTTTATCTTGAACACATGAAAGACCAAGTGCCTCTAAAAGATTTGGAGGACCAGTTATTGCAAAAACTATTTTAAAAAAAGAACCCAAGACTCACAGTGTTGGTCAGTGGAGGAGGAGGATCCTAGATGATTACATTCTTAGTCTCATTTCTTAAAGTGGTGGGGGGGGGGAGGAGGAGGAGAAGAATTCCACCTTGATAAATAACCTTAGTCTGCTAGTGATAACTGATGGTAAGTTTGAACTCATCATATTGTTTCCTTCTCAGGGTATATTTCCCTATTTTAAAATTGTTGCTCATCTCAGGATCTCTGAACTGAAGTCTTGTGTTATCTGTGTTTTCGGACAAAACAGTCTCTGAATATTTGACGCTACAATAAAGCAGTAATTCTCAGACTTTAGTGTATGTCAGAATCACTTGAAAATCTCATTAGAACAAAAATGATGGGCCCCTTCCCCAGAACTTCTAATTTAGTACTTCTGTATTAGGCTCCATGATTTGGATTTCTAACAGTTTACCAAGTAATGCTGGTGCTGCTGGTCTGAGGACCACACTTTGAGAATTACTGCTTTCCTTCATATGATCTAAGGATCTCACTTTGAGAATCACTACTTAGTGGGTCTTTTATCCATGGTAAGGTTAGAAGTTAAATATAGATAATAAATTTCATTTATTAAGTGCTTAATATTAATATTTTTGAATTAAGTTTAGGAATAATCAGTGTATTTGCCCTTTAAAATACTGTGTTTTAGGGGCATTTGTATTGCTCAGTCGGTTAGATGTCCAATTCTTGATTTTGGCTCAGGTCATGATCTCAGGTGAGATTGTGAGATTAAGCCCTGCATCAGGCTCCATGCTCATCACAGAGTCTGCTTAAGATTCTCTCTCCCTCTGCCTCTCCCCTGCCCTTGTATGAGAGTGCCTGCTGGCTATCCCCTCCCCCAAATTGTGTTTCAGAGAATTAGGTCTATTAGAGTACATACAAATTAGTCTTGTAAATACATTTTGTTTGTGTAATTGTTTTTTAAATTGCAAGGTTTAAGTATTTGGCTAAATTTAGCTCTGAGAATATTTAGAACTTAATTATATTTTAAACTTTATTCTAATGAATTTACCTACAGTTAATATTCTTAGATGTCTTTGTTAGAGCCAATTAAAGTGTTTAATGTAGAATACGGTAAATTTGTAAATGCAGTTTATGTGAGAAAATTTAACTCCTCAGGTTTATAAATAGGATTCTTTAAGGATATTTAGTTTGTTTTCTGTTTTAGTCCATCAGCTATCAAAAGCACCTTGGGAAGTGTGTTAGAAGTTACTAGATTTGGGATCCCTGGGTGGCGCAGCGGTTTGGCGCCTGCCTTTGGCCCAGGGCGCAATCCTGGAGACCCGGGATCGAATCCCACGTCAGGCTCCCGGTGCATGGAGCCTGCTTCTGTCTCTGCCTCTCTCTCTCTCTCTCTCTCTCTCTCTGTGACTATCATTAAAAAAAAAAAAAAAAAAAAAAAAGAAGTTACTAGATTTAAAAATAAAACGTTCTTTATAGTTGAAGGCTTAAAGGAAAACTAGGTTTGTATATTTGTCCTTTAATAAATCAAACATTAATTAAAAAATAAAGTAACTGCAAATAGTTCTTTTGTTTATAAAGTCTCTCTTCATGGTCACCAACAAACTTACATTAAAAGACTCTTGACAAATTTTGTTGGAAAAAAAAAGGGGGCATATTTTATGGTCAAATTTCATGGGTTAGAGAAAGGCCAAAATTTTGCCTTTGTTTTCTAGCAGTGAAAAAAAGGGAAATATGATCAGACATAAATCTGTGTCCCTAAGATAAGCCTGTTGCCTCTACAGGCAAGAGAAACACAAACTAAATTTTTAATTTTACTTAAACTAAAAGAGCCACCACATATGCCTGACTTCTGTCATACAGGACAATGCAGAAATAGAGTCTATACTCCAAATTCCTCAACACAGTTCCTCGTTATTCACATTTCAAGTGCTTAATAGCCACATTTATCTAGTGGCTACTATAATAGATAACAACATTTCCATCGTTGTTTAAAACTCCATTCATTGCAGGGATATCACTATTCTGGATAGAATAATGAGAAAAAGTTCTCGTGGGACTCTATTGTAGCAAAAAGTATCCTTACCATTTTTATAAGTAAATGTAGCCTCTAATTTCGAAAAGCTATTTTTTAACACCATTCTTTAGTGAGGTTCAGTGGTACAATAACAAAATGCAAGTTAATAAAAGCAGTTGTGACAGGGCCAAAGCAATTAATCCAAATATGCAGTTATCGTGTGTCTTAATTGAGGGGCAGGTGCCAGATTATAAACTACAGATTTTAGATCATAACGCAAATGCTCTCCATTTTAGATTTTCTAAAGCAGTGCTACTCTATAGAGTTTTCTGCAGAAGTAGAATTTTAATTAAGTAAAATTAAAAATTTATTTTTCGTTCTCACCATATTTCAAGCACTCAAAGCCTCAAGGCTAGTGGCCACCATATCTGATAATGCAGATGTAAACTACTTCTGTCATTTCAGAAAGTTTCATTGGAAAGCACTCTTCTAGAGTAGTGAGTCTCAATACTGGCTGTACTTTAGAATTCCGTGGTAGATTTTTAAATTTCTGATGGTAAGGCCCCGCTCTTAGCATGAGATCTCTGTAAACTGGCATAATCAAAGGTTTTAGATCATAAATCAAAATATCTACAGTTAGGACTGCAACTACTTTTAAGTTTCTCAGGTGATTCTAATGTGTAAGTAGGGTTTAAAAAAACCCACTATTTTCCTCAATACTATTTCTCTCAATCAAATTACTAAGCCTCAATGAGCTTTTGTGTTTTTGTCTTTTTTCTTCACAAGCACTTTGGACATTTTATAATTCAGATTGAGAAGAGATGCATGTTTATTTTTTTTATTTTTATCTTTTTAAGATGCATGTTTAAATTGTATGGCAACCTCTCAACAGGATTGAGACCGTAGGAAATTTGAGGTGATGATGAAAAGTTCCTGAAAAGAAGACTCATTTATGTGCTGGAAGGAAAAATGCTGAAGTTAGAATCTTAAGTATATTTGCTTCCAGTCTTTTATAGGACTTTTTTTTTTTAAAGATTTTATTTATTTATCCATGAGAGAGACACAGAGAGTGAGAGAGAAGAAAGGCAGAGACACAGGCAGAGGGAGAGGCAGGCTCCATTCAGGGAGCCTGACTCAGGACTTGATCCCAGGGCTCCAGGATCATGCCCTGGGCTGAAGGTGGCGCTAAAACCGCTGAGCTACCCAGGCTGCCCAAACCTTTTTTTTTTTTTTTTTTTTTAAGTAAAATTCGTGTATGCCAACTATGAAGAAGTCATATATTGCAAGATTAAAGTTTAAAAACCACCTCCAATCTAGCCATCCAGAGACATAATTAATATTAAGATAGGCATTATTGTCCAGATTTATGTATATATACAGAAAGGACTGACATATGGAGAGCTTGAAAGAAATAACTTAAAGATATACTTTTTTGCCATAAGAAAGTATTTCCTAAAAGGTGTATCTAAAGTTAAGCAGATTTTGAGAAAATATTAAGACGTTTGTATTATTCTTGCTTCAGATGACATTAGCATCTGCCATATATTTTCTCCCCATTTCCTGATGTTGACTCATTATTTTTTATATTTTTCATACTTGTAACATTCACAGTTTTTCATCTATATTTTTATACCATTATTCAGTGCATTTCACTCTTCCTTTTATCGAGTCCTCCTCATTCTTGGAATTTTTATTTTTATTCGGTTAACATAACTTCAGTCTTTTAGCAATGAATAATGTTTCCAAAAAGAAGTGTTAAGCAAGCTAGAGTGCTTTTCCTCATAGGAGGTGATTTGCTTTTTGTGCATGGATTCTTTTATTTTCCAAGCACTATAATTTAATCAAGAGCAGAAAGGAAATCAGATTTGTGTGTACTTATGTGTATGTGTGATACTCTTTGGACTTACATCATTCCTCTAGGATCCATGTTGATGGGGCAGCCACTATATGGAATGGCCCTGGTCTTGAAATAGAGGAAAAAGAGAGTTAAGAAGTATAATGTGGGTCTTAATAGTTTACCTGGAATACTTATCACTTCTGTTCATGTTTCATTGATTGAAGCAAGACAATGGACATGTCAGACATAAATATCTTACTGCAGTGTATTCATATTCCCTCCCAGAGAGGAATACGGGATACTCAGTAACAATTTAGTCTATCACAATGACTACTTTAGAAAATAATAGATTAGTTTGACAGAGATTTGTAAATTGCTAGTCTTACTGTCAGTAGTAGGGAAGCCCATTTCTTCTGTCAGTTATTCAGTCTGCAAGTTCTATCCTTTCAAAAACTATTAGTGCTTCTCAAATTTATTGTGCTTGCATATCAATTGTGAATCAGTAGTTTTGGAGTGAAGCCTGAGATTCTGCATTCACCATAAGCTCCCAGGTGATGCCAGTACTGTTGGTCCCTGAAAAACAACTTTAAGTAGCAAGGCTCTCTCTATGTAGCACTTTATATAATGGAGCTGTTCACTTAGAAGCAGACCAAAAAAAAAAAAAAAAAATACTTGGCTAGATAGAGAAAAGGGGCACTAAAGTGAAACAACTAATGGGTAGGAGACCAATAAGAGTATGAGATATTACCAAATAAAAGGAAAGATGAGCATTGAGAAGAAATTAGTTGAATCCTTCACAGAAATCAAATAACATAAAATTGAACAGGCCCATTATATTTACCACTTAGTTTATTCTCCTTTGTCAAGGCAGGCTTAGTGAACTGAGCAGAGAGAAGCCATTATAGTGCATTGTGGAATCAGTGGGTAGTGATAGAGTAAAAACAGTGAAAGTAGACTCTTCTTTCCAAGAGTTCAACTATGAAAAGCAGAAAGAGTGTAATATCTAGAAGAGGATATTTACAAAGTTGAAGAAAAATGGAGGGATTTTTAAAATTTATTTTTGTTTTGATTATGAAGAGTCATCAGAAAGGTGAAAGTTTGAAAATACAGGCATTTTTTTTTTCCTGTACTACCTCACTATAGAGGGAATCAATTAATTAGAAAAACTAATCAGAATATCTCTTGTAGTTTAAAAGGCGCTTTTGGAGTTGTAATATCTGTATTATTGTGTTTGAAAATATTGACTCCAGCTCAGTATTTTTAAATTATCATACTTTTATCAGTAGCTACTGCCAAAATTAGACTATTCAGTTATAATAGTGGGCTTCTAGTATTTTAAGACTGGATCTCATGCTATTTTCATTGTTGGTTTACAGGCTTGTTTTCTTTCTCCAGTTTGCCTTCTCCATTCTATTACCAAAATGACTTTAATTTAAAGTTCTGATACTGCTTCATTTCTCTGCTTAAAAATCTTTGGGGATTTCTGAGCCTGGTAATAGCAAGCTGGGTGATTCAGACGTTCCTGCTGAGAACAATTTGAAAAGCTGGGCCAAAACAAAATAAATTTTATTGAGAGTATCAGAAAGCAAACTGATATGATTAGATTAGGATCTGAGT
This sequence comes from Canis lupus dingo, assembly GCF_003254725.2. Classification (NCBI taxonomy): domain Eukaryota; kingdom Metazoa; phylum Chordata; class Mammalia; order Carnivora; family Canidae; genus Canis; species Canis lupus. Next base: position 7,667,207 of record NC_064255.1, read on the forward strand.
GAGGACAGAGGCCAAGGAGGAGCAGCTCCAATTTGAGATTGCTTTTTCCCTGGGTAATGTGTTAATTCCAGAAATAGCAACTAGGAGATTAAAAGGTGCTTTTAACAACATACATAAAGGGACAGGGATAGAATACAAGACCCAATACAAGGGAGGTGGTGAACTCTCATGGAGGATCCTAAAACATTGTACCTTAGGATATAGAAAAACTGAGGTAGGTAGAGTCTCATAAGATATTGGCTTAGCTTCAGATTATCATTCCTATATCTTCATTAATAAGATCTGGTATTGCTAGTTTCCTCAGCTGTTTGATAGATAGAAGCAAATAATATTTTCTGGAGAGATACAGCTTTTTGTCTGTCAATTTCTGTCTATAAACAATTTTGCAAATATAGTATGCAGCACACAATTTAATTAGGCATATACCAACACCTCAGAAACAACAGTGAAGAGAAACAGACTCACAGTAATTCTGGTTATTGTAGTTATGATTTAAAATAGCTGTGTTGAGAATTTTGCATTGAGGATTTTGGAGAAAGATAGCAATTATAAAAAAGAAAAATGGATATTCTAGAACTGAAAAAAATGTAATTCAAGTTAGAGCCTTTGTAGAAATTCAACAGCAAATTAGCTACCCCATAAGAGAGAATTAGTGAATTGAAAGATAGGTCAGAAGAAAATATCCAGAGTAAAGAGAGAGGGACAAAATAATGGAAAATATGGGAGATGGTTAAGGTTAATAAAAGATACAATGGGAAATTCTAATGTATGTATATTTGAGTCCCTAAAGGAGAAGAGAAAGAGAATGGGGCAGAAGCATTATTTAATAAGAGAATGACTGAAAACTTCAAACTGATGAAATACTTTATTCATAGATTCAAGCATCCCTACAAACCTCTAGTGGAATCAGTACTAAATCCCACCAAAGATGAAATTTCTTAGAGGCAATCAGAACAAATAGTTAATGATGTAGCAATAAAATTGACAGTTGATTTCCCAACAGAAACTGTAGAAACTAAAAGGCAGGGGAGAATATCTGCCAACCTCGAATTCTGCACTCTCTAATATTACCCAGAGTTGCAGTAAAAATGGTAAATATGAAGGCAAAACTAAGTAAATATTGACTGTCTAGAAAAATAATAAAAAAGAAAAATAATGGCATAGTTTTTTTTATACATATATGTAGTTAAAAGTATCTAATAACAATAGCATGTAAATCTTGGCAGGGGCACACAGTCTTTGATATCCTTATATTGTTCAGAAAGAGGAGAAGAGTATTAGTTAATATTAGACTGTGATAAGTCCATATTTCAAGCTATAACCTCTGGAATGCTACACTAACAGAAATGTTAAACAGTGTATAACTTCTAAATTGATGGGAGGAAAACAAAATTAATAGTCATCCAAAAGAAGGAAAAAAAGGTAACAGAACAGGCAGATAAATAGAAAATAGACAAAAAGGTTCTTCTTTAGTGACATATATCTAAAGTGTAAGGATAGGGTACCTGGCTGGCTCAGTTGGTAGACAATGTAACTCTTGATCTCTGGGTTTTAAGTTCAAGTCCCACATTGGGTTAGAGATTAAACTCTTAAAAAAATTTTTAAAAAATATAAAAAATTAAGTGTAAGGATAAAGAGGTATTGAAAATAGAAAAACACTAATAGAAGAATAACTGGTATATTTAATATAAGACAAAGCAAACTTTAAGGCAAAAAGTATTCTGAGAAAAGGTTCAGTTTGCCAGGAAGATAAAACAGTTACTAATTTATATGAACCTAGTATCATGGCCTCAAAATACAGAAAATAAAGTAGAAAAATTTATAAGGGATCATATATATAGCCTATAATTTCAGTGGGAGTTTTTTTTTTTTTTTTTTTTTTAAGATTTTATTTATTTGACAGTGCACAAGTAGGGGGAGCAGCAGGCAGAGGGAGTGGAAATGTCTGAGTCAAAGGCAGACATTGAACCAACTAAGCCACTCAGCCATAGTAGGAGATTTTAACATCTATTAGTAATTTACAGAATAAGCATATAAAAGCAAACTAATATGAATATAGAAAATTTGAACAACATAATCAAACTTGATCTTATGGATATGGAGATAGATTAAAGGTATGTATGATATACTCACATATAACACTACCCTATGGTACAGAATACACAGTCTTTTAAGTACATATAGAATATTTACTAAATTTATATATGATTATAAAACAAATTTCAACACATTTCAAAGGTTTGAGCTTCTTTCTTTTCTTTCACCATTGGGCAATTACTGTAGAAATCAGTAACCAAAAGAATTTAAAAAACTGTCATATAGGGATCCCTGGGTGGCGCAGCGGTTTGGCGCCTGCCTTTGGCCCAGGGCGCGATCCTGGAGATCCAGGATCGAATCCCACGTCAGGCTCCCGGTGCATGGAGCCTGCTTCTCCCTCTGCCTGTGTCTCTGCCTCTCTCTCTCTCACTGTGTGCCTATCATGAATAAATAAAAATTAAAAAAAAAAAAACTGTCATATATTGGCAAATTAAGCAATACTTTCTAAATAGCAAAAGAAGAAATTAGAGTAGAAATTATAAAATATTTTGACCAAATTATTAAAATACAGTATCAAAGTTTGTAGGACTCAGAATGGAAATTTATTGCTCTAGATTACATAGAAGTGTCTGCTTCTGGTAGTGATGGAATAAAAGCTAAATCCCTTGTTCTTTTCAGTATATAAATATAATTTTATCTCAGGGGAAAGTTTTATATATTCATTTACCTAGCAAAAACTTACTGAACACCTACTATATGCCAGACATCATATAAGGTGCTGGGTACATAGGCTTCTCAACCTCAAAAGCATGAACATTCTGGGACAGAGAATTTGTTAGGGAAATGTGGTATACATCATTTAGCACAAAATGTTTGACAACATCCAAGGCCTGTACCCACTAGATTCCAGTAACATTTCCCTAATTGCAGTAGCCACTAATGTGCTTCAGGTTCTTTAAGTTGTAAAGTGGGGATAATAATGATACTTTATAGGACCAAGGAATCAGATAAAGTAATAAATGTGAAACGCTTAGAACAGTGGCTGGCTCATACTGATCACTTGATAATTGCTTATTATTTTGATTGTTAAATAAATCACAAATATGTATATATTTCTAAATTGTAATAACTTTTGTGAGGAAGAGGAATAGGACCTCTCCATACTCACTGTCTGGATTCTTTTATGCTGGCAGCTGTCTTTAAAAAGGGTATTGCGATTACTTAATAAGAGACTGAGCCAGGTGACAATTGTGATCACTCACAAAGTCTCAAATATTGTGATTATGTGATTGTGTTTTCAAATTGATAGAAGAGAATGATCAGTTTGTTTCATTGTGCTCTGGTAGTTACATTTATGAATAAATGTTTTAATGTTATTAAAATTAACTGTTCTTACAATAAACATTAGAATAATATATAATTCTAAATTAAGGTAGATACTTTGAATTTGTTTTAAAGTTGAAACCAAAAAAAAAAAAAATAAAGTTGAAACTATAGACAGCTGGTATATTAGGTTTTTTTGCTCTGAATTGCACTCCGTGGTGAACTCTTGAAAATGAGTGCAATTGCAAACTTCATTGTGATTAAATGTTTAATGAACTCTTAGGATATTAGGAAACACAAATTGAAAAACTTCTACTAGGCAAAATAAATGTAGACTAATGCTTATTCCTAAAATAAATTAAGGATGGCTATATATTATTAGTTAAAAGTAATCTATAATTGTACTTTGCATTGCTTTAAACAACAAAATGAGGATAGTGTTTTTGGCTACCTCTGCTGTTTATAAAAGCAGAAATTACTATTTAAAACTTGTAAAATAGTTTTAGATTTAAAATAATTTAATGTTTTATCATAAGAATATCTAAATATATGCTCTTCATTGGAGGGAAAATAGATTGAAATAAGCAAATATAATTATCCTTCCATAAGCATTATATCATTTTGCATTCCTACCATAAATATAGAAGAATGCTGTTTTTTTCCCTAGTCAAACTATGTGTAGTCAGACTTCTCAATTTTACCAATCTGATAGTTGAGGAATGGTATCTCTGTGTAGTTCACATTTGGATTTTTCTAGTTATGAGTTGGGTTGAAAATATTTTTATATGTTTAGGGACCATTTTTACTTTCTCCTGTGAATTGTTTGATCATATATTTTATCTGTTTTTCTGAGTTTTTATCTTTTTTTCCCCCTCTCAGTTTTTAAGAATTCTGTAAATACTTAGGAAATAAAAGTAGGGGATACACACACACACACATACACACACTATTCATTCCCCCCAGGGGCGTAATGGATGAGCCATAAATCTGTCTGCTTTTCTTTGTGGAAAATTGACAGTTTTATGAGAATTGTGATAGTTCTAGGTATGGTTGAAGTTGTTGCTTCAGAACATTAGTTCAAGCTGGATGCTTGCCATGTCAGGCACTGAGGAGGCATTTTGGAACAAAGCAAGCACAGTATTTTGTAGGTTACCACTCAGTGAAAGGAATTATTAAAAAGAGATAAAAACTGGGGATCCCTGGGTGGCTCAGCGGTTTAGCGCCTGCCTTTGGCCCAGGGCGCGATCCTGGAGTCCCGGGATCGAGTCCCACGTCGGGCTCCTGGCATGGAGCCTGCTTCTCCCTCTTCCTGTGTTTCTGCCTCTCTCTCTCTCTAAGTCTATCATAAATAAATACATAAATAAATCTTAAAAAAAAAAGACCAATGTTACATTTTTCAGACTTGGTTTGTAATAATAATATATCCTCAAATACAGTTAATTGTAATCAAGTTAGGTAGGTTGAAAGAAATGATCCGTAATTTAGTTTTTAATAAAACTTTTAATGATCCTTTCGCTGACAGTTGTTTATATTTTGAATTGACTTCCAGTTATTATAGCATAATCTTATACTATTCAGTTGCTAAAGCAAGCAAGAAGGTACATTTCCTTTTTCAACAGTTGGTTACCTTTTAGAGCAGAGAATCCCAGGGAGCAAACTGTATTAATAGTGTGTCTAGTAGATAACTGCCCAATGAACTCTAGTTATCAGTCCTTGACATTGTTCTGAAAGGAAAATGAATTTAATAGGAGTTTTACCTCATTTTTTTCAGACACTGGCCAAAAGAAGACCTTAGACAAGAAAGATGGGAGACGAATGTCCTTTCAGAAACCTAAAGGAACTATTGAATATACAGTAAGTTATTTGCTTTTGAAAAAAACTGATTTATCTTTGCAAGAGTGTTAAGACATTCTTTGTTTATATTATAATAAGACAAAGATTAATTGCCTTATTTCAAAAATCCATACTTGCCTTTAAATAACTTATTAATAATACTTAAGTTCTTAATTCTATTTTAGGTTTTATTTTTTCCTTAAAGAGAAAATTTACTAAGTGTGATACAAAGATATTTATTCCAGCAAGTTTAATTTGATATAGATGGTAATTTACACGGAGTCAAAATTCCTGTATTGTGATAATAATTTTTATTAGATTGGGCTTTTAGGAAGATATTTACTCTTTTAGAAATGTGATCTTCATTATATTCCCAGCAGTATTAAGAATAATGAAAATGGCAGAATACTTTAAAGATAAGTTGACATTTATCTTCCAGAATAACCTCTCACATGATTATTTGCACTGATTTATGGCTGTTTGTTTAGCTTTTTTTTTTAAATGATTTTATTTATTTATTCATGAGGGACACAGGGAGAGAGAGGCAGAGACACAGGCAGAGGGAGAAGCAGGCTCCACGCAGGGAGCCAGACATGGGACTTGATCCCAGGTCTCCAGGATCACGCCCTGGGCTGAAGGCAGTGCTAAACCGCTGAGCCACCCAGGCTGCCCAGTTTGTTTAGCTTTGAAATGGAACTTTTTTCTGTGTTCTTCAAATCTCTCTAGAGTCCATTTTTTACATTTCTGATTACTATGGAAAACTGAAGTGAGAACAATCCACTTTAGTCTGTGGCGTAATGCTTATTTGATTGTATATAAATATTGTTTATTTGCATAATGTTAATGTTATAAAGCAATTATTTTAACTGATCTTAATTTTGTGTTACTATTTTGTGTTTCCTAATATGTTACAACTGTATTAAGAAAATAGCAATTTTAAACAATTTCTGCATTTGTATCATCATGAAACCTAGTCTTGGTTTGATCTTATTTCTGATGAACCCTTAAAATTGAAAAAATTATCAAAAACCTAAGTTATACTTTATTTCCATATATGGTGTATAATTGATAATTTGAGATTTTAAGTATTTTGTAAAGGTTGGGAACCAAATATTTAGGGTAGGATTATTTTTACATTTGAAAAAATCTCTTCTTAAAGCATATTATAAACTTAAATTGAGTGTGCTTGTACATTCTCTGCATGATTGAGAAATTGAGAAAATAAGTTCAAACATTTAAATAATGGGTTGTGTAATTTGACGTATTCATTAGTGTTTATTTAGGCATAAGATTATAGGCATGAGGCATAAGATGTTATCTACACATGTAACTGTGTGTGAAGAATTGTTAAAGTTTAGTTTGTTTTGAGTTTAGGAGTTTACCCTTCTTGTAAAATCAATAAAACTTGTGTTATCTATAACAAAGTTGAATTTGAATTAAGAGCCATTATTTTATTGGAGGGATAATTGAAACTTGAAATTACATTTTTTCTTAACATTATAAATAACCTTTTGGAAATGATCAAGTGTTAACCAGAAAAGTTCTAAAACATCCTCTTGTAGGTCTTTGTTTAGATTTTTACCCCCTGTTTTTTAATTGTTTATTCCCTATGCCAAATCCTAGAAGAAAGAAAGAAATGTATTTCTAGAACTTAGTAAGATTTTATTTTCCTATGTTCTATTCTTATTATAGTTTTATAAAAGTTTCTTATAACATCTTATATTTATATGACATTTTTATACTTAGGAAAAGATATATTTCTTTGTTTCCCTTAAAATAAAACTTTTGATATGATATACTCTCAGAATTTGTTCTGAAATATTTGTGATCTTGCTTAAATATATTTCATACTATATAAATATAATATAAATCAATCATTGTATTTACATAGCTTTAAGGTTAAAATTATATATGTATGTATACCTGCGTATATGTATGTACATGTATAAACATACATACTGTTTTTAATTATGGAATCACTTTCAGTAGGAATCAAAACTAACATTGAAAATGCTGTACATTTATCATTTTCTTCCTAGTTAACTTAATATTTCTATACCTTTCTAATGAAAGAGCCTTTTCAAGGTCACTAATGATTTTCTAATTATCAAACCCAGGGGTCTTTTCTTTGTTGCCTTTTGCTCATTGTTCCTTCTTTCTGGTTTTACTTTTCTTCTTCATAGGGTTCTTTAACAGTTCTTTTCAGTGACGACCTGGGAATGGATAATCAAGCAATGTCTGAAAGTCTTCACTCTCCTTCCTGGTACTTGACCTGTCTATAGATCATCAGGTTGACTGTTGTTTTTTGACAATGCTCTCAGTATTGCAATCTGTTGTCTTATGTCCCTCTCTTGCCTTTTTATTTTTATTCATTTCAGACAATCTTTTTAAGATTGTTTTGGAGTTTCCTTTTTTTGTGTACAGTTCTACAGTGCTACTGTGATAAGTCTAGAGTCAGACAAATTTTTACTTACTGTGTTTCTTTGGTCTAAGGAGTATGTCATTCATAGTTCTGAAAGATTATCACCCATCTCTTTTATTGACTGTTCTACTCTTCTTGATTCTAAATATAGGTGGTCCCTTGTTTCTTTTCACTTTCCCACTTATATTCTATTACTTGGAGATCTTAAGAACCTTACTATATATAAACTATGTGGCGTGAGACCCCAATTTTTTTCTATTCCTACCTTTCTAGATGGTTGTATTTCCTACTTTCATTTGATATTTAATAAGTTTTAGCAAACCTCTTACCAATTTCTCCATCCTTGTCTGAAGCTTGATTTTATTATTTCCATTTCCCTCAGTCTGTTATTCATCCAGATTGGAATTTTGGATTTGGCATTAGTTTTTTATTGCCATTTGCTCCCCTGACCTGCTACTACTCTTACTGCCATCCTCACAACCTCATTCATTCCATGAGTGCTTTCTCAAGTCTTATTTGGAAACCTTATATACCTTAATCTCTTTTTACATTTTTATTACTTTAACCTCATTTACTGCAGTAGTGTTAAATTGGTTTTTCTGCATCTCTTCTCTTGTCTTATTAATTCTAGACCTGTTGCCACTGAGGCCATGTAACTTCTTTGCTTTATAATTATTGGTATCTTTTGTTACTTGCATCACCCTCATTTAATGGGATCATTGTGAGGATAAAATGTAAAATAATATGAAAGTACTTTGTAAACTTACAGATGTTGCTGCAAAATAAAATTGGTTTACAGAAAGCTTCTAAATATACTGTCTTGATGGGTAAATGATAGATCATCTCATTACATAGATGGGAAAGTTTGCACAAAAAGGAAGCAAAACTATCCAATTATTATCCTATGTATTTGTCACAAATTTGATTTTATATAACCCTTAAGGGAAAAATATATATATATTTTTACACTACATACATATCTATTTTTCATGACTTTGAAAGTCTCCTACAGCATAATTCTAAATGCCATCCAATCTCATCCTTTTTGAGAATTAACTCTAGTTACTCACCTTCCTAAAAACCCTAAACTCATTAGTGTACTCTGGATGGTTTGGAAGGAAGAAAGAGTATCACACAAAAAAGTGTTTTGTACTTTTTCTCCTAATGTGTCAGTCCTATTTTCTTCACTTTGAGTGTTCTTTTCCCTTCTCTCTACTTCTCAAATTCCTATTCCTTCTTCAAAATCTAGCTTTTAATGAAGTCTTTCCTGGACAATTTGGAGCAAATGTGGTACACTATTCATACTCAGGACTTCTGTTATATTTGTGATTTCAGTTAAAGCTCTTCATCTCGGGGGATCCCTGGGTGGCGCAGCGGTTTAGCGCCTGCCTTTGGCCCAGGGCGCGATCCTGGAGACCCGGGATGGAATCCCACGTTGGGCTCCCGGTGCATGGAGCCTGCTTCTCCCTCTGCCTATGTCTCTGCCTCTCTCTCTCTCTCTGTGACTATCATAAATAAATAAAATAAAAATTAAAAAAAAATAAAGCTCTTCATCTCTCATATATAACCTTTTTTGTCTTTCTTATTTTCCAACTAGATTGTAAATCCCTTGTGCACTAAAACCATTCAGTTGCATTTAATTTTATCCTACAGAGCTGCCATAATGCCCTTTGAATGGAGGACTCCAAAGGAATATATTGACTGAGCAAGTGATTTTTTCTTTCAAGATAATTGGGAAAAATCCCATGATTTAAGATTTCTGTAAATATGATCATTAAAGGATATTAATGACTTAGAAACAGATTGCTGAATTTTGGTTCAAATATGTTTTCTAATTTATGTATTTAAATGATAGGATATATACATAAAGATCATTAGAAATAGTATTTTATGTTTGATACAGGCATACTTTTCTAAAATAAAATTTGTATGTTTCTAGGTTCCATATGTTTTAGAAACTAGTCAAAGAAATAATGTATTTTAGAGCCTGTAAGAATAAAAATCATCTGTGTTTTGTAAATTATATTTTGTGTTTAGCAATTACTTGAAGTAGAGGCCCACATATAATTATGATATACTGTGATAAAGCATATACTATATTATAAAAGGGACCATTTACTAAGAAAGCACAAAATTTCTCAAGTTATCCTATATCTAAAGATGGAAAATACCATTTGTTTGTTTGTTTGTTTTTTTTTTTTTTTTTTTTTTTTTTTTTTTTTTTTTTTACCATTTGTTAATTAAATGTGAGATTGGTCCACAGACATCTTAATGATATTAAACCTCATAATTTAGTTTTCCTGTTTTAACAGATTCAAATAATTTATTTTTTCTTTCAAACAGGTTGAATCAAGGGATTCTTTGAATAGTATAGCCCTGAAATTTGATACAACGCCCAACGAACTTGTTCAATTAAATAAGTTATTCTCTCGAGCAGTTGTTACTGGACAGGTATCTTTTTTTAATGCATTGGTGTTTAAAAGCATTCAGTAGCAAGACAAAGTATCCACTGAAGTGTAGTTAATAATATATAGAAAATTTAGGAATAATTTTATGCATGCTTTGAATAAATCATGTTGGCTATAGAAGAGAAAATGGTTGCTTCTATACATACTAATTTTTCTTAGTAATTGAAAATTACTAAGATTGAAAATGTGAATTATCTTTTCAAGTGTAATTTTAAAGAGCTTATTAAAACATTCAAAGCAATACCTGTACGTGATAGAAAATTCAAAATTATCCTATCTCAGACTTCCAATTTCCTTTTCTAGAAGCAACCACATTTACAGTTTATATAGTCCTCCAGAAATATTCTAGCATTACTCTTTTTTTGTTTATTTAACTTTGATTGTTAGAAAATGTTTTACTTGAGTATGGCTTCACCTCAGACTTTTTTATGTGTAGATAGTATTCCACTATATTGATATATTAACATAGCACAATAAGCTTTAGACTGTTTCTTTTGTTGTTATAAACATTGCTCTAGGGTACGCTCTTCTATATCTATCTCTTCTTTTATATGCAGGGATGACTGCAAAGTCCATGAAGTAAAATTGTTGAGTTAAATGATACATGCATTTTAAATTTTGCTAGCTGTTGCCAAATTGTAATCTAAGAGGAGCATCTGTAATATATGAGAATTATTGTTTCCCCACCCTATCCTTGACAGTATTTATTATCAAACTTGTCTAAATTGAATTTAAATCTTCTTTTTTGACTTTGTTAGAATTGTTATGGTAATGTTCTTTTAATTTGAAGATTTTTATTTTTTCTATTTTTTTGGTGAAGATCATTGTTAATGACTTGCTTATAAGAACACTATTCAATTATAAATATTTCAATTTGACTGAATCCTTATATGAATGTTTTCTTGCAGGTTTTGTATGTTCCTGATCCTGACTATGTCTCCAGTGTGGAGAGCTCTCCATCTCTGAGCCCTATAAGTCCTTTGTCACCAACATCTTCCGAAGCTGAATTTGATAAGGCCACTGTAAGTATTCATACTTTTCAAAGATAATATGAAGAAATCTCACTGTATATGTATATATCATATTGGGAATTTGTTTTTTTTTTTTTTTTAAAGATTTTATTTATTTATTTATGAGAGACACAGAGAGAGAGAAAAGCAGAGACATAGGCAGAAGGAGGAGCAGGCTCCATGCAGGAAGCCCAATGTGGGACTCAATCCCAGGACTCCAGGATCATGCCCTGAGCCAAAGGCAGATGCTCAACTTCTGAGCCACCCAGGCGACCCTCATATTGTTTTGTTTTTTTTTTTTTAAAGATTTTATTTATTTATTCATGAAAGACACAGAGATGGGGAGAGAGAGAGAGAGAGAGGCAGAGACACAGGCAGAGACACAGGCAGAGGGAGAAGCAGGTTACATGCAGGGAGCCTGATGTGGGATTCAATCCTGGTCTCCAGGATCAGGCCCTGGGCTGAAGGCGGCGCTAAACTGCTGAGCTACTCAGGCTGCCCTGTTTTTTTTTGTTGTTGTTGTTTTGTTTTGTTTTTTTATCATGGTTTGACTATGGTTAAAACAAAATTTGCCTTTTTATTTTGTTACATAAATTTATAAATTTCAGTTTTTAAAGGGAACATTCTAATTAAACTACACAGCTTAAATTAACTTGCTGTTGTTATCGGTGGTGGTTCAGATATTCATTAACTCTCTCTTATAATAAATGCTATATAATTTAGCTGAGGAGGGAGCTTTACCTACTAAGCGTGACAGCATCACGAAAGGAAGTCCATGTCCTGTTTGATTTTATTTCAGTTTCCTGTCACTATTTATATAGTATGTAGAACTCTTGAATTTGTATTTGATACACTGTCTTTTAAAAAGTAACTTACCATCTTGATCATTCTTCCAAGTATTCTGTATAATTAATTTACCTAGCATTTTTAAGGAATATTCTATATAAGTTATACTTCACAAATGAATTTTAAAGAACCAAATGGTATTTAATAATTTTTTATTAAAATTTCCCTGAAAGGTATTATATTTTTTGCCTATTTTATGTAAATTAATATAATCATATTTTCCCATTTTTGTGATGACCTAATAATTATGTTTACATATAAAAGACTGTTCTCTATTAAATGGCTAGGTTCCTGTGGAAGAGTCTTCTGTGTTGCCTTGCCTACTACTTTAGGAGGCAGCCTTTTATTCCCTGAGTAAAGATACCAAATCTTTATCTCAGAGTTTAAGATACCAAATGACTGGCGATCCCTGGATGGCTTGATGGTTTGGTGCCTGCCTTTGGCCCAGGGCGCGATCCTGGGGTCGCAGGATCAAGTCCCGCGTCGGGCTCCCGTCATGGAGCCTGCTTCTCCCTCCTCCTGTGTCTCTGCCTCTCTCTCTATGTCTATCATGAATAAATAAATAAATAAATCTTAAAAAAAAAAGATACCAAATGACCTATGGGTAACAAAACAAAATATTAACTTGCCTACAAATTATTAGAGATGAAAAAAACCAAATTATTAGAGATGATAGGTTTTTAAGCTCTAGTATTAAACTAGTTCCACTTTACTCCTTGCTCAGAGACTTGTAGTGTGTGTTTGAGTGTGTTGTGTGTGTGAGACAGAGAAGTGGGGTCATTTTCAAATGTTTATTTGTTGGATATCTTAATTGTGTAAATATATCAGCACTGTACTTTAGAATGCAGTCACATGAAAGGGATGTATTACACTTTTCACTGTTGATGGGAACATCAGGTTCTAATAAGTAGGCATTGTGGGACCAAACGATATAAGAATACTTTTTTGAACATGGCCATGCCATTTTTCCATGACACTTAGAAATCTCTATATTTAGAAGCAGTGCAACAACATAGGATAGCAATGTAGCTTAGGGTTAATTTACCTTCGTTTTCAAATCCTAAAGCAGAATTGTGAAAACTTGGCTGTTTTAGTCAGCATCCTGCCTGCTAAAATGCTGTGGGATCGAGGATCCCTGGATGGCTCAGTGTTTTAGCACCTGCCTTTGGTCCAGGGCATGATCCTGGAGACCCTGGATCGAGTCCCACATCGGGCTCCCTGTATGGAACCTACTTCTCCCTCTGCCTGTGTCTCTGCTTCCCTCTCTGTGTCTCTCATGAATAAATAAATAAAAGTTTTAAAAAATTTTAAAAATAAAATGCTGTGGGATCCTTTTCTGTCCCTCACTTTTAACCCAAATCTTACCAATAAGCTTTCTTGAAAGGCATAGGATCAAAAAGAACAGAATGCCGAAGCTCAAGGGAGCAACAAAGCCAGACCTTCTCCTATGTAAAAATGCTCTCTTCCTCATTTTTGCCATGTTACTGGAAGAGAGGAAGAGTATAATAAAGCTGTATGAATTATCTTTTTAATCTGTAGTGATTCAGCTGCTGTCAAAGATGGCCAGAAGGTATCCTCTAATATGACTGGCCATATTAATAAATTCTTTTCTCCCTACGAAGGATCCAGGAAGGAGTTACGAATCATTGAGTTCTTACAGTTTTCCCTTTCCCTGATGATAGTCATCACCTGCTATCTGATTATAGGCAATAATTAGAAATAATTCTTTGAACAGTAATTTTATAAACCTTAGTTGTATTTTGTTTTTTACCTAGAATTGTTCATCACTAGACTCACAAGATTCCTATGTAACTTTCTACATATCTCTAGTGTTTATATCTCCTTATGTAATTATTGTATTTAGGTCTTTCATTCTAAATTACTTAGAAGCAAAGATCTTATGTTTTAAATATAATTCATATTATAGTAATTAAAATCTTTATTAGTATTGCACATGTTTTTCCCAGAAATTGTCAGCTTATATTTTTAATGATCACCTATAGGTTTCTTGAATTTTCAGCTTTGTAGTGGCTTACCATCGAGGCTAAAATACGTTCCTGGCTTTGTTAGCATAAAGAATCTCAATGGGTTTCTTAAATAGTTTATTTTCACATAAATATTATCTTTGAGAATTTCCAGGGTCAGTTTTTTCCCATTTTTTTTCTTTACATATTAGTGAAGAAACATAGAAGGAGGTGGAACCAATGTAAGAGTAAAGAATAAGTGGCTAAAGTTTACCATGTGTCAGGTACAATTTTAAGTACATTAAAAGTATTGTCATTTATTCCTAACCTCAAACTTATGAAATAAAGCACTTGGCCTGACAGTCTTTGTTTTCTCCTCTAGAACCATTTTACACTTTCCTTTGGGCTTTAGACTACATCAGTGTGCTCCCTTGAGCTTTTGCTTCTCTTGGTTGTGGTCTTTCAAGAACATTGTCAGGAGATAAAGGGAGCGGAGCTTCCTCCCCACAAGGTCACTCCAGAGTGGCTACATTCTTCAACCTCTCATCTGTGCTCCCACAGGAGCCCTCTGTTACTATGGTATTTGTTTCTCCCCTTACTTTTTTAGGTCTATGGGTGATAAGGAAGCCTCTGTTGTTTGCCCTGAATTTTCATATACACTGTACATGTATATCTTTATAAATACTTCCATTTTTAAACTCTTTAGCTTGATGTGCCATCTGTTTCTTCCAGTGCGTGACCAGTAACAGTGTTTATTTTACAAATAAGGAAACTGAGGGAGAGAGGTTAAGTAATTGTGTCTAAGTTCCTTCAATTAGCTAGGCTACCTTCAGTTACCAGGTAGTCTGGTCTTTATTACCACTTTAATAGCTGGAAAAATCATAATGTATAATATTTAATCATATTGTACAAAAAAAAAAGATGACCCTAAGTCAACATTTTTGGTTCATTTGTTCTAGTGATTCTTAACTTTTGCACATTTGAACATTTGGGACAATGATTGAGGCTCATTAGATAGATGTTTTTATACTTCTGTGTTTTCAAGGACCTTTCTATCCCTAATGGCTAAAACAGAATTGCACGAAGATCTTTAGAAAGCACTCATGAGCTTCAAAATCACTGCATTAAGAATCAGAATCTATGCATATCAGTCAAAACTAGCTACATAGAGACACTGATATTTTGGGTAATGTACATATATGTAAGTTATGAGATCTGATTACAATTCCTCTGAACAAAGCCTTTTTTAAAAGAAATATACTCTTATGTGCTATACTTTAGGCATTTACTAAGCTAATTTCATGTATTATTTTTAATAGGATTAAATTGACAGATCAGGATTGTATAGATACTGAGTTATAGAATTTGAGACTTGAAGGGAACCTAAGAGATCATGTTCTTCTACGAGGTATATCTTCATATAAGGAAAACATTTGACAGTGTTTCTGGATACAGTTTTTGTGAATGATAAGTTACATAGTAGATAATGTTGTCAACTGGATTTGGCAGTAACTGAACAGTAATAAAGAAAATTTGTTCATAGTTTTGTGCAAGGTTAAGAGGACCTTCCAGTGGCTCAGGAATTGCCTTTTATTACCTTTGCAAATTTATCGGTTGTTTAGAAGAATATTTGAAAGGGAAGGTGAAAGTATTGCAGTGAAGGGCACTAGTTCATATGTTGGTAACCTGGCTTTTGCATCTCCGCTTCATCTTATCCATTGGGCAAGTTACTGAACTTGGCTAACCATAAGTTTCCTTTAAATTAAGTAATATGAATGATTTGAAAATTAAATGAGATAGTTCATATAACACTTGAATATAACAAATATTCATGAGTTTATGAATTTATACGTTATACAAAACTCAGGTATAGTAATCACCAGAGACAACAGACTGAGTATAAAGTTATTTTATTAGTTTGCATCATAAAATGAAAAGCTTGAGGAGAACTTAATAGATATTAATGATTGAACAGTGTCATGCATCTGTTAAAATTGAATTCCATTTAGGCCTTTTAAAACATAATCATAGTATATTAAATACAGTTATTTTGCAGTATTCTGTACTGATTTTTCTTCAAAAAATATTTGTTAGGTATCTGTTAGGAGAACGAATGAAATTTAGAAGAGCAGTCTAAATTTTGTTCTCAAATAGACTTAAGGAGTTAGATCTGTTTATTGGAGTAGAAGTTATGTTAAAATTTGAGAGTGTTTTTCAAATATCTCAACATCTTGGAGATTGAAGAGGAGGCATTCTTGTTTATTATTTCCAAAGGCTATCGGGTATTAGTTACAAAGTGTCAGATTTTAGCTCAAAGCTCTGAAGAAGATACTATGAAAACTATTCTGTAAGGCACTATTTATTTACTCAGGAAGTATAAAATGCCTCTGGAGGTATTTAAAACAAAAATAAAGGACATTTGTCTAGCCTTCCTACATTGTACAGAATGTTGAACTTTGGACAGGACTATGAATTCTAAGGGTCTGTGAACTTGGATATGAATAATTTTAAGTGAAATATATTTTTTAAATTAAGAATACAAATAAGCTGTAAAGTAGTACTATATGTACCTGCGACTTTGTCTCCAATGGAACTCACAGGTATTTTCAAATCAATTGAGTTGTTGATATTAAAAATACTATTTATAACCATCTAGTTCAAAATTATAATTATCAGTCAACACTAGATTTTATCATTTCATGTTTAATAATGAAGTATATATATAACTATTATAAATTAAAAATATAACTAATTTTTTAAATGTTTTGATAATTGTTTCATTGTAATTGTTTTACTTCCGCAATCCTATAGTTTAAGTATTCAAAAAACATTCTGAGAAGGAGGTCCTTAGGCTTCACTGTGAAATGGTCAATGGCATTAAAAAAGTTAAACATGTGATCTAACTAATACTTTGTACGATGGCATTGATAAACTCTTTGTAGCTTAAGATTTTAAAAGACTCTCCCAATGAATGAGTTTGGCTGAATTCCTAAGTATCACAGACAAGCATTCTATCTTTTCTCTCTTCCCAATACCTGAGGGATGTATTAAATGGTCTTTTTAGGAGCAACTGAGTGTGTCTCTGTGTGTGTGTGGGGGGGGGGGGGTGCAGGTACAAGAGATGGGCTCCCTGCTCAGCAGTGTCTGCTTCTCCCTCTTCCTCTCCCCTCCTCCCAATTCATGCTCGCTTGCGTGTTCTCTCTCTGTCTCTCAAATAAATAAATAAAAATAAAAAATAGATGAGTAAATATCTTTTAAAAAATACTGAGCTGGGCAGGCCGGGTGGCTCAGTGGTTTAGCACTGCCTTCAGCTCGGGGTGTGGTCATGGAGACCCAGGATCGAGTCCCACATCCGGCTCCCTGTATGGAGCCTGCTTTTCCCTCTGCTGTGTCTCTGCCTCTTTCTCTGTGTATATCAAAAATAAATAAATAAAATCTTTAAAAAAAATACTAAGCTGACCTCCCAAGAATGTGATGAGAATTGAGGAAAGCTATTCATTTGGCTTTAATAAAGTGTTAATTTAATTTTTATTTAGTTCTCTGAAGTGCCTTTGTTACTGTTTTTGTTTGTTTGTTTTTTAAGAATCCTGATGTAGTCCACCTGAAAGAAGCAACTCCCCTATCTACTTTTACTGGTATTCGACCTACACGAGTTGTATCTTCAACTTCTGAGGAAGAAGAAGCATTCACTGAGAAATTTCTTAAAATTAATTGCAAATATATTACCAGTGGCAAGGTAATGAATAATACATGAGAAAAAATTTTAATTATGCTTTATTTATTACTGAAATATGACAGTTTGACATTTGCATTTTAAGTTACCAGCATCAGCAACTGTTTGAATATTTTGAGAAGATATTGGTGGAAATAATAGTTTAGGTTAGTATGGACTTTGCTTATAACTAATACAGAATTTGGTGGTATTTTGTAGCTGTTAAAGGCAGTGGGATATAAATTTACTAGAATAAAGTACAGCTAATTTGCTGTTGATAGAGTATTTCAAAAAGCTGATATAAAATGACCACTGCTGGGCACTGTTTGGGGTGATAACTCTTACAAACTTAGTATCACACATAAAGGGAAGATAACTAGGAAGATAACTACTATTTATTATTTATTATATGCCAGAAAACTCTATGAGGGGTTTTAAGTATTTCATGAACTCAAAATAATCCTGTGGAGTAGGTGGTTCTATTCCCTTCTTCACAAGAAAAAAACCAAAAACTTTCAGAAAAGGTTAATACGTCCAAGGTTTCCCTATCATGGCAGGAATTCAAACCCTGTGTGAGTGCATGTTTCATCTGCCACAGCTTGCTGCTTTTCTAAACAAAGGGAGTATAGTAAAGTAACACAGAATTGGAGAATATACTCCAGATACTGCTTAGAAAGTAGCAGTAGTATGTTACCAACTTATCAAGTCACACATGTTATTTTTTCTCTCACAACTTTAAAGATGTTTCTTTCAGAACTCCGTTGTTTTCTGACTTGCACTATTTCTGAAGAGGAGTCATCTACAATTTTTATATTTGGTATATTGTACAACATTTGTGTTTTTCTTTGGTTGCATTTAAGATAGTCTATTCTTTCTTCCTTCAGGTTTTTACTTAAATTCTTGTCAATCAACACAGTGCAGTATTGATTTCAAGAGTAGAATTCAGTGATTCATCATTTACATACAACACCCAATGCTCAACATGACAAGTGCTCTCCTCAGTAGCCATCACCCATCTAGCCCATCCCCCACCCATGTCTCTCCATCAGCCTTCAGTTTGTTCTCTATCTTTAAGAGTCTCTTACTGTTTGTCTCCCTTTACCTTTCTTTTTAATCCCCCTCCCATATATTCATCTGTTTTGTTTTTTAAATTCCACATGAGTGAAATATGGTACTTGTCTTTCTCTGACTGACTTATTATGCTTAGCATAATATACTCTAGCTCCATCCACATTATTGCAAATGGCAAGATTTAATTCATTTTGATAACTGTATACATACCACATCTTCTTTATCCATTCATCTTTCGTTGGACACCGAGGCTCTTCCACAGTTTGGCTATTGTGGACACTGCTGCTATAAACATCAGGGTGCAGGTGTCCCGGCGTTTCATTGCATCTGTATCTTTGGGGTAAATCCCCAACAGTGCAATTGCTGGGTAGTAGGGCAGGTCTATTTTTAGCTCTTTGAGGAACCTCCACACAATTTTCCAGAGTGGCTGCACCAGTTCACATTCCCACCAACAGTGTAAGAGGGTTCCCTTTTCTCCGCATGCTCTCCAACATTTGTGGTTTCCTGCCTTGTTAACTTTCCCCATTCTCACTGGTGTGAGGTGGTATCTCATTGTGGTTTTGATTTGTATTTCCCTGATGGCAAGTGATGCAGAGCATTTTTTCATGTGCGTGTTGGCCATGTCTATGTCTTCCTCTGTGAGATTTCTCTTCATGTCGTTTGCCCATTTCATGATTGGACTGTTTGTTTCTTTGCTGTGGAGTTTAATAAGTTCTTTATAAATCTTGGAAACTAGCCCTTTATCTGATAGGTCATTTGCAAAGATCTTCTCCCATTCTGTAGCTTATCTTTTAGTTTTGTTGACTGTATCCTTTGCTGTGCAAAAGCTTCTTATCTTGATGAAGTCCCAATAGTTCATTTTTGCTTTTGTTTCTTTTGCCTTCGTGGATGTATCTTGCAAGAAGTTACTGTGGCTGAGTTCAAAAAGGGTGTTGCCTGTGTTCTCCTCTAGGATTTTGATGGAATCTTGTCTCACATTTAGATCTTTCATCCATTTTGAGTTTATCTTTGTGTATGGTGCAAGAGAGTGGTCTAGTTTCATTCTTCTGCATGTGGATGTCCAATTTTCTCAGCACCATGTATTGAAGAGACTGTCTTTCTTCTAGTGGATAGTCTTTCCTCCTTTATCAAATATTAGTTGACCATAAAGTTGAGGGTCCACTTCTGGGTTCTCTATTCTGTTCCATTGATCTATGTGTCTGTTTTTGTGCCACTACCACACTGTCTTGATGACCACAGCTTTGTAGTACAACTTGAAATCTGGCATTGTGATGCCCTCAGATATGGTTTTCTTTTTTAAAATTCCCCTGGCTATTCGGGGTGTTTTCTGATTCCACACAAATCTTAAAATAATTTGTTTTAACTCTCTGAAGAAAGTCCATGGTATTTTGATAGGGATTGCATTAAACGTGTATATTGCCCTGGGTAACATTGACATTTTCACAATATTAATTCTGCCAATCCATGAGCATGGAATATTTTTCCATCTCTTTGTGTCTTCCTCAATTTCTTTCAGAAGTGTTCTATAGTTTTTAGGGTATAGATCCTTTACCTCTTTAGTTAGGTTTATTCCTAGGTATCTTATGCTTTTGGGTGCAATTGTAAATGGGATTGACTCCTTAATTTCTCTTTCTTTGGTCTCATTGTTAGTGTATAGAAATGCCACTGATTTCTGGGCATTGATTTTGTATCCTGCCACGCTGCCAAATTGCTGTATGAGTTCTAGCAATCTTGGGGTGGAGACTTTTGGGTTTTCTATGTAGAGTATCATGTCATCGGCGAAGAGGGAGAGTTTGACTTCTTCTTTGCCAATTTGAATGCCTTTAATGTCTTTTTGTTGTCTGATTGCTGAGGCTAGGACTTCCAGTACTATGTTGAATAGCAGTGGTGAGAGTAGACATCCCTGTCATGTTCCTGATCTTAGGGGAAAGGCTCCCAGTGCTTCCCCATTGAGAATGATATTTGCTGTGGGCTTTTCGTAGATGGCTTTTAAGATGTTGAGGAATGTTCCCTCTATCCCTACACTCTGAAGAGTTTTGATCAGAAATGGATGCTGTATTTTGTCAAATGCTTTCTCTGCATCTAATTAGAGGATCATATGGTTCTTGGTTTTTCTCTTGCTGATATGATGAATCACATTGATTATGGGTGTTGAACCAGCCTTGTGTCCCGGGGATAAATCCTACTTGGTCATGGTGAATATTTTTCTTAATGTACTGTTGAATCCTATTGGCTAGTATCTTGTTGAGAATTTTTGCGTCCGTGTTCATCAGGGATATTGGTCTGTTAATTCTCCTTTTTGGTGGGGTCTTTGTCTGGTTTTGGAATTAAGGTGATGCTGGCCTCATAGAATGAATTTGGAAGTACCCCATCTCTTTCTATCTTTCCAAACAGCTTTAGGAGAATAGGTATGGTTTCTTCTTTAAACGTTTGATAAAATTCCCCTGGGAAGCCATCTGGCCCTGGACTCTTGTGTCTTGGGAGCTTTTTGATGACTGCTTCAATTTCCTCCCTGGTTATTGGCCTGTTCAGATTTTCTGTTTCTTCCTGTTCCAGTTTTGGTAGTTTGTGGCTTTCCAGGAATGCGTCCATTTCTTCTAGATTGCCTAATTTCTTGGCGTATAGCTGTTCATAATATGTTTTTAAAATCGTTTGTATTTCCTTGGTGTTGGTAGTGATCTCTCCTTTCTCATTCATGATTTTATTAATTTGAGTCTTCTCTCTCTTCTTTTTAATAAGGCTGGCTAATGGTTTATCTATCTTATTCTTTCAAAGAACCAACTCCTGGTTCTGTTGATCTGTTCCACAGTTCTTCTGTTCTCGATTTCATTGAGTTCTGCTCGAATCTTTATTAACTCTCTTCTTCTCCTGGGTGTAGGATCTATTTGCTGTTTTTTCTCTAGCTCCTTTATGTGGAAGGTTAGCTTTAATATTTGAGTTCTTTCCAGTTTTTGAATGGCTGCTTGTATTGCGATGTATTTCCCCCTTAGGACTCCTTTAGCTGCATCCCAAAGATTTTGAACGGTTGTATCTTCATTCTCATTAGTTTCCATGAATCTTTTTAATTCTTCCTTAATTTCTTGGTTGACCCTTTCATCTTTTAGCAGGATGGTCCTTACCCTCCACGTATTTGCGGTCCTTTCAAACTTCTTGTTGTGATTTAGTTCTAATTTCAAGGCACTATGGTCTGAGAATATGCAGGGGACGATTCCAATCTTTTGGTATCGGTTCAGACCCGATTTGTGACCCAGTATGTGGTCTATTCTGGAGAAAGTTCCATGTGCACTTGAGAAGAATGTGTATTCAGTTGAGTTTGGATGTAAAGTTCTGTAGATATCTGTGAAATCATCTGGTCCAGTGTATCATTTAAAGCTCTCGTTTCTTTGGAGATGTTGTGCTTAGAAGACCTATCGAGTATAGAAAGAGCTAGATTGAAGTCACCAAGTATAAGTGTATTATTATCTAAGTATTCCTTCATTTTGGTTATTAATTGATTTATATATTTGGCAGTTCCCACATTCGGGGCATATATATTGAGGATTGTTAAGTCCTCTTGTTGAATAGATCCTTTAAGTATGATATAGTGTCCCTCTTCATCTCTCACTATGGTCTTCAGGGTAAATTTTAGTTTATCTGATATAAGGATGGCTACCCCTGCTTTCTTTTGAGGACCATTCTAGTGGTAAATGGTTCTCCAACCTTTTATTTTCAGGCTGTCGGTGTCCTTCTGTCTAAAATGAGTCTCTTGTAGACAGCAAATAGATGGGTCCTGCTTTATTATCCAGTCTGAAACCCTGCGCCTTTTGATGGGGTCATTAAGCCCGTTCACGTTCAGAGTTACTATTGAGAGATATGAGTTTAGTGTCACCATGATATCTATTCAGTCCTTGTTTTTGTGGAATGTTCCACTGAACTTCTTCTTAATGGGGAATTTTAAGAGTCCCCCTTAAAATTTCTTGCAGAGCTGGTTTGGAGGTCACATATTCTTTCAGTTCCTGCCTGTCTTGGAAGCTCTTTATCCCTCCTTCCATTTTGAATGAGAGCCTTGCTGGATAAAGTATTCTTGGTTGCATGTTCTTCTCATTTAGGACCCTGAATATATCCTGCCAGCCCTTTCTGGCCTGCCAGGTCTCTGTGGAGAGGTCTGCTGTTACCTTAATACTCCTCCCCATAAAAGTCAGGGATTTCTTGTCTCTTGCTGCTTTAAGGATCTTCTCTTTATCTTTGGAATTTGCAAGCTTCACTATTAAATGTCGAGGTGTTGAACGGTTTTTATTGATTTTAGGGGGGGATCTCTCTATTTCCTGGATCTGAATGCCTGGAATGCCTGTTTCCCTTCCCAGATTAGGAAAGTTTTCAGCTATGATTTGTTCAAATACATATTCTGGTCCTCTGTCCTTTTCAGCGCCCTCAGGTACCCCAATTAATGGTAGGTTTTTCTTCCTCAGGCTGTTGTTTATTTCCCTTAATCTGTCTTCATGGTCTTTTAATTGTTTGTCTCTTTTTTCTTCAGTTTCCCTCTTTGCCATCAACTTGTCTTCTATGTCACTCACTCGTTCTTCCACCTCGTTAACCCTCGTCATTAGGACTTTAGTTTGGATTGCATCTCATTCAATTGATTTTTAATTTCTGCCTGATTAGCTCTAAATTCTGCAGTCATGAAGTCTCTTGAGTCCTTTATGCTTTTTTCTAGAGACACCAGTAGCTGTATAATAGTGCTTCTGAATTGACTTTCTGACATTGAATTGTAATCCAGATTTTGTAACTGGGGGAGAGAGGACTGTTCCTGATTCTTTCTTTTGAGGTGAGGTTTTCCTTCTAGTCATTTTGCTCAGGGCAGAGTGGCCAAAAACAAGTTGTATTGGGAAAAGGAGAAAAAGAGAGGAGAGAAAGAAGGAAAGAAGAGAGAAAAAGAAAAAAGGAAGAAAAAAGAAAGAAAAAGAAAGAAAGGAAAAAAAAAGGTGGGGGAAGGAAACAAATCAAAAAGCAAAAAACAAAACAAAACAAAAAACAACAACAACAAAAAAAAAAAACCAACAACAAAAACCATGGGGGAGTATCTTCTGATTCTGTGTACTTTAAGTCCCTTGACTTCCCCTGGAACTTGTCCGTCTAGTTGGTCTTCTGGGGGAGGGACCTGTTGTGCTGATTTTCCAGTGTTAGCACTTGGGGGAGCTGCTCAGCCCCGTTTTGGTACAGGGCTCAGTGGGGGGTTGTTTACCCCGTGAGGCCCCCGGAGGAACAACCGCAGTGGCGGGGCCAGCACTGGAGCCCTGGATTCAGCCCCCGCAGTAGCTCCGGAGCTCTCGGTCTGCAGGGCCTGGAGGCTCCGGGGCGGGGCCGCTGATCTGCTCAGCTGGGGCAGGAGCGTCCTTGCTGTCCTGGGCCCTCCCGGCCTCTGCCTGTCCCGGGGGAGGCCGGATCCTGGGCTGTGTCCCGGCGCCCTGTGCTCCGGGGCCTGCGCTGTTGGATTCACGCTCCCGGCTGCGCAGCCCCCTCGGCGGAGCCGCCCCCGAGCCCCCCGAGCTGCTCCCGCCCCGCAGCCCCCTCCGCGGAGCCGCCCCCGAGCCCCCCCCCCAGCTGCTCCGGGTCCCGCCGTGCGCGCTGCAGCCCTTAGGGAGCTCGGCGCACTGTCCCGGGGCGCAGGTGCCTGTTAGTGTCCCCGGGAGCCCGAGGAGATCCTCGCCCTCCTGGGTCCTGCTCCAACTCCCCGCGAGCCCCTTTCCCCCCCGGAAGGTCGGTGCAGCTCCTGCTCCTCCGGGACGGGGCTCTCCTGTCCTGGGGACACTCTCCCCGGCCTCAGCCCGGCTCCTCGCGGGGCCCCTCCCCTTTGGAGGCCTTTGTTTTTTTCTCTTTCCCCGTCTTCCTACCTTGATAGAAGCGCGAACTCTTCTCACTGTAGCATTCCAGCTGGTCTCTCTTTAAATCTCAGGCCTAATTCATAGATTTTCAGGATAATTTGAAGGTTTTCTAGGTAATTTGGTGGGGACGGGTGACTTGGGGACCCTACTCTTCCGCCATCTTGCCCCTCCTCTCTCTCCATTCAGCAGTTGATGGACATTTGGACTCCTTCCATAGTTTGGCTCTTGTAAGCAGTGCTGCTATAAATAAACTTTGGGGTGCATGTACCCCTTTGAATCTGTATTTTTGTATACTTCGGGTAAATAGTAGTACAATTGCTGTATCATAGCATAGTTCTGTTTTTAACTTTTTGAGGAACCTCCATACTGTTGTCTAGAGTGGTTGCACCAGTTTGCATTCTCGCCAGTAGTGCAAGAAGGTTCCCCTTTATACCCATCCTTGCCAACACCTGTTGTTTCTTGTGTTGTTAATTTTAGCCATTCTGACAGAGTAAGGTGCTATCTCATTTTAGTTTTGATTTGTATTTTCCTGATGTTGAATGATGTCTTGAGCAACTTCCTGTGTCTATTTTCCATCTGGATGTCTTTTTTGGAAAAATATCTATTCATGTCCTCTGCTCATTTTTTAACTGGACTATTTTTTGGGTGTTTCTTGAATTCTTATAAACTGTGAATACTAGCCCTTTATCATCAGATACAACATTTGCAAATAAATATCTTCTTCCATTCCGTAGGTTGCCTATTAGTTTTGTTGATTGTTTCCTTTGCTGTGCAGTTTTTTATCTTGATAAAGTCCCAGTAGTTCATTGTTCCTTTTTTTCCCTGGTCTCTGGTGACATGTCTAGTTAAGAAGTTGCTATAGACAGGATCAAAGAGTTTGCTGCCTATGTTCTTCTGTAGAATTTTTGATGGTTTCACGTTTAAGTCTTTCATCCATTTTGAATTTATTTTTGTATATGGTATTAAGAAAGTGGTCCAGTTTCATTCTTTTGCATGTTGCGATCCAGTTTTCCTAACACCACTGTTGAAGAGACTGCCTTTTTTCCACTGGGTACTCGTTCCTGCTTTATCGAAGATTAGTTAACTGTATAGTTATGGGTCGATTTCTGGTATTTCTGTTTTGTTTCATTGATCTATGTGTCTGTTTTTGTCCAGTACCATACTGTCTTGATGACTACAACCTAGTAATCAGGTTGTGATGACTATAGCTTCAAGTCCAGAATTGTGATGCCTCCAGCTTTGCTTTTTCTTTTTTAAGATTGCTTTGGCCATTCCAGGTCTTTTGTGATTCCATATAGATTTTAGGATCATTTGTTCTAGCTCTGAAAAATATTGGTGGTATTTTGATAGGGATTATGTTAAATGCATATATTGCTTTGGTAGTATAAACATTTTAACAATATTTTCTTCCAGTCAATGAGCATGGAATGTTTTTCCATTTCTTTGTGTCCTCTTCAATTTCTTGCATAAGCGTTCTATAGTCTTCAGAGTACAGATCTCTAAGAGAGTCACATTACCATTAATTTTGAACAATTGGATCATGATGTGCCCTGGAGTATTTTTCTGTTTGTTTTACTTAGAATTCGCTCAGCTTCGTGAATCTGTTGGTTTATAGTTTTCATCAGATTTGGAAAATTCAGAGCCATATTTCTTCACTTTTTTTTTCTCTCTCTATCCTCTCCTCTTTGGGAACTGCAGTTATGCAAGTAGTAAGTAGGCTGCTTGGTTTTGTGCATAACTCATTGATGCTCTGTTCTTTTTTTTTTTCCCCCCCTATCTCTCTGTTTTGGGAAATTTCAATTGCTATACCTTTAAGTTCACTTAATGTTTTTTCTGCCTGTCTAATTTGCTATTAATTCTCTTGAGCATATTTTTCATCTCTGTAAGTTCAGACTGGCTCTCTTTTATCTTCCTTGTCCATAACTACTATGTACAATCTATCTTCTATATTCGTGAATATGTAGAATATGGTTATCATAATTGTTATAACATCTTTCTACTAATTAATTTATCTCTCTCACTTCTGTATTTGTTCCTGTTAATTGACTTTTGTTACTGTGATGAGCCCCCTTTTTTTCATTTTCCTTTACATGCCTAGTAATTTTTAACTGGACAAATTTTATCTTCTTGAGTACTAGATATTTGTGTATTTTCCTACATATTCTTATACTATTTTCTCTAACACAGTTGTTTTTTTAAAAGCAATTTGATCATAACATGGCTTTGTTTTAAGTTTTGTTAGGCAGGACCAAAGCAAATAGCTACTTTTTCTCTTTACTGAGAGACTATGCCCTTCTGAGTTTTCTGGGACCCTATAAATTACAAGGTTTTTTTGCAGTGGTTATTGAGAACACAAACTATTCCTTTCTCTGTTGACTCCATGAATTGTTTCCTCTGCTTTTGAATGCTGCTGCTTTTCTTGTCCTGGGATAGTTGCCATTCATATAAGTAGCATTCAGTGCTCAGCTGGAAATTTGAAAGAAGGCCTTCAGTAGATATCCAAAGCATTCTCAGTAGGGAGTGCTCATCTCTTCTCTCCTTTCTCTGCCTCTGGCCTGGAAACTCTCTACTCAGTAAGCTGGGGCTTTTGTAGAGTTCATCTTCTTTGTTTTCCCTTATAAAGGTATCACTGCCCAGCATTCCAGTAGCTGAAAACACTCATTTGATGTAGTGTGTGTGTGTGGTTTTAGTAGTTTTAGGCAAAATTAGTTCTTGGCTAGAAGCAGAATTTCAGTTGTAGCTATTTGAATAAAATTTGTATTTAAGTATCAAAGAAAAGATAAAGTCAATGGCAGGGTTAGGAACAGCTTGTAACCTAATGTTCATTTGCTAGAGGCTGGGTCTTCCTATAGATTTATTGTAGTAACTTTTTTATATATAAAAATTGTGGAAATTTATCAATAAAATTGTCATAGTTAAGTTACAGTGGACTTAAGACTGAAAAAAAAAGGGCAGCCTGGGTGGCTCAGCAGTTTAGCGCTGCCTTCAGCCCAGGGCATGATCCTGGAGACCCAGGATCGAGTCCCATGTCAGGCTCCCTGCAAGGAGCCTGCTTCTCCCTCTGCCTGTGTCTCTGCCCCCGCTCCCTTCTCTCTCTGTTTCTCTCATGAATAAATAAACTCTTTTTAAAAAAGATCAGTGGAAGCTTTTCTCTCTACTGGATTGGATTCCCAGGTCATAGTTTTTTATCTTCTAGTATTTACAGAAATACTGCAGTGTGAGTGGTAACTTTTCTTTTATAAATAGACTTTATTTTCTAACAAATATTTTCTCCATGGAAGATTAGTCAGGTAATTGCACATAAGGAATTGACAGTTACTAATACTAAAGAGAAATCTCTGCTTAAAGTTTCTGAAAGTCTTGAGATTAAGGAGATATTTTAATTGGAAACCACTTACTATAATATGTTCTTGCTCCTGATAGGTTCAGATTTATGAAACAGTATTAAAAAAGAATGAAAGAGGAATGCTTTAGTATGAATTTATGATTTCACACTTGGTCTTGGTTAGATGAATTTGAGCAGTTTGTCAAAAGATTTTTATGAATTTTATATTGAAGTAGTGTTTCTCATGGTCAGCTCTTGATTTGGGGAGAACAATATCAGAAAGGATATCTCAAAGTCCCACCTAGAGTCAGGGAAAGAAGCTTGAAGAATACATTAGTACATCTTCAGTATCAGTAGCAGCAATTTTAAGGATGATTTCCTGGAAAGTAACATTACAGATTGATCAGTCTAGCGTTAAGAGGTAGGGCTTTAAGCCCCTTCTAATCTAAGAAGCAGAAACACAATTTTGAGAGGCTTTTCAAATTATTTCTGTTGTTGCACTACTAACTAGCAGTATTATAGTATTAACAGGTATAGTGAATTAAAACATTACATAATACTGGGCCTTTTCTATTGTATATGCCTACTACAAATTGTCTTTGCAAAAATATTCTAAAGTGAAAGATGAGTTGTAATGCCAGTGAATCTCATCCTTAAACCATTATTTAAAGCTAATGCTTATTTGAAATTGTGAAATTAAGAATTAACTGAGGTTTTTCAGAGACCTGGTGTTTGCTTTCCTTAATTCTTACTGATCACTTGATTTTATTTTCAAATAACTTAAAATTATAGAAGGTAAGATAGAGTAAGGAAGATAGAGAATAAGAAACCTTCCATGAGAGATTCCTAACTCTGGGAAACAAAGAGTTGCAAAAGGGGAGGTGGGTGGTGGGGGGATAGGGTAACTGGGTGATGAGCAGTAAGGAGGGCACATAATGAGATGAGCACTGGGTATTACACTATATGTTGGCAAATTAAATAAAAAAAAATCTTTAAGATTTTTTACATTGTATATACTCTGCTCTTGATGGTCTATTTTTTGGATTATCCTTAGGGATGTAAATGTCCCTGCAACATACCTTACAATCTCTCTTTGACTTGTGTTGGCATATGATCCAGGAATACAAACATATCTGATACATATGAATCTATTTAAAATATCAATCAAATATTATATAAAGTTAGTCCTTTTTTAGGTGGCCCCTGGTCTGATCAACAATAAAAATGCTATTTAGACTTTCAAGATTGATTCCCCCTTTTCCACCAAAACACATACACACATACATATGCTTCTCTCCAATATTGCATGCAGTTTCTACAAATGATAAGCATGTTTTATTATCTTGAACATCTGTAATAACTTTTTTCCAGATGGGTGACAATTTTAAGTATTTTCTGTTTTTACTCTTCCATTTGATCATTTTCAATAGTAGTATCTCTCATTACTTAAGTTTTATGTTCTTAAAATTAAGCCAGGTAAATTTAGAGAGTTGAATATGGATTTTGAAGAAGGATGTGATACCAAATCAAGCATGATTTAAGTTTTTCTTTTCCTTAATAGCTTCCAAAAAAAAGGACAGGCCTCTTTGAAGTAACTACTTAGTTTATTTTTAGAATTCTGTCTGGCTCTTCATTTTTAACACTTACAGAATATAGTAGAATGGGAATTAAAAATTGAATTAAAGGAATTTTTAGCACTTGAGTTGAAATGACTGTACTTTAGACTCAAATCTGGAGGGATTTTATTTAAAAACACAAACTACCTTGATTCTACCACTTATGTTAGCAGTGTTATTTATTACTTAGAATAAGTTGACTAGACTCTCACTACCTTAATTTTCCCATTTGTATAATCATCTCATAGCTATGCTTATGAAGAGCAAATAAATAATAATGTATATAGAGCATGATACATATAAAGCTTTCCATAGTATTAGTTAATGTTAGTGAGATTAGCTTCTCATGGACTTAAGATTACTCATTTGTAAAACAAGAGGTTGGACTCTTCATATTTATATTGCTGTTTATTATAAATGTATTTAAAATTTTATAACTTTTCATGATTAAGTTAAAATGATTACTGTGTACTCTAGAAGTCATCTAATATACCTACTCTTACAGATGAAGACAGTGAGGCCCAGGAGCTTTGCATGCCCACAGTCAAATAGCTATGTAGTTACAGACTCAAGTTGAAACAGATTTTTAAAAAAATATTTTAAAGAGAATATGCTATTTTTCTTTTATACTAGATTGAATTATCGGCACAATATTTATTAAACCTATTTGTGAACATAAAAGTATATTTGGTACCTCTAGTGAGGGGAACACAGGAAGCAGAATGCAGATCAATGTAAAACATGAAAAATGTTTTCATGAGAATATCTTAGTGCTTAAATGTACTACTTTTATATATAACAGATGGCTTAACATTGGAAGAAAATTATTAAAAACAGCTAGAATACTTTTTGAAAATTTAAAATTTGAAGATTAAATGTTATTTTTTTTCTTCATCTTAGGGTACAGTCAGTGGTGTGCTGCTAGTTACACCAAATAATATAATGTTTGATCCACATAAAACTGACCCTTTGGTTCAAGAGAATGGCTGTGAGGAATATGGCATCATGTGTCCAATGGAAGAGGTGATGTCAGCTGCAATGTACAAAGAAATTTTGGATAGCAAAATAAAGGAATCCTTACCCATGTAAGATTGGTATTTATATTCCTTTGGAATTTTATTGCATCTAGGTAGATGACTCTGGTTTAATACTCCTAGTTTTTTTTTTTTTTTTTTTGCTTTCAAGTATTTTTTATTAGTTTTATTATAAGCGTTTTTCATTTTATCAACAATGAAAAAGTACAGTCTGAAAAGATTATATTTAACACATTTTGAATAATTAGGAATTGTTCTAGATTTATATTTGTATAATTGGTCAGAACTGGATATTTAAAAGTAACCTATAAACCTTATTTAATTTAGTGTTTACCAGCCCTTTTAATTCAGACACAGCATTCAGAATTTTAAATTATTCCTGTGACTAATTCAAGGTAATATAAGTAGACTAGGGTAGCATTCAAATTTTTCTTAGAACAGCCTGAAGATTCTGGTGTGGGATTTGAGGGAGATCCCATGAGCATCCTTCTCCCTCAGTTGACCTTGAAAAAGTTAACCTTGGAATATACTGATCAAGGGATTCTTACGATTCAAATAACATAGTTATAAGACTGCAGCTCAGCATGGCCTTTGAAAGTAATGTGCTTGACCAAAGGAATGACCAGAGAGAAAAGAAAAGAATAAAAGTAAAAGGTAATATACAAAGAAAGGAGTGAGAACAGAAAAGAACACTTTCCATTCCTCTACACATACTTTGTCAAAGGTTTAAAAATTGGCTTCACTTTAACTGATATTGAGATATATATCCTTTTATTAGCCCACAGGGATGTGGATCATTGTATGAAAATTAACCCTTGTGGTACAGAACTGCTTGCATAGGAGAAAAACAAATTATTTTTGTTTCTGAGACAGAGTACATGAGTTGTTAGGATACATGTGATAGAATAAAATCCCTTATTCAAACAGTCTCCATTCTACCTTCTATCCAATAGAAATTATTTTGGCTTTGTAAACTCACCTGTAAAGGTGCAGGTAATTCCTAGAATATCTTCATCCAAAGTCACTTTCAGGAAATAAATAATATTGGGGTGGGTGGGGGGATGAGACAAGGGTGAAAGAGTAAAGGATTAGATTAGAAAACAAGAAGATTATTTAAGTATGTATATATTGAACTGTGAGGTTCACTTTCTGTTGCCCTGCTTTTTTATTTTTATTATGATACTTTGGGATTCTTTTATGCTGAGTAATCTGTAAGTATTCCACTAAGATTTTGTAGTGCTCTTCTTCTTGCAAATTACTGTTTTATTATTTAGAATGTCCCTGGTAAGACCATGCATTTGACCCAAACATTTAAAGAAATTCCTCCTTCCTCCCTAAAGAAGTCTTTCAGTCTTGCCTTGTGAATTAATCAAAAACAATATTTGGCAGTGAATCAAATAAATCAAGTAGTTTTGCAGAGTAATGTCATGTGTAGCAATACTGAGGTATAAGATTTGATTGATTTCCTTCTGTCTTCCACTTGGAAAGTTGATTTCAAAAGTAGTGTTCTAGAACTGTATTCAGCAGTAGTAACATCATTGGCATAGTCTTTCAGCATTTTAACTCTGAAGGTTTTACCAGTCCATATACAAACGTGTGTCTTCTTACATTTGTTAACTTTATCTCCTACCTAATGATCTTATTAAATGTGCACAGTTTCTCAAAACTTTTGCCTTTTCCAAGTGCCAAGACCGTATCTATGCAATTTGAGTGAATCACCAGTAGATGACACTATTACATCTTTAATAGCACAAATTAGATGTTTATGTTTCTTTCGGTGAATCAAATGCAAGAGAGACAAAACAGACAGGAGTTGTAATTCAACTTAAGAGCTTTTTTAAAAATAAATATTTACCTATTCTAGTTAAAAAATTTTATGCATACTCATTATATTAAATTTGGAAAATATCACAAGGAAAGAATTAAATAGAGGTTACCCAGCTTCACATCCAGAAACAGCCAATTATTTGTTTAAACTTATCTCCTATACTTATAAAAATGTTAGTAGTTTTTCCACTAAGAACTCATGTTAATTTCCACTTGTCACAAACTACTTTTTTTTTTGTCACAAACTACTTTTTAACCATCGTTTTAAATTTCTTTTATTTCATGCTTTATGTAGATGTTTGTACTGCCTCCTTCCAGAACTTAAGCTATCTAACCTTGAACATTAGTACTCCTATATACAAATGCCATTAAACATGGAAATCTTGATAGAATTATTAACTATTCACATATCTAGTATCTGAACCTTTAGCTGAACAAGTTTTTTTCTGAATTATTAAGAGATGTTGCTGGTAGCCTAAAGAATTACCGTAAGTATTTTTGTCTCCGTTTTATTCCAGTTGGTCTTCAGCTTTGCATTTGAGGTGCATATTTTAGTGTAATCTCTATTTACATGTAAATAAGCACTGGATGTTTATGTGTGTCCATGTGTGTAATATCTGTGTATTTTTTCTTTACTAAGACATTTAAAATTTTAATCCAAATTTTATCTAAGCTTGTTTTCCATATTCCCGTAATCAGTAAATTTTAGTGTAGAATTAGAGCTTCACCCAAAACTTATATTTTCAGCTTCTTTAAGGTGGATTAATTCAGGAAATCTTATGTTGATATTTCTCAGATCCCTAGATATTGCAAAAGCTTGACTTAACTGCTTACTTGGTCTGTCTGTATAAATCAAATTTTTGATGTGCTGTTGAGATATATGCTACACCCTTTTCTAGAAACCTTTTTAGTGATAACTAATTTAGTATTAAGTTTGTAGGAAATAAAATAGAATTTAAAAAGTAACAACTTTTAATTTTGTTTACTGGCAGAGAAATAGATCAGGTATCAGGAAGGGACTTCTGCCATTTAAAGAAAATGACAAAAA
This sequence comes from Canis lupus dingo, assembly GCF_003254725.2. Taxonomy (NCBI): domain Eukaryota; kingdom Metazoa; phylum Chordata; class Mammalia; order Carnivora; family Canidae; genus Canis; species Canis lupus. The sequence goes on from NC_064255.1 coordinate 7,700,604, forward strand.
GTCATACTGATGAAATAGACTCCAGAACCCGCGATGCAGGTAATGATAGTGCCAGCACAGCCCCGAAGAGCACTGAGGAGTCTCTTTCTGAGGACGTGTTCACGGAATCAGAACTCTCTCCTATACGAGAGGAGCTTGTCTCTTCAGATGAGCTTCGACAAGATAAATCATCTGGTGCGTCATCAGAATCTGTGCAAACTGTCCATCAGAGTGGCATAGAATGCTTAACAGCCATTTCAGAGTCTACTAATACACCTGATCACTTAAAATCTGATTCTGGACATTCTACAAATGAAATTGGGACGACTTCTCTTAAAATAAATTTAAATAATCTGGAAAGAGCCATGAAGGAAGATCAAGCTACGGATAATTTTCAGGAAATATCTGGCCCAAAAGAACAAAGCACAAGTTTAAAAGATAATGCAGACCAGGATTTTCTTCTTAATGAGAATTCACTACATCAAGAAGAGGGTGAAAAAGAAAGTATGCCTTGTGAGGAAGCAGCAGATTTTAAACAAAAGCAAACTGTCAACAAAGGAAAACAAGGAAAGGAGCAAAATCAGGACTCTGAGACAGAGGTAGAAGAGCTACGGAAACTCTGGAAAACCCATACTATGCAACAGACTAGACAGCAAAGGGAAAATATTCAACAGGTGTCACAAAAAGAAATTAAACATAAAATCGCAACTGCTGATTTAGAAGGTAAGTGTTAAGCAATATATAAAGTTAATTCATCTTATCACATGTTGTCTTCCTCTTTCCTCATAGACTGAAAAGCTGCAGTATCTTAAGCTACTCTGAAGGATGATCTAGTGGCCCTTGACTAATTTTTCTCTGGGGATAAGTATGTGGTCTCTAGTTCCTAGTCTTGTCTTTTCTTATCCGGTGGTGGATTGTACACGTAATGAGCATCTTTTCCACTGCATTTAGATACTCTTGTGTTCCATCTTTAAAAAATTTCTTGAAAATGCACGCAAGCTCTATGATAGTTATGACTTTTCCATTTTTCTCTTAATTCTTGGTATGTTACCTCATTAAAATGTCTTTTTTCACTGCACATAAAATATTGCAATTTGTAGTTGCCAAAGTTTGTAATTCTGCCTTTAAAAAATGCAATTAAACATAAAAATTTATTTCTTACCGTATTCCAGGTGTCAGAGTTTGTCATTATTTGATTAGTTTTCCTTTATAAAGCACTGAGAATAAATTAAAACACTATTTCTCTATCAGTTTTGGTTTTTAGTACTGTTTACTTATGAAAATTATAGACTATGTTTTATTTCTAATATACAGTGCTCCCCTTAATACATAATAGATTAAATGGAGTATAGTTCAGTTATCTTAGTTAGCATTTATTATACTCTATTAAAATATTGATTCTAAATCACTCCAATCTGCATATGAACTTTTTAAATTAAACTCCAAAGTAAATTATTGCTAAAATACATATAAAATAAAATTTACAATCGTAACCATTTTTAGGTGTAAAATTTAGTGACATTAAAGTACCTTTACATTGTTGTGTAGTCATCACCACTATCCATTTCCGGAACTTTTCCATCTTTCCAAACAGAAACTATACCCATTACATAGTAATTCCTCATTCTTTCCTTACTTTGCTCCTGCCAACCATCATTCTACTTTTTGTCTCTTTGAACTTTTGTTTCTACATGAGGCACCTCATTTAAGTGGAATCATATAGTATTTGTTATTCTGTGTGTGACTTATTTCCGGTAGAGTAATACCTTTAAGTTTCATCCAAGTTGTAGCATGTTTCAAAATATTTATATTTTATATTCCATTATATTTTATATTTTATATTCCATTATAGAATTGACTATTGAACAACATTGAATGAACTTTGCAGGTCCACTTCTACATACTTTTCAAAATACAGTACAGTACTATAAATTTTAAGTGTATTTTTTAATATTTGTTCTTATGATTATCTTAGCATTTTCTTTTCTTTAGCTTACTGTATTCTAAGAATATAGTATATAAATCATTATATTATTGGTAAAGCTTCCAGTCAGCATTAGGCTACTAGTAGTTAGGATTTTTAGGGTCAAAAGTTATACTCCAGTTTTGACTATGTAGGGAGTCAGTGTCCCTAACCCCTGCATCATTCAGCAGTTGACTTTATATACCACCTTTTTTTTATGTGTTCATTTGTTAATGTACACTTGGGTTGTTTCTACCTTTTGGCTATTGTGAATAATCTTGCTATGTACTTTGGTGTACAGATATTTATTTGAAACCCTCCTTTCAAGTTTTTTGGATATATATCCAAAGAGGATTTGCTAGATCCAGTGGTAATTCTGTGTTTAACTTTTTGAGGAACCCCCAAACTGTTTTTCATGGTGGCTGCACATTTTATATTCCTACCAGCAATACACACAAGTTTGGTTCAGTTTTTAAAATACATGTATTCTGTTTTCATTTTCTTTGTGCCATCTTTTTTTAGATATCCTAATGATATTCAGTAGATGTTAAAGAATTAATTTACTCAAAGCTCTATAAAAGATTGAATAATTATTTTGTAATGCCTTTTTCTTTATTCAGAATTAATATTCATTAAATTACCCATTTGACAAAATGGGAGATTTTTATAAAATTTATAAAAATTACCCAAAATGCATCCATGAAATAATCATTGTTAACATTTGGTGTATATATCTTTGATTTTTGGTGTGTATATGTATATACATACACATATAAATACATATGTATACAATTTTGGTATTTTTATCTATACATGTTTTTTATGTAAAGTCAGGATTATTGTGTTGTACCTTTTTTTCACTTAATATTTTATGTCATGAATAATTTCCCATGTCATTATGGTTTTTTGAAAATATGGCTTTTAATGGCCCTGTATTTTAACCATTTCCATACTGGACATTCAGTTATTATTAACAATTTGTATTGTTAAGATATTTCCTGTCTTTGGTATTGTAAAGAATACTGGTGTGAATTTGATTTCTTTGTGTCTGATGGTTGCCTTATATTTTGAAATTTTTGAAAAAAATAAAATGAGGGATATGTTTATAATGTGGTAGAATGCTTTAATTTTAGTGCGTTTGTTGAGGTATGAAATTTGATGGGGAGGGAGCTCCTGTAACAAAATACTAAAGGAGAAAAATTGATAAGTTTAGATATAGGTATACCTGTATTAACTTTGGGTTCTTATTGAGGGGAAAAGGAATGAAAATCTGTTTTAGTAACTAATTTTAAGTAACTAGAGGTTCTATAGTAGGGAAATATTCCATGTTTCTGATCTTTACTGACTTTATAACAACATGGTTTAATAAATATACAACTGTGGAAAATAATTGTGGGGCAAATGGTAGAAGTTCACTCTTAATCAGATGCAAATATTGAGGCTAAGATAGATATGTGCACCTTGCACGATACAGAAGAAAGCCATGACTAGTACCCAGTGCTCCTGACCACAAATAAGTGCTTTTACTTCCATAGTATGCCACCGTTGTAGCTAGTAATGTCCAGAATCCTGAATTCAGTCATAGCATCAGACTTCAGTATACCTATGTCAGCATCTCTGTTTGAAAGAGTTAGAGATCATTCATAATAAATTGTCCAAACAGGTGGCTGCATCCAACATATTGTTGATTGTTTTAGCCTACCTCACATATATGTAAAAGCTTCATTAATTTTTATTAAATTTTTGTCTGTAATAACTGGATTTAAACCTTTAAAAATTCTACAAATGGTTTAGATGTTATTCTAGAAGGCTGATAGAGAATACTCAGAAAAATATATATGTGCATGTAATTAATAAAGTTGTTCCAAGCAAAAATTTAATGAAAGAATTCTTAAACCTTTCCCATTTTTCCTGATATGCTTAGACATAATATCATTTCTTAACTTGGGTGCTACTTCATGAGTCTTTTTATTACCTGGCACTTTACCTTTGGAAGAAAATAAGTTACTTATGAGAATTCATCTAAATGACTGTCAGTAAATTAAGTTTTATTCTGTATTACTTGTCAGAAGTTTGAAGGTAAACATTAATTAAAATAAATTATATAAGTATGGTGTTTGAGAATTGCAAGAATTCTGTATTTCATTTCTAGGTTCTGTACTTTTAAAAGAAAAGAGAAGGCATCGATTACATAAGTTCCTATGTCTCAGAGTTGGAAAACCAATGAGGAAAACATTTGTATCTCAAGCAAGTGCGACAATGCAACAGTATGCGCAGAGAGATAAGAAACATGAATATTGGTTTGCTGTACCACAAGAAAGGTAAAAAACAAAGACTCAAAAACATTGAGATTCCTTGAATTAAAACTATCTTAGATGTCACTTAACACCAGTGGAAAAGTACTTTTAAAAAATGGTTTATGATTAAAACTTAACATTAAATCTTTTTAAAATTACCTTTTTAATGATTTATTTATTTGAGAGGGAGAGAGAGAGTGTGTGTACATGGACTTGCACACGATTTGGAGAAGGGGCAGAGGGAGAGAATCTTCAAGGAGATTCTGCCAAGCATGGAGTCCAACTTGGGCTGGATCTCACAACCCATGAAATGATGGCCTCAGTCAAAACAGAGCCAATTGCTTAACTGACTGAACCACAGGATCCCTTAAAATTATTGAGCTCTTATTTTGTACTTTTTAATTTACCCCATTTTAAATTTTATTTGTTTGTGATTTAATGCAAAAAAAAAGTGAGTATCTTCCTAGTTTTAGTGGTAAAGAAACCTAGTTAAAATGTCTCAGAGAGGGAGGCAAACCATAAGAGACTCTTAACTATAGAGAACAAACTGAACAGTTGCTGGAGGCAGGAAGGTCAGTAGGGGATGAGCTAAATGAGTGAAGAGTATTAGGGAGGGCACTTATTGTGAAGAGCACTGAGCACTGTATCTAAGTGATGAATCACTGAAATTCTACACCTGAAACTAATATTACACGATGTGTTAACAAGAATTTAAATAAAAACTTAAAAAAAGTCTTAGAGCAAGAAGGTTCATCAAAATATTAAACAGTATGACCCCTGCCTCAAGGCAGGTAATAATATAATCCCTTTTTATAATTTAATTATCCCTGCTAATTAATAGCCAAGGAAACATAGATATTTTCACTATAGTAAACAAAATTGAAAATGGGATCCAGAGACTTGAAAGATTAGACCATTTATCCCTGAACCAGTAATACATTGTGTATTCCTGGTATCATTAAAAGTTAAACACATGAAATTTCTGTAAACTTGGAAAAGTTCTGTATAATGTCCAGGTTTTAAAATAGGCAGTTAGTAAATTGTTTACTTGTATTTTAGATAATTAGGTCATCGTTTGAATGAGGTCACAATTGCTGGTTCAGTTTCCTTTCCTATCACTAGTTTCTTTAAGGATAAAAAGAAAAATTTTACCTTGTATAGCATCTGAGTTTACTCAAAAGCATGCCAAGAAAAATCTAAATAGTTTCTCAGAACAACTTGACAGAACACAGCCAACTAGATTTAAGTTAATTTCTTCCTGCCATTCAGCTTCATTATCTTTTTAAATAAAGCATAGTATATGTTCTATGTATTTTAAGTCTTCTAGTTTTTTGAAGATACATAACAAATATCATTTTGTAGTTATAGCTAGGAGCACAGAATAGTAGGTCTGTTATTAACAGTCACTTGTTCTAACAGGACAGACCACTTGTATGCCTTCTTCATTCAGTGGAGTCCAGAAATATATGCAGATGACACTGGTGAATATACCAGAGAACCTGGATTCATAGTAGTGAAGAAGATTGAAGAATCTGAAACAAATGAGGATTCTACTAATGAAGCAGCAGCCAGAGAATGGGAGGTAAGGAGAAATATGTGAAGATTTCATTGATCTTTTTGCTTTTTGTGAATTTATAGCTTTACGGTAGTACAGGCAAAGTACAAGTGATCTTTGTACCAAAGAGTGATTTTTTAAGGGTTTACCATCCATGTATATATGTTTACTGAATGAATCTGATTAGTAACCTGGATTTTTTTGCTTTAAAATATTAAAGAAGCAACTGATTGGCAGTAAAATGACTTTTATTGAGTGCCTTTTAGAATATTAATTGCTATTTTACTAAGTTATATAAAACATTTCTTATCTGATTCATTTTAATATCACTTCCTGCATGGAGGAAGTGCACCAGTCATTTAACACGTTCATGTCAATTAGCACTCCTTTCTAAGTCCATACTCAAGCATTATTTTGAAATGAATTTACAATAATGCTAGGGAAGCTGATGCTAATTTTACAAAATGTCAAATTTAATATGCTCAAATATATTGAACTTCTTTAAATGGACAGAATAACAGTAATTAACTTTCTGTAACCTCTTAAAGATATGTCTTTTAATATTACATAATCATGTTTTTTATATGCTTTGTCTTATTGCATTGATAGAGTAACAAAATCTAGTTTTTCTGTTGTGGTTGCCTGGATTAATATCTTCTTGATGCATTAGAAAATATAGAGCAGATGCTAAAATGTGATATTAAACAGAATTCAATTTTGTTAATCACTTGGTGTTAATGTTTGTGGTTGTATATGTGATATGTATTTATTGTACATGTACTCAACATGTATAATGATTGGAGGTATACATGGCATGTCTTTCAACCTGATTTTGAATTGTTTAAGTTCATTCTGTGTAGTATATACAGCATCAGTTTCTACTGTAACTCTAATACAATGGAGGGAAAGAGGTAACATATATTGAACATTTATTTTGGGTTCTCTTAATACTTAAACCAGCATTATTAACTTCATACCAGCTTTATTCGCAATAGGTCCCAAACTGGAAACAACCTGAATTCCTATCAGGAGAAGAATGGATAAATAAATTCGAGACTATTTCATAGAATTCCATATAACTTAGTGATAAAAAAGGTCTACTTGGACAGGCAACATATGGATGAATCTCATAGATAATGTGTTTAATTAAACCAAGCCAGGTGTAAAAGAGTATATGCGGTGTAATTCCATTTACATGAAGTTCAGTGGGTCAAAACTAATCAAAATTCTATCAGACCACCTGTTTCTGAGGGGGATCGCTAGGGACAGGAGAGAACTTTATAGAATACTGGAGATATTCTGTATTTTACAGGTGACAGTTAGTTACATGGGTGTTGACATATATAAAATCTCTGTGTATTTAAAATTAGCTTTAGGAGGCTTTTAAGATAGCTCAGATGATCCAAGATGGATACTTGCACTGCGGTACTATAGAAGGTGATGAAGTTTTTTAAACAGTTATCAGCTAGCTATTAAGACAGGATTTAATGACAGCTAGATAACTGAAATTTCTAATTTGGGTGACAAGGTGGGTTGCAATAATTTCAGTCAAGTAAGGGACCTTTCTCCATTGGGGCTGCACTTAACCTTGGAAATAATAGACTATCACTACTGATTGATTACTATTTCGATTCAAAGGAACTGCCTCAGTTCTTATGGCAGATTCTATAGGGTATAATTTCTGAAGAAAAAATAAATCTCTCCTCACCTGTTTTCAACCAGAATTTGAATAAAAAGGAAATGGAAGAGAAAATAATTTTAGAAACTTTTTGCTGCATTTTCTAGGAAAACAGTGGTGTACTGTCTAATAAGGTAGCCACATCTTTATTATGTAGCTACTGAGTCCCTGAAATGTGGCTAGTGCAACTAAGGAATTGAATTTTTAAGTTTACTGACTTCCAGTTAAATTTTAAAATGGATACTTGAATCAGTTATTGGATAAGTTTTTTGTGTGCTTAGAACAATTAGGATATATGAATTTACTTTTTCAACTGTCAGTTTTAATCTAAATCTAAACAGCATCAGGTATTTCCTGTGAAAATTTAATGTCTGAATTGAGAGATGCTGTAGTGTAAATATATTAATTCTTATACAATAGCTACTACTTGCAAGTAGCAATTTAGCACTTTTGAAATGTGGCTAGTCTGAATTGAGATGTTCTATAAATACAAAATATACACTGGATTTTAAAGATTTAGAATTAAAAGTGTAAAATATTGGGCAGCCCTGGTGGCTCAGCGGTTTAGAGCCGCCTTCGGCCCAGGGTGTGATCCTAGAGACTCAAGGTTGAGTTCCCATGTCGGACTCCCTGCATGAAGCTTGCTTCTCCCTCTGCCTGTGTCTATGCCTCTATCTCTTTCTCTCTGTCTCTTGTGAATAAATAAGATCTTTTAAAAAAAATAAAAGTATAAAATATCAACTTTTATAATGCTTAATGACAGTATTTTAGATATATTGAATTAAATAAAAATCAAAATTAATTTAACTAGGTTTCTTTTTCTTTTTTAATGTAGTTGCTAGAAAATTTATAATTGTAATATGTATTGCATATTGCATTTCTCTTGTACCATGCTGGTCTAGTGCCTGATGGTTACTAGGTGCCTAAATGAAAAGCATATCCTTTTTTCATCCAAAGTCCATTGTTTACATTAGGGTTTACTCTTGGTGAACAAATATATAATGACATAGAAAGTATTTTAAATGTTACATGTTTTTAAAATGGAAAGTTTTTTGAGTACTTAGGTAAAATTACTTCAAAATGTGAAATGCTGTTTTGGGGCCTTTTTTCTACATAGAGGTGGAAAATAGGTGAGTTAGAATACAGGATGAACTTATTATGGCTGCCAACTTGGACATCAGTCTGTTTGATTAAAACTAGGTGCTCTACTCACTCTTATTCTGCCTCAGTGATACTTAGAAGATTAGTATCCCTAACTGCTGCCAAGCAGAAATATATTGCTAACCAGAAATTTATACATTGGGAAAACTTTCACATATAATTAATTTATTCTGCTCTAGCTTCTCCTGTCCCTCTCCCAATGTAAGTGCCAGAGGGCAGGATTTTGTCAGTTTCATATATGACTATATCCTCAGCTAAGAACAATGGAAGGATATAATTCATTCTCAACAAATATTACATTACTATTATTAAATGGTTAAATTTGGGCAAATATTAAAATAGGATATACAAGTTTTACTCATCTTCCAAGATGGCCTACATCCTAAAATAAATTTTAATGTCAGTTATAGTAAATATTTTGTCATAAATTTATAAACTCTGGAAGTTGGAATTAACTGGCAGTTCAGCCTCTCATTTTTTTACGCTATTCTTGGGTCTGCTTTAACATAATTCAGTAATAGAGTTTATTACCTCAAAGGACAGTACTTTTCATTTTAGGACAACTCTGTTAGAAACTTTTTTTCGTACAGTTTAAAGAAACATAGGTTTGTAAGTTTAGTCTGTCTTTGTTCTACCTTTTGATGTACATCAGCAACAAAAGTTTTCTATATACTGTGATAATGATAATCTGAAAGTATTTATTCCTTTTTAATCTTCTTCTAAGGTTAGTTTATCTAGTACTTCCCCCATTTATTAACTCTTTGTAGATTCAACACTGTCTTCATCATTACTCTCAAGGGTGTTAAAACTTAATTCAAACTATAGCACCCCAAATTACTAAAATATGCACTTGAAATAGCAAGAAAGATTCTATAATATTTGAAACAATTTCAATTATAACCTATGCAAATTGAAAGTCTTACTGAAGATGATTAGAAAATACTGGAATTTAAAAATTAGAAATGATGAGAAAAGGAAGGAGTAAAGAAGTACACTTAGAGATTTGTATAGTGAATTCCAGAGAGAGTTGAGAGCAGCAGAAACCTATATTCATTGAGAGCAGTTAGCCTGATTTTTAAAGTTGTCAGGAATAAGAGCCTCTATTCTAAGATTCCTGATTATTGAAAGAATCTAAGAAGTCTGAGAAACTATGCATATAGCTCAAGGTGTGTAGGAGATTGATATCCTTTACCATATATTCTTTATTGTTCTAGTTCAGTCAGTATTGTTAGCATAAAAACATTGGCTTATATCAAGTTTATTTTTTCCAGCCATAGTATCTTAAGTTCCTTAATTATGAGTCCTTCTGCTATTGGGAGTTTAATAATAACCTTATGTTGCAACTGGAAAGGAACTACTGTAAATTCTTTTCCTCTAGTTTCTACTACTGTCACCAGTAGTAGAAACTTCTACTTCTTACTGGTGACAGTAGTAGAAGTAGAGCATGTATACTGAGGATAGTATCTTTTGTGGGGCTTTGCAGTTTGGTGAAAAATGTTACTTTTGGGTTTTGTTGGAGAGTGTTTTTATAGATTTTCACTGACAAGGGAAGTATTTTAGTGGCCTTTCAAGAATGTGTAGGAAGATCTTGAGATAAAAGTGGGGAAAGATGCCTATTGACATCATTTCCTGATGATAATGCTATGATTTGATAAACATACAAAAATAGAGATAAGTAGTATTAATTTGCATATATCATCACTCAGCTTTATCAGCTTATTCCATCTATAAACCTTCCTTCTCCTCAGTTCACATTTCTTCAAATGTCATAATTATGTTTAAAATATATGTAAGCTGGGGGCACCTGGGTGGCTTAGTGGTTGAGCATCTGCCTTTGACTCCGGGTTGTGATCCCGGAGCCTGTGTGTGTGTGTGTGTGTGTGTGTGTGTGTGTGTACATTATATATAATAAGAATAAATTTTTACAACTTGTTATTTGAATCCGGATCCAGCTAAGCTCCAAATGTTTCAGTTAGCTAAAATGTCTCTTAAGTCTGTAAATGTAGGTTCTCTGTCCATTTTTTTTGCTGTGCTTTGCTTTTTTCCTTGTAATTTTCATTTTTAAGAAATTATATTTTTTTCTAGAATGTCATACAGTCTGAATTTTGCTGACCATATCCCCAGAGTCATTAACATGTTCTTCTGCCTTAGATCTAGAGTAACCCATCTAATTATAGACTGTTATCTTTATTCTATAGATAATTTCTCTAAGCTTGCTTCTTATTTGGCTAAAATCCTCATAGTAACACGTCATAATAGTTAATCTGTAATTCATTCAGTTGTCCTTTTCTCCACACCAGGTTCTCAATCTTGGCAGAACCTTTGAGTCCTTTGGGAGAGCTTTCAAAAAGCATTGCCTCAGGGTCACCTCAGACCAAATAAAAATCAGTATTCTGTAAAGCTCTTCACATGATGATATTGTACATGATGAAAACTGTGCTACTCCATGTCATCACTTCAGGTGTTATGTTAAATATTGCTAAATCCTAAGCTGGGAGATTTTTTCAGACTGTATTAATCATAACATAGTTTAATTTTCAAGGCCCTGTCATGCAAGTTAGGTTGCATAAAATATTTTTTAAGATATTCCTATTCTGTGTTTTGCATCTGCACACCAAAAACTTAAATTTGGTTCAGTGTGGAGAAAGGTTTCCTTAATCATTATATGCCTTGATTTTTAAAAGCACAGCTTTTTGTTTGTGTGTGTGTTTCTTATCAATAACAGCCAGGCCGAATTACTTCAGGCATAGATCCCTAACACACCAAAGGATTTTTATCACATTGTGTGCTCAGAGGCACTACAAGGAGAGGGAAACCAAGAAACATACCACTCTGTAGGTCATTGATCTGCACCTCTTGAATTTGTCCATCAAATGCTCTTTAAATGATGTACTTGACAAGTACACAAGAGTCTAGTAGCATAGTCTAACACAGCAGCCACAATATCTTAAAGTATCTTTGAAGCCTGTTTTATCTCTAAGATTCATATGAATTTTGCATTCATCTTTTTATCTGCTGTAATACAAAAATAATTTTAAAAATTTCTTATGAAGCAGAAGTGAAACTATAGTAATACAAAAGTCAAATTTCTCCTGTCAGCAGGTGCCACGTGGCTTAATGGCTGACCCCTTAGGCTCTATCACCCACAGCTTCACATGCCAACCCGAGAGTCTCTAAAAGTCTCTAATAGCCTATTAGTCTTATAGTCTCCTGTAGTCTTGGAGACTCTATTTGAATCCTCTGAAAGTATGTTTGGGTTTCAAAGTGTCACATGTTTTGGACATGCCAGTCTTGCTGCTAAATGATTCAGGCCTCAGAAATGTAGCTCTTTAAGCTACAATTGCTTGTGCCACTTCCTTTCAGTTGACTTGCACTCCTTTTGGGATAAGAACTGGCAGAAAAAGTTTTCCATTTTTTCATCTTTAAAGTTAATTTTATCCCACTTACAGTTCAATATCTTTCAGACTCCAAACCTACTAATTAAGACATGCAGTGCCCCTGGGATGAGAAAACAATTAAGCAATTGACTTCATTAAATTAGCTTTCATTGATTTATTTAGAAGTTTACCTCCCAGGTTTATACTTTTTTATTAAACTTTAAAATAGGAGTTTACTAGTACTAAGTGCCAGTAGATTATATGGCATAATAGTATTTTTTATTCTTAAAAGTAATGATTAGTATTAGAAGCATTTCATACCAGTCTAGTCTTCACTTCTCTTGCCAAAATATTGATAAAAATGTATTTTGTTCAATTTTTGGTTTCTGAGATGATTTCAGTTCTTTGGTGAATATTTTATTTCTTATGCTATCTGATAATGAGTATTCTAATATTTGTTCTATTAAACAGAAAGGTTTATTTTTAATTAAGGCATAAGTAGTGCCAAAATTAAAATCGAGGTGATACATAGAACAAAATTTCTTATTACTTCTCAGCGTAGCTGGCAAAATCCATACAGAATTGTTTTTGTTCAAAATGAAATTATTCTATGTCTAAGTCACTAAATAGAGCAGCTGTATATATTAAAGGCAATTAAAGAAAAATATACTTTTTTACATTGATAAGATCATATAATATTACAAACCAAAACTCCAAAACTAATTTAATGAATCATTAAATTAAAATTATCAAATATTTTAATAATAATTATTTGATAATTTTAATTATTGACAAAAGGGTAGAAATCAAAAGCATTAAAAACAATTAGAATTTGGGGGACTGTCAATGTATCTGTTGCAGACACTTGCAGATTTCTTAAGTTTTTAAGCGTTACTTTCTAAATATTAAAGCAATTAGAATTTATGAGTTAATACAAGTTGTCTTAATATTTCCATATTAAATATTTATTATTTTAAAGATTTTATTTATTTATTTATGAGAGACATAGAGAGAGAGAGGCAAAGACACATAGGAGAGGGAGAGGCAGGCTTCACATAGGGAGCCCGATGCAGGACTTGATCCCGGAACTCCAGGATCAGGCCTGAGCCAAAGGCAGATGCCCAACCGCTGAGCCACCCAGGCATCCCTCTATATTAAGTATTTTTAAAATCACTTTATTGAGGTAGGGTTGACATACAAAAATCTCTGCATATTTATATGTACAGCTTGATAAGTCTGGAGTCAAGTATACATCCATGAAACCATCATCACAGTTATAAATACATCCATCATCTCCAAGAATTTCTTCCTACTCTCATTATTACTATTATTATTTTGTAATAAGAATACAACATAAAATATATCCTCTTAGCAAATTCTCAAATATAACAATACTGTATTATTATAGGTAGTGTGCTATACAGTAGATCCCCAGTTCTAGACTGTTCATAAGTTTTCTCATATTAGCATTGGGCACTCATTAATCATGCCTAATGTCTGTTTTGACTAATGAAAATGTTAGCTTAGGATGTTATCTACCTCAGGAAAATTTTGAACTAATGTTTTGCTTTTTGTTAATACTCTCCCTTGGTAATTGGCCAGAAGTTACAGGCTATCATATTTCTATTAAAAAATCCAAAATGTTATTTAGTATTGATTGTGAGAAGAGACAGGATGGATAAATGACAGATTAATTTATTTTTTAACAACACAAAAATCAATTGTATTTCTATAAACCAGCAGTGAACAACTAATTTATGATTTTAAACATTAAAATTGCTTCTAAAATATTACCTTAAATATTGAATAGGGTGAATTTTATATATTTGCCCCTGATAGACCACTCCCAACACAGAAGAAATCTCATAATTTCAACACCAATAAAGTAAGTAGAGGAAACGAGATTGTTGAGTATCTGAATCATGAGAACGTTTGAATTATGAATGAATTATGATCTACCTTTAAACTGGTTATGTTTTTAAAAGTGCTTCATTTTATAGTCTTGTTATTTTACACTAATGGTAAATTGGTATCTCTTTCAAGCTCTGGGATAACTAGAAATATTTAAATGATCTAATATATTTTCTAAACACAATGAAAAAAAGGCAAGAAAGATTTACTGAACTCATTTTTTATGTCTGCTAGATATTGTGTTTATTAATTAGGAAGCATTTGGCTTCAAGAAACAGAAAACCAGGCTTAAATAGCTTAAATCAGTTGTTTTCTTAATTGAGATATAATTGATATATAGCATATCAGTTTCAGATATTCAACATGAAGATCTGATAATTTGTATATATTACAAATGATCACCACAGCAGGTTTCAAGTATTTGTCACGTGTATATTGTTAATTTTTTTTCTTGTGATTAGGACTTCAAGATATAGTTTCTTAGCAACTTTCAAATATCCAATACAGTGTTAACTATTATCACCATGTATGTTACATCCTCATGACATATTTTAGAATTGAAAATGTATACCTTTTGTCACCCTCACCCCCCTTCACCCATTTTGCCTACCTCCAGCTCCTTGCCTCTGGCAACCACCAGTCTATTTATCTGTGAGCTTGGGTTTTGTTGTTTTAAATTCCACATGTGAGATCATAAAGTACCTGTCTTTGTCTTAATTCACTGAGCATAATGCTCTCAAGGTCCATCTATATTGTTGTAAATGGCAAGATTGCATTCTTTTTATGGCTGGATAGTATTCCAGTGTGTGTGTGTGTGTGTGTGTGTGTACACATGTGTACCATTTCATCTTTATTTATTCATCAATTAATGGGCACTTAGGTTGTTTCAATTGGTTGTTGTAAATAATGCTGCAATAAACACAGGTACATATATATTTTTGAATTTGTTTTTGTTTTCTTTGTATAAATATGTGTAATGTGTAGTAAGATGAATGTGGGGATAATTACAGTGTGCATATGGGGGACTGTGGGAAAGAGATCTTAGGGTAAGAGTGGTGGGGCTGGTTGGGGAGATGGGAGACCTGAGTGGGAGGTAGGTTATTTAGTGTGGAGTCTGCTGCATGCTTTGTGTGTACATTTTGGAATGTGGAGGAAGCTGTGGAGCTGTGGGTGTGGTTCAGTGTGTGTGTGTGTGTGTGTGTGTGTGTGTGTGTATACTATAAAGGTGGTATGTGTGTGAAGGGTGGTGTCATGTATACACAGCTTTGTGTGAACACACAACAAGATAAAGGAGGAAGAGCTGGTTTAAAATATGGAGATGGGACGCCTGGGTAGCTCAGCAGTTGAGCATCTGCCTTCAGCTCAGGTCGTGATTCTGCAGTCCTGGGATCGAGTCCCACATCGGGCTCCCTGCGAGAAGCCTGCTTCTAACTCTCTGCCTGTGTCTCTGCCTCTCTCTCTGTGTCTCTCATGAATAAATAAAATCTTTAAAAATAAAATAAAATGAAATACGGAGAAATATTCAGGCATACTATTATATGCATTGATATTCTACTTAAAATTGAGCTCTAGGAAGTTTTAATTTATAGCCGTAATATTTAATCTTAAATATTCACTTATTTGGTTATGTTCAGCATACCACTGATTAGTGAAGTATATGTTGGTATAATAAATATAAGTAGTTTTTTCAAGAAGGATGCCTGGATGGCTCAGTGGCTGAGCATCTGCCTTCGGCCTGGGCACGATACCGGGGTCCTAGGATCAAGTCCTACATCGGGCTCCCCACAGGGAACCTGCTTCTTCCTCTGCCTCTGTCTCTGCCTGTCTCTGTATTTCATAAATAAAATCTTTTATTTATATAAATAAAGTACCTTTTCAAGAAATTAGCTATTAGAAAATGCAGTTTTAAAATGGACTGTATAGGGGCACCTGGGTGGCTCAGTCAGTTCGGCATCTGCCATTGGTTGCAGTCATGATCTCAGTCAGGGTACTAGGATCAAATCAAGCCCCATATAGGGCTCCCTGCTCATCAGGGAGTCTGCTTCTCTTCTGCCCCTCCTCCTGCTCATGTGCTCTCTCTCTATCTCAAATAAAATCTATAAAAAAGCAAAAATGGACTGTATAAACAGGTAAAGGAATTTTCAGGTCACTTAAATATTTGTGTAGGATTTATTTGTAGTGAATTGGCTTTATTTTTACATAGGCTTTCTATGAAATTTGAGAGTTGGAGGTACTCAAAGAATCGTTTAAAAAATGGTCACATAAAGATGACATTTTATTGGATTTTTAGATTTAAGTAAAGAATAGATGTATGACTGACTGCATGAGCCAAAACAACAAAATATTAGTGGAAATCATTTATGCACTCTAGGAGGGAGTCTGGAAACTGCACTTAGTACTTTTTTATGATAGATATTTTTAGTGTATTTCTTACTATACTAGTGTTTGCAAATACATGCTCTGTGTCTTTAAACTTTTGAGCCCTTTTTTGCACATTTGGGTACAGTGCAACCAAACTTAAACATGGGAAACCTTCTCTTCCCTCCCTGGTTTTACAGTCTCCACTCAGAACTATCTTTGCAATGGATACTACTTAGCGATTAGCTCTGTGTCTTGTCAATCAAATCTTTGTCCCTAGCAAACTGTTTTGTCACTGTATTAGAGCTCCTGTGCTGAAAATTTATCTTTAACAGAGGAAGAATGCTTTTTAAAACAGTCCTTATGAGATTTAATTTAACTTAATTTGCTCTGGAAAGGAAATGTCTCGTCTCTGGTATGGAAAAAAAGGGAGAAGACATCAACCAATTAATCATAAATATACTCTGGTAAATCTTAGTCAATGATTTCAATTTCTCTGTTTACTAGTCTTTATGATGACATGATGCAAAAATATACAATTCCTGAAAGTTTAAGCAGAGAGAATATTTGTAGAATACAAAGTTGTATGATTACAGAGAAGTGTGAAGTACTTTATTTCTGCTAATCCTAAATATCTTCAAAAAAGGAAATGAATAAACTGTAATTTTGTTTTGTAAAAGTGTATTATTGACTTTCCTAGTTTACAGTAATAGGAAATTATTAAATCTTTATTACTACCTAAATTTTTAATTTTAGTTGTTGTAGGAAAATATTCAGAATTTTTTTCTTAAGAAATTGAGTAGAACAATCAGAGTGAATTAACTTTAATTTTTGACTGGATCCCAGACTAGGGACATTTATAATATTGTGTATTAAGACAATTATTTTAGTTATCTTGAGAAAAGTCTCCTTTAAACTATTCTAAAATTTTCCAGCGGTGCTACCTAATACAAAACTTTAAAAGATACTCACTCTAGCCAGGAAAAATCTCAGCCTTACTATTTTGAGAATCCTGTTATTTTTTAGTAAAAATATGTGTGCATTATTTGTTAGAAAATATACTGCCAGTTCTTTCTGTGGTAATTCAAGATTATAACTTGCCTTATGAATATTATTTTTACTGTAATTGTGGATGATTTAAATAAAGCTAGACACATACTTAAAACCAAAAATGACTTTGGAAGATGCCCCCCATAGCAGCTTACTACTCATAAATGTTAAGCACAAAAAAAATACTAAAATTATTTCAACTAGTGTTAGTTTTTGTCAGGCTTGAGTTGTTATGTCTTTTTATGTTTAAGTTGAATAATTTCAATTTTTTGTTCATGTTATATATCAGCACAGATGTAGGCATCTGAAGTGAACACAGCTTTCTTTTTAAAACCAACAACAGTGAAACATTCATGTATTTTTTTATTTGCAGCTCAAATAACTGCTTGGCATTAGTTTGCTAAGACTTTAATACAGTTTAATCTGTTATAAATACAGACAAAATTGTGCATGTTTTGAATTTTATAGATCATCATAATGTGCATCACAAACTTACCACACTCAACATTTCCTGTTTTTAACCTTATAGGAAGCTGTTGTGTGATCTTGTCAGATATGAAAGCATGCCTCTCACTGGTCTTCAGCTTGGCTCATGCATATAGCTTATGTATTATTTCATTTAACCTTCACAGTAACCTTGCAGAATCAGCATTACTCCCCATTTTAAAGATGAGGAAACAGGTATGAAGTAATTACTGAACCAAGCTGTTATGGAGCACAGAGACAGCTTTATTATCCCATTCTTTACCTAACCAGGATGTATTTGAGAGATTTTTAAAAATGGGACAGTACAGTATGTTGTGTTCTGATGTGTAGACAAATTCAGGTTCTGGTTTTCTAGCTGTTTTCCTTGCCTTAGAATAGATACCCTAGAAGCTATAAGGCAGGAGAAAAACTTAAGAAAATAAGATTTAAAAGATTAGCAATTCTTGTTTTGTAGATTGAGATTTCCTATAAGATTTTGCCTGAAAAATCTCGTGCTTTAAAATCAAAAATAGAAAATGATTCTTCTAGGGACACCTGGGTGGCTCAGTGGTTGAGCATCTGCTTTTGACTTAGGACGGGATCCCAGAGTCCAGGGATCAAGTCCCACATTGGGCTCCCTGCATGGAGCCTGCTTCTCCCTCTGCCTGTCTCCCCCTCTCTCTCTTTCTCTCTCTCTCTCTCTCTCTCTCTCTCTCTGTCTCATGAATAAATAAATAAAATCTTTTTAAAAAATAAAATGATTCGGGATCCCTGGGTGGCGCAGCAGTTTGGCGCCTGCCTTTGGCCCGGGGCACGATCCTGGAGACCCAGGATCGAATCCCACGTCGGGCTCCCTGCATGGAGCCTGCTTCTCCCTCTACCTGTGTCTCTGCCTCTCTGTCTCTCTCTGTGTAACTATCATGAATAAATAAATAAAATCTTTAAAAAAAATAAAATAAAATAAAATAAAATAAAATGATTCTTATAGAATAACAAATATTTTATAGCTTTTCACAATTTGTCATGTCAACTGATTAGTAGAATGGTGTCTATAGATCTCACTGATAAACTGCCTTATAGCTGGTATTAATATGGCTATGTATTTATGTAAACCAGGACAGTTTTCTAAATGCTCATGTATATAGCATCATATTTTACCTCACAACTAACTCTGTGTGTTAATCAGATGTAGATTATTTTCATTTTTACAAATAAATTAATTTAAGACTTGGAGACATTAACTAATAACGAATAGGTAAAATATGTTCTAAAAGACATGAAATGAATGTAAACCTTTGCCATTTAGCTTCAGTGAGAACCATATTGATCAGGCATGCTTGTTAACTTTCCTGTCTTTATTTTTTTTAAGGCCAGTTTAGAGTTTATTCTGACACACAACCTAAACTTTAATTTCTAACTATTTATTTGAAGCTATTTATATATTTGATGTAACCATATGCTTTATCCTGCCTTTTAAATGTCAATAAATTGTAATTTGGTTGAGCGGTATAAGCCTGTTTTATAAGAAGAATTTAGGCTTAATCAGATTAAAGTCACAAATCATTAAATATAGCAACACTGTTTTATCTCTATCAATATTTCATTAAACTAGTCACCATTTTCTTTTCTATTTAAGCCCTCATATGTGACAAGATAATTTTTTATACGTAGGCTTTCATGTATGCAAACAAAGGAGAAAAATCCTGTCATAAATTATTTACATCTCTGCAAGAAATAAGTCCATAAGAAGAGCCACTTTAAACGTAAAAATCTTCATGACCTTGGTTCAAGATAATAATCAAGTTAATGAGAAAAATAATTAAGCTCTAACACTGTGTACTAAAAATAACATTGTATTATTCTAAACATTTAACATTTATTTAATCCTCATGGTGAAAATTGCTACTCTCCTCTCCATTTTCAGACACAAAAGCATATAGCTGTCTTACTACAGCCAGTATATGGTTTGAATCCAGGCATTCTGGCTTTAGCGTCTGCCCTTAAATTCTTTACACTTTCTTAAAATCTTCACAGCATAACCAGGGGAAAGGAATTAACATTTATTTTGTATATTTAATGTATCATTGTTTATTTTATATATGTCAGATATGTTATCATTACTCATAAAATACTTAAAGTATTATTTCTGTTTGAAAGACATAGAAATATAGAGATTAAATGCAGTTGCTCAAGTTCACAAAACCTAGTAAAAAGCAGAATTAGAATTATTTAAGGCAGAAGTCTGAACCCAAAGTCTGTATTCTTTCTGCTATACTGTGTTGCCTAGTACATATTCACAAGATGTTTATTAACTACTATATATACATCTTATTATATGTAAAACATCTGCTTTCTAGTTAACAACCTAATTGAAAAGATATATACATATATATTCAGTGTAGAATATTTTTTCTTTATTATTTGACTTAGTAGTTGAAAAGCATATGTAAGATAGGAGGCATAATAATAAAATGAATCTCTATGATCCCACTCCCCAACTTAAGAACTAGAGCATTACCAAAGCAGTTGTATGAGCCTATGTGTTCTCTCTGTCATCTCATGTTTTCCTCAAATTGGTAACCACCTCTCAGAATTTTGTGTTTGTTCTTCCTCTTCTTTTTTTTTTAATTAATAGATTTTATATTTGGAACAATTTTAGGTTTACAAAAAAATTGAAAAGTACAGAGTTCCCATATACCCCTCCCCACACCAACACACACACACAGTACTCCTGTTATTCACATCTTGGTATGTATATTTGTTACAAATTATGAACTAATATTATACATTATTATCATCCGAAGTCCATAGTTAGTTTACCTTAATGTCTATTCTTTGTGTTGTGCATTCTGTGTAATGACATATACCATTATAGGATGATACAGGATTGTTTCACTGCCCTATAAGTTCTCTATGCTTCCTCTAGTTATCCCTCTTTACCTGAATACCCAGTAACTGCTGATCTTTTTCGTTTCAGTAGTTTTGCCTTTTCCAGAGTGTCATATAGTTGCCATCACACAATATGTAGACTTTTCAGAATGGCTTTTTTCACTTAGTAAGATACATGTAATGTTCCTCGCTGTCTTTAGATAGCTTGATTGCTCATTTATTTTTAGTGCTGACTTAATATTCTGTTGTATCAATATACCAGTGTCTTGTATCTTTTCACCTATCAAAAGACATCCTAATTGCTTCCAATGTTTGATACTTCTAGTAAAAAGCTATTTTGGGGGTAGATTTTGTGTGAACATAAGTTTTCAACTCATTGGATAAATACCAAGGAGCATAATTGCTGGATTATATGAGTATGTTTAGTTTTGTAACAATCTACTAGACTTTTCCAAAGTGGCAGTACCATTTTGCACTGTACCAACAGTAAATGAGAATTCCTGTTGCTTTACATACTCCCCAGCATTTGACGTTGTCAGTACTTTGGATTTTAGCCATCCTAAATAGGTATGTAGTAGTATCTCATTATTTTAATTTGTATTTCCCTGATGACATATGATATTGAATTCCTCTTTGCCATCTATATGCCATCTGTCTTTGTGAAATGTCTGTTTGGATGTTTAGACCCTGAGTAGGGAAATATTTTTCTGTAAGAAATTGTAGAAAATTAGTATGATTTCTTCCTTAAATGTTTGATAGAATTTATCAGTGAATCCATTTGGATTCACTCCAGATGCTCCAGAGCTAGAGATCATCACTACTTTGAGTTTCTTCGTAAGTACAGAATCAGCTACCATAGTATATGTGTCGTTCCTTTGCAAAAGTGACTATAATAATAACGGCACAAATGGAAATCTGCCCAGTTTATCTCTTTTTTTAGTTCTTATGTCTTTCATAGCTTCCAACAAGGTTGCATAGCTTTTTTATAGAGTATCCTGATGTTTCCTGGTAACTAATTCATTTTAGTTGGCTAGAACTGGGCCTCATTCTTTCTATTTTAGAAGGTTAGTAATTATTAATTCAGTTTCTTTCATCAGTATAGGCCTACTCAGTTGATCTATTTTTTTTCTTGTGTAAGTTTTGGTGGTTTGTATCTTTAAAGGATTTGGTTCATTTCATCTAGGTTATCAAAGTTTTGGGTATTGAGTCACTTATAATATTCCATTATTATTTTAATGTCAACGGGATCAACAGTGATAGCCCTTCTTCATTTCTGACATAATTCATTTCTTCTTTCTCTTTTTTAGTTAGCTTGGCTAGAGGTTTATCAATTTTATTTAACTTTTCAAAGAACTGACTTTGTTTCATTGATTTTTTTTTTCTGTTGATTTCCTGTTTCCAGTCTCATTGATTTCTGCTCTAACTTTTTTATTATTTATTTTTTTCTACTTAAGATTTAATGTGTTTTTTTCTAGTTTCCTAAGATGGAAGCTTAGATTATTAATTTTAGATATTTTCTTAATGTATGCATTTTATTTTATGAATTTTCTTCTAATTCCTATCTTCACTACATCCCAAAATTTTGATACTTTGGAGTGTTTTTTCCATCTAGCTCAAAACATTTCAAATTTCTCCCAAGACTTTCGTTTTGACTATGCATTAATTAGAAATGTGTTGTTGAAAAGTATTTGGGGGATTTTCCCACTATTTCTCTGTTACTAAATTTTAGTTCTGTCATGTTCTGAAAGCATATTTTTTATGATATCTATTTGTTAAGGTATGTTTTATGGACCAGAATGTGCAGTCTGTCTTAATGATGTTCCATGTGAGTTTGAGAAGAATGTGTGTTCTGTTGTCCTTAGATGAATAGTGTATACAAGTCAATTAGATCCAGTTAATTGAGGATGTTTCTCAGTTCAACTATAATCTTACTGATTTTCTGCCTGCTGAATTTGTGAATTACTGATAAAGGAGCTTTGAAATCTCCAGTTCTTAATAGTGGGTTTATATATTTCAAGATTACGTAATGAGTGTTCTTTCCCCCTGACATACTATGGAAAATATTAGATTATTCCCTTTTTATGAGATTCACTTCTTGTATTTATTGTTCCAAAAAGCCAAAGCAATAGTTTGAGTAGTTTACAGGTTTCTTTTTGACTAAAAGAACAGTGAGTATATCTGCCTTCTAATGAAAATCTATGAATCACCTGCAAATATACTTAAGAGGAAGTAATTTTAAATATAGATTTATTCAAATCAAAACTTTGATAATATGTTCTCTTTTCAGTTCATTCTGGATTACATCTCTTTTTCCTCTATTCTGTTTTTTGGCTAATTTATGATTCTTTATTTGCTTCTTTTATACCTTATTTATTACAGTTCCATGAAGTGTTATTTTGAAACCAGTAGTTTAGGGCAAAAAGAAGCGAAGTTTTAACATAATCCAGGTCTTATTTTGTAATAAAACGTTGTTGTGTATGTACAGAACAGAAGGTTATGTGATTTCAAGGATAATGTTGTGTGCCTTTTCATTAGCTACTACAACTTAGATTTTCTCCTCATTAAACATATTTTTAGGTACCAAGGTAAGTATAAATGGCATTGACTAGATATATTTGTCTTTCTACTCCATTTTCCTTTACTATGGAACAAAAGTAAGAAATAAGTAAGGGATAAAAATGGCATTTTCATAGTTATCCACCAGACTTTTCTTAGTTTGTCAGGAAGTTGGGGGGGATGGGAGATTTTGGTTTGTTTGTGGGGTAATTTCAGGGGGAAGTACTGGAACATCCTGGAAGGAGGACTGTTAGACTGTGGTGTTGGTCTTTATGAACATGTTTTTATTCATGGGTCTTAGAGAAACTGTGTGTTTTCTCTAGCTTTAGCTTTTGTTCTATATTGGTGGTTGTTGTTAGTTCTTTAAGTTTTTGTTCTATATTGGTTGTTGTTGTTAGTTCCTTTGTAATAAAGATGGGTGGATTTAATCCTGCCCATACATTTATTTTCTGTGAAAATAAATGCTTAGGGAATACTTTCTCTGTGTGAGAGTCCTTTGTCAGACTGAAAAGACTGGAGAGTAGCACTTAATTCTGTAGAGAGTAGGTCATAGTACTTACTTCTTACAGAGGGGATTTGGCAGTATGTGCAAAATACTTTATTCCTCAAGAAATGACTCTAGCAAGACAGTGAATATACTTTTAATTGAGGTCTTGGTTTCTTTGACTGTGCATCCTTAGTATTGGAAGTATGATGCAGGACATATTGTAGAGATATGTCCATTTTCTGAGGTTTAATCTTTTTGGGTAAGTAAATTCTGTACATATGATTTACCAAAGAGATAAAAACTAATTTAAGACTAATTCTAGTTCCATCATACATGCTTGGAATCTGTATCTCTTTATTCATTTAATTTGAGAAGATGACATATTATCTGTGTACTCATTTTTTCTGTATTAATGCACAGACCCTTTTGACAGTTTTTTTTTTTTTTGTATCTACAACACAAGTAAATATTTAGGATTGAAGAAATGAGTTTATAAGTCCCAAAATACAGGCTTTTTACAAAAAGAGTGTGAATGAGAAAAGGTAGATTGTGACATTAAAGAAACTAAGATTTGACTAAATGTTATAAGCTTATACTTAGGATAGGCAGTTCATGGTTCCCTCACTGATAACTCCTACTCAGTGCTATTGATAGAGTTAGCTTGTAAGTAATTCCTTTTGTGAGCATAATTTAGTTTTACTTCCATCGAAGAATTGTGTTTATGTGGTAAAATGAGCTTTAAGAAATAAGTGTAAAACTAGTATTAACAGCCCAGGTGGCTCAGCCGTTTAACACCACCTTCAGCTCAGGGCGTGATCCTGGAGACCCAGGATCTAGTCCCACATCGGGCTCCCTTGCATGGAGCCTGCTTCTCCCTCTGCGGTGTCTCTGCTTCTCTCTCTCTCTCTCTCTGTCTCTCATGAGTAAATAAATAAAATCTTTAAAAATAATAATAATACTAAGATGCTATTGGCCCTTTAAAAAAATAGAATGCTGAGTAGTAGGAAAGTCATATAATTTGAAAACTCTTGGCTAGAAGACTTGATCAGTTTGAATACCACGGGAAAAGGGAAAATACAGCTGGCCATTTAATATTTTGTGGAGATTTCTTTTTCTGGTCACAAAAAACAAGGCCATGATTTTTTAACTTTTAGGACCTTATTTTTCTTTCATCTTTATTGAAAACTTTTTGTTTTTAATTGAAAGATCTTTAATATTTTTATCTAATCCTGAAATTTAATTGATTTCAGAAGAGTCATAATATACTAGATAGTTGAACTCTCAAAACTGAAATATTTTAATATCCATAAATAAATAAGGAAGGTCTTTGAACATTAAATCCCTTTAGTCCTTACGGTAAATTGGCGAAAAATGATTAGGTAAAAGTAATGTTAGTAATAGTAGCTATTATTTACTGTGTGCTGGACACTGTACTCAATCATTTATATGTGCATTTTATTTCATTTCATAAAAAATGTGCTCTTATTATTTCCTTTGTTTTATGAAGAAAAAGATAAAAAGGAGTCCAAACTCAGATCCATCTGATCCTCTAGAGCTTGAGATCATAACCATTTTACATTTCTTTGTAAGTCGGGAATCGACTATCATATTGCATACATACATTGTTGCTTTGTAAAATTCAATATTATGCTAAAACAGAAATCCAGTTTCTTTTTACTATTCTCATGTCTTTCACAGCTTTTAACAGGTTCACATAACTCTTCAGAATTTCCTTGATATTTACAAGTGGTTAATTTATTTTAGTTGGCTAGAACAAGAGCTTTTTAAAACCTAGGTTAGAAGTCAACTCTTTCTGAGCCAGTGATTCAACTGCATTAATCACAAAATGAATCTGCTTTGGCTCAGGAGAATCAGCACATATTAATGACACAACCAGAATTCACTTTTTTATGGTTTCTGTTTTAGGAATTAGATTATAATCTGAGAAGGTTGTAGTTGTTATATCAACCTAAGGAAACTTGTCTATTTTTGTGGACTTTTTGTAATAATGTTCCTCTGTTCTATATGGCTTGCAAATACATTATACAAGAGACTGGTCTAGGCAATTATTTAAGACAAAGAATTTTTCTTAGGAATTTAGAATGTAGGATAGTTATTAAGTTTTAGTCACAAATAACTGTTGCAGTACCAACTGTAAAGAAATAATATAAAGACAAAAACTGAAAAGAGTCATGTAGACATGCCTGAGAAGGTACTGTTGATTAGATATACTTCTGAAAATCTAATTTTTACTTTCATTTTTCTTACTACTTTAGGTTTTTCAATGTACTTCATATCTTATTCTTGCTTCCTCCCTTTTTTTCTGATACAGATCATGTGGCATGGGTATGTTTCTCACCTTTGCTTAGAAGAAATGCTTCCAGCATTGCCATTAGGATATAATATTTGAGCTAACCTGATTTGGAGAGGAGACTTGAACTACATTTTCTTTGTAAAATGCCTGCCATTATGATTTTAGATGTTTTATCTTTGATGTTATCTTCGATGTTAGCAAAACAGCATGTTGTTTTCTGTAGTGTTTCCTTTATAAACAACTATTATTCTATTTATTGAATCAGATTCTATCTGTACGAAGCAGTCCATAAACCTTATATTGTTGTATATAGGACTTTTAAACTCAGTCATGTGTATTTCACTGTAGTTTGATATAGAAATCTCCTGGATTTTCAGCATGGAGTGGGGAAAGAAACCCTGATTACAGACAGTTCTCTTTCTCCATTTAAATTTCTCCATATTTTTTTGTTTTGTTTTGTTTTGGCTCTTTTTCTCAACTGTCAGTGGAATTATTGTCTTCCTGTCTCCATATTCAGGTAGTGTCAGTGGCTGAGTATCACCGCAGGATCGATGCTCTAAATACTGAAGAACTGCGCACACTCTGCAGACGTCTCCAGGTGCCCCATTCAGTAGTTTAAACCCCTCCGGAGAGTGAATCCTCCTTGTTTTTAGTGTCTCTCGTCAGGGCAAATCTCATTTTTAAAGGATTTGTCTTGACTGCAGCACTAAAATAGCCCATCAGAAAATTCCTTTTTGTATTAAAGAGTACAGTTTTGCCTTGAAGAGCTTCAGGATTATACTTTCTGCCATCTTTTCATTTTAAAAATATTCAGAGGAATTTTCTGGCATTGTAGAACTGTTCTCAGTAACTGTGTGTTTCTTAAAGCAATAAAGAGTGTTCATTTAATTTTAACATTGGAAGAATGTCTTTGGGTTTGAGGATGAATCTTTACTCAGTAGCATCTGAAAGATGAAGTACTATCAGAAAATTTGAAAACCTTTTAATGCAAAGCAAGACTTTAATATTTTCTCTTCTTTAAGGCTATTTCAATTGTATCAACTCCACATCAAATATTTTAATAAGCTAAATTGTTTTTGTTTTTGAGGTATTCCTGGTTGGTATTAGAAATACTTTGGAATAGTATACCCTACCTACCAAACTAGATAAATTATTTAAAATTCCATAAAATAATCTTTGTGATTTCTTTCTCTTTTTTTTTAGAAACAAAGTGATACAGTTGAACTCATTTTTCAGTTTTGTGTATTATTGTGTGTTTTACTCTTCTTAATGAGATATGCTTTCATGGCTGTGCTACATCTACTGAATTATTTTTTCTTTTAATGCTTCTCATGTTGCCTTGGATTTTTCTTTTAACTTTTCACATCATCAGAATAAGGGTAAAACATGCTGATGATGTGAAAGAATTAATATAGTATTAACTTCTCATCACCAAAAAGCAATACAGTTCTAGAACATGTATTGATTGAAAACATGCTATTTAGGTTTGGTAAAAAATCTGTTAAAGAAACAAAATAATTTAGCAAGATTTCATTCTTAATGGAATCACAGTCTCTGTGCATTGCTGCATTTTAGTTATCTGCTCCAATAGAATTCTGTTTTCCAATTTAAAAGTTTCATCAATAATAGATATGTTTTATAGCTTTTATTTCCTAATGTTACTGCATTTTATATATTAAAATAAAATTAATATGGGACGCCTGGGTGGCTCAGTGGTTGAGCACCTGCCTTTGGTTCAGGGCATGATCCCGCGGTCCTGGGATTGAGTCCCACATCGGGCTTCCTGTATGGAGCCTGTTTCTCCCTCTGCCTACAACTCTACCTCTTTCTGTGTCTCTCATGAATAAATAGAATCTTAAAATAATAATAAAAAATTAATATGAAAAAGTATCAATAGAATAGATTGTATCAGAGTTTGAGTTAATCAACATTTCTATCATTTTAGGAATGTCAGATCATTTGCATCATGCAAAAGCATATATTCTTTTTTAATGCATTAAATTTATCTAATTTTTAAGATATGGTTATGAAAAAATTAAATTTATCATGTGACCCCAAAGCAAAAATAATGAAGGCAATTTTTAAAGTAATGGTAACTTTTTCAGTGAAGCAGCTAATAATTTGTATGCACACATACTCATAGAAAGTTCTTTAAATTAAAACTTTGGCACCAGAATGTTTTCTTAATTATTTTTGGCAAATTTTATGTTTATCATGAAAAAAAAATCCCACATATTTTAAATAATTTAGCACAGATAAATAGCAAACTAGCTGGCTCACTTTTGCCCTTCAACGGAAAAATTAAAATTTGCATCTGATTTTTCCTTTCACACAGAAATATGGGTGTTAATCATTTTCTTTCTGTCATACAGTAGATGAGAAAAATGTCTGCTTATAGTTAAAAGATCTTTTTCTACATTGGATATACCATTGTTATTAGATGGATGGACATCTTTGCCTTCTAAAATCCTAAATTAAAGTTTTAGCCCATTTTTTAAGGTGCAAAGTTTTATTTCTCTCAAAAGGCAGAAACTGTTTATTGCACGTTGCAGTCTTATATTAACATGCTATTGCTGTTTACCTCTTTAGATTACTACAAGAGAAGACATAAATTCAAAGCAGATTGCTCCAGCAAAAGCAGACCTGGAGTCTGAATCTTTTCGACCAAACCTAAGTGATCCCAGTGAACTCTTACTGCCAGATCAAATTGAAAAGGTATGACATACTTACATATGTGCATTTCAGAGTATGTACCCATAAGAGTAAAACAGCCTCTTTTCAGTTCTTCAAATTAAAGAAGCAGGGTTACTGCTGTTAGTCTTCCTTTCCCGTGAAGAAAAGTAAACAAAATACAGCAACTAGTATAATAGAAGATATTAGGAGCAGACATTAAAATAAACAATAAATAAATAAACAATAGTGGGGACACCTGGATGGCTCAGTGGGTGGGCATCTGCCTTTGACTCAAGTTCTGATCCCGGGATCCAGGATGGAGTCCTGCATCGGGCTCCTTGTGGGGAGCCTGCTTCTCCCTCTGCCTGTGTCTCTGTCTGTCTCTCTCTCTCTCATGAATAAATAAAATCTTTAAAAATAAATAAATAAAATAAACAATAGCAATTTAGATGAGACACTATAATAGCCAAAATTTAATTTTTTACTGTGTACTAGTTACTTGCTTTATGTGATTATCTCATGTAGTTTTTTATAGCACCTAAAGGGATTGAATGTGCACTCTGCACATTTTATGAGTGAAAAAATTTAGACATAAAGAAATTTAGTATCTTGCTCAAAGTCGCAGCTTTAAAATGTTGAAACTTGATTTCTAGAGCCCATTATTTGAGAAGTTATTAATAATTAAGCTGTTAGTCCATTCAGTATTTTTGTTAATTCAGTACAGAGGGTAAAAACAGTGAGTAATCCCTATTTCTTGTCTTTCTTTTACTCTGTGTCTTGTGGGTCCTGTTCCTTTCTTTTCCTGGTGGACAATTATTATTTCATGCTGAGAAATGCAGTTTTTTCTTCAAGCATCTCTGTGTCTTTGAGAATAATTTCTACTGTTATTTGCGTAGCCTTCAATTTTATAAAGTTCTGTTACATTCCAGCTGGCATTACTATCTTGCACGTTGACAATAGATAGCTATCAAGTAAAATGTTAAAATTTTGTTTTGCAAAGCTTACCAAGCATCTTCCACCAAGAACAATTGGCTATCCATGGACTCTTGTTTATGGCACTGGGAAGCATGGCACAAGCTTGAAGACCCTTTATCGAACAATGACAGGTTTAGACACCCCAGTGCTGATGGTGATTAAAGACAGTGATGGGCAGGTATGAAAAGTAACTACATAGATACATTACCCTTTCAGAGATTACAGTAAAAGTAACATTTAATATGTTTTTTGATAAAAATTATTTTCATTAGTGTATTTTATTAAATTTACTGATAATATTGAGTACTTCTAATATACAAGACATTGTTGAGTGATACAGAGAATAAACAAGAGCATGGATAAAGGGATTATAGTCTGATAAAAAAGAATATGTGTACCAGTATCAAGTGTAGTGAGAACCTAGAGAAAGCAAAAGGGGTGTTTAAAGCAAGGATTGTTCATATCTATTTGGACAAGGTCAGAATGAAGTTCATTGAAAGAGTGAATATTGTTAGAGTCTTGAAGCATAGGTAGTTTTAAAACTTAAAGGTAATTGTGTGAGAATGATACCAGAACAAAACCATAGGAAGGCAAGAGAAATACTGATTTGTTCCTGAAACATCAAGTTAGGTCAGTTGCTAGGATTGGAGAGTGAGAAGATGAAATAGCAATATTAATTTAAAAAACAAAACAAAATACTACTACTTCTGACATTTTTATTGTGCTTTTCCCACCCATTTAACTAATCACTTATGCATTATCTTATTTAATCGTCAAAGCTCTATGAGATTGATACTTTTATAACATCACTGTTTTGAAGAGTTAACTATGACTAAACGAATTTCATCAACTTTCCCAGAGTTATACAATAAAGGTAATTGCACAAAAATGAAGGAACTGCTTACCACATGCCATAGCATAGATAAGTGTCACAAATGTAACGTTGAGTTGAAAACCAGACACTAAGGAGTAACTATCTTATGATTCCATTTAAAGAATGTTCATAAATAGGCAAAACAAATCTATGATATTCAAGCTAGTTAGCTTCCTTGGGGAAGTGGAGGTGGTGATGAAGAGGAGGCACAAGGTCAGCTTCCAAAGTGCTGATGATGTTCTGTTTCTTGATCTAAATGAAGGTTGTTAAATGGGATTTGCTTTGTGATAATTCCACATTGAGCTGTGTGTATTTATATAAAACATATATATGTATAACATGTACCTTTCAACAAGAAAGTCTATTTTAAAAACTAAGACTATAAAAAGCAGATCAGAGACAGTGACTATAGAAATCATCTATAAAACTCTCTACATTCCCATTTAATGCTGTGGAAATTTAGACCCACAGCATTGAAATAACTTATCCAGGTTCCTTATTCACTCATTCTTTTTTAGGTTATTTATGCTGTGATACCTATTGTTCTGTGTAAGAGCATAGCACTACAGGTCCAACCAGTTAAGACCGAGGCCTTCCCTCATGGAATTTATTATATAATGAAGACAAAAGTAGCATATACCTTTTTAGTTAGTAGAATGTTTACTGATGCAGAAGAGTTTTTGCTAAATCCTATAATCCCACTGTAACATGTTATAACTATTGTACATGCATTGTGCATATAAGTTCTCCTGAAACGAGGTAATCACTTTTTAAGATTGTTTGTTTATAAGAATCTTTTTAGATTTCAAAACTAGAAAAAATTCCCCATTGAGAAACTGATATGCTTTGTATTTGACAATAATGCAAATTTCATAACAGCTGATCGTGTTTCCCTTTTTTAAGTAGTAGATAAAATTATATTTCATTTCCTTTTTTTTTGCATTTTACTTAAATAATGAGGTAATGCTTAATGAAGCAAATTAATAGTCATGTCATTAACCATGCCTCTTTTTAATCCTTAGGTTTTTGGTGCATTAGCATCTGAGCCATTTAAAGTGAGTGATGGCTTTTATGGTACCGGAGAAACCTTTGTTTTTACGTTCTGTCCAGAGTTTGAGGTAAGGACAATTATTCCAGTATTCAATTTATAAAGAGATGGCATAATGAAAAGAACATGCACATTGGAGGCATTTACACTTGCATTTGACGCTCATCTCTGTTGTTACTAACTATAACTTCACACTTTTCGACCATTTTGAGGTTTAACTTTCCTATGGATAGAATGGGAACCATAAAATGTAACAGGGCATAATGCCAGACATACATCATGGTCTCAGTAAGGAGTATACATCATTATTACTATTCTGAATTGCCATTGTGAAATTCTTAGAAACTTTTAATGACTAAGTTGCATAATGTAAGTAATGAAAATTTAAAAAATAAATCATTTAGGTTTAAATTATCTGATTTCTTTTTCTTTATTATGGCTTAATTAATTTAAATTGACTACATTCCAGTACTAGTTAGACCTAAAATTAAAGACCTAAAATTAAAGAATATGTTGACTGTAAAACATCGCATGCAATCGCAGCATCTTAGGTACATTAAAGTTCAGTGTATCAGACCTTTCCTTAAGAGATGAAATTATAATCTCGAAAAAAGGAATCAACACCGTTAAAAAAGTAGTCTTTAGAAACAGTTTCTATGATTATCAAAATAGGAAGGTTTTGATAACACACTAGAAGATTTTTTAGCAAACTTAAGCTTAACCAGCTCACTAGATTAACCAGTGCTTTCCATTCCCTCATAAAACATAACAACCAATGCCTACAGCTAACTGGAAGTTTATAATTGATACAGATTTTTTTAAAGATTTATTTACTTATTTTAGAGAGTATGAGGGGAGGGGGGCAGCAGAGAGAGAAAGGCAGAGCAGCAGACTCCCCAAGGAGCATGGAGCTCAACTCAGGGCTGGATCTCAGGGCCCATGAGATCCTGACCTCAGCTGAAACCAAGAGTCAGAGGTTCAACCAACTGAACCACCCAGGTGCCCCTGTTGCAGATTTTTGAAGCATCAGTTGTGCTTGTACTCAAATCTTTTTATGCTATTTCTACTTGACTGTGTAATTAATTAATTAGGTATTATATAACTATGAAAAAGTTGTTAAAGTTTATTGAAAACTATAATAAATATTTGAGGAAAAGTTGATAAAGATGATGTGCTAGAAATTGTTATTGTATTACAGTAAAGATGATGTGCTAGAAATTGTTATTGTATTACATTTAAGTAGAACTCCCGTGGAAGAAGGCTAGTAAAAAAAAATTAAGAATATGAACATCTAGAGATTTTGTTTTTGAACTTCTGAAATGTTTTTATTTTCTCACTGCTCTTTAAAAAAACTGAAACTAGAAATCATGAACATTTGTAGCAGACTTATATAAGAATAATGATAGGCAAATCAGTATCCAAAGGAAAAAGACCTTGGCGTTATATCAAAGTATTATCAAATTAATGACATTTCTGTTTAATGTTAAAAGTTATTGGCATCAAAAAAAAAGTTATTGGCATCTATATCAATTTTTTAACCAATTTTCTGCTTTTTTTATTAACTATTCAGTTCTTGACACATACATAGAAAAGAGAAATATGTATAAATAGATAATAAGATTTGAGGCTTTGGAAATGAAAGTTGTATGCTTTTAACTTTAGTCATACAAATACAGAAGCCCAGAGCACCAGAACCTTCTGCCCAGTCTTTTATCCTTATTGTTCTTATTCCTCTTATGTCTGTCAGTCTAGGCTTTCAGTACTTGGGGTTTGGGAGAACCGACTCTGTAAAGTGACCATTTTCATCTACATGTTTAAAGCTTTCTTTGTATTTCTGTAGGTCTTTAAGTGGACAGGAGATAATATGTTTTTTATCAAGGGAGACATGGATTCACTAGCTTTTGGTGGTGGAGGGTAAGTCTCTTGAACATTTTACCATGAGATTTTTAAAGATACTTTACTTATTTGTGTGACTTATAAAATCAGTTATCTTTGGAAAGTTTTGACATTAGAATCTTAATTTGTATATTACGACTAAGAAAACAATATATTTACAAGAGGGTTTGCTTAAGTGTAGTATTTGAAACTATTGATAAAATATTTGTTTATTCATTTTAAAATGCTGTTGAGTTGATTTCCCTTTTGATTAAAGCCCATCCTTAGAGTACAGTGTGACTTCTTGTATTTGAAAGTAAAATGCAGTAATGCCTTAGACCTTCTCAAGTTTTTAAAAAAATACAATGTTATTTTGTTTCTCCCAACGTATAAAAAAGTTCCAGTTATTTTCTTTTTATTCTACCCTGGAGACTATTTGAATGGATATGTCAGAGAATAATAGAAATTTGTTTTCCTACAAAAAATTTGTGATACCCTTTCTGCCCAGATTTTCAGAATTTGTTTTCTTGTTTTGTTTTTAACAGTATGTGTCAATCATTAATTTGATTGGATTCTTTTGCATAGCAGGCACTATAAGAACGTTTGCTTACTTATCCTGACTTCATTCAGCCTTTACAGTGTTTACATATAGTTTGCTCTACCTCCTCCTAGCCTAGACTTTTCAAATAGTGCTTATTAGCAAACAGTGATGCCTTCTTTTGGTAGTTCTCTCTGTCCTTCAGGATCAGACATAAAGTATGCTAAGTAATTCCCAAACTTATAAAATATTATTTGTTTCCCACAGCTGAGGATATATAATAATTCATCCAGGCTGGAGAATCTTGTTAACCTATAAGAATGCTCACTACCCTGAGTAATTCTAACAAATTCTTTTACCACTTCTCTATAGATGTGTGTTTGAAAGACATGATTTCAGTGGTTAAAAAATTAGCCTTCTCTGAAAGACATAACTAGTAACTAAAAACCATGTTATTTTTAGTTGTTGGAATCAGCATATGTTTGTATGTTCCAGTTACACTTTTTTTTTTTTGGTGGAGTGCAGGCAGTCATTTAGCCCAAATGGTAGTCTTA
Source organism: Canis lupus dingo (assembly GCF_003254725.2). Taxonomy (NCBI): domain Eukaryota; kingdom Metazoa; phylum Chordata; class Mammalia; order Carnivora; family Canidae; genus Canis; species Canis lupus. The sequence continues at coordinate 7,735,181 of NC_064255.1, forward strand.
CATGTGATTCAGTTAGCTCTCCAGGAGGGCATCACAAGCAAGTGGCTAGTAATTTCAGGCTGCTAAGGGTGCCTTAAATCTTTGAAAATAACATACCTAATGTCACTAGATGTCTGCTGAAACTTGATTTTGAATATACCATCTGATTGCAGTAAGCTCAACTAAACGTTGGGTCATTTGATAACAAATTAAGACAAGTACAGTCTTTGGAGAAGGAGAGTACAGGCTCAGAAGCCTAAAGCTACAGGATCTTGATATTCCAGAATCCCAAATAGGAGCCCCAAAACCTAAATCATGATGTGGTGAACTAAATATAGACTTTGGAGTTAGACCAATTTAGATTCTGGTTTCAACATATGTCCCATATGGGACCGTTAGCAAATTGAAAGTTTCCTCAGTTGTGAATTGGAGAAAGAACCTTAACATTAACTACACGTTAATAATGTTAGATGAGAGGAAGTTTTCATGTTAAGTATATTAAATATTTAACTCGTGTCAAATATATTAAAACTGTATAGCAAAAAGAAACCCATAATACCAAGCAAAGAAGAACAGAGTGACACCCATCTCAAAAGAATGCTATATAAATTTAATTTTAGAGAATTCATTTTGTTACTTGATCTGTGTAATAAAACAGTGTGACACCCATCTCAAAAGAATGCTATATAAATCTAATTTTAGAGGATTCATTTTATTTGATCTGTGTAATAAGTGATTTTATAAGAGGGTGTGAACAAAACAAAATTGCCTTGTACCAGTGGGAAAGGCTTGAAAAAAGTAATGATATCAGAATTTTGAATATTGAAAAGCCTCATTTAAATTAATTTAATTAACTTATTATTTTATACCCTCTGTAATAATTGTCTTACAACCTTAAGTATTAAGAGATTATTGTTTAAAACTATTTTTTTAATATATTTCAGGGGAGAATTTGCCCTTTGGCTTGATGGAGATCTTTACCATGGAAGAAGCCATTCTTGTAAAACATTTGGGAATCATACGCTTTCTAAGAAGGAAGATTTCTTTATCCAAGACATTGAAATCTGGGCTTTTGAATAAATGTAATGCTCTCTGTCTTAGCAGGATAATGGCCCAAACCTGACATGGACAAGCATTCTTTGGAAAGTTCAAGAAGCAATACAATGTAACATGTCACTCGTGCTTTAAAATTAATTGTATCACCATTTTTTACAGCTATAATTTTGGAATTTATTTTTAAAATCATGTTTCTGTCCCAGGGTTTTTTTAGGTTTAGACCATGGTGTGGGTCCATGCAGTATAACAGCGTGGGTTTTGTCAGAATTTTGGCAACCTTTTAATCATAGTGACCACCTCATCTACAATCCATGTTATCTCAGTCTCCTAATCGGATGGTGCTCTTTCTTTGAATTTTTTAGTTTATTATTTTTAAAACTATATTGATTGTTTTACTAGAGCAATCTAATTGGGACATTGAGAGAATGAAGACTAGATAATGCTGTGAGGTATCTGTGAGGTTGGCACAGGTGACTGTTGGACTTGTCAGTTTAGTCATTCTTGTGAAGGAAAAACACATGCCAAAATAATGCATATTTCATAAACCACTGAGTTCTAATTTTAATTCACACTACAACATTCTTTATTAATTTTGTAGGCATTCTCAATTTCATTTTAATAAAAATGAAATTTGAAGAGAATTCTGATTGTAATAGACCACAGTGCACATGATCTGCAGGTTTGGGCATATGATTTCATGTTTGGATTATCTGATAAAGTTTTAAAATACAAAGGGGAATGAGAACTTGATGATTCTATTGGATTTAATATATCAAGTGAGAAAATATACTATTTACATATTTGTAGCTTAGCAGGGCATTATCATAAGTACAAAAACTATGAAACAGATACATATTTCTTCAACATATTGTGTCAGATATACTGTTTTATAGTTCTGTTGTTTTAGCCTTATTGCATATCAACTCCCAAAATATAGGTTCCTGTTCAAAAGGAAAAAAAAAAAGTGTGTTTTTTTTGAGTGGTATATATTATAAACTACCATTAGCATTTGCTGTTATAAAAGGGCAATGATTATAGTAGACAATATTGTAACTCAGTAGACTTGTTGAATATGCAAACTTACTGTCAAGTGACCTCAAAAAAAAAAAAAAAAAAAAACCGAGATAGAATATACTAGTAGTTCTTATCCTCTTTTGTAGGAAACCAATAATATGCCATTGTGGCAGTCACTCATCAGTTAATTTCAAAGCTTCATGTTATGCAAAAAAAATCCTGCTGTTATACATGTGACAGTGACCTTGTGCTGAAATTTCAGCTATTCCAGATAAACATTGTATATTACCTTGTAAATTAATGTTTAAAGGTAGTTTTGTTCTTATAGAAAGTGTCGATTGCCAGGTTGCTTATAGCACTTTAAATTATTCTGAAAAGGAAATTATAAGCCAAATATGTTGGCTTTAGTAGTTTTAGTTGTATAGGACTTGACTATATTTAGATCTTTTGAAAAGTTTAGATAATTATCTAAAGAAAGCATAATGCTAATGGAAAAGAAAATCTGATCTATTTAATATGCTATCGCTGAATATGAATAGAAATGTGGGCATCATTTCCTTGTCTATGTAAAGCTATCTCATTATAAGTTAGTAACAGTATATAGATTAAATGTTTACAATATAGAGAATTGTAAATAAAAATATATCATTTTTCCCCTTTGGTCTTCCACAGCAGTATTATTGTCTTTGTGGGGCTGACTAATCATTAAAAAAAAAAAAAAATCCTGTATTGGATTTCAGTTACAATAAGGTCCTGGTCGTGTATACCAAATAAAATTAAATACTTAAATACAAATTTGAGTTTGGAATTTATTGAATAATCAAATTACTTTCATATCTAAGAAGTCTTTGATTAAGCTTTCTACTGTGGTTTATGTGTAAAAAATGCTTCTGATAGTTTTGGGTGGTGGTGGTAGTGGTGCTGGTAATAGTAATGATGGAAGGATGTATTCAAGTAGAGAGAACAACATAGTTTAAAAAATGAGAAAGTGAGGTCGGACTCCCTGCATGGAGCCTGCTTCTCCCTCTGCCTGTGTCTCTGCCTCTCTCTCTGTGTCTCTCATGAATAAATAAATAAAATCTTTAAAAAAAAATGAGGAAGTGAGAGGGCACTTAACCTGTGAAGAAGTGCAAGTCCTTTGCTATTTTTAGATTATGTTGTTTTCTCTTTTGATGGGGAGTGCATAGGAAGGTAGAACTTATACAATAAAGAGTTTTATAATGTGCATTGCCAAGAAATGTAGTTTTTTTTTTTTTATCTCATAGGAACAATTAAGAAAATTTGAGTAGAAGAATGACACGATCAAGTTTACACTTAGGAAAGATCTCTGAAAATTAGATTGGTAAAGAAAAAAATTAGAGACCAAGAGGCAAACAAGTCTGTTATACAGTCCAGATAAAAAAGGATAAGGCCTGAATAAGAATTGTAGCAATGATGATCAGGAAGGAGGCATGGGGGGGGGGAGGGGGGAAGGCATGGATTTGAAAGAGATTTAGTAATTAGTTAACACGATATCATTATTTTTTGTCAGAAGGAGGTAAGGATAGCTCTTAGGTATTTTACTTAGCAACTGAGTATATTACCCATTGATATGAATGATGGGCAAAAAAGGGAAACAAGCAGCAGACAGGGAAATTGTTAGTTATGAGAAATTAGCTAATGGTGGGGGGGGTAATATTTTGTTCTGATAAAAAGATTTTAAAATCAGCACATACAGGTAGATGTTGAAGCCATAACCTACAAGTGAAATGCTCTTGGAGATTATAGACCGAGTGAAAAGAAAGAGCTCTTGAGATAAATTCAGGGGTATGGTACTAAATTAAGTGATAGAAGAAAAGACTCTTAAACTTGCATTTCTAGAAACTAGAATAACAACAAACCTAATGAAAATAAAAGGTGGGACAAAATGAAGATAGGAACAGAAGTCAATAAAATTTATGCAAATATCCAAGACAGAAAATCTGATAATAAAACTGTAAACCTCCAGGAAGATGAAGGAAAAAGTACCATTGTTAAGAATTTGAAAGGAGACATTACTACAGAGCCTCTAGACTCTAAAGAGAGAGCATCCTATGAACAACTTTACCTCAGTAAACTTGACAATGTAGGTAAAAAGCATTTTGGAAAATGGACTTTGCTAAACCTGACCCAAGAAGAAATACAATTTTTGAATACAGCAGAATTTGAACTTATTAATTAAAAAGGAATAGTCCACATACACACACAACAAAACCAGGCCCATATGGTTCCACTGGGTAATTATTTCAAGTATTTAAGGAAAAAAAGTCAGTCTTAGATGAACTTTTCCCAGGGTAGTGAGAAAAGAACTTCTGATACTGCCTTTTGAGGCCAGCATGATCTTGATACCAAAACTTTAACAATCCTTACAAGAATATAAATTTCTAAAATAGTCTCATATGAACATAGACATAAAATAACCACAAATCATGGGATGCCTGGGTGGCTCAGCAATTGAGCGGCTGCCTTTGGCTCAGAATGTGATCCCAGGATCCAGGATTGAGTCCCACATCAGGCTCCCTTGTGGGGAGCCTGCTTCTCCCTCTGCTTGTGTCTCTGCCTTTTTCTCTGTGTCTCTCCTGAATAAATAAAATATTTTAAATAAAAAAAAAACACCAAGTCAGCCATTTATAAAAGAATAACCAGATTAGATTAAGTTTATTCCAGTAAAGCAAGAGTAATTAACATTTTTAAACGTACCATTTACCACATTTATAGAAAAAAGTTTTTCATGATCATCTCGCTAGAAATATTGGAAGCTTTTGGTTAATTTCAATGTCGGTCTATGATCAAACCTTGGCAAACTAGGGAAGAAGGGCTCTTAATCATTAATGATTTAAAAAAATTATTCTTGAAAAATACACAGAAAGCATTATCTGTAATAGTGATTTATTGAAAATTTCCTCCTAGAGATAGGAAATCTGACAGTGATAACTGCTATCACCACTTCTATTCAACATTGTTCTGAGAGTTTTATCTAATGGAAAAGCAATAGAGAAAAGACATAAGGATTAGGAAGGAAGAACTTTAAATGTCATTTGTATATGACATGATTGTGGACATGGAAAATTCCAAAAGATCAAACTTAAAATTGAATTAATTAATTTGAATTTGAATTAATTAGTTGATTATGGTCACTAAATCTGAGTTCGATATAAAGACTTCATTTTCATGTACAACTAACCATTAGAAAATGAAGCCTAGAATATTGCCATTTGTAATACCTTTGAAAACACTGGATATATAGCAAAGAAAGACCCCCGAAGGAAGGATATACTGTATTCATGACTGGAAGCAATATTGAAAGAGGTCCCGTCCTCCACCCGTCCTCCAAGTCAATCCATATTGATAGTGAAAATCTCATCCAGCTTTATTTTTGGAAATTAAGCTGATTCTGTAATTTATGTGGAAATTTAAAGAGACAGAATAGCCAAGAAGAATGAGGCTGTGGTCTTGAATGCCAGATACCATGACCTATTAAAAAGCTGATAAGTATTACAATGTTGTATCGGTCAAAGGATTTACAGAGGAAAGTACCAAAATCAAGTGTCCAGAATTTATTTTTTTGAAAAGATGACACTTGCTTAGTGGTGCTGGATTAATTAGATATGTGTATGGAACAAAAAATCTTGATCTATCTCACACCACATGCAAAAATTACAGATTATAGAACTAAATGGAAAAGGTAAAAGCAAATAAAGCTATTAGTTTTATTTTTTTTAAAGATTTTACTTATTTATTCAGAGACACAGAGAGAGAGGCAGAGACAGAGAGAGGTTGAAGCAGGCTCCACGCAGGGAGCCCGACGTGGGACTCCATCCCGGGTCTCCAGGATCACACCCCAGGCTGCAGGTGGCGCCAAACCGCTGCACCACTGAGACCACCCGAACTACTAGTTTTAAAAATACAGGCTATCTTCATGACCTTGGACTATGCATACATTTGTTCAATGGGACACAAATGAACTAATAGAGGAAAGAAATGAACTCTACTACATTAAAATTTTAAGAACTTTTCATCAGAAAATATTAAAAATGAAAGGGGGAGCAACAGAATGGAGGGTTTCTATAACAACAGCTCTAATCTCAAATACACAATACATAATCGACTACAAATCAGAAAAGTTCGACAAAAAAGACTGGCAATCCCTAAATGTATTAAAAGAGCCAATAAGAGCTATCTTAAAAGGGAATGTAAAGTGGGACAACCTTGGAAATTTTTCTTGGCACTCTCTATTAAAGCTAAGCCTTTGACCAGCAATTTAATGCATTGGTTTATATCCAACAGTAATGTGTACGTTTGTTTACCAAGAGGTAGGTATTAGAATGTTTCCAGAACTATCTGCTTTCTCCTCTCCCTGCTCTCTCCTCTCTCCACACACCCATCCACTCACCTATTATGCTCAATCTAATTCTGTCATACTTTACATATGTATTTGTGTGCATCTCCAAAAACAGGGGTATCCTTTTTTATAACCACAGTACAATGATTGACTGAATTCAGGAAATTTAACGTAATACAATATTTTGATTTAATATGCCATTCATTTTTCAATTCCACCAATGGTCCTAATACTGTCTTTTAAAGCATTATTTTTCCTGATCCCATAATCCAATCCAGGATCCTGCATTGCAGTCCGTTATTCTCTTTGATCTCCTTTCACATGGAAGAGTTCATTAGTCATTCTTTGGGTTTTATGACAGTGATACGTTTGAAGAGCTCAGGATTATGGAATGTCAATCAATGTGGATTTGTCTAAATTTTTCCTATATTTAGGTTATGCTTTTTTTGGCAAGAAAACCGCAGAAGTGATGTCGTGTTCTCTGCATATTAGGATGCACATATGTATATTTATCCCCTTATTAGTGATAATAGCTTCGATTATAATTGATTAATATACTATTCACTTTATTTCTCCACTACTATCATTCTCCTTTTGTAATTAATAAAGAATGTGTCGGGAGATTCTTTAATACCATAGATACTCTATCCCCCAATTTTTCACAATGTTTTGGTATCAATCAAGGATCCTTGCCTGAATTATAGAAATGGTTGCAAAATGATTTTTCTAACTTTCATTCCCAGCACTTTTACTAGTTGACGTTTACTGTAAGAGCTTTCTTTTATCATTTAAGAATATGTATTATTGGTACGAACTAATGGGTTCTTTTTCTTTTTTATTCGAAGTGTTATGATCCATTTTTCTCCTATACTTAACCAGCGGGTGCCCTATCAAATGGACTGCTGGCTGTACAATTCTTCATTTTCTTGAGTGCTTGCCTCCGATACAACAATGTTCCAGATTTTACCTGTACTTCCTGTAATCCAATCCTAGAATCAGCTATTTCTCCAAGTATACATATTTCTTTTTGAGGAGAATGATACTTGAAAATTGGAATATTAGATGTGCTTGTTGCTACTGGGGTGGCATTGCTTCTAGGGCCTTTGAGGAGACAGAAAGTAAATTCACACATCATGAATGCACACTAATACCTCTAGTTGCAATCTACCATTATTCGTCCTCGTCTTCCCTCCATGCTTGTATCTCTCTTCTCCTACAGTGAGGAATGAAAGATATCTGTATATTACTCATTTGCATAATCTGACAATATAGATATTAGTTTCAGAATTGTTACACCCATACCCTCATAAAAAAGTAGAACATTCCTTTGCAGATTTTTGTCTTTAGACTGAGGATATTTAATCAAAGTACTATATTCAAGAGTTATGTTCATTTCTTTTTTCATCCGATGTGGTTAATCATTTGAAATAGAATTTGTTTATTACTTTTGTTTACATTCCATTTTCTTTCTTTCTTCTTTCTTTCTTTCTTTCTTTCTTTCTTTCTTTCTTTCTTTCTTTCTTTCAGATTCTATTTATTTATTCATGAGAAAGAAAGAGAAAGAGAGAGAGAGAGAGGCAGAGACACAGGCAGAGGGAGAAGCAGGTTCCATGCAGGGAGCCCGACGTGGGACTCGATCCCGGTCTCCAGGATCATGCCCCAGGCCAAAGGCAGGCGCTAAACCGCTGAGCCACCCAAGGATCCCCGTCTTCATTTTTTTTTAATTTTTATTTATTTATGATAGTCACAGAGAAAGAGAGAGAGAGAGGCAGAGACATAGGCTGAGGGAGAAGCAGGCTCCATGCACCGGGAGCCCGACGTGGGATTCGATCCCGGGTCTCCAGGATCGTGCCCTGGGCCAAAGGCAGGCGCCAAACCGCTGCGCCACCCAGGGATCCCCCGTCTTCATTTATTTAATTTTACTTTTTGTATATGTAAGGATTTAAAGGGTTTCAAAGTCAAACTATAGAATCCTGTCTCTTTCAACCCATTTCCCCCCCACCCTACAGGAAGTCAATCTCATTATTTCTGGATATCCTCCATTTTATACACACACACACACACACACACACGTACATATGTAACCCAGTGTGTGTACATTGTGCAGGCATATGTATACACATATATACACACTAAAAATAACTTCTTAGGGATTTTCCTTTTTTTTCTTTAGAGCTGCATCCATTGTGTGGTTGTACCATACTTTGTTCATCCATGTATTGTTTTTCCAGTATTTTACAATTTAATGCACAGTGCATTATGCATATATGTTTTCATACTAAGTTTTATCTTCAAGGAATATTTAAGGAGTGGAATTTCTTGGTCAAAACTAAATTCAATGTAATTTTGTTAAATGCTGACATGCCCCCCCAAATCCGAGCACCCAATGTCATCAGATAATCCTTGTTGGGATGATAGTGAACCATAGTTCTCCGAAAATCTCTAGCCTGAAAGATTAGGTCATATAACGCATTTATAAACTAAATAATTCAACAGACATTAACTGTGTCCTTACTGTGTACTAAGAAATGTTGTAGGTACTGGGGTTGAAAAGTAACATTCTAGGAATCCTAAGGGAGCATCTTCACTAAGAGGCCACGTTAGCATGAGCCAGATGGTCTTCTGCTCCTCTTATCCCTGAACAGGGTGACTTAATAAGTACTGCAATCCTTCCCTGAGCACAAGTTCCCATGGACTCAAAATTTTGGTTTATAAAGAATTAGCCCCACATTGTGTGAGAACCAGCACCTGATAGACCTGTTGCTGGTATCAAAAAAAGAAGTAACACGAGTTTGAGAAGTTCAAAGTGGAAGGCAAAGAGCATAGATGCAGCCCCACCTTGCATGGAAAGAGAAAACTCAAACACAGAACTTCCCTCCTGTTGCGGGCGGGTGGGCAGAATGGTAAGAAGGTGAACTGGGGAATCAGGAAGTCGTAAAACTTCGTTATAAAAGTTGAAAGGCATCAAACATTTAGTGGTCCAGACAGAAGGGGTTTTTCAAAAGTACATTTCAACTGCCCCAAAATTCTTTAAACATCTTACTGAAAGTTTGGAAAAGAAAAATTCTGAAGATTTGGAAACCAAGTGTATACTGCTTATAATTGGGCATTTAAAATTACCATTGGTGAAATGCTATTGATGGTGTATATTTATTTCATGTGTAATTTTCATATATTATTTTGAGAACTATAAATATCTACGAGGACTTTTGCCATCTGAGTTCTACTTATCTTCTTCTTTTTTTTTTTTTTTGTATCAAAGCTCTGTTTTCAACTATAGATTTTCTTATCGTGGAGTTTTTAGGATAAAATTCTGTCACAAAGCAGGCATTTTCCTTTAAGGGAACTAGCTTTCTGACTTCCCCTTACTCAGAGAAGTGTTAATGTAGGCTCTCTGAGAAGATTTTCTAACTCCATCCTCAAATTCCAACAAGTTGAAATTTGGAATAATCTGCATCAGTACTTGCATAAACTGTTATTGCCCAGAGTTGAATATGAGGAAATTTTTTTGAAGCCTTGGTCTAAATATTCCACCAATACCAGAAGCAACCCAACTTGCACTCTATAATTTTGTTGAATTAGAAACACAAGAAAGTGGCATTGTGGAATATAACATTAAAATAGTAATATATAAACAAGAACAGAAAATATAGAAAATATCTTTTATTCTTGTGCATGACTTTGAATGTTGACATAAGTTTCACTGTGATAGAAGTGTACATCTTATATGAAATTCTATTTAGAAATATTGGTCATTAACTTGTAATTTAACAAATCTATTATGGAAACAAAAATGTACATCCTTCTTTAAGAAGATATTGGAACTTTCAGTTTGAAAGAGAATCATACATGAAAACAAAGATAATTCCTATAATAGTTTAATCTATACCTTATATTAAATCTAACAACTAACAATTATGAGTGTCTACTATCTCGAGGTGTTATAATTTGACATTAATTTCTGTAACATGAAAGTACTATATTATGCGCTTTCAGTGAATTCAGTAATTATTACCACACTTTTTATCCAGTTTGTTTTTAGCATTTCGTAAGACACATTAAATCCGAGAAAAAGGGATCCCTGGGTGGCGCAGCGGTTTGGCGCCTGCCTTTGGCCCAGGGCGCGATCCTGGAGACCCGGGATCGAATCCCACATCCGGCTCCCAGTGCATGGAGCCTGCTTCTCCCTCTGCCTGCGTCTCTGCCCCTCTCTCTCTCTCTCTGTGACTATCATAAATAAATTTAAAAAAAAAATGTGTTTTAAAAATAAATAAATAAATAAATAAATCCGAGAAAAAATAACAAGTAACAGATAAATGCCCACTAAACTTCTCTGTCATCATATTAAACAGCTTTTTTCACTTTGGCAAAATGAATATTGCCATTTTATGACTTTCAGATATTTCATAAAGTTTGTTAGAGCATTAAGAAAATTAAAATAGCTCAAATCTGTTTCTAACTTACCAATGATTCTATCAGATTCTTCTACACTGAATATTCTACTTCATTGTAGAATTTTCTGTATTCCTACTTCATTGTATATTGACATAAATGTAAGCAGCATGGCACATTAAGGTTTTGAGAAAAAATAAACTTCTCCAAGAAGTCCTAGAAAGACAGGTCATTCTGAATCTCTCACCTGTGCTTTACTTTCACAGTGAAGGTAAAAAGGTAAACATACTGCCTTCTCTTTTAGCTTTAAAACACCAGCAATGTTTGTTTTTATGTAGTTTGTGAAAATCATACAAAAGGATGATTAACTCCTATTGGAAATCTTTTAAATTCCCAGCTCACTGAGAAATTTCAGCAATTTCAACATCTTACTTACTTTTTATTTATGTGTTTATTTTATGTGATGCTTTGATAGAAATAATAGTATAAAGTCAAGCTTCTTAGAAAATGTTTAGTTTTGCCAAACTTAACAGTATCCTTTCCTTCAAAATGACACGTCTTAATATATTCTGCTAATGTTTACCTAGAGTTAGCATTTTCTTAGATTTAGTAATTGTTTATTTAAAGATCTATAATAATTTCTGCAATTAATAGCCAAATATTTTTGCCTAAAGGTTAAGTAGAATTTCAAATATTTATGCTATTAATTTTTATTTATTTATGATAGTCACACACAGAGAGAGAGAGGCAGAGACATGCTATTACTGTATACTAATAACATTCGACATGCCTTCTGACATGCTGTGTGAGTGCTTCCTCAAAATCTTCAAACTTCCTCAGAAATAGAGTGCCAGAAAGTCATTTATGTAAAAACTGTTTAATATTTACTAACTTATTACAGAGCAGTTTGTTTTTTAATTTTTACTACATTAGTGTTTAGCATTAAGACAACAGTGGGTCAAGTCAGGTGTTCGTGTTGAAGGTTCACTGGAGTAGAGTAATCACAACATGGTCGTCTCGGCCTTGCCATAACATCTCTCCTTCGAAGTCAACCAGTCCATGCTTCCTGGCCCGCATGAGAATGCCCACTACTTTATCTGAAATACGAACATATCTGTCAAAGAGATCGCCAAAAGTGACCTGGATCTTGCCATCTCGCTTTTGGTGGGCCATTGTACGGATGATGAAGCACAGGTCCATGATCTCTCTGTAGATGTGCTCCTCGGCTCGCTTGGCCCTTTCTGCGGTTCTGGTTCCCTCCTTGGGACGGCCATAGCCTTCATCCCCTTTGTGCAGGCGGGTGGACATGGCCAGCTGATAATCGAATTCTTCACTGAAAGGATTGAGCTTCTGGGATTGTATGTGTTCATCGGCCCATTGTTGCCATCTCCCTTTCAGGTCATCCACTTGGCTATATTTCCGCTGGGCCTTGCAGCTGAGTTTCTCTGTAAATCTATTCGCCCTTAAGGGAAAGAGGGTGAAGAATCAAGATACTGATATTTAACATCCAAGTGTTGCTTTCTCTTTGTACTGCCTGCACGTAGGCAACTTAATGTAAGTCTATTTTTTTCATTATTAACAAAATATAATCACAACATAATTCGAAATGAAAGAAGAAAAAGTATAACCGTCACACCATTCTTTCTTTTTATTTGAGGATAGTTGACAACTACATTGTTCTCATTTTGGTACACCATAAAAATATATTAAACTCTACTTCAAGAAAAAAGCTTCTTTACACAAATATTATGTAATATGTATGTCTTAAAGTTGCAAGCTGATAACATTTTAGAATTGGAGTCCTATAAATGCATTAAGGAAACTATTTTGTATGGGACTTCAGAAACCAGTTATTTCAAAAAAATAAGACTTATTATACTAGCACATATACATTGTGTATTATTCACTTATGTATACATAGATATGTGTAAACCATATATGGATTTTGAATGAGAGCATATTTATACTAGTATCAATGATGTGCCTCAAATTTTGGAGTATCAAGTTGTATAGGTGGAAGATGATTGCTAGCAATAATAACATTTATTGAATACTTTGTGCTGGTATTCTTCTAAATGCTTTTCATTAATATTTCTATAACCATTCTGTGAGATAGGTGCAACTATTCTCACTTCCCAGATGGGGAAGCTGAGGTCAGGGTGGTTAAGTAACTTGCTTAAAGTCACAAACCTGTTAAATGATAGTTGTGGAATTTGAACCAGGCCTGTGTGTAACTACTGTGAAATAATGTCCTAAACCAGGGGCAAAGGTAGTTTTAAACACCAGTTGTCTGAGGCTAAAGTCAATACTCTTCCCACTGTGCAGTGATGTCTGTCACTCATCATGCAGGTACAGTGTCCAAGAAGTAGGTGAATTGTGTTTCAGATGTGTGTGTGTGTCCTTGCAATTTGGACTGCATTTTCTTATTTAAAAAAACCAACCGCCTTGAACAATGTGGACCAGAAGTATCATGAAGGTACAGGCCTAATTTTAAAATCAGTAAAATTTATCTTTAAAAGATTTCTCTGTCTTTTCTATAGTTCCAATCTCCTCGACTCTTTTTCTCGGGTCTCTTTGCCTTCACAAGTAAAATATAATTCTTGGATTATCTAAAAGTCACAGATTTGTATTCCTCATTGTTACAAGTGACCCACCCTTCCTCTCCCCAATACCAAGTGGCCTCATGTCTGGAAGCACTGAGATTGGAGATACAAACACTCACTTCAGTTGTTCACATGAGCAGCAGGTCTCAGCTAAGTAGCCCTGCTATCCAAACTCTCACAATTTTTATTCAAAACCCAGTTACAGGTCAGATGTGGGTATTCTTCACTATCCAGTCTCACACTTCCTTCCTGAAATCTGGTTAGCCGATGCAGGAAACGCACAGACATGGATGGGGAGACACCTATACTCATATTAGCATTTTCAAAAGAGGAATAACAGCCACTAGATGGCAGACTTTCACTAATTCCCAGGTTTTGTGTGTTCAAAACTGCTTGCTTTCAGTTTCATTATTACAAGAGAGCTCAAACTAGATATGGTTTAACACTGATACATAGAACACTGATACGTATAGCACTTCTCTTCTTTGTAGCCACATAAACAAAAATATATGGCCAAGTTAAGTGGGAAAAAGCACATAAGAAACCGTATGCACAGTTACTGCAATTTTTAAGTCACATATATATGGAAAAGTGCTAGGAATTTCACCACACTGAAACCGGATGGATTTCTCTCAGCCCTGCTGGTCCTCACTATCCCCTGCCTCTCCAGAGGCTGTCCCTGTTCAGCTTCCCAGATATAGGCTGTTTGATCTCATTATCAGATGATAGCAAACACCTTTTCCCCTTAGAACCATGGCAATACGTGACAGGCATAGCCTTGAATAGCAAACTCAAGCCCATCCTAGCGTAACCCAAAGCTCATACCAGATTTGAAGCAGGGACATCCTGCAAGAGAAGAGATTTGAAACATCTCAGAAGAAAGTGAAAAGAATAGTTTGTTGACTCATACTTGTATCTCCCAAGTGTCAATTGCAGTTCTGTCCTATATTATAAAATGTAATACAGTTGTCCACAATTATTCACAGTTTCACTTACCCATGGGCAACCATATTCAGGAAGTAAATGATCATCCTTCTAATGAGTCATCAGAAGGTCAGTACAAGAGTAGCCTAATGCCATTATCACGGTACCTACATCATTCACCTCACTTCATCATGTAGGCATTTTTTTTTTTCTTTTCTTTTCTTTTTAAAGAGAGAAAGAGCACACACAAACAGGTAGGGGCAGAGGGAGAGGAAGAGAGAGAATACCAAGTAGGTTCCATGCCCAGTGTGGAGATTGACATGGGGCTCATTCTCACAACCCTGAGATCATGACCGGGGACAAAATCAAAAGTCAGACACTTACCTCACTGAGCCACTCAGGTGCCCCTCCTTATGGAGGTTTTTTATCATCTCACATCATTCCAAGAAGAAGAGTGAGTATAGAACAATAAGATATTTTGAGGGAGAGAGACCACATTCATATACTTTTATTATAGCACAATGTTATAATAATTCTATTCTATTATTATTGTGGTTAATTTCTTACTGTGCCTAATTTCTAAATTAAGCTTTTTCATAGATACATATATTAGGAAAAAGCATAATATATATAGGGTTTTTGTATTTCCTGCAGTTTTAAGCATTCACTGAAGGTCTTAGCACCCACAGATAAGAGGTGGGAGGGTACTGTAAATCTTCCCTTTAAGGAGCCCCTGCGCATGTTGGCATACTTTCCATCTTTTATCAAAGTATTTATGACACTTAGTCTGTGTCAAAGTTTAAGGTACTTATTGGATAGTCAATAATTTTTTTAAAAAAGTAAATAGACATTAAAAGACATTCTTGAAAATAATCAGTAATACAAATGTGAATATATGGTAAAATTCTAACCATATAAAATGCATACACATTTAGGATGAAGAAATCGGTGGCATGTGCATGATTGAAAACAATTGTCATTATCCAGATGGCAGTTGAATTTTTTCATTTTTTAAAAATTATCTTTTCTATTGATACCATATTGATTTTATAATTTAAAGCAAAAAAAAAAAAAGGAAAATATTCAAATCAGCCTCCAAAGGAAACTTATTTAAACTGCATGTTATATGGCTCTCTGATTCCCTGATGTAGGGATTTTTTCTCTCTAATTTGCATTAGGAACTTAGAGTCCCTGAGTTTTGAAACTCTATGTCATTAGGGATAAGGTTGAGTTTGGCAAGACAATAAATCTCTGAGGAAGTGAAGGATTTATCTTCTAAAAAAGCACCTCCTAAATCTTAATGTCCATTTGTTATATCGTCAAATTGTAATTTCCAGTAATAGTAGAGAAGAAAAGCAAAGGAATGGGTCTAATAAGCGAGAATTAGAACATAGGTTATAAAAAATGAAGTACCAGGAGGAAATACACCTTAATGAGTATTTGTCTCTATCTTATAAATGTTCTGTATTGTTTTTGTATTTCTGATTTCTAAAAAGTCTGAAAGTTAATGTTTAAATCACGATTAGAAAATCTTATACCTTGAATATCTTCTTGGTCAATGAACATAAGAAACGATATACTAGTTTATCCTGTTTTTTTTTTTTTTATCTTCAAGTAAAAATGTGAATAATAGCTTAGATTGAGATTTAGAAAAAAAAATCTAGCTTAAATTTGTAGAAAGCAAAGCCAAAGACTGGCATCACATCCATATTTTAGGATGGTAATATTTCATCTAAATTTGTCTTCTTAGTTTCTTCATTCTTAGTAAACAGAATTTCTTGTGGTGAATCAAATATTTCCCTTGTCCAATTATGTACAAAGTCACTAATTCTACCAAACATTGTAAGTGTTCTAATTGGAAAGTGTATATTCATTCATTGAGATAAATTCTGAAATTTATTTTTGGTCATCTTTTTTAAAAGATTTTATTTATTTATTCATAAGAGACACAGAGAGAGGCAGAGACATAGGCAGGGGGAGAAGCAGGCTCCCTGTGGGGAGCCTGATGTGGAACTCGATCCCAGGACCCAGGTGCCACCCAGGTGCCCCTTTTTTTTGTCATCTTTAAAAATGGCATCAATTTGAGTGTTGCTTTCTCATGTGAATATGGGCTTTTCAGCAATGTATTGAGAATATAGGAATTAATTGTATCACAGTTTTATCATTTTGGAGTAATAATTATGTGGATGAATTGTTAAAAATTAATAAACCCAACAGGAAATAAAAGCTCTGAAAGGTATATTTCAAACTTAACCAAGTTCACTGGCACTGGAAAAGCTCTGGTAGGTGGCCTTCACCTGCATCACCAAACAATGCTTCAAAATGTCATGGGGCCCAGAGGTGAAATTTTCTGGTTCTAAGTCTTAGATCTGCATGAAGAAAGCAGAAATCCGCTTTCGTGGCCCCACCTCGTAGACTCTCCTGTGGACGGAGTATTTCTCCTCTTCACCTGGGAACGTCTCTCTGTCAGTTGAGCAAATAATTTCTGCCACCCTTTCCAACTTCCCAGGGAGGTGCTGGGGAGAATTTGCTCATCTGTGCATTGGTTTGCTTTCTCCTCTCCACAGGAAGGATAACCAATTTGACTAATTGGAAGCATGCCATTCAGAGGGTCACATTTATCTCTGCCTATTATCAATCAGGTTTGAGAGCCAGGCCTGTGACTCCACTTGCAGATTGGTCACTGTCCTCAGAGTCCATAGAAAGGGTCCCATGCTCTAGAATTGGGGTCAAATAGCAAAAAGCCATACTTTGGCCTCCATTTCCAGCAAAGTCCTTCAATACAGTTGTACTCAGACCTTACACTTTGGGTGTTACTAGATTCTGTTAATGAAGCTGACACTTTGATCTCCATTTTGGTTTTTTGAGTCTGTTTTCTACTGAGAGAATCAGCCTAGCATAGTGGTTAAGAACTCTGTCATCAGCCTTCCCAACTTCATCACTTACTAACTCTACGACTTGGATACATTTCTTAATGTCCCTGTGAGTCAATTCCCTTCTCTATAAAATAGCATTCTTATTCTCAGCTATTATTATTTTTGCTGAATATAACTTGGAGGAGAAGATGAATAGATGATTGGCACTTTAATATTATACCATTAATGTACAGGTGAAGGATGCAGTTTCTTTTGTCTAAAGGAGCTGGAGTGAACAAGTCATGTAGCTATACAATCAAAACACTCAATATTTTTTAAATAAAGCATAAAATAAAACTAATTTCATAGTAAAACCTAGTTAGCAAAACTCTGTTAGTAAAGAATATCTCTACTTTTTACCAAACCTAACTTGTTTGATTTTGTTATCCATGGAAATTCTTAACCACCCAAAAAACTTTCTTTTTACTTAAACATTCAGGATACATAATTTTCTCCCTATTGGTAGATATGGGTAAAGAATAAAAATAAATGAACAAATCCTCCTTTCATATAGGCTTACTCAATAATGCCATGCTCATTTCTCAAGCAGTACTTGAGAGTCTCATCAGGCTTCTGCTGAAGCTTCCTGAGCACAGCTAGGATTACCGCTGACATTAAGAGATGCTGTTCCTGCACACGACATTCTGGTACCTTGTGTACTCTATGACCAAGAAATGAACCAAAGAAGGAAAGAAGAGATTTAATCCCACCCCTGCACCCCAACCCTGAGGATCAGTCTCCTAGCAGCCTGTAGGGTTGGGATCACCAGGAATGGCCCCTTGCATTATAATGCCTAGAACGTATTTAGGAGCTCCTCTGGGTCCATTGCTTTGCATAATTAATATCAAAATAACTCTGTGGGTTACATCTATTTTTTAGATGAGGACAAAGACATAATTTGCCAAAGTAACCATGATTCAAACCTAACTGTCTCTCATTCAAAGCTTATGCACCCCTCCATCACACTAAGAAGGTGTCCACGTACATGCCTGATTTTAGGAACCTGAGGAGGGTCCTGTATGTGCGCCCTCACTTCCAGGTGAAACAGTTGAGAGTGTGGTGAAGAGAGTGAAATCAAGAGCAACATTGCCTGGTTCAAATCACATAGGCTTTACAATCTTATACAAATTCTTTACTATATCTTTGTCTTATGTCCCCATCTGTCAAATGTGGATATTAATTATACCTACCCATGACAATACTGTGAGGATTAAATGAATAAATATATGAATAAACATTGACCCCCAGCTGTCCCCTTCCTACCTCTAGCCAATCCAAAGTACACTGACAGATCTTCACTGTGACATCCTCAATCTTTATTCTGCTGGGTTCTATTCTTCCATTTCTAGCAAACGCACACCCGCACACACACATGCACACCCAAAATCCACAAGGCCTGACATGGTTCCATATTTCCTGGTAGGATAATTATTTCTGATGATGAATTTCTGTATTAATATAAGTAGAGCACAAATCCAAATCTCTCAACACATCTTCAAAGCACTGCAGGGAGAGGTAGCACCAAGTCTGATTTCTAAACATTGCATTTGGAGACAGGCACATCTCAGCTTTGTCACTAACTTACTGGGTAAACTTGCCCTCAGAGCTTTAGTGCCCTCATCCCTAAAATGGAATAATAATACCTGCTTCATAGGATCATGAGAATTAAAAGGACAGAACATGTAAAATGCCCATGGCAAGCACTAAATGCATGAAGGTTGTTATAATTATCTACATTTGCCGTTTCAGTTTTCTTGAAAGCATGGGATGTCATAGTTCTAATTCTTTCAAAACACCCTTAAAGTCACAAACTGTGACATATTTTTGTCAAATTGGGTCCTCAGTTTTGTTCTTTACTTTGTTTCATAAAGTTTAAAAACATACCTATACATCTAATATTCCCAAAGGGAGTCAGTTTGTAAGCATTCATCATATCAGAGACTTTTCACATATTTTGGTTTTTTTTCTTTCTTTCTTTCTTTCTTTCTTTCTTTCTTTCTTTCTTTCTTTCTTTCTTTCTTTCTTTCTTTTTTCTTTTCACATATTTTGATAGTCTATGGTTGTGGAGTGAAATAGCCAGACTTTCTATTGTGTGTGGTGTCTTAAAGTATGTACTTTTTTGTCTGAATAAGTGTATCAATTTGACTCAGTGTTTGCGTGCACGCGTGTGTGTGTGTGTGTGTGTGTGTGTGTAGGTGTATGTATCTGATATCTAAAAGTTTTAGGGTTGTGGTATTTTAATGACTTAGCTTTAATAGCATCTCTGTCTTTGTTTAACAACAGAACAAACTCTTTCTGAAAGTGTGAAAAATTGCCAAATAATAGACTCTCTACGAATAATAATAGGTTTTATACATGGAGCATATGTGGCAGGTAGTGTGCTAAATTCTTGGAAGCCTTAATCTCAGTTACTTCTCCCAATACAACAGAATTCATCCCAAAAGGTCACTGCTGCTATCATTTTACAAAGGAGGAAATGGGCTTAGAAAAATAATCTCTGTGACGGGGGGGTAGGAGGTGAGAACATTTAAGATCTACTCTCTTAGCCACTTTCAAGTATGTAATACAGTATTATCAACTATTGTTGGGGCAGAGCTGGAATTTGAACTTGGGTCGTCTAACATCAGAGGCTACTCTCAAATTGGATAGCAGCCTCCCACCTGTTTACAGGGTCATAGAGACGTGTGTCCCACATGCACTATGTGGGTAGATGTGTCTCCTGATAATACTATGGACTGATTTGAGACAAGGGAAACGTTTGCCCAGTCCTAGTCTACCAGCACTAGTCTCCACTTCTTTTTGACCCCAGCTGTCCCCTTCCTACCTCTAGCTAATCCAAAGTACGCGGACAGAAGATCTTCACTGTGACATCTAGTCTTTTTTTTCTAAGCCCATTTCCTCCTTTGTAAAATGATAGCAACAGTAACCTTTTGGGATAAATTCTGTTGTATTGGGTGAAGTAATTGAGATTAAGGCTTCCAAGAATTTAGCACACTACCTGCCACATATGCTCCATGTATAAAAGCTATTATTATTCATATAGAGTGCATCATATGTGCATCCTAGTCTGCACTTTTTCTGCAGAGAAATAAGCCAATTTGCTACTCATCACGAAATTTATTTTAAAAATGTACCCAACACAGACATCCTTCTCTGGGGGCTTCACCTTTGTTGAGGCTAAAACTTGAGTGTTTGGTTCAAAACATTAAAGAAACAAAAGAGTTCAGGCCCTTGACCCAGAAGTCCGTGTCTAGCTCGGCACTGCTCCTTTAGCTCAGGAGCATGCCTTCCCTGCAGGACCTTGCGGCCTGCCCAATGTTTAAGATTTTCACTCTACCATTGGTAACATTTCCCTGCCCCAGGCCCCCTGGCTGGTTGGGGCTCAAAGGCAGTATAAGGAGCTGGAGGGGGGCATTCACTTACTGGGAAGGCAAGGGGCGTTTGATTCTGGTGGCGACCACCTGCTCTCCATCCTGCTCGGGCCTCTCCTCAGTCTCCCCTCCGTAGCCACTGTCCTCTGTGTCTATGCTGTCACTCCTCCACTTGGGCCCATCCTGTTCCATCTCTTTCCAGCCTTTGGTCAGCTCAGATACCAGGTTGGCACATTTTCTCCTCCGTGTCGGGGAGCCATGGCTGTGGAGCATTCTGTCAATGTCATTTTCTGGCTGCCCAGCTCCAAGCATGTCGCCATCCTCGTATCTATGGCTCAGATGGCTCACATCACCTCCTCTCTCATAAGCTTTGCTGACAACTGTCTTGGTCACCTCTTTCCTTTTGATATGAGAGACTTCAGAGGCTTCCTCAGAGCTTTGTCCATCTCCATGGCCCTCTGGCTTTTGGGAGGGAGACTTCAGGGTGCTCTGAGCTTTCTGCTGGGGTGTGGGGTAGATCACTGGCTTTGGAGCTTGCGGTGGGTCTTGGGCTCCTCCCGGCTGCCAACCTGCAGGCTCTTGGGCCTGCCTGGTGCTGTTCTCATTTGCCCACTGCTGCCAGCCTCGGGCCAAGTTGATAACCAGGGTGGCTGTGCGTACCTTCCGGAGGGCACGCTTGGCTGGGCCCTCTTCTCTTGCCTTTTCTTCCGGAGCCATGCCTTCTCCTCTCTGCTGGGAGCCTGGGAGTATGGACCATGGAGTGCCGAGATTTAAATAGAAGCAGAGTGTGTGTGTGTGTGTGTGTGTGTGTGTGTGTGTGGTGGGGGGAGAGTTTGGTGATAGTGGAAACTATGTTAAACATTTCTTGCCAAGACGTGGTGCCTTCCCCGATGGTGTGCTTTTTTTAAACCCTGACGTCTCCAGTTTCATCACAGCAGAGGGACATCTCTGCTGGGAAAGGACAGTGATATGCACTCCCTTTCTTCTCAAGTGCCAGAGTGGAAACTACTAGATTTGATCATGTGCTCAGCCTTATGTTCTTCGTGACCTTAAAATATGGTCCTACCATTTATAGCATAAAATATGTGCACAAATTGTGCTAGGAATATTATAGGCTTGTTCTCATTTAAATCTCAATATAGCTCTTAATTAGTCCCATTTTATAGCAGAGTACAATGAAATCTAACTTCCTACGGCTAATAATATCTGCAATTCAAACCCACATCTGTCTGATTCAAAACTTGTGCTTTTTATTCTAGTTATCAGAGACCCTGAAGTCCCTTTTTCTTTTGTCTTCACCCCTATTTGATACCTCCTTAGAATCACCTCCTCCAACCTTCATTTTCCAGATGGAAAAAGTGAGGCCCAAATAAGGAGTAGACGAAGGCCAGGTTTTTCAGTCCCAATCTTGAATTGTATAGACAGGTCATATTGATAGAAAGATGAGGATCAAAATTTTGGTCCAATTTTAAATCTTTAAATTAAGACCTACACACATGTTGAACTTCATAGATTATTACTAAGATCTTTTCAAATGTTTTGAAAAAAAATTTTTTTAAAGAGCATTTAAAGACAAAATGAGCAAATGCTATCGGAAGTAATCCTCACCTGACCTTTTGTTTTTAATTACACATCCTTCTTTCACGGGCCTTTAGGTAGATGCAGAAAAAGCCATTCATTCAATTTTCAGAACAAAGGTTGAAATGTAGTTTTTAAAAAGGACTTGCTAGACAGGTTATTTGGAGAGAAAATGAACCATATATGAAGAGTGCTAACCAAATAAAAATGCTCAGGACTCAGCACTGAATAATTTCTTAAAGTAAGACAAAGATATTTTTTTCACACAACAGTTCTTTTTTTTATAAATTTATTTTTTATTGGTGTTCAATTTGCCAACATATAGAATAACACCAAGTGCCCCCCTCAGTGCCCGTAACCTAGTCACCCCCACCCCCCACCCGCCTCCCCTTCCACCACCCCTAGTTCGTTTCCCAGTTACGAGTCTCTCATGTTCTGTCTCCCTTTCTGATATTTCCCACTCATTTTTTCTCCTTTCCCCTTTATTCCCTTGCACGATTTTTTATATTTACCAAATGAATGAGACCATATAATGTCTGTCCTTCTCTGATTGACTCATTTCACTCAGCATAATACCCTCCAGTTCCATCCACGTTGAAGCAAATGGTGGGTATTTGTCATTTCTAAGGGCTGAGGAATATTCCATTGTATACATAAACCACATCTTCTTTATCCATTCATCTTTCGATGGACACCGAGGCTCCTTCCACAGTTTGGCTATCGTGGCCATTGCTGCTATAAACATCGGGGTGCAGGTGTCCCGGCATTTCATTGCATCTGTATCTTTGGGGTAAATCCCCAGCAGTGCAATGGCTGGGTCGTAGGGCAGGTCTATTTTTAACTCTTTGAGGAACCTCCACACAGTTTTCCAGAGTGGCTGCACCAGTTCACATTCCCACCAACAGTGTAAGAGGGTTCCCTTTTCTCCATATCCTCTCCAACATTTGTTGTTTCCTGCCTTGTTAATTTTCCCCATTCTCACTGGTGTGAGGTGGTATCTCATTGTGGTTTTGATTTGTATTTCCCTGATGGCAAGTGATGCAGAGCATTTTCTCATGTGCATGTTGGCCATGTCTATGTCTTCCTCTGTGAGATTTCTGTTCATGTCTTTTGCCCATTTCATGATTGGATTGTTTGTTTCTTTGCTGTTGAGTTTAATAAATTCTTTATAGATCTTGGAAACTAGCCCTTTATCTGTTACGTCATTTGCAAATATCTTCCCCCAATCTGTAGGTTGTCTTTTAGTTTTGTTGACTGTATCCTTTGCTGTGCAAAAGCTTCTTATCTTGATGAAGTCCCAATAGTTCATTTTTGCTCTTGTTTCTTTGGCCTTCGTGGATGTATCTTGCAAGAAGTTACTGTGGCCAAGTTCAAAAAGGGTGTTGCCTGTGTTCTCCTCTAGGATTTTGATGGAATCCTGTCTCACATTTAGATCTTTCATCCATTTTGAGTTTATCTTTGTGTATGGTGCAAGAGAGTGGTCTAGTTTCATTCTTCTGCATGTGGATGTCCAATTTTCCCAGCATCATTTATTGAAGAGACTGACTTTTTTCCAGTGGATAGTCTTTCCTCCTTTGTCGAATATTAGTTGACCATAAAGTTGAGGGTCCACTTCTGGATTCCCTATTCTGTTCCATTGATCTATGTGTCTGTTTTTGTCACACAACAGTTCTATAGAGTTTAGAACTGTATCCTTTCCTCTAATCAATATTTATTTTATTTTGTTTATTTATTCATGAGAAACACACACACACACACACACACACACACACAGAGGCAGAGGGAGAAGTAGGCTCCTCACCGGGAGCCTGATGCGGGACTCTATCCCAGGACCCCAGGATCACCACCTGAGCCAAAGGCAGACAGACGCTCAACCACTGAGCCAACCAGGTGCCCCACCTCTAATCAATATTGATTGAGAGCTACTAAGAGCTTCAAAAAAAATGGCATGAAAGCTCAGTTAATTCTGATGAGGAGACAAATTTATTTAAAAAAATATGTCGATGTCAATTTTTCATCATGTAGGTCATTTACCTCTTAGATTAAGGCAGTTTTGGAGATGATTTAATGCTCTATCTAAAATTTGTCAGATGTGTACCCAAGAGTTCAACAGCATCTGATAATGTTAACTGAAACAAAATCTGTCTTAAGGGGAAATTGGATCACCAGGAAAGAAAACTATTACAAATAAAGATTTAAATCTGAGTCTGAAATTTCTGACATACTTTCTTAAGAATGTAGATATACTGCAGACTGTTTGGTTCCTCTTAGATTCCCTTCATCCCACATGGAATGCCTTGGAAGGAATGGGGTTCTTTAGCAGTGCCCATGAGCTTAGCCCAGGATCAAACTAATTTACAATCATTCAAGGGATTTTTCTGCCTTCCTGTGCACACCTGCTCCACATTCAATTCCGAAAGAGGGAGATGAAGTGAAGACAGCAAGTTATTATTGGTGTTTCAATATTAACAGCACTGCAGTCACTACCTGGGGCTCGGGGCTGTCAGCAGATGGTCCTGGCAAAAAAAAAAAAAAAAAAACTCAGGCAGCTCTTAACAGAATCTGGTCATTCCTTCTGACATTTCACTTCCATGGCAACTGTGGTTCCTCATTTCTGCTTCTCCAGAAGAGAGTTTAAAATTTGTTTCCTCTTTATGTCTCCTTCAGGCATTCCTTCTCTAAACCAAGATCTATATGTATTTTAAAAGAAGTGTTCTATCTTCTTTCTCAACCTATATCTGGATTCTTAAGAGTTCAGTATTCTTCTGTTTTATTTTTTTTTAAAGATTTTATTTATTCATGAGAGAGAGAGAGAGAGAGAGGCAGACATACAGGCAGAGGGAGAAGCAGGCTCCATGCAGGGAGCCTGACATGGGACTCGATCCCGGGACTCCAGGATCATGCCCTGGGCCGAAGGCAGGCACTAAACCTCTGAGCCACCCAGGGATCCCCTCTTCTGTTTTAATAGGAGGTGGAAAAGCAATGAAAATGGAGTCTCAAAGATAAAGATAGAGGGAAATAGTTTACAACATGAGTTTCTTATGAAAACATGATATTTGAAATTGTAGGTGAGGGTGCAAAGCTGATTAATGAAGTAATTACCACCTATGAAGTTTGTCATGAGTGTTAAAGTGTGTTGAAAAAATATTAGATTTTACTTGATTGATATAGGCAATACTTGGGAGGAGGGGAAGGGGTTGTATCTATAGAATTCTTTGCATAATGCACTGAGAAGTCAAGTAGGACCAATATTCGTCATCAGCTATATACTCTTCCTAAAAATACTTCAGGAATCTCTATGTGTGTGTGTGTATCATGAATAAACAAATAAAATCTTTTAAAAAAATAAAAATAAATTTTTAAAAAAGGGCAGCCCGGGTGGCTCAGCAGTTTAGCGCCGCCTTCAGCCCAGGGTGTGATCCTGGAGACCTGGGATCAAGTCCCACGTAGGGGTCCCTGCATGGAGTCTGCTTCTCCCTCTGCCTGTGTCTCTGACTCTCTCTCTTTCTCTATGTGTCTCTCATGAGTAAATAGATAAAATCTTTTTTAAAAAATTTTTAAAAATTAAAAAACAATACTTCAGAAATCTACATTTTCTCAAAGCTCATATGAAGCAATTATTCTATTGATCCTTTCTACATAAACTAATAATTCTTTTACTAGCTCAGTTTCACAAAGTGGGAATAAAAATACTTTAATAAAGAACGAAAAGAATTTCTGATTTCAATTGAATTTACTCAGTGCTCATGGAGTGTACACAGTGGGTGAAGCATGATGGTAAGCAACATGAGACAGGGTAGAAAACTGATCAAAACAGAACTTACTTTCAAGGTTTTCTCAGTCTAGCCAGGATAAGACACACACAACTGTTTTGATAGTTTGGGGAGAGCTACGATAGAAATACAAATAAAGCTTAATGGGATCCTTGAGCACAGCATGTCTGATTTTATTGGAAGGACTTCATAAAAATTTGGTGATCCTTTCTCTGGCTTTTCAAAGATAAAGAGAACCTTAGCAGGTGGAAAAAGGGTCTCTGATCTGTAGAAACAACATGAACAAAGTTACTGAGGAATAAGATACATGGTAGAGTTAGAGACCTTCTGATGGCCTGGAGTAGATATCACAAACTCAAATGCTTGCAGGTTATGTGGGTCACTCAAATGTGTGAAGTGAATTGGATTGGGGGTACAACATGGAGTGGTGAGGACTATGGGCAACTGATGAAGTAATGTTTCAAGAAACATAAGAAGTGTGTATTTTTGCAAAAACTCTCCCAATTCTTTAAATGGTGACAGTTAATACACATACACACACACACACACACACACACACACACAGTCACACACAGTAGTTCTGGGTGAACCAACATGGTATAGCATGTCTTTGGAAGAGATTGCTTGTGGGCACCAGTTTAGGAACTTTATAGAAGAACATACAGTGTCTATGGGGTAAGGATAAAGGGCTAGAGAGCAGTAGGACAGGCCTTTGAAGAAGTGAGTTGGAGCTACATTGTAAACAATATTTTGCTCAGGAATTGGTGTTTTGTCATAAGCAACTTATTGTATCAGTGTGGCATTTTAAACTCAATGCAATCTCAAATTTGCATTACCAAATAATCAGATCTAGAGCTGGTAAAGTGAGGTTTAGATTGAAAAAGATAAAACTAGGGTAGGGAGACTATTTACAGGAGTTACTAAAATAATCTTGGAAAGAACCAAATGAGGATCTGAAAGATTTGAGAGCCACTGAGGGGGACTATCAAAAGAACATAGGGACTAGTTACTAGTTAGTCATGTGGATAATGGGTGTCAAGGATGACCCAGAGATTTCAATTTAAATGATGGGTGTGAGGAAGTGACATTAGCTAGGAAAGAACAGGAAAAGAGGAGGATTTGTAGTAAGAAGGGAAAGTTTCCATCTTGAAGTGAGGAAGCCCCAGGAATGCCTGTGGAGATGTTATGAGTAACCAGGAAAATGGACTCTGCGGTCAAGCATACCCAGTGAAAATCTGGGCTCTGCTGGTTAGCAGGGTGACCTAGGCCATGTTATTTAATTTCTCTATGATTCAATTGCTCCATCTGTAATATGAATATTATCAGAGCATCTACCTCATAGGGTCACAGTGAGGATTAAATGAGTTAACACATGGGAAACGCTTAACACCATACCTGGCACGTGTAATTCCTGTTACATGGCTATTGCTATTCATACCTTGATATTGAGTCATGGTGTTAGAAATTTAAAGCTCCTTAAATAATTCTGTTTGATGAAGGATAGTATTAATACTGCACGCATGGCAGGAGTGAGTCGTCAGATGGGAAGGTCAAGTGGGGTCATTTGTAGGGAATGGAGGCTGTAAGGGAAAGCTTATTTATAGTGTTTTATTTTAAGGTAATTTATAGGCAGTGTCTAAAAGGTTTCCCTCAGCATGATGAGGGGCAGATGAGGTCTCAGTTATTTAGTAATGATAACTCTGTTGAATACAGACTCTTTCCTGGAATCTACTAGAATATAGTGCCCAGTGGTTTGCAATCACTGAGAATCACATCAGAATCTTAAATCATATTGGGATCACCTGTGGGGCTTACAAACTACATATGGTAAAGTGCTAGACCTAGAGACAGGTTTTGGACAGAGTCCTGACACTACCTTAATCTAACATATCATTATAGTTGAGAACCATGGTTCTAGATCCTACTGTGCTGTGGGTCCAACAGAGGCTCAACATGTAGGTTTTAAGAGCATAGTGACCAGTACCCCAGATACTGGGTTCAAGCAGATTGGTTTTGCATTCTGGATCTTCTTTCAAAACTCTGTACCCATGCAGAGTTCATTAATTTCTCTGAGACTCAATTGCCTTGTCTGAAAATGGCAATCATAATTTTTC
This sequence comes from Canis lupus dingo, assembly GCF_003254725.2. Lineage (NCBI taxonomy): Eukaryota > Metazoa > Chordata > Mammalia > Carnivora > Canidae > Canis > Canis lupus. The sequence goes on from NC_064255.1 coordinate 7,763,260, forward strand.
CTGTGTCATTATCATGTTTTTGTAGGATGAGGTCTGTAGGACAGCCTACTTCTCACTACACTGTATAAGGACACCACATGGAAGCTATTCATATTATTGTTACTTACACTGTTATCAAGAATAATGATGCCATCTTGTAAATAAATAACCTAGATTTATAGATTGCATTTCAAATTTCAGTAAGAGTAATGAGTATTAACTTTTACATTATAGACCATAACAGTTTACATATATTCCCAGAAACTAAGGAAAATTTCAGAAAACAAATATCACAAAACCTATTACCAAACTGTAGTCACATTAACTTAATTTAGCAAACAAACACAAATGATTATTACATCTATTTAAATATGAACAATGTTGGTATTTATTTCACCTTAAAAAATATAATCTCTTGACCCCACATATATCCCATTCCTCCACTCCCCTTAACAGTAAAACTCCTTGGAAGAATTGTGTTTATTGCCTGCCTCCAATTCTGTCTCTTGTTTTCTCTTGAACCCAATCCAAACAGATCTTACATTTGCAATTTATTAAAACTACCCTTGTACTGTCACCAATAACTTCCATATTGTGCAATCTAATAGTTATTAGTTCTAAATATACTTGTCCTAACTGCAATATTTGACACATTAGAACAGTCACTCCTTCAAATGCTTTCTTCACTTGACCTCTGGAAAAAAATTCTCTAGGTTTTCCTCCTACATTATGGCTGTTCCCTCTTAATTTCCTTCGCTGGTACTTGCCCGCCCCCCAATTTCCCCGCCACCCCCACCCCACTCTGGCCCTAGCTTCTTAACATTGGACTGTGCAAAGCTGGGCCCTCTTCACTGCTCAAATTATCCTTACTTCCTTGGTGATCTCAAAGTTTTGAACGCCATCTTCATGATGACAATTCCCAAACGTCAGTGTCTGGCCTGACCTATCCCTTATACTTCAGGCATGTATACTCAGCAACCTGGTAGTCATATCTACTAGATGTCTGCCTAATGGTTAGCTCAATCCTAATGTGTACAAAACTGAATACTCAGTATTTCCAATGTGAGCTTTCCACAGTATTCTTCTTTTCAGCTCAAAAATTAACTTTGGTCTACCAGTTGCTCAGGCCAAGAAACCTGAAGTTATCTTAGACTCTTTTTCTTTTCTCATATTCCACAACCAGTTCACTAGTATATTCTATTGGATTTATCTTGAAAAGTATCCAGAATTTGGCCACTTCTCACCATCTTTACCAATGAAGTAAATAGAGAGGTCAATAGGCAGGGCCAGATTGTGGAGGCACTTTAAAGCCCTAATAAAAAATGTAGGTTTTATTCTAATATTATAAAGTTTTGGCCTGCAGAATGGCATGATTAAAATTTTTAACAAATTTACTTCGGTGGTGGTATGAAGGATAGATTCAAGGACGGTATGTGGGCAAGAGTAGAGACTCAGGAAATTTTTTTCTTTTATCCAAAGGAAGTTCCCTACCACAAGAACAGGATGTAGGAGTGGGGGGATGGGTCTGTGGCCTCTTTCCTACCCCATTTCAGCCCTTCTAACTCAGAAATTTCAGTTAGTCTTGCTAATTCCAAATTAGGCAGACCTGGATTGTTTGCACCATTAGAAATGGGTGAGTGGAGAGGTGACCCCTACCTGCTCAATCTGGTTACTATGGTAACTGTGCCAAACTCTAGCCAATGGGCAGCTGCTCCCACTCTCTTCCACCAACTGTTTCCCCTCCCCATTCCCTGGGAACTTGATTCACAAATCTGAACTGGGGATTTCTGGCTCAAGGCCATGAGCAAGGGCAGAGGCCATAGGAGAGCAGTAGCATAGGTAAGAGTTGATTGAAAAATACTCCAAGATGGCAGCAGTAAATTTGGGCAGGAGGGCAAAAATACTACAGGTGAAATGAAGAGGTACAATTGATATAAATTGGTAACAATGAGATATTAGTTGTGAAATAAATGAAGACATTTAGATAAACATGGGCATTCTGGCTTGGGTTTCTACATAGATGGTTTCACTCACTAAGAATGAAAATGCAGGGGGCATAAGCTTGGGGATTGGACAAACATTAAATTAAATATTGGTCACATTAGAGATACCTGCAGGACATTATTCAGAAAGCAGGGATTGCAGCTCAGGAGGAAGATCTGGACTCATACAAACTAGGGCATCATTTTGGATCATGGAGACTAAGCTGTGCCAGGTCACAGAGCTAACAAGAGTTATAACAGGATCAAATCCAGGTCCTCTGACTTAAGAGTCAGGGCTATTAATGACTATGCTCTAATGCAAATTATTTTCCCCCTTGAAGGACAGGACTTCACAATCTCATGACACCACCCTCTGAACAAGCTTCTTAAGGAGGCCTAAATATAGTTTCTTAGCCCTGACTTTCTATGTGATCCTGCAATATTTTCCTTTCCTTAATAGCCAAGTGTCTTTATATGACCTGATGGAGGTGTTAGCTAACTCTATGGTGATAACAATTTTGCATTAAAAAGTATACCAAAACAATGTGTTGTACATCTTAAACTTACACAGGATTATATGTCAATTATATTTCAGTAAAGAAGAAAAAAAGTACATTTAAAAGGTGGTCTATGCTCCTTAATCTATGACCTTTTGTTCACATCTCAACTTATTCAACTCACAATTCTGGTTTCTGTCCACAAACTCAGTTTATTCAGGGTCACAGATGAATTCCTCATTACCGATCCAAGGGAGAGTTTTGATTCTCACTTATTTAAACTTCCTATAGAGCATTGATAATCTTATATACATCCTCTTCTGTGTGTGTGTGTGTGTGTGTGTGTGTGTGTGTGTGTGTGTGACTGTGCATATAAATATGTATATGTGTTGAGGGAAAGAGAGAGAAAGTCATGACAGAAAGAGAAAGTTTGGAAAACCAGAAGGAAATAGGTAATCATAATTATACCACACACCCACAGCTCATCTATAGACATGCATTTTTTCATATAATCTACTCCCAATCCTGAAACTTTGTGCTAGAAAGTTTCAGGGAAGAGCTGTCATTTTGAGGAAAAGAAAATATTTGAGATAGCCTATTGAACATGGCTTTGTATGCCAGGCTCCCCCCTCCCCTGGGAGTCATCTAAAACCAACAGGTAAAAAATCAAAAAAACAAAAAACTGTCAGACTGTCTCCAGTTAAAAGAACACAGATAATTTGCAGACTCTGATATATGTGTAATGACTGCTAAAATAGCTGAGATTGGTTAGAATCCACCTAACAGGAAGTGAAGACAGATACTTAGAAGATAGGTTGCCAAAGGATTTTGTGAAAACACATTTTCTGAAAAGAAGGGCTTTCCCTCTAGTAAAAAAGCTGCATGACTTGTTTGCTATAGTAAGGGGAAAATCTGGTGTCAGAAATAGCAATAAAAATCCTTCCGAACTTCAACTTTGAAAAGCAATGGATTTAAAGAGCCAGAGGTAATAAGGTTGCATAGAGAACTGCATGGATGCACCATACTTATAGGAAACAGTCCATCTCTGTGGTAGCAACAGAGATTTGAACACTGAGAAGCTACCCTGGCATCTCCTCCCTCTCCACAGCAGCTTTCTAAAATGCCTAGTCCAGAAAACTTCAACTCATTGATGAAAAAAAGTTTTAAATAGGCACAATATTAACCTAAACACACTGTAAGAGAAAATGTGGAGAAGTACAGTAAACCTATCAAAAAAGAAGATTTATGAGAAAAAAGTTGCCACAAAAAAAGTGAAAAATGTGAACATTTAGCCATAATTTAAAGATAAAGAAATCTCTGTGAAGCAAAAGGGAGGCTATAAAGCATATCCAAAAATTCATGGGTGAGGTGGAAAGACACTAATGAAAGAAAAGTCTTGAAAAAGATGCTAGAGGTAGAAAAATGGGAGTTGAAGACATAAATCTATTTTTATTTACAAAGACTATGAATGCGTACTTGGAAAACAGAAGAATCAACTAAAAATAGTTTTAAATGAATAAGAATTCAATGGGGTGGTGGGTTAGATAATTATTGTGCAGAAATAAATATCACTCATATATTTAAGAAAATTATTTGGAAAGTATAATGAAAGAAATTAGCCATTTATAATAACAATAAAGATAAAATATCTATAAATTAACTTACTAATAAATATGCAAAAACTATGTACCATAAAGCACTCCGGAAAGGCACAAAATACAACTGAATAAAGAAAAGATAAAACCATAATTGGGTATGTCATTTTTGCTAATAGGCCAAGTGTCCGTCAATAGATGAATGGATAAATAAGATGTGAATGGGATATTACTCAGCCATAAAAAGGAATGAAATCTTGTCATTTGCAAGGACAAGGATAGAGCTAGAGAGTATTATGCTCAGCAAAATAGGTCAGAGAAAGACAAGTACCATGATTTCACTCATATGAGGAACTTAAGAAACAAAACAAATGAGCAAGGGGAAAAAGAGAGAGAGAAAGTGGCAAATCAAGAAACAGATTCTTAACTATAGAGAACAAGCTGGAGATGAGTTAATTAGGTGATGGGGATTAAGGAGTGCATTTGCTATGATGAACACAGGTGATATAAGAAGTACTGAATATTATACATCGAAAACCAATATTATACTGTATGTTAAGTAACTGGAATTTAAATAAAACTTAAATAAAATATAAAAAATATTCTACAGTGAGAATATTTTCCTTAGATGGGAAAATTTTACATAATTTCTCTCTATGGGAAATTTAACTCTATTCCAATAATTTAATTTTTGTCTTTCCTTACAATGAGACAAACGTTCTACAGACCATATGAAAACTAAACAATCAAGGACTGGGGTGCCTGGGTGGTGCAGTCAGTTGAAGTGTCCAACTCTTGGTTTCAGCTTAGATTGTGATCTCAGGGTCATTAGATCGAGCTTCATGTTGGGCTCCATGCTTGGGCAGAGTTTGCTTAAGTCTCTTTCCTTCCCTCTCCCTTTCTCTCTCAAAAATAAATATTTAAAAAAAAAGAATAGACAGGAAAACTTCAATTATTTAAACAGTATTGTATTGATATATGAACTGACAAACAGAACCACTGGAGCAGGATAGAAAACAAACCCAACTACACACAAGAAATGAATACATGATAGAGGTGTTAGATCAGTAGGGAGAAAACAGATTATTCAAAAGATGGTGATGGAAAAGCATGGAGGCATCTGGGGAAAAAGTTGGATTCATCTTTCACAATGTGCACCTGAATATATTCTAAATAAATCAAATATTCTATTCAAATATTCTAAATAAATCAAAGATGAAATGTAAAAAAATGAAACCATACTAGAAGAAAATGAGAACATTCTTTTATAAATTTGTGGTGAAGACAGCACTCAAAATCCAGAGGCTATAAAGAAAAATATCAATAAATGTTACTACATTAAAAGAAATTAAAAAGGAAAAAAATTTTTTTTTTAATTATGCAAGGAAAAAATATTTAAAAAATTTTAAAAAATTATGCAAGGAAAAAATATAAAGAAAAGGGAAACTATAGATAAAGTGAAAAGATAACGTACAGGAAGAAATATTTGTGGACTCTTAAAACAGAATAATCTCCCTAGTATATGAAAAACACATAGAAATCAATGAGAAAAAGGCCAACTTCCCAGTAGCAAATTGGGCAAAAATATGAATAAAGAGTTAATTGGAAAAGAAATGCAAATGGCTCCTAAATACACCCTTATTCATAAGACATGAAAAAAAATTTTAATTACATGAGATTATCACTTCTCTGCACACTGCAACGGCCAAGACACTTACAAATAAAGTTTATGTCACACTCGTTGGTGTCATGTGGGAAACAAGCACTCTGCTTCACCAGTATCAGGAGGTAATCATCAGTAAAAGTCCCGTGGAGGGCGGTTGGCAATATTTGTTAAAATCACTCATTCATATAGCTTTGACCCAGAAATTCCTCTTACGGGAAATTATCCAAGAGAGTCGAATGATATTTGTACAAAATTATGCATTACCGCATTTTTCAGAACAGTGAAGGATTAGAAACAACCTAAATGCCTATCATAAGGAAACAATTAAATACATCATTGTATCCACACAAATAAGGATGTTCTAGTCAGTAGTCCAAAAAGAGATAAACAGGGAAACTTTCCGGTCAAGAAAGTTATCTGATAAAAAGCTCCGAGATAGGGGCAGCCCGGGTGGCTCATCGGTTTAGCGCCGCCTTCAGCCCAGGGCGTGATCCTGGGGTCCTGGGATCGAGTCCCGCGAGCGGCTCCCTGCATGGAGCCTGCTTCTCCCTCTGCCTGTGTCTCTCTCTCTGTGTGTGTCTCTCATGAATAAATACATAAAATCTTATAAACATATATATTTTTTAAACATATATTTTAAAAAGCTCCAAGAGACATTAAATTTAAAAAGCAAGACATAGTACAATATGCTTTCAAGACAAAGAGAACATAAGAGTATATGTTCACATTTGCTCCCGTATCCAGAAACTCTAGAAGCTTCCAGAAAAGCCTACTTGCAAATGTGGCAGGAGAGAGAGAGCTGCTTGGCTGCCGTCCATCCAAGTCTTTGCCGGAGCCCGTCGACGAGCTGGGCCGCGACTTCCCAGCGCAGCTGCCTGAGAGGCCGTGAAGACAGCTCCTCGCCCGCTTCGCGTACTGACGCACCCCAAGCGCTGAGCACCGCGCACCAGGCAGGCTCTCGGGCCACACGTGGTGGGCGAGCCCCGGGGTGACCGCGGAGGGAGACAGGGCTGCATCCCCGGGTGTGTTAATGATGCATTGACTTGAAAGGTAAATTAAAAATAAAACAATGAAAGAGTGGAGAGTAGGAGGGCCTCAGATTTCTTTCTTTTTTTAAAAGATTATTTTTATTATTCATGAAAGACACAGAGAGAGGCAGAGACACAGGCAGAGGGAGAAGCAGGCTCCATGCAGGGAGCCCGACGTGGGACCCGATCCCAGGACCCCAGGACTCCAGGATCATGCTCCAGGCTGAAGGCAGGAGCTACACCACTGAGCCACCTGGGCTTCCCTGGACCTCAGATTTCTTTTTTTCTCCATATCAGATTTTACGGAAACGTGTCCATTTCCATGACTACGTTTTGTTTACACAAGGGCTGAAAACGGCAGCTCGGAGTCTCCCCAGGGCGCCGCCACATGCCCCACAGGAGGGCGGGCCGCCGGGCGCTTCGCCTCCTCAGGCCTGCGGAAGAGCCGCGCATGCGCACCTGCAGCCGCTCGCGGCCCTTGTCGACGAGAGCGACTTGCCCACGCCGGCCTTGCGGCGCTTTTGGATGGTCTCGGGCTTACAGCCTTTACCGCCTCTGCTTGCCAGACTTCCAGCTCTTTCTGTGGTCCTGGTCCATGAACGTTCATGGAGCTGCACATCAATATCGCGGATGTTAGAGGTTCAGAGACGAATGAGGTAGTGTCTGCGCCCTCTCGGGGTTTCCAATCCAGTCAGAGATTCAGGCACACGGGTCTCCACAACGTGTTAACCTAAGGTTTCCGTTCTCCGCGTCTGTATTGTTTTGCTGGGGCTGAGGGAGCAGATGGCCACGACCTTGACAGGGAGAGAGTCTTTTCTTGCCTCTCCAGCTTCTGGTGGCTCCCGGCTTCCGGGGCTTGCGGCAGCGGCGCTCCAGCCTCTGCCTCTGCCTGTCCCTCTGTGTGGTCGCTCACCTTCCGGTCTGTGTCTTTTCCGCTTCTGTCTGCGTCAGATTCCCCTCAGCCTTTTTCTGATGTAAGGACACTTGTCATTGGGTTTAGTTAGGGCCCTCCCAGATAACCCAGGAGGATCTTGAGATCCTCAAATTGATTACATCAGCAAAGACTCTTTTTAAAATGACACCATATTCACAAATTCTGGGGGTTAGGTTGTGGGCCATCCAGTGGGGGGGGGGGGCACCATTCAATCCACTAATGTCCTCTTGCATGTGTTCTCTCACTTTTCTTTAGCGTCCCATTGTGCTTGTTCTCAGCCTGCATCAGGAGTCCGACTTGAGATCCAGCTCAGTCCAGCCACCAGCTAGCCGTGTGACCTTGGGTGTATTACCTAACTTTTCTCTGCCTGAGACCCCCTGCCCAAGTGGGAAGTGGAAATTTAACAAGTTTGTTGTGCAAATTAAATGGGGCCTGGAATGTAAAGCTGTTAGCTCAAAAGATGTGGGGAGTGATGATCTCATTGTGGTTAGCATCTGTGGTAGGATTTCAGCTTTTCAATGTGGGGTTTTACAAGGAAGCATTTATCATGGTCCTTCGGCCTTCATTTTCCCAGTGCCATAAGCGTTGGAGGCATGCTCCAATCTTGGAACAGTGGCTTGGCTTTGGAAGCCTTGCAGCTAACTGGCAGACAATTGGTAATTCACTATTTTAAGTTTAGGACACTGGCAGGAGGTCTGAGTTATGTTAATTTCAAAGCCCTCTGACAGACATCAGATTTTTTTTATTATTATTTTAAGTAGAGTTTGGCACTTATTCAAAGAGTCAAAAGAAGCTGTGTGGGGAGATATCTTGTTTAACATCTGTCATTTAACACCACTTGTACCCCAGGGGGAGAAAGGAGAGGGTGCCTGAGAGCTAAATTTAAGTCTAAGGATCTAAGCATTTTTAAAAGAAGGTAGATAACAGTTTCCTGTCAGGGAGAGACTGCTAAAAGAGAAAGTTTTGTTCAAGCTTTCTTTACTCTCTTCTTTACTCTCTCTAAAATCCAGGGAGAGTTATTTGTAGTTAAGTACATGTCTTAAATCCTGTCTTCTTTAGAGTAAATATTCTCTTCAAAAGCAAGGAATGGAAAAAAAAAAAAAAAAAAAACAAGGAATGTTTAAAACCTGTATTTCCTTTCCTTTTCCTTACAAGGAAAAGGTTTCTCTGATGAGACACTTCAGTCAAGTGAGCATGTCTATGGAGGTCCAATTTATAAAACAAAAATAATCTTATTGGGAGGGGTGATGGTTGAGAATCTACAGTAATACAATATTCCTCAGCAGGCAAAATCCCCTCCCCAGGGTGTCACCCTTAACTGGGGCACTTGTCTCCTCTGAGGAAGGGGCTGGAGGGCATTCGGACCAGCTGGAGTGTGCCTGAAGCTTCAACTTGAAGGTCGAGTTGCTCATGAAAAGTTTTGTTCTGTAAATCACGTAAACGCAAAAGAAGGCAATGAGATGTCAACTACATTGAATAGCTTAGGGTTCCAAGGATGAATGTGGGACAAAAATAAAACTAGACCCATTGTTGATAACAACCATAGTGCATTCTGGGAGATTTGACTAGTGAAGTGGTTAAGAGCAGGGGGGCTAGGAGCTTAAGCTGCTGGTTCCTACCCCGAGCTTTGTGGGTCTGCGTGGTCCCTAGACCAGCCAGTAGCATCGGCAACACCTGGCAGCTTGGAAGTGCAGACTCTCAGCCCCATCCCAGACCTACTGAATCATAATCTGCATTTAGCACGAATGCCAGATGATTTGTATGTGCGTTAAAGATTGAGGAGCGCTGATCTACTGTGGCAGACAGACCCTAGGGTGACCCTCAATCATTTTCACTTCCTGTTGTTTGCACAATCATTTTCACTTCCTGTTATTTGCACCTTTGTGTGATCCCTTCCCCTTGAATGAGAGTGGGACTTGTGACTTACTTCCCGCTGGCAGAAGACGACAAAGGTGAAGAGATTTTGCAGATACAATTAATGTCTCACATTGGTTGATTCTGAGTTAAAAGGAAGAATACTCCTAGTAGGGCCCAACTTTATTAGGTGAACAGCCCTTACAGGAGGGACTGATTCTTCCCTGAGGTGAGAGGCTCTCCTTGTGGGTTTGGTGATCTAAGTAGCCAAGGTACTAAGTACACAGCAAGGCCTCTAGGACCTAAAGGTGGCCAACAGCCAGCAAAGCGGGGCGGAGGGGGGGGGGTCCTCTATCCTGCAGCTGCAAGGAGAGCATTTCAGTCAACCACTTGCATGAGCTTGGAAGCAGATTCTTCCCCAGCTGAGCCTGGGGATGGGCAAGCAGCCCAGCCGACACCTCCTTGCAGCCTTGCAAGCAAACTGTGAGAAAGGAACACTAGGGCATGCCTGGACTCTTGACTGATAGAAACTGTGAGTTAATAAATGTGTATTATCTCCAGCTGTTGAGTTCGTGCAGATTTGTTATACAGCAGGAGAAAACCAGTCCACCTAGGGCAACTTATTTAACTACTCTCTCTTCTTTGCCTAAATATAAAGAGGGGATGAAAGTAGTATTAACCAGGGGCTATTGGGCAGATTAATGGGTAATATGTGTAAAGTACTTAAAACTGGACTTGGTAAACCATGGTTACTGCTAAAAAATTGTATTATTACAGTATATACCTGAGACAGAGAATTACATGATTATAATTCCCTGCTTTTGAAAACTGCTTTTTAATAGGATGCACAAAATGAATGACAGTCAAGGAATTATGTTGTATCTTGTGTATATATGGGCTTCTGGGTCATCCCAAGTATGTCTTTTGAATTTACTTCAGTGAAAATACAGCTCAATGCCGCTAGAGTCTACAATGCATCTTGTGTTACGTTTAGTCTCCTAAGAGACTCTGTCTAAGCATCTCCTGGTTACAACTTAAAGTGGAAAAACATGCACCTTATCTTCATTTTAAGACGGGTAAGTGGAGCTGTGGAAGACATTATTTGTCCAGGTTGTGGAGGAAATAGATGATATAAACAGAATTGAAATCTTGCATCCTGATTCAAGCTCAGATTCTCAAAACCCCAAAGGCTCTTTGCTGTATGGCACAAGACAGGCTCAGCTAGAGATGGGCTGTATTGAAAGGACCTTTCTCAATGCAGATTCCAACACTTACTTCTTTCCTCTGTGTCTGCTCCTCCACACCCGCTGATCCTCTTTGACAGAAACTTTGTTTTGGGACTTACTGGCAAAATGTTACTTCTGACTGTGCAACATCCCACTCCAGGCAGGTGTAAACAATGCAGAAGCAGTAGCAGATCTCTGAGTGGCAGCATGGCTGCTATTATGACAGTAAAATTAGAATGGGAGATGAATTCTACCCTTCACTGAAATTTTTTTTTAGCCTCTATGTAAAACAGGTGCACTGCAATTCCAAGCAGTTACTTGCTGAGCATCCCTGTCATTCTTTGTCAATGGCTCTGTTACCTTCCTTAAGTGACTGTACACTGTACTTAAAATACTCTTCAGGTTATTTTTAATGACAGTGTTCTTTCAGGAGACTTTTATCTAGTAGCCACCTGTTACATTGCTCTTTGTTTTGAAGCTCAATATGCATTCAAGAGGGCTTTTTGTTCTACTCTAAGGTAAAGTCACTCACGCTTGGTTTTTGGCTAGTACCACAGATGAGATTATAAGTGAACTTCCATAAATCGTCCTCTGCTCACCCAATTCCACAACTTATTCTTCCCTCTGAAACCTCTTCTAAGTGATGAGATAAACAGGTTTGTCTTCTTCAGTACATGTTTTATTTTTTCATTCCTTTATCAACTAAAGGTTTAGGTTTTGGTGCTAATGCTAATGTGTTAGTCTCATCTTATTCTGCTGAGGAAGTTGCCTAGCTGTGAAAACTGTACTATGTCCTCAGATATTCCTGACGATATGATAGAGTATATTTTTTCTTACCCATTAGTCAAGGTAATATGGTTTTGATACTTACAAGTCACATCTCAGTTAATATACAGGTATCTGTGTGTGTGTGTGTGTGTATAATTATTTATGTCCTTCTATTGAAAGTCCCTGGATTTCTTATATACTCTAACCCTAAACTGCCAACATCATTCATTTTTTTAAAGATTTTATTTATTTATTCATGAGAGACACAGAAAGAAAGGCAGAGACACAGGCAGAGGAAGAAGCAGGCTCCATACAGGGAGCCCGACGTGGGACTCCATCTTGGGTCTCCAGGATCACGCCCTGGGCTGAAGGCAGCGCTAAACCACTAAGCCATCTGGGCTGCCCATCATTCATTTTTTTTAATTGTGGTAAAACCAACAAACATAACAAGAGTATATTTCTGACTCCTTCAAAGATATTTGGCTTAGGGACAGTGAAAAATATTGAGCCTAAACTTTCCTTTAGAATATTCTCTAAATAACACCAGTACAATATGCTAATAATAATGAGAAGGAGGGTAGCAGTAGTTATAACTTTCGAATCTGAATCCAGCTAAGTATGTGCATTTTTAATGACTGTGTCAGGAAAGTTACATGACAAAAATTCTTTAAGAATCTTTCAAAGACCATACTAGAGAGTAGTAATTATGATATTTTTAGATGACAGATTCCTTCCTTCAGGAAGCTTTCACAATCACTGTGTGTTCATGAAATCTTTACTGAAGGTGGGAAAGATTATTTCACACAAGGAAAACAATGCAGTTAACTACATAATTGCATAAGAAACACAGCAGGTACAAAATTAAGATCATCTGATATTTGTTTTCTGTTGTGTCTTAGACCATTTAGAGAGAGGCACAGGCTATACGCAGGGATGATGGGATGCAGGTGTATGCAGAGACAGCACCATGGCTAGAATGTTGAAATACTCGTGCAAGCCACACTGGTGCCCAATGCCGGCCTCTGCTCAGGAACATCTAGACACCTGAATCCATCACCTCAAGGGTTAACACCTGGCACATAGTGGGACCTTCAAGCCCCAGCCTTCATTCAGGGCTCAGGCTGTCCCAGTCCTTCAATGTTTTGAGGGTTACCCATGGGTAAATTTGATTAGGAAGTAATTGTGATGCTCAGTGAAGTTTCAGTGATTCACGTGGCCGGAAGCTGTCTTAAAAAGGATCGTGGTACATCTTCTTTCTGTTGTGATGTGCTTCATTCCATTTTCCTCTCAAACTCAGACGTGTCAACTAATCTGCCATTGCTCTGTGGAGTTCCAACCTGAAAAGCCGCTTCATGGAATCTGAAATTTGGAAATCCGAATACCTTAATGGAGCTGCTGAACTACTCTTGCAGAGGAAAGAAAGACAGAGAAGTGGTATCCTTCCCTCTGCCTTTAAGTGGTCATCTGAGGCGAGGAGAAGTATGATCAGAATGACTACTTGGAGGATGCTAGGATTTGGTTCCCATGGCTGCAAATATAGCTAGTTATCATAACCCAGCCTCAAACACGTAGGAATGAAGAGTTTTTGATCTTCACTGGAAGATAAACAAAGACACTTGTCTGAAGTGTGTTAGGTAACCCTCTAGGAGTTGTTTTTCTTTAAGTGAGGGAGGACAAGTAACTGATGTCTGAAATACCTACAAATGAACCACTTTTGTGTTTCTGCCACAGTGATGATATGACAAGGTTAAAGCAACAGTTCATGTAGTCAAGATCCACTGCAAATTTCCAACATTATCTAATGTCTCCAATGTCAAGACTAGTTCTTAGAGAAGGAGACTAAAGACTAAATATTCAGGTATTACTATCTGCCTCCAAGGCTATTTAGAAATGCTATGTTAGGTTAATCTTAACCTTTATGCCATGTAGAGTCAAACTGCTTATTCCCCTTTTATCACCTTAACTCATTTGCATTCCTAAGCTCATTTTTCCAAATAAAACTTTCTTCTAGTTACTCATGGCTGGGCCACATCAACAGGACTCTTATATTGCTGACTGATGACCACTAGCTTTATTTTGCTTTTCCCGGGGCCACTTACACTCTGAGGGATGAAATGTACACTCCCATTAGTTTTCCGTCCCTACTCAATGGCTTTCCAGGTCACTTACTGAATGCTGTTGGTGAAATGTCCTGTTTTCTGATACAGTGACAGACCCAAAGATCATAGCCTGATTCTTCAGTCACTGGCTGGACAGAGTGATCTCATTTCACCCTCTTGTTACAGTCTCCCTCTGGGCTTGCCTTTCACAAACAACTCAGTTGCATTTTACACCAAATGTACAACTGAGTTGCTTGACCTTTCTATTCCGCAGTCTCTCAGGACAAGTCAAGCTATCAGCTACCTCCTTTCGCATTTCATAGCAACAGGCAGAACATATTCTTACTCACTACTTTCCTATCTACCAACTGTTCTGCTCAGCAGGCAGCTGTGTTATGGTTGGGAAAGGTAGCATTCTAACAGACCTAATATTTATTTAACCAAAGAGACCTCTGGGGCTAACCTACAATTATAGGGATCCTCAATCAAACATTGTCTGTACACACATTGTATCTTAAGCATGTCAAGAACTTGTGATTAGAAACTCTGATAGAGGGGAATTAGACTCACTCAAGCTCCTGAATGCCTTTGGGACTCTCAGCTTATACTTGGGACATTCATGAAATAAGGAAGGAAAACAGCAGTGCACTGAATGTTGTAATTCAAGATATAAACGAAGATTTGTGTTAGAGGCAATTTTCTATGGTTAAATTAATATTTTTAGTACATTTAAGTGAAAGTAGCCTTTTATTTTAAAGTGACTAGACATAGACTTAAATGGGAAAAGTGTGTAAATAAAATCAAAATTTTATTTTCTTTAAGAAAGGATAAACCACAAACTTACCATAGTTTAGTCCCTTCTAGGGTTTAAAGTATAAAAAATTGGGGGACAGTTTTTTTTTTTAACTGTATTTAAGTTTCTCAGTTTTTCTTCCTCAGAAGTCAACGTATTTCTTAATTAACCCAGCTCTCTATATCCTCAGAATTTTCCTAGATGATCCATATATCAATCCAGTGTAATCCATAGCTTTCCCACTTTATCTAGTACCCTGATCTGCTGCTCCTGGCTACCACTTCTCTGTCTATAACTTGCCTCCACGCCTGTCCTTTGCTCCTTTGTTCAATCATTTGCTGCTACTCTTCGACCTCTCTTCTATCTTTCTATTTGTATTTATTGAAGGAAATGTGTTCCTAAAGAGCAGAAGCCATGCAACATCTGCTATAACAATATTGGACATCTCTAAGACATGAGTGCTTGTGGTATCAATAATATTGCTGAGTTTGCTTATTTTGAAAGCAAAAGCAAAAGATTTAGCTCTTGAAACACTTATTCTTGGGCTGTTTGTTGGAACACAGCCACCATGCCAGAAGCAGCATAAGCCATGAGGATTGGCCATGTGCAGAGACTTTAATCAATAGTGTCAGCTGAACTCCCAGTCAATAGCCAGTTATCTAAGTGAGGTCTTGGATCTTTAGCTTAGTTGGGTCTTTAGACCACTCCAGCCCCGCAGCCATATAATTTCACCTACATGAGAGACACTAAATGAGAACATCCCAGATGACCCTGGTCAACCTAGAGAATTGTTTTATAGGTGGCAAAAAGTATCTCACTTTTGGGTAAAGATCACCTGAAGGTTACAGTTTTGTTAAGACTACTTATAGTCCCTTTCAAGTAGATTAGGAGTCTTTTAAGAATCTTAAAAGCTGTGTCTTACCTACAGTTGCCAGATAAAGTACAGGACATAACATTTGGCAGTACTTACACTAAAAATTTATTCATGTTTGTATGAAAATCAAATTTAACCAGTATTTTACTTTATTTGCTAAACTTGGCAAATAGGCATACCCTGAATCTACCAAACAAAGAAAGGGCTGATCTCAAAGAGGCCTCTTATATTACCTATCCATACTTCACTCCTTGGCCCTTTATTAGATGATATGGGAAATAGATTCCCTAGATCAGTCAAATCTACTTATTAAAATACTATAAACCTTTACCCAAGATCCTCTGAGCAAATATTCATTCCCAACACTTCCAAAATGTTATAGAATATGTAACTCAATCCCTCAAAACAAATCTAAAACCAAACTAGAACTTGGACTTTGGAAAAATCAAATGCAAATAAAAACATGATTGAATAAAACAAAGCATTACTTGTTTTGATTTATCTCTGAAGGCTACAGGAAGGAAAAAAAGAATTTGGATGATTTTCAGCAACAAATAAAATCTTCAAGTTCATGGAAAAATAATACCAACACCATTTAATTTTTGGATATTGTTTCATAGTTTACAAAAAACTTTCAGATTATTTCATTTGAATTTCACAAGAAACATGAAGTGAAAAAGTGATAGATCATTTATGAATCCTATGGACCTTAACAGACACTGCCACTGAAACTGTTGTACCTTACTGCAGAGCTCCTTAAATTATCACATAGAGGTCTATGTACTCTCAGATAAATTCTAACAAGCTGTTTGTTACTCCTTCTAGCACAGGTTGGAAACTGCAATGAGAAAGATACCTTTATAGCATTAAGAAGCTAGTTGACCCTCTGGAAGACACAGCAGACACAACTCCAATTCTGTTTGAGTTTGAAGACCTCTTAATACATTAGCTAAAGATCCATTCAAACCCCAGTAAATTCTAAGACCTGACACTGCCGATTTTTGACATGCTAATTTAGTTGATATTTTTATCTATGGCCCATATATCTATGTTAAGCTACTAAATAATGCACTTTAGAAAAATGTGTCAAAGTAATACATAATTTAAACAAGTAGCTGGAAAAAAATCCTACATCAACTATCTTATTCTATGACAATCTTAAACAAGTTAGAATTATGTTGTGGCACTAAAAGGCAATTGAATGTATAAAGCAATGCAAGTCATTCATTCCTACCCTCATTTTAAAGCATAGATTTTTCTGCAAATTGTATTTTTCTGCAAATAATCAATAACATTGTAGCAATTTCTACAGGATATGCTGATATCAGTTGGAAGTCTGAGGGAACAATTCCAAAATAAACCCAAACAACATAAATTAAAGCAACCAGAATGTTTTTTCAGTGGATTAGAGGTTCTCCTCCTATAAAGATGGGCTACCATAAAATTCATTCTTCAAAGGTCTTGGAGCAAGCAGCTCTCATGTCTTTATCTGTTTTTACATGTATAATAGATGAGGCTTAAAAAGAATCTGGATGCAAATTTAAGCAAAGTTTACCATAATGGCATCAGAGTCAATATGGATGTGGATATAGTACTTACTCTCTCTGCATTTTCTCTTGCTATCTTCCTTATTCAAAATTTATCTGTCAATAAAATGAGAAAATAAATTGTTAAGATTTACAGGATTATAATTCACATTACCACCACAATGTACTTGCTGGTATTGCCATGTAAGAACAGGAAACAACATAGGTTTGTCTGTTAGGTGTAGTGGACAAATGCTTTTTCTAACATTCCACGTTGTTGCATGAAGTTGACTGATCTTTGTCTGCTTGGTTCTCATTTTTCTTTCTAGAACCAGCATCTCATTTTGTCTTTCAGTAATCATCTTGCTCTCTGCCCACGTCATTGAGTATGACCCACTACCTGCCCCATTCCTCCTCTCCAGGGGAGTGATTGATCTAACAAATCAGTATATTTTATCTTCCCACCCCCAACCCAGAGGCGGAAATGGAGAAGTGACCCCAGTGATACAGTGAGATTCAATCCTAGAGTTTTTTAGGATACTGGGAAGGAAAGGTTTAATTTCTGTTGGTGTTGATAAGTGATAGGGTGAGCTGTTTTGTTACTTCATGGGGAGAGCCTACCTGGGAAGGAACTCACCATAAAGGAAAGCAAAGAAGGCTAAGAGAGTAAAAGTCCACATGACACTGTTTTAGCATCTTGCTCAAGCCATATCTGAAGATGTTACTACTCTAAGACTCTTCAGTTATGTTAACTAATAAATTCCTTTTCTTATTTAGGCCACTTTGAACTGGAGTTTTATCATGTAAAATTAATCAAAATCCAGAATTAAAATTCAAGCTAGCAAGAGTGATTATAGAAGAAAAAACATGATTCTGTTTTAATTCAAGAAAAAAATGCACAAACTTCAATTCCTTCACTGAAATTATATATTACTCATTTTTGCCACTCACCTCATAAGACTGTGAAGTATTTGTGAAGGAGAACGTGAGTGTAGACCATTATTTGTCCTTTCCACGTTTTTAATTAAATGAGGAAACTTACTACACCTAGAATGTCTTATGGCCTAGCGTCATAAAAAGCAATTGGTCACTATCATTCATGAGAAATCCCAGCACAAAGTACAACAAAACGCTAAACCTAACAGATAACATCTGTTTGAAATACACAATATGATACAGCCAAAGCAAAGGGTTCTTGAATTGGATTTAGTGCAGTCAACCCACATAGGTATCAAAAACTGGAAAATAAGATGCCTTATTTTACCTTTAAATGCTTCTGATCAGGGCAGCCCGGGTGGCTCAGCGGTTTAACGCTGCCTTCAGCCCAGGGCCTGATCCTGGAGACCCGGGATCGAGTCCCACATCAGGTTCCTTGCGTGGAGCCTGCTTCTCTCTGCCTGTGTCTCTGCCTCTCTCTCTGTCTCTCATAAATAAATAAATAAAATTTAAAAAATAAATAAATGCTTCTGATCAGCTAGTTCAAAAGTTATATCATGGAGAAGATGTCTTTTAATTAATGACTCTAATAGCCAAGCACTATGGTAAATCTTTGCAAAGAGCATATTATTAGCTACAAGATTGTTCTTCCAGTGGGGTTAGGGAGACAAGTATTTAAATCTCTCAAAGGGGGAGGATTGCATTCAGTTTTCTGCCAAATAACTTGTCCTTCAGAGTTAATAGGGACATTGTAACTGGATCTACCTAAATATTATACAATAAATCTTAGTGATCACATATGAGGCTAGCAACACGGAGCTAATGAGCTTGAGCTTGCAGGGGAAAGATTGGCCTTGCCTCTTACTCCTAAGAAAGACCCTGTCTGAAAAGAGTTCCTCCTTTCTCAGTGCTTTCACAAGTCATGTGTGGCCATGTTACTCACATACATGCGGGTCTAGATTTACTTCCTTCCAGGACAGGAAATGAGTAGTTTCTCTGGCAAATTAACAAGTCCGCTTTGCCTTAGATTGGGCTCTCTTTTGAATTCTAATCAGAAGTTATTTTTGATTATCACAGGCATCCTTTTCAGGGATTCTTTTATCTTAGTCTCTGGCTTTCAACCCACCAAAATCAATGTATGTGTGCACATGTGCGTGTGTATGAGTGTGAAAAATAAGTGGCTACTTTTAAATATAAGAGTGGCTCTTTGCCATATATCCCAGATTGGAGTCCTGATGAGCTTCTGGAAGGAAAGGAATTTCACAGCACTAGAGGTTAATTGTAGTGAGGGATGAAGGACATAATTGGATGACTTGCTTGATGGATCAACAAAAGAGTGTGCGTTTACTTGGTCAATGCCAGAGAAAACAATCTCTGATTTACTTTATAGTCCCCATTGTATTTGATAAAATGGGCTTGTGTGGTGACAATGGACGTGGATTCTGTAGTCAGAGAAGTTTTAAATCCAAACTTAGCATCTTATTAGTTATATGACTTTAGGTGACTTTCTGAACATCTCTGTGCCTTGGTTTCCTTATTTGTAAAATGGAAAGATAATGAGAGGGCTGAAAAGTATATTCAGTGTCGTTGGTGACATGCTTAGCACCCGAGGCACCCAATAGTTCATTGTTAGGCTCTGATCCTACCGAAAGTGGTCAATACCTGTCTGTCTCCTGATTCAGTTCCTCAGTGGCAGATGGAGGGTCATATGAAAACCTTGGCAGTTTTTACTGAACTGAGAATCTGGATTGTGATGGCATCTAAATTCTAAGTTAGAATGAAATGACTAGCTCACTGTATTCTCTCCTTTTCTCTTACATTTTGTGGTTGAGGCCCACCTGAGGGTTAGGATCCACTTCCTGAATTTTTACACTATTTATTTAGAACTGAGTATTTCCAATCCTTTTGATAACAAACTGATGTCTGTTTTTTGAGCCAAACCTGCCAACATTAGAATAAAAAGAATGATTCTGAGAGGTTTCAAATTATCTCTCATTTACACAGAAACCAATTTTGGAGAGCTGGAGGTTACTTGGAACCATACTTCTTCCCTCTAGCAGAACTAGACTGAAAACTTTTTAGAAAATGAATACATGTTTGTTTTTGTTGTTACTGTTTTTAAATCTTGATTATCTGGTAAATCTAATAGTGTCATTGCCAAGAAAGAATATATATTACTTAAGATCTTTCTACTGATTTTTTCCTTCTTTGTATGTGATCTAATTTTGATTTTCCAAGCCTGATATTTCCCATGTCTATAATCCACAGTAGAAGGTCTTCCAAAAGCTATCTTTGGTTTGCTGGATTCCATGTGTGTTGTGAAGATTTTGTTCTGCCTTTATTCACCTAGTAAATGCCATTTATTAATACCTTTTTAAAGGATTTCAGTTACCTTAAACCTTTAGTTGGCTCGTTAAAACTATGTAGTAGGAAAAATTTGAAACACAGGCAAAAGTAGAGATTACAGTATCATAAGCCTGTGTACCAGGAGTCTCTGTCAACCAGGCTCAGCAATCATGAGCTAATGGCTAAACTTGTCTAACCTCATATATCCCCACTTTCCTTCCATTGTCAGATGATGTTGAAATAAACTACTAGACAGTGTATCATTTTATTAATATTTCAGCCCTGCTTGTCTTTCTAGAAGATTATTTTTAATATATCCCTAACACTATGATCACACCTAAACAATAAATCATCACTTCTTAACATCATGATCAGTTAGTTAGGGCTCAAATTCTACCCAATAAGTCTGCTTTCAGCTGCATAAAACTGCAGTTTCTTTTTCCAGATGAGGTTTCCAGAGTAAATTGCTACTATCTCTGATCGCCGCTGGATGGCCACCCTGTGCCCTCCAAGATTCTTCAGTGACCAGGTTGATTCCTTTTACTCAGAACTAGAGGTATTCCCTGGGGGCATGTGTGCCAAGGCCCAGGAGAGCTTCCTGCTCTGAGAAACAGGGGAGAGAAGAGCCCCAAAACTGACATATATCCATGAGACTCAGAGCTCATGAGAGTGGCTAAAAGTGGGAATCAGAGAAAGCTTTCTCTTCACCCAGTGGTAACCTGCAGGATGCAGAGGTGTGGCAGGGACCCTAATTACAGATGGGGGAGACTGCACTGTTTACAGCCTGCATCCACACAATCTCTCCCCACCCCCACATCATGCAACCTAGGAGTAGGGGGTGAAGGAGAGAGGCTGGAATGATATCTGTCATTCCAGAATATCATTCGCAGTCAATACCCAAGGGGATAGTGAGGATAAAGCAGTATGGAAGGATGGGCTATCTCACTAACATTCCCCTCTCCATACTCCATCCCTAGGTAATGCTGTGCCCGGAGAACAACATGGACAAATGGGCATATCCCATTAAAGTCCCTGATCAAGTCTGTCTATTAGGAGCATTCCAGCAGGGTGGTACCAGGAGTCAGGTGGTGGGGAAGGACCTAGAAACTGTGGTGTTCACCATACCTCAGCAATAGTAGGCCCCCGCTGGGAGAGGGTAGCAACTTCCTAGCAACCTTTGGTAGGAACTGCAGAAAGATGGAGCAGAGAGACAGTCACTGGCTCTGCTCTCGGGGTCACCTCTAGGCTGTGTGGCCAGAATAGATCAGCACCTGGGTTATCTGGGCAGGGACAGTGCTTCACTCAAGGAAGAGATGCATACTGGTTTTGGGGTAAGTGGTTTCATGGTGCTTAGGGTGGTGCTTTCCTTGTTTCCAGAGTAACTGATTTAATGTGGCTACACCACACGATCACCAAGAAGGAGGAAGACCTCCACCCCTCTCTCCAGCCTGAGTGTTCAGGACTCTCTACCTCTCTCCCATCCATGGGCAACTTCTACCTCTTCCTCAAAAGCGGATAGCTCTGCTGACTACTGGCCTTCAACATTCTTCCTCTGTTTGGAACACTCATTCTTTTCCATGTCCTATCCCCACTCCTTCCTCAGGTCTCAGCTTAAATCCCCCTTGGCTCTGTCAAGCCCCCTTCCCACAACCCCTACACCCATAGGTGAGAGGCTGCCACCATATGCTCCTGGAGTGCTTGTTCATTGTCTATCTTCTCTGTTGAATTGTTAACATCTTAAAAGGCAAGGATCACCCCTGTTTTGCTCATCCCTTTATTCTCAATGCCTGCTACAATGCCTGACACAGTAGGTTCTTAATATATATTTATTGCCTGACCGATTTCAGTTTACAATATGCTTAGGGAACAGGTTTGAGCCAAAGTTATGAGCTAGTTTACAATCATTAATACAGGGCCTGCTTTATTAGGGATGAGACTGTAACAGGATTACAAACATTTTTGCTGATGGAAAGGGGAGTAAGGAGCAGAAGAGTGGGCCATGGGCCATTCCCCATACGGAACTAACCTGTGCTATTGACAGAGCCTGTGCTCCATCATGGCCAGTGGCTCTAAAACAGAAAACAGGACAAGCCCTCCTATCACTGCTCCCTGCTCTGGGAGGCCATGTCAGGTCCCTCTGGTGCTGGGAGAGTCATCTGACATCTTAGAACCCAGGACCTGGGAGCCCCAGCTGACAGCCACCTCCAGATGCTAGAGTGTAGAATTCTGATGGTGTGGAGAGGCCATTCTAAGGAATTCCCGTTAGCCTTTCGTTGAAATCAGGGCTCCTGCACACACAGCTGTAAATAAAAAATGATACGGCCCTTGCCAGAAATCATTAACAATAGAATTCAGCCTCTGGTTAAACAATTCTCATTGAAGAACAGCAACAAAAGGTTTTTTGTATTTTGTTCTGAAACCTGATTTCCTGAAATTTCCATCCGAGGGTTCTCATTCTATGTAACAGACCCCGAACTATGTGGAGAGAGCTTCAAGTTGTGACCATAGAGTATTATCTATAATATAACTGAGATACTGCCTTGAACTAATCTAAAAGGAAAATGGGAATTATTAATTATTTTGAAGGAGAAGTAAGGATGTTTTTCTCTAATTATATAGTGATTATTAATTACAGGGAGTATATTTATAAAAACCATCTAAAATAGAACTCTGCTAAAAATAGCTCATTTATCTATCACATTTAACTCACTTTCCCATTCCCAAATACTGCTTCCATAGGCTATTAATTCATGTGGCAGCCAGACATTATAAATGTACATTGAAGAAAAATCCAGTTTTAAAAGTCTCTGTCCTGCAAAAAAGACCCAGCCGACTTTAATGATGGTCAGAAAGAAATGTCACCCAAATTCTTAGCTCTTCTGCTCTAGACTAGAACCTTGGAGCATCTGTTCTATTAATTTATTAATTTGGGTTGATATCATGACAGTGGTTTAAGTTTTGCTCTTGGCCGAATTTCTCATTTTCAAATTGTTGTCAGTTGAATTCATGTGCTGGATGATTCGCAGGATATAAACAACCAACTCAGTTGCTTTGTTTGGTTCTTAAATCACTTCCCTATTTTTAGATCATTACCATATTTGAGAAGAATAGGTTACCTTTGAAGTCTTGTGCACATGGCAGCCTGAGGTGTCAGCAATTAAGGCTAAATAGCTAACTCGAGTTCATTTGATGGATAGAAGTATGGGACTAGTTGTGTATGACATCTAACTCAGTGAGTTTTTCCCCCCTGAGAATACATCCCATTTAATAGCTTTAGCCCAGACAAATTTAGTGATATTTGAAGCCCCTGCCCTTCTTACCTAGTAAGGGACTATATGGTGACATCCCCGTCCTGCCCACTGGTCTGTGCTCTGTAACTTGAAGCTACCTGCAACTGGTTGTGTTGGTGTGTGATCTCCTCAGAAGCTGTGCCATGTCCTTACAAGTAAAGCCGCAGTGCCCAACTCTCTTTAGCACCATTCCAAGTCAGTTTGCCAGGAAAAACGATTGACTCATGGAAAGAGACCTTATGTTAAAAGCAAAAGACAGTACTGAAAGTTTATCCAAGAAGGTCCCTATACACAAATCACTTTGAAATGAATATTTGTATCTCAGACACTGTGTGTTTCATGTACTGAAAATATAAAGACCTATGGAAATGACACATACCCTACCAGTGTATACTTCTTAACTGAACATTTCTGTATCCTACAATAGCGAGTTTATCCTTATAAGACAGCTTTTTGTCCTCCAAGGTATCGCTGGGATAGAATGTTAGTTCTCAACCATGAATGATTTTGTCTCTTAGGGGACCTTTGGCAGTGTCTGTCTCATCTGGAGGCTTGCTACTGGCATCTAGTGGGTGGAGGTGAGGATGCTGCTAAAAATCCTGCAATACACAGGATGGCCCTGCATAATAGAATTATCTGGCCCAAAAATGTCAATAATGCCAAAGCTGAGAACCCCTGGGTTAGAGAACTTATTTCTTTTTTTTTTTTTTAATGATAGTCACAGAGAGAGAGAGAGAGAGGCAGAGACACAGGCAGAGGGAGAAGCAGGCTCCATGCACCGGGAGCCTGATGTGGGATCCGATCCCGGGTCTCCAGGATCGCGCCCTGGGCCAAAGGCAGGCGCCAAACCGCTGCTCCACCCAGGGATCCCAGAGAACTTATTTCTAATTGATTTAAATTTTCTCCCTATTGACCTCAACATTATTTACTGTTTTAAATCATTTTCTTCTTTTTTAGATCATTTTCTTGAGTCTAAGAATGACTAAATTTAGTACAGAATTTTATCAAAATTCCCTACAGCACATCCAAGATGAATTGATATTACAAGTGTAACAAACATAATACACATTATGAGTTTATTCCTAGGTGAGACTGTGTCTCCATGTCTTTTGCATACTTAATGAGGAAAGACTGAAAAGGAATAAGGTATTAGTTTTCTACTGTTGCCATAGCATGTTACCACAAACTTAGTGGCCTAAAGAACACAGATTTATTGTCTTATAGGCTGGAGGTCAGAAGCCTAACATAGGTTTCACTGGAGTAAAGTCAAGGTGTTGGCAAAGCTGCATTTCTTACCAAGGCTCTAGGGGAGAACCCATTTCCTTGCCTCTTCCAACTTCTGTAGGCTGACCATATTCCTTTGCTTGTGGCCCCTTTCTTTGCAACAAAACAAGTTATGTTGCAAGTCTCTGCCCTCTCTTCTGTAGTCACGTCCACCTCTCAATATAGCTGGGGAAGTTTCTCTATGAGTAAGGACCTTGGTAATTACATTGAGCCTGTCCATCTAATCCAGGATAATTTGCTCATTTCAAGGTTTTACTTAATCACATTTGCAAAGTCTTTTTTGCCATGTAAGGTAACAAACACATTCAAAGGTTCCAGGGATTAGGAATAGACATCTTTGGAAGACATTATCCTACCCATCACAGAATTGTGCTAATTTTGGCAACAGCTCACTTCCGTTGGGTCCTATAAATTGGAGACCAGCTAAAGAACATGAACTTTGGGAAACATGCTTATCAGCCATCACAGAATTGTCTTGTAAGCAGCTCAGCCACAACCTGGTAGATAGGAATAGGTTTGCATCTGAAGGAAATGTGCATTTCCTTTGTCAGTCGTTCTGGAAAGCAGTCACTCCTGAGTGAGCTTTAGAACAGGGTGAGGGAAATACTTCCTTCTCTTTCTGAAGCCTGGGCTCCCTTTGGTCTAGATGTGGAGGTGTGAGGTACCTGGAGCATGAACAGTGGTTGGGTATAGGATAAATCCTTAGCTCTGAGCAAATGGCGTGGGATAGAGGACGTGATGTAAACCTGTTTTGCAAAGGACCTGTAAGAAGCCAAGAACTGTGCAGTATCTTTGAATTATTCTTAAAATAGTCTCATTATGATTTTTAAAATACTAGCTAATTTCTACAGCATTGTGACAAGTAAAGGGGAAGGGCTTGTGGCACACCTGGGGATGGCTCTCCTGGGATGAAAAGAAGCAGTTTATAGGGTCAGGAATCAGATGAGTGGTCAGGGGAGGACTTGGGGAACATACAAAATGCTGAGATACTCAGAAGCTGTTAAAAGAAGAAAACGTGTGCTGGAGACTGAATCTACACCCCACCCCCAGAATCTGTTATGTTGAAATCCTGACTCCTACAGACGTACAGATCTTGTTCAATTTTTAATAGGGTTATATCCCAATAAATCCATCACAAGTTGAAAATATGAGTTGAAAATGCATTTAATGCAGCTAGCCTACCAAACATCACAACTTAGCATAGCCAACTTTAGACTTGCTCAGAACACTTACATTAGCCTACAGTTGGGTAAAATCAGCTAACACAAAGCCTATTTTATAACAAAATGTTGAATATCTCATATAATTTACTAAAGACTGTATTGAATGTGGAAAACAGAATGGTGGCATGGGTACAGAATGGTTGTAAGTGTATTAGTAGTTTACCCTCGTGATCACGTGGCTGACTGGGACCTTTCTGCATTTGAGTCTTCTCACTTTGACACTCAAGCTGTGTTGGAAAACACAGGGTGGCTGAGTTCCCCGGGTGGCTTTCAGGATCTCCAGCCCCCACTCACTTGTGTGTCTCACACTCAAGGAGCTCTGTCCCCTCACCCCAGCACCTGTTCTAACCAGCTCCGTGGTGTAAAGTGTACACCCTTCATTCCCTCCCACTAGCACTGCAGCCAGTCTAAGCTACAGATTTTAAGAGATGTTCCCAGGACTTTGGGAACTCACTCAAGACAGTGATGGTTATTTTGGATGCTATGATCTATATTTATAGAAAGATTTCTGGACCACTCAAGTTCCTTGACCAAAATCAGGAACATCTTGGGATTTATTAAATTCTAGCACAGAAGATAGCACAGATATCAGAATATTGTGTGGAAGTGATGCTTTTACTTTGGTCTGATTTCATTGATGTATGCAACCAGTTTCCAATAAGGTGCTAGAATGAGGAAAAAAAAAAAAAAAGACCCTCCAGCATGGAGAGAGAGGGTCCTGTAGCATATCGCTAGCCTGGGAAAAGATCCAAATTCAAAATTCCAGGTATGTTTCCCCATCATTTTCACACCATGGTAAAGTTGAAAAATTGTAAGTCAAATCATCAAAAGTCAGAGACCATCTGTAGTAATAAAAGGTGGGGCCTTTGGAAGGTGATTAGGTCATGAAAGCAGAACTCTCATGAACAGGATTGATGCCCTTATCAAAGAGGACCCAGAGAGCTCCCTCACCCCCTTGCTTCATGTGAGGACACAGAGAAAAGACAGTAGGCTGTGAGCCAGGAGGAGTGGCTCTCAGAAGACTGAATTTGCCAATGCCCTGATCTTGGACTTCAAGCCTCCAAGATTCTGAAAAATAAATTCCTGTTGTATATTTATAAACCATTTATTCTGTGGTTTTCTGTTATAGAGGCTAAGATAACCTAGAAACGTTGCACATCAAAAGGATAAGAGGGTTCCAACTATAATAGTTTGAATATAAAAATGGGAAATGTGACCTCCCAGGTGCTGAAGCTTGGCATATTTGTATAAAAATCTGCTTTACAGTAACCAGCACAAGATTAGAGAGCATTTTGGCATAAATATGACATTTTTCATTCACATAAAATTCTCTTACATCACAAGATTGAACAATATAGTGCTGTGGAGATGATACCAAGTTTTTTTTGTTTTGTTTTGTTTTGTTTTGTTTTTTTGCAGGTATGGATTGAGATAGGGCTTGTAGAATCAACCTTGGAATTTTCATATGAAGATTGGCTTTTGTGTCTCGTGTCTTTGCTCTGCACATTGTGCCTGAATAAGCTCATCCACTCCTAGCTTTATCCACTATCACATGTTTGGTTCTGGCTGGGATACTTAAACACTATCTTTCTTCCCTGTTGGAAACCATAGCTCCTGCCCTCAAAGAATTGAATGTAGCATGTTTATTTCCCCTTTGTAGCCACAGATACCCAGCACCATGCCTTGGAAAATTGATTGATTTATTTATTTTTTGCTAAATAACCATGAAAGTTACTATTCTCACTAACCAGCTGAGACCTTAGTCACCTCACTTTATTGAGCCTCAGTTTCTTCACCCAAAATGAAGAGTGTGGAAATTTAAGTCTAAGGTAATTTCTGACTCTAATATTTTATATTTCTTTCAGTGTGTAAAGTGTTGCTTCAACCAGTGATGGTTTTTCCTACTCTTTTCTTTTTGAAAAGTAGAAATGTCTTCTGGTAAAGTGTCAGATATTTCAACTGACAGCTAACTAAGCTGGTAGGATGTCTTGAGATACATATAATATATATGTATATAACATATACACATATATACACACACACATTTGGTTCTTTCCATAATTATCAGTTCCTGCTATGTCTATACAACATAAAATGCATTGAAAATTAATTCCATCTCTGTGCTTTGTCAGGCAGAATCAAATAAAAGAGTTTCTGGATTCTACCTAAGAGATTTGGCCAAAATGATGCATGGGATGAGGCCCCGATCTTTTATCATTTCCTTCTACCTTGCAGTCTCCTTAAGCTTCTTAGATTTGTGTATCTGGCTCTAGAGAGTCCATTGTCCTGGTCTGAACCCCTTGGATCTCCAACTCTCCCACTTATCCTTCAAAGGAAATGCTGAGGTTGTGTGCTAAAAAGTTTCTTAAGTGCATTTTCCCCCAGGAACAAGAGCAGCTGCCTTTCCTCCAACCCATGGGTTGAACTCTGACATGCAGGAGATGACAGAAATATACTGGCTTACAAATGCCAATGCCCAAGGCCACCACAGGGATGCAGAATTTACCTGCCAGAGCATTTGACACTTGCGTCAGGAAAAAGCAACAGCTGAGAAAAGCTCTGTGAAAAATACTTTGTCACATATGTGAGAAAGGCTGTCCAGATTGTAAATCAGTAGGATGTCTGTTTTGTCCAGCTAATGCTCCCAAGGGCGGAAGAAATGGGATTTTCTCAGCTCATTTAGTCCTTGTGTGGAAATGATCACATACCAATGATGAGGGAGTAATTTTTCATCATGAGATAAAAAGGCCTTTGGTTTCTTGTCCTTAGAAGGTTGGCTAAGGCTGGGACACAAGTTGTTCCTAGGTGTGTACTTCTGTATGTAGTCCCTTCTTCACATTTGATAGTAAAGGTCACAAGCTTTGAGCATGTCCAGAGATCAGCTCTTTTTTCAGACTATCATGACAGTGGTATTCAAATGCCCTTCCCTTAGCTCTGACTCCTTGAAGCTCTTAGAAGGCTTTTACTTTCATTTCTGATGGTGTTCAGGCTCCTTTAGATGCTGACAGGAAGTAAGTTACAGATATTGCTGATAAACAAAACCTTTTGGGTTTAAACGGTAATGAACTAAAGCAAAACAGGAGGGCAGAGCCATTTGCCCAGATGTAGTTATACATGGGTAAATGTGTGCAACAGTGTGTCATTGAGAGGACAGTTCTCTGCTCAGGAAGTTAGGACAGCTAACTGGAGACCTGCCTCAGAACTACTCAAATGGACCTGAAATTCTGGATGTGACCCCTTTGAACCTAAAGACTCAAGTAGCACCATTTAAGTAGTAGTTTAACTTTCCAAAAACAATCCAGACTCCCAAAAAGGAATCTAGGAAAAATGGAAATATTTTATTTATGCTATTTTGAGAAGATTCATAGGCGAATCAAATAGTACACAGTAATATTTATTAAAATATCCATTTTTCTATCCAATTATCTAGCTTCTCCAAAACCTACCCATAGTCCCACCTCCCAGTCTGAAACATTCTGTGTCCTTGGCAATCGTTGTCATCTAGGCACAAAGGACAAAGCTGTTTTCTCATTAGAAGGTAGATTCCAGGGCAACCCAGGTGGCTCAGCAGTTTAGTGCCGCCTTCAGCCCAGGGTATGATCCTAGAGACTGGGATCGAGTCCCACGTCAAGCTCCCTGCATGGAGCCTGCTTCTCCCTCAGCCTGTGTCTCTGCCTCTTTCTCTCTGTGTGTCTCTCATGAATAAATAAATAAAATCTTAAGAAAAAAAGAAGGTAGATTCCACACTAAACTCACTATAAGACTTCAGATAAGAAAGGGAAGGAGTAAGTAGGAATAGGAAATTTGATTACTCCATGAAAACTACTGTATTAGGACAACAGTTCTCAAATTTGTCTAAGAGATACCATAAGACCCTCAGATTTTATGATACTTTTCAGAACACCATGAAAAAAAACCAGACTCCTTAATTCTGTTATGTGAACTGAGAGCATATAATGTGAAATCACAAACTTGAGCATATCTGTCCATGAAATAAAAAATCACCAAACCCCACGTGGTTAGTTTCTTCCTAGGTTTCCTCATTTAAAATTTATTACTTTTATCCCCCCTTGTGTTTTTGGACACTAGCACTTGAGAGCAGAAGTGCAGAATGGACACTAAAAAGCATAATACAGATACATGAAAGATGAAGTTGAATTTGAGAACACAATCATCTTTTAAATTAATGTTTTGTACAAATTGGGAAGGACTATCAGCATTTTATATGTCAGTACAATATTTTCTCTCCAGCTTAAAACATAGCTGAATTGCATGGGAAAGTACTTTCTTTGCTAACCATTGCGCTGGGTTCTAGGGAGCATATCTAGGGATACGAAGGAAGCTTCTATCCTAAAGACAGAGACAAAGGAAAGCCTTATTTCTTTAGCTTTATTTTTCCCTCTTCTAGGCTACTTCTATATTATTTAGCCTGCTTTCCTTTATTTTTTTTCTAATCCTTTTTATTAAATGGGAACTTTCCATCTGATCTGATCTATGTACTCTGTAGCTTTTCTTTGGTAGCACTCTTCTTGAAACTGCTGTGATATGAATATTTGTGTCCCTCCAAAATTCATACATTGAAATCCAAAACTCCAAGGTGATACAATTAAAAGGTGGGGGCCTTGGGAGGTGATGAGGTCGTGAAGGTGGAGTCCTCATAAATATGATTAATGTTAGGATGCCTGGGTGGCTCAGTGGTTGAGCGTCTGCCTTCAGCTCAGGTCGTGATCCCAGGGTGCTGGGATGGAGCCCACATCAAGCTCCCTGCAGGGAGCCCTCTGTCTATGTCTCTGCCTCTCTCTCTCTCTCTGTGTCTCTCATGAATAAATAAATAAAATCTTTAAAAAGTGTAAGATTAATGTCATTATAGATGGGACCCCAGAGAGCTCTGCCTCACTTCTACCACCATGTGAAGTTAATGCACTGGAGTGTGCCATCTGTGAACAGAAAACTGGTCCTCAGTGGACACCAAATTTGCCAGGGCCTTCCTCTTGGACTTCCCAGCCTCCAGAACTGTGAGAAATAAACCTCTGTTGTTCATAAGCCACCTGGTTCATGGTGTGTTATTATAGCAGCCTCTCTTCACTTCCAGGACATCACTTTTTACAGATTCTCATCTTACATTTCTGTTTGTGTCTTGGTGGCTCCTTGCCCCATATCTGTCCATTAGAGGTCAGTTGCTCCAAATCTGGCCACATTTCATACATTTTTCCTGGTCAGTCTCATTCATTTTTATATTTTCTCTAATATCTTTATGGTGACAACTCAATTTCCATCCAGGTTTAGATTATTCTTTCAACTTTCAGATCCATGTCTCTACTTGCTCACATACATTGTGATATTTTAGTCATATAACAAATACTTAGGGTGCCAACAACAGGACAATAAACAGCAGTTTCGTTGCTCTCAAATTGTTCATGGTTTCTTGTAGGAGGCAGTTTTCTTGACTGCCATCTCTAAAATGTGAAATCCTTGGAAATAGAAATTGTTTTATGTCCAAGTTCTACCAGGAACTGGCATATTAAGATGCTCAAAATGTGTTCACTGAATTAACCCATGAATCATAGACACTTGAGGTCAAATGAAACCTTCCAGTCAACCACTATCCCAATTCGATATTTGATTCTCCTCTAAAATATACCAATGACTGGTCACCCAGTTTCTGCTGGCATTGGAAGGTTACTGTTTGTAATTGGTGTGGATAGACTCCATGCACTATGGCTTTCCTAGATGTCTTCTTTCATTCTGAGAAGAGCCTGGGAAAAAGCCTATGATATGTGAACAGAAGGAAAAAGAAATGACCATTATGCAATGAGGAAGTCATATAAACAGGTTAGAAAAGGGGATGGCACTATTGACCTCAGGTAGCACCTATTCCAAAGAGAGGGTCAATAGGTACAGCTGTTTCACTTTTGCCAATTTTGCCCTCCACATTAGACACGTGCCTTTCATTTACGTTAATAGGAGCCATATGTGCACAGTTGATGGCGGTACTTATCGCTCAGGAAGCAAAGTGCTGAGTTCCTGCCACCCACCTACATCTGTGGCTTTATAAGCCACCCACAAATGAAAAACAAACATGCTGCTGGCATAGTAGGAAACCGTGGTACTTTGACAAAACCAACCAGAAAGAAAAAGAGAAGTGGGGCGTGGAGATTCTGTGCTGGCAGGCTGCTCGAGCATCACAGGTGAGATCCTAAATTCACCGTCCACGTGGCACTTTGCCAAGGTCTTTGGCTGAAACATTATGGAGGATATTTCTGAGACTTTTCTATCTGGGAACGAAGCACAGTGCTCATGGTTAATAAAGATAGCTATTCATTCGTTTATCGAACAAATGCTTGTTTGAGTTCCTAGGGGTTGTCTGCTAAAATATGATAACCCTTCCCATAGTACCAGGTTGGAGTTTTAAAGAAGAAACTATTATAGTGATAGGGGCGGGGAAGATGGTGGAGGAGTAGGGCCCTCACCTCACCCGTCCCAGCAACTTACCTAGATAACCTTGAGATTTAACGAGAGAACAGCTGGAACGCTACAGAGAGAAAGGTTTTCGCTTCTAACAAGGTAGGAAAGTGGGAAAAGAAGGAGGAGGAGAAGAAGGAAGAAGGAAGAAGAAGAAGAAAAGAAGAAGAAGAAGAAGAAGAAGAAGAAGAAGAAGAAGAAGAAGAAGAAAAGAAGAAAAGAAGAAGAAGAAGAAGAAAAGAAGAAGAAAAGAAGAGAAGAAGAAAAGAAGGAAGAAGAAGGAAGAAGAAGAAGAAGAAGAAGAAGAAGAAGAAAAGAAGGAAGAAGAAGAAGGAAGAAGAAAAGAAGAAGGAAGAAAAGGAAGAAGAAAAGAAGAAGGAAGAAGAAGAGAAGATGAAGGAAGAAGAAGAGAAGAAGAAGAAAGAAGAAGAAGAAAAGAAGAAGGAAGAAGAAGAAAAGAAGAAGAAGGAAGAAGAAGAAGAAGAAGAAAGAAGAAGAAAGAAGAAAAAGAAAGAAAGAAGAAAGAAGAAAAGAAAGAATAAAGAAGAAGAAGAAGAAGAAGAAAGAAGAAGAAAGAAGAAAAAGAAAGAAAGAAGAAAAGAAAGAATAAAGAAGAAGTAGAAGAAGAAGAAGTAGAAGAAGAAAGAAGAAGAAGAAGAAGAAGAAAGAAGAAGAAGAAGAAGAAGAAGAAGAAGAAGAAGAAGAAGAAGAAGAAGAAGAAGAAGAAGAAGGAGGATGGGGGGTCGGGGCCCTGCGAGGAGCCAGGCTAAGGCCGGGAGGGCCCGGGAGAAGCGGGAACTTGAACGATCCCAGGAGTCTTCCCGCCGGGAGGGCGCTCACAGGGAGCTCGGGCAGGACCGCAGGAGGGCAGCGGAGCCCCCAGGTTCCCGGGGCCACTAGCAGGAGGGCGCCCGGGGGAGAGCGGGCAGAGCTAGGGGAAGGGCTGGAGCCGCGCCGGGGGGCCTCGGGGAGGAGCCGGGGGGCGGGCGGGGGCTCCGGGCGGAGGGGGCTGCACCTGCTGCCTTCGGGAGCCGCGGCCCGGGGAGCGCGATTCCAGCGGCGCAGGCCCCGGAGCCCAGGGCGCGGGGGAAACAGCCCGGGACCCTGCCTCCCCCGGGACAGGCGGGGGCAGGGAGGGCCCAGGACAGACGCTCCTGTCCCGGGGCCCCCGAGCTGTGCAGGTCAGCGCCCTCCGCCCCCGGAGCATCCAGGCCCCTGCGGACTGGTTGCTGTGATGGTTACTGGGGAGCTGACTCCAGGGCTGGGGAGCTGGCTGCCGCCAGTGGTGGTGTCCCTCCTGGTGTCACCCTGTGCCTGGGAGGGAAGGGGCGCCAGGGAACAGGAGCCTCGGGGTACACAGCTCTGACTGAGCCAGCACCCGGCAGGGGGCGGGGCATCTCCCCAGGTGCACACACCTGAGAGTCAGCACAGCAGGCCCCTCCCCCAGAAGACCATCTGGAAGGACAGGGGAAAAGCAAGTTATTGACCAAGCAGTGCTGGAAAGCTCCAGGGGAAGTCGAGGGATTTATAGTATATAGAACCAGAGGATACCCATCCTTGGTTTTTTTGTTTTGTTTTGGTTTTGGTTTTGGTTGTTTTTTTCCCTTTCTTTCCCTTTTTTTTTTTTCCTTCTTTTTTCCAGGACAACTTGTTTTTAGCCACTCTGCACTGAGAAAAATGACTAGAAAGAAGAACTCACCACAAAAGAAAGAATCAGAAACAGTCCTCTCTCCCACAGAGTTACAGAATTTGGATTACAATTCCATGTCAGCCAATTCAGAAGCACAATTATAAAGCTACTGGTGGCTCTAGAAAAAAGCATAAATGATTCAAGAGACTTCATGACTGCAGAATTTAGATCTAATCAGGCTGAAATTAAAAATCATTTAATGAGATGCAATCCAAACTGGAGTTCCCAACGACGAGGGTTAATGAGATAGAAGAAAGAGTGAGTGACATAGAAGACAAGTTGATGGCAAGGAAGGAAGTTAAGGAAAAAAAGAGAGAACAAAAGATCATGAGGAAAGGTTAAGGGAAATAAATCACAGTCTCCGAAGGAAAAATCTACATTTAATGGGGGCTCCAGAGGTTGCTGAAAGGGACAGACCCAGAAAGCATATTTGAACAAATCATAACTGAGAACTTCCCTAACTTGGGGAGGGAAACAGGCATTCAAATCCAGGAAATAGAGAGATACCCCCAAAAATCAATAAAAACCATTCAACACCCCAACATTTAATAGTGAAACTTGCAAATTCCAAAGATAAAGAGAAGATCCTTAAAGCAGCAAGAGACAAGAGATCCCTAACCTATATGAGGAGAAGTATTAGGTTAACAGCAGACCTGTCCACAGAGACCTGGCAGGCCAGAAAGGGCTGGCAGGATATATTCAGGGTCCTAAGTGAGAAGAACATGCAGCCAAGAATAGTCTATCTAGCAAGGCTCTCATTCAGAATAGAAGGAGAGATAAAGAGCTTCCAAGATAGGCAGAAACTGAAAGAATGTGTGACCACCAAACCAGCTCTGCAAGAAATATTAAGGGGGACTCTGTAAAAGAAAGAGGAAGTCCAAAGAAACAATCCACAAAAACAGGGACTGAATAGGTATCATGATGACACTAAATTCATATCTTTCAGTAGTAACTCTGAACGTGAATGGGCTTAATGACCCCATCAAAAGGTGCAGGGTTTCATTGGATAAAAAAGCAAGACCCATCTATTTGCTGTCTACTAGAGACTCATTTTAGACATAAGGACACCTACAGCCTGAAACTGAAAGGTTGGAGAACCATTTATCATTCAAATGGTCTTCAAAAGAAAGCAGGGGTAGCCATCCTCATATCAGATAATAAAGTTTATCCCAAAGACTGTATTAAGAGATGAAGAGAGACACTATATCATATTTAAAGGATCTATCCAACAAGAAGATCTAACAATCATGAATATTTATGCCCTGAATGTGGAAGCCACCAAGTATATCAATTAATAACCAAAGTTGAGCCATACTTAGATAATAATACACTAATACTGGGTGACTTCAACACAGCACTTTCTGTAAATGACAGATATTCTAAGCACAACATCTCCAAAGAAACAAGACCTTTAAATGATACACTGGACCAGATGGATTTCACAGATATTTATAGAACTTTACATCCAAACGCAACTGAATACACATTCTTCTCAAATGCACATGGAACTTTCTCCAGAATAGACCATATACTGGGTCACAAATCAGGTCTTAACCAATACCAAAAGATTGGGATTGTGCCCTGCATATTTTCAGACCATAATGCTTTGAAACTAGAACTAAATCACAAGAAGAAATTGGGAAGAAATTCAAACACGTGGAGGTTAAGGACCATCCTGCTAAAAGATGAAAGGGTCAACCAGGAAATTAGAGAAGAATTAAAAAGATTCATGGAAACTAATGAGAACGAAGATACAACTGTTCAAAATCTTTGAGATACAGGAAAAGCAGTCCTGAGAGGGAAATACATTGCAATACAAGCATCCCTCAAAAAACTGGAAAAAACTCAAATACAAACGCTAACCTTGCACCTAAAGGAACAGGAGAAAGAACAGCAAATAAAACCTACACCCAGCAGAAGAGGAGAGTTAGTAAAGATTCGAGCAGAACCCAATGAAATAGAGACCAGAAAAACTGGAACAGATCAACAAAACCAGGAGTTGGTTTTTTTGAAAGAATTAGTAAGATACATAAACCATTAGCCTAATTAAAAACAAAAGAGAAAAGACTCAAAATAATAAAATCATGAATGAAAAGGGAAAGAGCATCACCAATACCAAGAAATTACAAATGATTTTAAAAATATTAGCTATATGCCAATAAATTAGGCAATCTAGAAGAAATGGATGTATTTCTAGAAAACCACAAACTACCAAAACTGGAACAGGAAGAAATAGAAAACCTAAATAGGCCAATAACCAGTGAGGAAATTGAAGCAGTCATCAAAAACCTCCCAAGACACAAAAGTCCAGGGCCAGATGACTTCCCAGGGGAATTCTATCAAACGTTTAAAGAAGAAACAATACCTATTCTACTAAAGCTGTTCTGAAAGAAAGGGATGGAATACTTCCAAACTCATTCTATGAGGCCAACATCACCTTAATTCCAAAACTAGACAAAGACCTCACCAAAAAAGGAGAATTATAAACCAATATCCCTGGTGAACACAGATGCAAAAATTCTCCACAAGATACTAACCAATAGGATCCAACAGTACATTAAGAAGATTATTCACCATGACCAAGTGGGATTTATCCCTGGGATGCAAGGCTGGTTCAACACTCGTAAAACAATCAATGTGATTGATCATATCAACAAGAGAAAAAAACGAGAACCATATGATCCTCTCAACAGATGCAGAGAAAGCATTTGACAAAACAGCATCCATTCCTGATCAAAACTCTTCGGAGTGTAGGGATCGAGGGAACATTCCTCAGCATCTTAAAAGCCATCTACAAAAAGCCCACAGCACATATCATTCTCAATGGGGAAACACTGGGAGCCTTTCCCCTAAGAACAGGAACAAGACAGGGATGTCCACTCTCACCACTGCTATTCAACATAGTACTGGAAGTCCTAGCCTCAGCAATCAGACAACAAAAAGACATTAAAGGCATTCAAATTGGCAAAGAAGAAGTCAAACTCTCCCTCTTCGCTGATGACATGATACTATACGTAGAAAACCCAAAAGCCTCCACCCCAAGATTGCTAGAACTCATACAGCAATTTGGCAGTGCGGCAGGATACAAAATCAATGCTCAGATATCAGTGGGATTTCTATACCCTAACAATGAGACCAAAGAAAGAAAAATTAAGGAGTCAATCCCATTTACAAGTGCACCTAAAAGCATAAGATACCTAGGAGTAAACCTAACCAAAGAGGTAAAGGATCTATACCCTAAAAACTATAGAACACTTCTGAAAGAAATTGAGGAAGACACAAAGAGATGGAAAAATATTCCATGCTCATGGATTGGCAGAATTAATATTGTGAAAATGTCAATGTTACCCAGGGCAATTTACACGTTTAATGCAATCCCTATCAAAATACCATGGACTTTCTTCAGAGAGTTAGAACAAATTATTTTAAGATTTGTGTGGAATCAGAAAAGACCCCAAATAGCCAGGGGAATTTTAAAAAAGAAAACCATATCTGGGGGCATCACAATGCCAGATTTCAGGTTGTACTACAAAGCTGTGGTCATCAAGACAGTGTGGTACTGGCACAAAAACAGACACATAGATCAATGGAACAGAATAGGGAATCCAGAAGTGGACCCTAAACTTTATGGTCAACTAATATTCGATAAAGGAGGAAAGACTATCCACTGGAAGAAAGACAGTCTCTTCAATAAATGGTGCTGGGAAATTGGACATCCACATGCAGAAGAATGAAACTAGACCACTCTCTTGCACCATACACAAAGATAAACTCAAAATGGATGAAAGATCTAAATGTGAGACAAGATTCCATCAAAATCCTAGAGGAGAACACAGGCAACACCATTTTTGAACTCGGCCACAGTAACTTCTTGCAAGATACATCCATGAAGGCGAGAGAAACAAAAGCAAAAATGAACTATTGGGACTTCATCAAGATAAGAAGCTTTTGCACAGCAAAGGATACAGTCAACAAAACTAAAAGACAACCTACAGAATGGGAGAAGATATTTGCAAATGACATATCAGATAAAGGGTTAGTTTCCAAGATTTATAAAGAACTTATTAAACTCAACAGCAAAGAAACAAACAATCCAATCATGAAATGGGCAAAAGACATGAACAGAAATCTCACAGAGGAAGACATAGACATGGCCAACACGCACATGAAAAAACGCTCTGCATCACTTGCCATCAGGGAAATGCAAATCAAAACCACAATGAGATACCACTTCACACCAGTGATAATGGGGAAAATTAACAAGGTAGGAAACCACAAATGTTGGAGAGGATGCGGAGAAAAGGGAGCCCTCTTACACTGTTGGTGGGAATGTGAACTGATACAGCCACTGTTGAAAACTGTGTGGAGGTTCCTCAAAGAGTTAAAAATAGACCTGCCCTACGACCCAGAAATTGCACTGTTGGGGATTTACCCCAAAGATACAGATGCAATGAAACGCCGGGACACCTGCACCCCGATGTTTCTAGCAGCAATGTCCACAATAGCCAAACTGTGGAAGGAGCCTCGGTGTCCATCGAAAGATGAATGGATAAAGAAGATGTGGTCTATGTATACAATGGAATATTACTCAGCCATTAGAAATGGCAAATACCCACCATTTGCTTCAACGTGGATGGAACTGGAGGGTATTATGCGGAGTGAAATAAGTCAATCGGAGAAGGACAAACATTATATGGTCTCATTCATTTGGGGAATATAAATAATAGTGAAAGGGAATAGATGGGAAGGGAGAAGAAATGGGTAGGAAATATCAGAAAGGGAGACAGAACATAAAGACTCCTAACTCTGGGAAACGAACTAGGGGTGGTGGAAGGGGAGAAGGGCGGGGGGTGGGGGTGAATGGGTGACGGGCACTGAGGGGGACACTTGACGGGATGAGCACTGGGTGTTATTCTGTATGTTGGCAAATTGAACACCAATAAAAAATAAATTTATTATTAAAAAAAAACACAATGAGATACCACCCGACACCAGTGAGAATGAGGAAAATTAACAAGACAGGAAACAACAAATTTTGGAGAGGATGTGGAGAAAGGGGAACCCTCTTACACTGTTGGTGGGAATGTGAACTGGTGCAGCCACTCTGGAAAACTATGTGGAGGTTCCTCAAAGAGTTAAAAATAGAACTGCCCTACGACCCAGTACTTGCACTGTTAGGGATTTACACCAAAGATGCAGATGCAGTGAAATGGCAGGACACCTGCACCCCAATGTTTATAGCAGCAATGTCCACAATAGCCAAACTGTGGAAGGAGCCTCGGTACCCACTGAAGATGAATGGATAAAGAAGATGTGGTTTATGTATACAATGGAATATTACTCAGCCTTTAGAAATGACAAATAACTACCATTTGCTTCGACATGGATGGAACTGGAGGGTATTATGCTGAGTGAAATAAGTCAATCAGAGAAGGACAAACATTATATGGTCTCATTCATTTGGGGAATATAAAAAATAGTGAAAGGGAATAAAGGGGAAAGGAGAGAAAATGAGTGAAAATAACAGTGAGGGGGACAGAACATGAGAGACACCTAACTCTGGGAAACGAACAAGAGGTAGTGGAAAGGGAGGTGGGCGGGGTGTTGGGGTGACTGGGTGACAGGCACTGAGGGGCGCACTTGACGGGATGAGCACTGGGTGATATGCTCTATGTTGGCAAATTGAACCCCAATAAAAATAATAATAGTTTAAAATTTTTTAAAAAACTATTATAGTGCAACATTCTCTATATCTCTAAATTAGATAGTAGTCGGTGGTCAGCAAGAGTGGATTTTAATAATTATAACATTTTTATACAACAAAACACCATTGGCAGAAGTCAGAGAGGGTTATGCCAGTAAGCACTGGCATAGGCTGCTTCCCAAGACCTATGGCTAACTGAAAAAAGAAAGGTTTCAGAACAATATATGTGTAGGCATTTATTCAACAAACTATGGATTCTCTGAAAAACATGACTCTCTTAAAAGCTAAGAAAGTTTGGAATCTATTTGTGCCGGTCAATTTTAGTAAAGCCAAAATAGTTACCTTGTTGAGTCTGTGCCAGAATTTAGGTTCTGGTCAGCGGACCCTAGAATGCTGTACATCTTTGTGGTGATTAGTTTAATACTCTCTTAGTTTGGCTTCTGCCTCAAGATAGCCCAAAGGCCCATATTATCTTTCCCTTGTCCTCAGCCTATAGTCCAATGACTGGCTTTTTTCTGATGGTTTGCTTTG
This sequence comes from Canis lupus dingo, assembly GCF_003254725.2. NCBI lineage: Eukaryota > Metazoa > Chordata > Mammalia > Carnivora > Canidae > Canis > Canis lupus. The sequence goes on from NC_064255.1 coordinate 7,803,547, forward strand.
TAGATAGGGAGTTCACAGGTTGGGGTGTTTAAAAGAAGTCTGAGGGAAAAAGTGATTGATTCTTCCTGCTATCTTATCTCCTCCACTTTTAGCCTCAATTCCAACTTTAGCCTGGGCCACAGAATTTAGTATTGCTAACCCTGCAAGTAAAAAACATGAACAGAATCTAAAACTCTTTCAACTACTTGTATGACGAAAAGGTCTTTCTTAGCATGGTTCTATTTTCTTCCCTCTATTTCCAGATGGGCTAGCATGTACAGAACACCATTCAAGAAGTTTGTTTCTTCTTGGGGCTTAGTGAAGGCTACATGGAATAATCAATACACCCCTACATTCTAGAGTTTTCTGAAAACAGCCCCAGTATTTCAGCTTCATTAGGCATGTTATCTGTATCCCAGGTGCAATAGGTGGTGGGTTAACCACCTAATAATAAACATTTTCAACTTCGTAATAGTAGGGAGTATCCTTATTGTCATCCACCCTTCACAGTTCAGCCAACTCCACATTTATGGACTCTTAGAATACCCTGTATCCAAGTATTGGTTTCAGTATTAGCCCTAACTCTTCCAGTTTTAAGAAACAGAGAACTAACTCAAAATACTTTAAGAGCATTTGTCTTCTATATGGGAAGCAGAGTGGGTTTTCTTGAAGCACAGCTGGATTCCATCAAACGCTTAGTAGGTTTGGGATTAACCTCTATGAGTGATGTTGTCACACCCAGATGTTTTATATTCACCCCTGAGTTTTATACTTTGGTCATTGGATTCATTCTCAAGACTTCTTATACTCTCTTTTGGCAACTATGGATTTATATTTCTGACACTGCTATCCTCAGAAGTAAAAGTCTTATGCCCAATAGCACAAACAGTCCTTTTCCATTGCCTCCAATTGGCACATGTGCTTGACCAAGGTAGGTCACTGTGGGCTGCAGATGGTTGGCCAGGGCTGGTGCTCAGTCCTGGAGGCAGATTTGATCAGCTATACGTGAAACACTTGCAAGGAAGATGGGTGATTTCTCAAGGAAAAGTGCTCTCATTCTTAGAATAAGACATTTTAGAATCTGGGCATAAAAAAATAAGGTATCAATGACTAATATCAGAGACAGTAAGCTATTTATAGAAAGAAACATTGATTTAAAAAAAAGGGAGAGAGAGGTGGAAAGTCCCAAGTAGGCTGAATATTTGATAGATGGTGTTTTTGAAAGAGCATGGAGGACATATTAGAAGCATTTGTTATACTGCTGTGTGGGATTGGGGGGCGGACAGCATTTTTAAGCATATTTTGTTGTTTTATGCTGTATAATTTTCTGCAACTTTTCAAGAAATATAAGTAAAACACCTTTTGTCAAGGCGTTTTGGACATATATTTGTACTGCCTCGTGGATGCAATGTGCTAATTCTGGTCTAGAGGGCACCCCTCTTTTTGGGGGTTACATAAAAACACTTAGACACAATTGCCAAGTCTTTAGGGAGAATGACTAGACTAAGGCTAATGCTTGATGCAGAACCTATCTTCAGGCAACAGACAATTTCTCTCCAGAGCTCTTTCTATTCTTAGAGTCTTCTATATTTCTGACTTGCAAGTTTCCTTTTAACACAGATTTAGGGTCCTCTGTAGTGACAAATAGTGCAACAAATAAATGGGAACAGTGGGAGTGGACAGCCCTAAAATTTCAGAAGGCATTGAGAGCAGTTATTCTGGAAACCATGAGGATTTATGATCCATGAAAATAATACGCAGCAAAAAATGCACTGAGTTGTACCTTAGGATGAGGAGGAAGCTTTAAAAATGACCAGTGCCTGCGACCTACCCATAGTGATTTTCATGTAACTGGCCGGGGGTGGGCTTGCCTTGAGCACATGTTAAAAGCTCTCTGGGTGATTCAAATGTGCTGCTCATGCTGAGAACCACTGCTGCCGAGTTTATGCCGTCAAGCATGCACATGAAGGCCATGGTCACAGGAACCGCGTTTGTGGAGAACCCTTGCGCTTTCTCAACCCCCTTGTTATTTAATGAGCTTAAGATGAGAATGCCTAACTGTACTGCTGCTTTTATGAAGTAATGACAGTGTCCAGTAAGTTGTCTGGGTTGGTAGGAGGCATGGCAAAGGTGAACCCAATAATGTACTTCATGATCACATTTCCATGTTGCATTTGGAACAGGTGGCCGAGCTGGTCCAGAGTTGAAGGTGAGCATGTAGATAGTTAAAAACCCGTAGCAAAGGCTTCTGAGACCTGCAAAGCCAAGAGAAGATTCAAGCAATGATCTTACAGCAAAGCTGTCTTGACTTTCTATACTTGTAAAAAACAGAAGAGGCCCTGGGTCACTTAGCTCACATTTGGGGCATGTGGCAATACTAGTTCCCAAGTAGGACAGTGGCCACAGACTCAGAAATCTATGTTATTTTGAGTTAGAAGCTTAGATGTTTCACTTCCTTCCATTCCACCGATCCCTCCCAACCCCCTTATCCCACTTGCCAGAGCCCCCCACCCCTGTGGCCCTCCCACCTTGCCAGTGTCCTAGGGGTGGGAGATCTCGTTGGCCAAGGCTGGGTGCTTGTTAGGCCAAGGCTGCGGCCACTTCCACACCAGTCTGCGTAGTGGTCTGTGAAGGAGACCTGGGAGCAAAGGTGATTGCCTGCATCTGGCATCTTTCAATAAGTAAAAACATCTCCTGCTGTGCTGATGAAAAGGTGCTGCCCGGAAATGTTTTATACACAGCTTAAAACAACAGCAACAAAAGAAGCCAATGAGATTTATATTCGTGCTGCATTGAAAGGGACCCTACTTAATGCTGCCTATCTTCTAGTGTCTTCTAGGAAAATATCACCTCCTCAGAATCATTTTGGTAGTTGTCTCCCCTCAGGGCCATTTCTGAAGGTGAGCACCAGTAGAATTTCCAGACTAAGGGAGTGAACAGTGATTTGTCACTTGTTTTGTAGTGAGAAGGGTTGGCCAGAGAGGAGTCAGCACAGGAATGAGTGCTGCAGGAGGCATAGACAGAAAGAGAAGAAATGGGTCAGGGGGCCAAACCCCATCTCCATTCCAGGGAAGTCCTGAAAGACCCAAAGAATGCCGTCTAACCCCCTTTTCTGGTTAGTTGAAGTCAGAGGAGTTTGATTTTCATGAGCTCTGTTTCAGGTTGTCTATTGGCCTGTAAGAAACCACCCTCAAATAGGGGCTGACCATAACCACCACTGGTTATTCTCTCTATAATTTTGAGGTTTGCCTAGGGTTAGCTAAGTGGTTCTCATTCAGAGTCTCTTAGGTGCTTGCAGTCCCAGCAGAAAAAGTAGCTTGCTTGGGATTTCTTTTTGGTAACCCAAGAGGTAACAAAAGTGAGTGAAGATATTCTAAGGAATTTTTCTAGATCCTTGTCACCTACTAGAATTCTCACTCAGAATTACCATCGTCGGAGAGTCTTTTTGTCCTACCTCCCCTGAGTACACTACTGGTTCCTCAATGGCCCCTGATTTACTCCTCTGAGTTTGGGTGAGGAACTGAGCAAACATGGCTCAGTCCCTTTCTCTGTCTGCTTTTGGCCATGTGGTAAGCTTCAAGCTTGGTGCCCTGCCCTGCTCAGGAAGCCTGAGGTTGACCAGGACTGCCTGTGACTTGGGTATAGTAAATGGCATGGGTGCCCCACCTCTCTCCTCCTGCATTCATCTCTATAGGCAGAAGGCTGATGCTTCAGCCCCCTGTATTTTCTGAGTGTTTATTCTTGGCCACATGAGCTTGCTTGGCTCTTGCCCAAGACAAGCTGGAAGGGCCTGAGAGTGGATGTCCCTAAAGGCATTCTCAGGCAAGGATGGATGGGAGTTTGAGGAGTAAATACACCAGTTTCCTGGGTTGGAGGTTGAGATACTCTCAGAGGTGTGTTCTCTGCTTTCTCCCAGAACTCCCTGGCCGGCGGGACCTCGGGCTGCCCACAGCAGTGACTGGCTCTAGTAAGTATTCTTGCTAGCCAGCCTCACTCCCTCACGCCTCTGCTTGGACTAAGTGCTGAGTAAACCACTTGCAGTCAAACCCTTGTCTGTTTCTGAGGGAACCTGTTCAGGGTACATTCCAAGGAACCCAGTACCTGCGTTCTCTCTCTGTCTCTCTCTCTCCTTCTGACTACCCTGTTCATCCATTCAGAACTCAGGACAGTAAACGTTCATTTTATTGAGGCTCTTTCTCAAATCTTCATAACTTTTTACTTTCCTTTTCTCCTAGTTTCTGCACAATAAAATTTTTAAATATGGAATTAAGGCCTTATAAATAAACATCAGGTATATTTTGCTCCAAACCCATCCTACTCCTGCCAAAGACATGAAGGTAAAAAATATCTACATTTTCCATTTTGTTTACAGTGGTGTAGTCTTATGACAAATTTACTCTCTTTAGAATTTGACAAGAATTGCTTTAGTTGACCACATTAAATGGTTTTGTTTTCTCTGTTGGATAACCACACTCAGAATTGTCTCTTTATTCTGCCTTTGTCTGGTGGTTTTCTCTGGAAATACAAAATCTTTTTTTTTGAAAGATTTATTTTAGAGAGACAGCATGTATACAGGGTGAGGGGCAGAGGGAAAGAACCTCAAGCAGATTACCTGCTGAGCATGGAGCCTACTACAGGGCTCAATCTCAGGACCCATGAGATCATGACCTGAGCCAAAACTAGTAGTCAGACATTTTGCTGACTAAGCCCTACAGGCGCCCCAATACAAAACCTTTCCAATAGCATATGGCTCTTTTTATTCGCTTTTGTAGCTGAGTCAGAAAATTACAAATGGAGGGGCATCTGGGTGGCTTGGTTGGTTAAGCGCTTGACTCTTGATCTCAGCTCAGGTCTTGATCTCAGGGTTGTGAGTTCAAGCTCCACATCGTGCTCTATGCTAGGTGTGGAGCCTACTTAAAAATAAAACAAACAAACAAACAAACAAAACACAAACACACACACACACACACACAAAAAAAAAAAAAAAAACCCAAAAACAAATGGGAAGTGAATACCAAGAAGTGAATCCAATGTGCAAATTTTGGGTTTAGCTTCGATCTCCTCATCTATGAAATAGGCATGGAATTATTTTATCTATATAACAGGATCACTGTTAATATCAAATGTAGGTAGAAGTACTGTCTGATAAGCATAAAGTGGTATAAAAAGATTGGTTTTTATTTCCTCAGGGACAATTCTGGTTTTAAGGAAAGATTTCACTTATCATCATGGCTAATTTGAAAGTATAGGTAAGGCTCCCACAAGACCTTATTAACCTTTGAAGTAGATATGAAATTATTTTTCTGGCAGATGCCCATTTATTCTAACCATAGTAAATTTTTTCTTATTGTTTTTACTTAATTTTGTGGCTTAATTTTTTTAAATTGTTTTACTTAATTTTTTGTGGCTAAATACCCTAAGTAGGCAGAACTTTTTCTAAAATTGTCAATAAGACAATAAAGCCAGGTTATTCACATGGGGAATGTGGAAAAGTCTGTAGAATTCCCTGGAATTAATCAATAGCTGTGACTCCCAAATAACTTGCCCATTTCACATGATGCCTGTATTCATCTTTGGTAAGAAGGTATCACAAAGTCAAGTTTATTAAAATAATTTTGCTATTTGCTGCTTATCTGACCGACAGAAACCACTGTTTCTTCCTCCCAAATGTGGCATTGGTTAAGTAAAACATTCCCTTTATGAGAAAAATTGGAAACTGATTGATTAATCATGGGTTTCATTAACAAACCTTGACACTTTTTGAGTTTCTGTATTTGATATTCCTCTTAGTGTTTATGTCCAACATGTCCAGAATGTTCTCTCCTCATGTAAATTTAGGCAAGTTATAAAAACAAAACACACACACACACACACACACACACACACACACACACACACACACCCCAAAGAGTTGCTTTTCTTTTCCAGCTTACACTGACATAAGATGACCATAAGATGGTCAGACATTCTAAGACTGTGTTGGATCTGTCTTCTCAACTGCAGATTTTGTGTCTGTTTAGGGAGAAAGAGTTAGAATAAATTCATGGGACATATTTTCCTTTGTCTATGTGGTCATAAAGAAACAGCTTTGGAAAATGAACTGAGCCGTTGTAGAAATGGCCTATTTGAAGCCTGTTGGCATTCTAGAGTACCAGTTGATCACTCCTCTAAGTGCTAATAGGTCCAACACTGGTTCAGGGAAAACAATAAATTACCAGTTTTTAAATCAAGAATTAATAATTCCCAAAGCTCAGATCTCCCTGGTTGAAAATTTAGGCAGAATTCCTACTGCCTCCATGTAAATCAGACCTTACACTGGCCTTGGAGAGGATGGAGTCTGAAGGACTGAATATGAACTGCCTCTATGTGGAAGACCTTGGGCTGCCTCATAGCTTGCAGGATAGCAAGAAGGAGAGAAACATTCCCACATTGGGCTGCTTCAGTGGCAAGACTGTAATAACCTCAGGATAGTAGTATCTAAAACTGATGCAAGCCAGAATGAAAACTCCATCATGGTTTATGGGTACCCCACAATGAGTTTGGCTATGTATAAAGTTCACAATTATTACTACCTCTGCTTCTATTCCATTCCAGCAGTATGGAGCATTTAGCACATAGGTCACAAATAGTGGATAGACAAGAAGCTGCATGCCTTAATGACTCATTCAGATGCAGCAGCTTGGTGTTTATTTTGCAATGTTGGAGGCAACTGATGAAAATTTAGTAACTAATTATGTAGAATTCCTATATGTAAACTGGATTGACTCAAAGGTATTGTAAAAACAAGTGCTGTTTGGAAATTCAAAGAGAATCTGAATAAAGTATGTGTGTGCGTGGGGGGCAGATTATGTATTCTCTGTGGAGGCCCACAAATAAGGACAAAACTTAGTGTCTCATCAAAAAAAAAAAAAAAAATCCATATACCTAGCACCATGCTGCATGTTTGCAATGAGGAAGTCCTAAGTTAATTTCTCTTTTAAAATGTGTATTAGGGTTTTCCAGAGAAATGTAACCAATAGAATAGATAGATAAGAAGAGATTTATTATACAAATTGGTTCATGTGGTTATGGAGGCTGTCAAGTCCTCTGACTTGCTGTCTGCAAATTGGAATACCAGGAAAGCCAGTTGTAGAATTTGGTGAAGTCTAAAGGTATGAGAACCAGGAGAGCTAATGGGGTAACTACTAGTCTGAGGCCAGAGGTGTGAGAAACCAAAGGGGTGGGGTGCTGGTATAAAGCTCAGAGTCCAAAGGTTCCAACACCAGGACTTTTGATGTTCAAAGGCAGAAGGAAATGGATGTCCTAGCTCAAGAAGAAAGAGAATTCACTCTTCCTTTGCCTTTCTGTTCAGGCCAACAGATTGGGTGATGCCCAGTCACATTGGTAAGGGCAGGTCTTCTTCACTGAGTCTACTGATTCAAATGCTAATTTCTTCTAGAAACATTCTTTTGAATATACCCAGAAATAGTGTTTTACCAGCTATCTGGGTGTCCCTTAGCCCAAACAAGTTGAAATGTAAGATTAATCATCACCATGGGTCCTGATGCTTAGCATATAATTTTCTTCTCTTTTCATGAGAAACAAATAGAATTAACAAACTATACTCATTGTTTATTCTTTTTTTAATGATTTATTTACTTGAGAGAGACATAGGGGGAGAGGGAGAGAGAGAATTTCAAGCAGACTTCCACTGAGTGTGGAGCCTGGTAGAGCCGATCTCACAACCCTGAGATCACCTGAGCTGAAATCAGGAGTCAGTCAAATGCTTAACTGACTAAGCTGCCCAAGCACCCCTCTCATTGTTTATTCTTAAATAAGTCACTGTAAAATAAATAATACGTATTATACAAAGGAAGAAGGCATGTTGATCTTGTAAAATCTCTAAAACATAATTTTATAATTTTATTCAAAATTTTGCATTTTTAATGATTCTATGACAGGTGAGAGACAGACAGACAGACCTGTCCCTCATGACTCAAAAGAAGTAACAGCGTTATGATTGGATAGCACAGTTTGAGGCTCAAGAGCTACTAAAGGACATAGCATGTCCTTTCCTTTGGAAAAGGACCCTGACCCCCTCTTGGTCAGGGTCATGAAGTTTGGCTGTAGGTAGTATGCAAGCCTTAGGGGTTCTGGATTGCTCAGGTGGGAAGACACACAAGATTGCTCAAAACCAAGACAGAGATGGTATTATCTGGGTATTTCTTGGCACCCCATTTTGTTAGGCATAAAGGGACAGTAAACCCTTTTTTTCTTGTCTAATTGTCCTAAATTTTCATCTCCTTGTGATTTGAAAAATGCATTCCTGCTTAGAATGGGGAGATGTCTCTAATGATGTTTGGCACAGAATTGTGATCTACTAAAACAGTACTGGAGGGAGACACTTGGAAAATACCTTGTTGCTGCAATATCTGTTTGGTTTTGAGAAGTGGGGTGGGGTGAGTGGGAGGCTAAGAGAGTACCTTGAAGGCAGTAATCATGTCATATCTATGTATCCTCATATCTTATCTTTGTATCCTCAGCAAATAACACATCAGAAGGTACATTATCAATTAGATAAATAGGAAAAAGTTAGGGCTCTATGGAGGAAAAGTAGAGGATGAGTCTAGAGGGATAAAATGACTACGGATAACTCACAAAAGGTCTCAAATGAACTCTGGCTAATGTGTTGCTAGTTTTTTAAAAAAAAGTTATTTAGTTGAATATTTGAGTCTGAAGCTATAATATTAAAATCTAAAAGAGCCAAACAAATAGGGAATTATAGTTGATAAAGCCTCTGTATGAAATTTATTAACTCAAACATAATAGTGGCTAACTAGTAAATAGTTAATAATGGATCTTACCAAATATCTCTATCAGGTGTTCATTTGAGCTTTGAGCCAGGGTTGGATCACAGAGAATTCCTGCCTGCATTCTTGGAGTGCCCCAAATGCCAACTGTCTCTGGTTTTGATTAAAGATAGATCTATATGCCTTACATGCCAGACTTGCAGGCGGCAGAGTTGACTCTCTGCCATGAAATGTCAGCAGCTCTGGCTTTCATGCTTACACACAAAGGATCATCCCACAGCTAAGAGGAGGCTTCAGCTCCTCAGGGCTGTCTGGGAGCAGGGAGATATTTTTGTTAAAATACTTGGGCCTTCAGTCCACTAATTGTTTAGGGAGGCCTTTGTCTCCTTTTGTTAATAGAAAAAAAAAAAAAAAGTATCCTAAGAGGTAGTAAATCCTTGCAGAATCAGACCTATAAATAAAGCAAACTGTTAGTTGCCAGAGGGGAGAGGGTGAGGGGATGGGCAAAATGGGTGAAGGAATGTGGGAGATAAAGGCTTCCGGTTAGCAAGGAGGAAGTTCTAAGAATAAAAGACCCAAACAAGGAATATAGTCAATGGTATGATAGTTTACTATGTTGACAGATGGTAGCTAATCTTATGGTGATCATAGCATAGTGTATAGAGAAGTTGAATCACTGGGTTGTATGCCTAAAACTAATGCAACATTGTATGTCAACTATACTAAAAAAATAAACTGTCTTAGGGATGGCCATCAGCTGGCTACTTTTAGCTTACAGTCTAAGAAGGAGGTTGGAAGAATTATATACTAGGAGACTTGAGCCCTGGCTTACTGGGGTAAGGGAGGAAACAACTTAATCAAGTTTATTACTGAAACTGTCCATAAAAGAATTTCTGATGGCTATTTTGAAATCCTGCTGGAACCCCATTCAAGACAGTATACAGAAACTTTAGAACTGTCAGGTCAATCTTCTCTGTTTCTTAAAACTCTTTAGTGGATCTTTGTTTCTAGAGCAATGTGCAAACTCTTTAATATGATGTTAAAAGCTTTTCAAAATTTGGTTCCAGGTTTTCTTTCTGGTGTCTTCGTGCAACTCTTCTCATCTTCTTGTTCTCCATCTGCAGACACCCAATATAATTTCACACCTCTCTAGCTTCTTCTAATATTTTTTGATACCCTGTATTTTTTATTGTGCTACAACATGCATAAAATAAAACTTACTGTAAAGTTCAGTGCATTAAACACATTCATATGTTGTGTAACCATCATTACTACCTAGTTCCAGAACTGTTTCATCACTGCCAAAAGAAACCCATACCCATTATATAGTCACTCTACATTTCCCCACATGGAATCCTATAATAATTAAGTAGCCTCATGTGTCTAGCCTCTTTCACTTAGCATAATGTTTATATACAGATTTTCTTTTGTATGCTCTTGTACTTATCTCCCTCTCCCTCTTCCTCCCTCTCTCTCTCTCTCTCTCTCTCTCTCTCTCTCTCACACACACACACACACACACACACACACACACACACACACTCCTTCCTCTAGTAGTGAAATTATGGGATCATACAATAATTTTTATGTTCAGCTGACTGAGGAACCACCAAATCATTTTTCCCACAATGGCTGTAACAGCATGTCTACCAGCAATGTAGGAGGGATCCAGTTTCTTATCTTTTCCAAAGTCCTTTTCCATTTTTTATTATGGCCATCCTAGTGGCTATAAAGTAGCATCTCGTGTTTAGATTTGCATTTCCCTAATGATTAGTGATGTTGAACATCTTTTCATGCATTTGTTGGTCATTTGTATATATTCTTTGGAGAAATGTCTATTCAAGTTCTTTGACCCATTTTAAATTGTCTTTTTGTTGCATTGTAAGAGTTCTTTCTATATACAAATACTATCAGATATGATTTACAAATATTTTCTCCCATTCTGTGTTTTGGATTTGCTTGCTTGATATGATAAAAATTTTCAATTTTTTTGAAGTCCAATTTGTCTATTTTTTTCCTTTGTTGCTTGTGCTTTGGGTGTTGTATTTAAGAAAATGTTGCAAAATCCAACATCATGAAGATTTCCTCTATGTTTTCATCTAAAAGTTTTATTTTTTAATTCTTACTTAGGTCTTTGGTTCATTTTGAGTTGATTTTCTATACGTTGTAAGGTAAAGGTCCATTTTATTCATCTGAATGTGGATATCACGTTTTCTCAGGGCTATCTGTTGAAGAGGTGACCTTATGGTTTTGACATTGCCCTGAATGCATTGTTTTCTTTAAGTGAAACATGGTTTTGCCTGATGATACTGCTTTTCTGGCCACCCTCTGAAATAGAGGCTTCCCTCCCTCACCTTCACCTTCTCCTCGCTCCTGGAAATGTCTGTATACATTTAGTTCCCATTTTTTGCTTCTTCCTCAGTGCTGCCCCACTAACCCCTCTTGGTGCCTTTCTTTGAGCCACAATATTATCCATTTATTGCCACCTTCTACTCAACTACATTGTTATTATCCACTCATTCCATCTTATTTGGTGATCTTAACACTTAGAGAAGTCTTTGTCTACAACTAAATCACTGTTGTCATCTTTGTAGACTTGAAACATTGTATTGATGACAGGCCTTTTTCTTCCTTCCACAGTGCCAGGATATTGGTTTTCCCTTTCCCTAGACATCATTCATTAGTGAGGCCATGATTTAGTCTATCACCCTCAGAAAATGCTTCCTTTTACAGGGTTTAAAACTCCAAAGCTCCTTCTTCACATGTCCAGACTTCTGTACTTCTGCTCTTGATATTAGCTTTTGGCGTTATTTATGACCTCTTTGCCACTCCCAGTTCTTCTAAAACAATATAAACATTTTGTAAGCTTTAATTTCAATACAATTTCAATCTTACAGAAAAGTTATGGAAATAGTACAAAGAACTCTCTACCCCAGATTCACCACTTACTTTCATATTCAACCCCTTGCCTTATTATTGAATTCTTTCTCTTTCTTAATCATTAAAAAAAATAAGTTGAAAGGTATCCCTTTATTTTCCAAATATTTCAGAGTACATTTCCCTAAAAAAGGACATTCATTTACATAAATAACAGTAAAATGATCCAAATCTGGATATTTACAACTGAATATTATTTTTCACCTAATTCATATTTCTATATTCCAATTTCATCAATTTTCCAATGTCCTTTTTTCCTACCCAGCCCAATATTTAATTCAGTATTACATATCACTTTGTTTTCCTATATGTTTAGTCTCCTTAAATCTACAACATTTCTTCAGTCATTTTTGTCTTTCCAGATCTTGATATTTTCTAAGTGGATAGATAAGGTAGACTGTAGAATGTCCTTTGATCTGGGTTTTTGGTTTCCTTATGATTGGGTTAACCTGCTTTGTCAGCAAGAATACTACAAATACTATGACCTCGGTGGATCATATCAAACATATATAATGGAGCATTGTCTTAATTTTAGTGACATTAACTTTGATTACTACTTTAAGGTAGTGGTCACCAGCTCTTTCTATCGTACAGTTACTATCTTACCCTTTGTTATTAGTAATCTGTGGGAAGATGCTTAGAGATTATGTAAAACACCCTGTTCCTCATCAAACACTCAACCAGTAGTTTTATTTATTTAAAAGGTCTTTCTTAAATTTTTTTTTAATTTAAATTCAATTAATTAACATATAATGTATTTGCGATTAGTTTCAGAGGTAGAGGTCAGTGATTCATTAGTCTTATACCTGGGTTTTCATTGTGTTTGTTTTTTTAACTCCTCAACCACTAGTTTTATCATCCATGGATGATTCTTGCCTGAATCAATTCTTCCATAGATGGTACGAAATGGTAATTCCCTACTCCCCCAATTCTATCATTTGTTCTACATTTATTAGTTGTCATTCCACTGTAAGGTAAATCTTTACTTTCTTAATTTATTAAATTATTTATATTAATGTTGGGTTATGGATTTTTGTTCTATTCAAAGGATTAGTATATATTACTATCACTACTCATTTTAGTGCTCAAATTTCCCAACATTTAGTCAGTCTCTCTATACTGATTCTTGTGTCCCTTTGATGTGCCCTATTATTCTTTGAGTGGTTTCTTACTTTCTAACACAGGAAGATGTTCCAGGCTTATCTTCTACTTTCCAGGCTCCATGGTTTCCAAGAAACTCTAATTTCTTTTTGTGAGAAAAAAAAATATGCTAGGTATGTTCATTGCTCCCAGAGGGTCAATGCCTCTAAGAGCTGTGAGTATGTGTGTATCTTTATTTATTTGCCATATCTGTTTATATCAAACACCATGAGGTCACACTAATATTTTCAATTCCAGTCCAGACTTCTCCATTTCTGTATCTGTATCTGTAATTTCTTCTCCTGTGAGCAGTGAGCAAATTGGTTCCTGTTATTCTCAGTATGTTGACCCATTTCCTTAATCCTGGAATAGACACAAAATAGTTTCAGAATTGCTAATGCCTATCACCGTGAAAAGCAAACTATTAACTAGAGTTCAATATTTGTTGTTGTTTTTTGTCTTTCGACTGAGGGGAGATTTTGAGTTTTATTCAGGGCAGTTAAATTTGATATGCCTATTACATATCTGAGTAGAGATGTAGAGTAGGCTTTCTGGATCTCAAGGGAGATGTCAGGAATAGAGCTAAAGATACAGGAATCATCAGCTTAAAAATGATGATTTATAATTTAAAACAAGAACACCAAGGAAGCTCATTAGGGAAAAGGAAGTTAGAGAAGAGAACTGAGGAGGAGGATCCAGCAAAGGAGGCTGTAAAGGATGGGCCAGTGAGTTGGGCATATTTAAAGCACATATTACTTTGGAGGCCAACTGTAGAAAGTGTTTCAAAAGGAGAACATCCTTAGCTGTGTCAAATACTCCCAAGAGGCTGTAAGAGATGAGATTTGAGAATGTGTTCATTGGTGATATTGACAAGTGAGGTTTCTGTGGATGATTAGAATAAATGCTTACTTAGAAAGCATTAAAACCTAGCCAGTGCCTTCCTAAGAATGGGAAATGGAAAAATGGAGACAGTGAGTATAGGCCAAATCTTACGAGATGTTTTGCTGAAATGTAATGCATACTTAACAGCATTGTGTGTGAGTTGGTAAGAATGACCCTATGGAGGCTATAACAGATTGATGTAAGTGAGAGTGAATTATTCAGAGCAAAATCTTCAAAGAACTGGGATTATAAGGATCCATTGTACCAGTGGAGTGGGTTGGATTTAAGAGCAGAAAGATTATCTGTGACAACAAATGAAGAGAACTGAGTCTCTCTGACTGCTGAGTCATTACACATAATAGCATACTAAATTCACTCTTCAATACTGCTGCAGGTTGACTTTCCAGACTGATTTTTGTTAATTCCCCCTCCCAAGCACTAGTCCATATGTCTGTGTAACATCACTGACTCCTTCTGAAAATAACTGTTACCATAACTCTTGCTGTAACTACTAAGAATCCTAAAGAGAACATCTTTATAGTTTATTTCCCACTTCCTTCTTCTAGACCAGAGACCTGTTCCCACCAGCTTTCACGTGGGAGCTCTGGGGTGCTAATGAGAGATGGAAACTTCCTTTTTTTTTTTTTTTTTTTTTTTTAAGATTTTTCATTCTTTCGTTTGAGAAAGAGCCAGAGCATGCAAGCGAGAGCAAGAGCAAGCATGAGCAAGGGGGAGGGTCAGAAGGAGAGGCAAAAGCAGACTCCTGGCCAAGTGTCTGACATGGCATTTGATCCCAGGACCCTGGAATCATGACCTGAGCCAAAGGCAGATACTTAACCAACTGAGCAATCCAGGTGCTCTGGGATCAAATCTCCTTAATGGAAATCTTGGCCTCCATTCCTGAGGCCAGTTTTGGTTGTTTTTTTTTTTTTTTTTTTTTTTATGAACTACCTCACTGCTTACCTCATACACCAAGGGAAAGTTGACAAAGAACAATTTAAAAATAGAGGACCTCAAAATCTTAACCTCCTGTGCAAAAACTAAGGGTCTTCCTTACCAGATCTAAAGATCTAAGGGATGCAATGCCCTGCCCCAGCACCCTCTCTCCCACCCAGTGCAGTAGGATTCAAGGCTCATAGTGGACCGGAACCTACTTCTGGTTTGAGATCTTAGAGTGTAGCAGTGCCTAATCCCCTCACCCCACACATACACCACTGAGTTCATTGTGGGTGAGTTGGGGAGCTGAAAATGGCAACAGTATACTGGAGTATCAGAGTTTAGAGACTGCCCTATCTTTCATCCCCGATCTGACTTTTTCAAGGCTTCAGAGAATTTGAAGGGACCTGAGGTACCCCTGGGCCTGACTGGGGAGAAAAATTGGCAAGAGGAAGTTTTCCAGACCTGCTGTTAGGTGATCATGACTAGTGGTAGGATGCACTGCGAGGGTACATAGTTTATCCCATAGATCATCAGGAAATTTGTTTGGAATTTCAAAACCCAAAAGCATGTGAGGGAGTTAATGAACTATAACAAGACTATAGCCTTAGAACTGAGTATTTGGACTGGACCGAGAACTGATCTAGAATTGGCCTGTTTTCTACCATCAGCAGAAATGAGTCCATAGAGCCAGTCAATTCCAATTATAGAGAAGGCAATGTACTTAGGCATTTGATCATGTACTTAAAATGCATGTAGATTTCAATAAGGTTATAATAATTTACACATTTATTAACTTTAAAATTAGAAGCGTATAAGCATCTGAAGATGAATCCTGACCTCCATCTCTACACTGCTGGATTTTGTAAAAAAGGAACACTTCCTAGAAAAATAACTAAATCTAGTATATAATGATGGGTTAAATATTCTACTAGGCTTATGTACAAATCAATTACTATTTGAATAGTAGAATATTTAAGTGATCAAGTCCCTGTTCATTAGTTAATTATTTTCTTTGGTAAGTTTCTGAACTTGGATTAATTGTTTTTTGGTGAAGTTCACTTGATATTATCTAAGTTAGAGTTTGGTAAACTATGGCCTGTGGGTAAAATTGGACCTGTTACCAGTTTTTGAAAATAAAGTTTTATTGGAATATAACCACACCCATTTGTTTATATATTGTCTATAGTCTCTGTTGTAACAGAGACCATTTGGCTTGCAAATTCTAAAATAATTATTTACTCTTTACAGGAAAAATTTGCCAAGCCTTAAACTAAGGCTTAATCAAGGCAAGAATATTTGTGGTCTTATCTTTACAATACTAAGTAGAGTCCATTTTATTTCCCTTGAGCATATTAAGATCTTATTTCATTAAGGCATGGTGCCTTCCAAACATAATGTTTGGAACACTGCAAGGAAAAATCTTTATTTATTTATTTATTTATTTATTTATTTTTTAAGGAAAAATCTTTAAAGATCTTGTCCTTTACAGAATGGGGCATCACATAGAACATTACTCCTGGGACTCAAGCTGACATTTACAGATGCATAAATGCAGTTGTCTTTAGCATATCATAAAACCTTAAGTACTTGCTGGAGTAGCTGGAAAAGAATAGCTGGTGTTTTGTGAGAAGAGTTCAGAGAAGAACTCTCCTGAATCACTTTGCCTTTGAATTCCATATACTATCATTCTCATGTTGCAAAACAGATCCTCCACACAGACAGCATTTAGAGTTAGACCAAGTGGACATTAAGATGTGCTGGCAGGGAAAACCTCCCATGCCTCCCCATGAAAGGATTCATTATCTTACAAAGACTAAGTGCATATTGCAAATTCTACATGTGAGGCCTGTTAGCCTATTGGTTACCCTTTATCTATCTACTGAAAAGCCTCTTCTACTTAGTTGAATCAATTTCTTCTTCTGTGCTTTCTATGCTATTCCTATTTTCCACTTCAGATTGTAGGCTGTACTATATAGGACTCAAAACACTCTTGTAAGAAATTGTATGGATTGAGGACTGGAGGTCCATCTCTGGGAATAGGCTCTGGAAATCACAATGTCTCAGACTGGACAGGGTTGAAATAATTATCAGTGTTTTAAAAAATAAAGCCCTGTATTCATTTTGGAAAAAACAATGTTTGAAATAATGGAAAAGGGAAAAAATGAAACTCATCCATAATGCTTCCCCACTTCCCACAGTTAATGATTTTATAATTTTTGCATATATATCTTTTCATAATTTTTTCTATGGACACAAGATTTGTATTGTAATATAAACTCACAATGAATATTTTTGCATATTGACTAGAACAACTAGACCCTTTGGTATAGGTTATGTATCTGCCACAAAATTTATTTAAAGCATTACTGCATCACTTGACTCTTGGGTTTTTTCCAGATGTTCACTATTCAATGCTGTAAAAAAATTCATGTGCCTAAGTACTTGATCAAATACTTCTTTGGACTAAATTTTGAGTGGCAGAATTATAAGACCAAAAGATCTGAAGATTTTTGATGCTTTGGGTGCCTGTTGCTACACAGTCTCTAAAATGTTTGTAGCATTTCATAGTCTCTGGGAAGTGTACAAGAGTGCCCCTTTCCCCAAACTGTCACTATTATCTGGTTACCTAATCTAGCAACTTCCAAAATTTTCTTGAATATGATCCAAGAGTAAGAAAAAATATTTTACATTGTGACTTGGAACACATACACATTCATATACATATAACAAATACATAAATACACATATTTAACTATAAAATCTTAATATACTAAGTATATTAAATACATTCAATTTTTTTAATCCTATTCCATTTCATTTTAAAAAATGCTGGCTGGGGGCAGCCCGAGTGGCTCAGTGGTTTAGTGCCACCTTCAGCCCAGAGCCTGATCCTGGAGACCCAGGATCAAGACCCACGTCAGGTTCCCTGCGTGGGGCTTGCCTCTACCTCTGCCTGTGTCTCTGCCTCTCTCTGTGTGTGTCTCTTAAATAAATAAATAAAAATAAAATCTTTTAACACAATTCTGGCTGAGACCCACTAAGTTGATTTAATGAATGATAAATTAAGGTGGAAAAAAATGGTAAAGCTTTGGGGATGAAACAAATAGGAGCTAAAAAGCTTCCTTCAAGTCCATACAAGATGAAATTTGACAGAGATATTGGATACTCCTCCACCACCATCAATACCACTACCACGTATGTCCAGGGGTTCCTGCCATGCTCATCCTGCCCTCATTTGCTAAAAATCTTTTGAACTTTAAGATTTCAGCATTCAATTCATCATCAAATTTGCTTTATTTCCTTCAATATACTCCCTGCTTCTTAAACTCTATAGTGATGGTGACTTAGCAATTGAGCATCATTCTTCAATCCTCTCACTCTGCAGCAATCACCTTCAGATTAAGTCCAGTAACCCCTCTTGGTCCTTAAAATTATCTAGAACCATTTTTCTCAAATTATCATTCTGCCTCTGACTGTGCCATCCATCCTTCCACACTGTCCCTTCCCTGTATGTGCTAATAAACTTCATAGAATATTCTCTCTTGGCTCCTTCCTACCTTAGAATGACTTCAATACACTCCTTAAACCCTAAATCAAATGAACTTGTGTTTGGCCTATCATATGTACTTGGGCATTCCTGAATTTTAGTAAAAGGTCCTAGGTTTTTCCTTTCTCCACAACTACCATTCCCATGAAGACCTTCTTTAAAATGAATTTTACTGGCTAACTGGCAGAGTCTTCAAAACATGATTTTCTTGGTCCTCAGAACATGTTCTGTATCACCTGCAGAACTCAAGAGTATTGCCCATTAGTTTTCCACTCAGTAATAGCCAGTGGTTTTCAAACTGCAGTCTGGAGGCCGAGGGATTTCATAAAGACCTTTATGTGCTGCCTCAGAAAGGAGGGAGACAGAAGGATGAGTTAGGGAGGGTTGAACTCCAAACCCCTTCAATAAAGCTGTCATTGTCAATATTTTTATATATCAGGCTTCCTTGTAAAATCCACTTTTTAAACCCTCTACCACTAATTGCCATAGATTTCCAAGTCCAGAAGACTGTGCTAAGAAAATAAATAACAAATATTAAATACTTTTTAAGTATTCAGGAAGGCCAGCCCCAATGGCTCAGTGGTTTAGTGCTGCCTTCAGCCCAAGGCATGATCCTGGAGACCCGAGATCGAGTCCCACATTGGGCTCCCTGGATGGAGCCTGCTTCTCCCTCTGCTTGTGTCTCTGCCTCTCTCTCTGTGTGTCTCACATGAATAAATAAATAAAAACCTTTTAAAAATATTCAGCAAGCAGTATTAAAAAGACATCAAGTTCCATTAGAGTTTTTGTATTGCTCTATTAGCTCTTACATGGGTGAGCGAGTGAGCGAGTGATTGGCATAGTCTCTAAATGATCCAAGAGGGTTTCCTCTGGCATGTCTTGATGGCATAATAATAGTTTTGAATTTTAAGTGTGCAGAGAACAATCCAAATATTTTCCTTTTTGGTACCTGCCATTACCTACTATAACATAAAACAGAATGTAATTGGCTGTTAATTTCTATTTGTCCTTTATCCTATGCTATTTATCTGCCAAATAAACAAAAATTCATTGCACCTTCTCCAAACAACCCCTTTCAACTTTGAGCTCTCCCACCTGAGTTGGAACATTAAGGCTGTTTTCAGTTTTGTTCCCCGTGATGGTCCTACAGAGCCAGTACTAAACACTTAGGCATAAAATCCTACCCCTGATGGCTTCTTAGAAGCTGGGTTATGTGGAGGCTCTGAACGCAGAATGCCTGAGTTCAAATCCTGATCTGCAACTGCCTAGATGTGGGTCTTGGGAAAAGTTAGACTTTTCTGTGTTTTACTTTGCTCATCCATAAAAGACATTTGATAAGTGTAATACTTGGCACATAGGGATATTATGAGGATAAAATACACTTAAAGCACTTAGAAAAGTGCCTGGGGCATAGTAACTTCTCGGGAAAAGTTGATTTTATTATTCCCATGTAATTTTAATCCACTCTGATCTAAGTTAAAATTGAAATTTTAATGTAAATGAAAGCTATAGGTCACTATCACTGCGGATTGCTCCTTAATGGAGCCTAGCACAAAGTGCTTTCACGGTTGGGAGTATAAAAAGCACAGAAGTGTGAACTGGAAGAAAACATGGAGATCACAGAGTCCAGACAGCCCTGTTTGCTATGACTTCTATCTCCTAGAAACAAAAGGTGTCAATACAAGATAATTCTATCCTGGGATGCATGGGTGGCTCAGCAGTTGAGCTTCTGCCTTCCTCCCAGGGCATGATCCTGGAGTCCCAGGATCGAGTCCCACATTGGGCTCCCTACAAGGAGCCTGCTTCTCTCTCTGCCTAGGTCTCTGCCTCTCTCTCTCTCTCTGTGTGTCTCTCATGAATAAATAAATAAAATCTTTAAAAAAAAGATAATTCTATTCTTAATGACCCAGGGAACTGGTGAAGTCCTGTGACAGAGATCTGAAAAATATATATATTTTTTAATTTATTCATGATAGTCACAGAGAGAGAGAGAGAGAGAGAGAGAGAGAGAGAGAGAAGCAGAGGGAGAAGCAGGCTCCATGCTCCGGGAGCCTGACGTGGGATTCGATCCCGGGTCTCCAGGATCGCGCCCTGGGCCAAAGGCAGGCGCCAAACCACTGCGCCACCCAGGGATCCCTGAAAAATATTTTGGTCCCGATTCTCACCTGGTAGGTGGTCAATGATATTGTTGAGTAGATTGACTCCTAATAAGACCACTTCCATGTCATCAGGTTATCCATGGACTGGTCTGTGTCCTCCATTAGTTATAGACTATATGAAATAAGAGGCGACATGTTAACTGCACTATTTCAGTTTATGGTCTTCAACAACTCTATATGACTATATGGTAATGCTGTTTCTATTTATCATGATGAAGTATGTATAAGTATTGAATCCTGAGATTTGGCTCTTAATTTTTATTTTAATTTCAGTATAATTAGCATGCAGTGTTATATTAGTTTCAGGTGTAAAACAGTGATCTAACAATTCTATATATTACTCAGTGCCCGTCAAGAGAAGTGTATCTTAATCTCCTTCACTTGTTTCATCTATCCCCCTTTACCCGCTCTCTGGTAACTACCAGTTTGTTTTCTATACTCAAGAGTGGTTTCTTTATTTTTTCCTTAAAAATGTTTTGTCTTTTTAAAATTTATTCATTTTGTTTCTTAAGTCCCACATATGAGTGAAATCATATGGTATTTGTCTTTGTCGGACTTGTTTCACTTAGTGTTACAGTCTCTAGAACCATCCATGTTGCAAATGGCAAGATTTCATTCTTTTTTTTTTATGGCTGAATAACATTCCTTTGTGTATATATACCTCTTCTTCCTGATCCATTCATCTACAGATGGATATTTAGATTGCCTCCGTAATTGGGCTATTGTAAATACTGCAATAAACACAAGGGTGTATGTATCTTTTTGAATTAGTGTTTTCATTTTCTTTGGGTAAATACCTGGTAGTGGGATTACTCAATCATGTGGTAATTCTGTTTTTAATATTTGGAAGAACCTCCATGTTGTTTTCCATGGTGGTTGTAGCAATTTGCATTTTACCAACAGTGCATGAGGCTTCCTTTTTCTCCACATCCTTACCAACACTTGTTATTTTTGTGTTTTTGATTTTGGCCATTCTGACAGGCCATCTGGACGTCTTCTTTGGAAAAATATCTATTCATCTGCCCATTTTAAAATCAGATTGTTTGTGTTTTGGTGTTGAACAAATTATTCTTGTCTAGTGAAAGGAAGATAAAAATGTAAATTCCTTGGGATTTGAGAGCCCAACTTCTCAGAAAGCTATTAATCTTTTCTGTAAAGTTCATTATCTGGACCACCAATTAGTAATTAACAGTGATAGCCAAAACATGAGTAGAGTTGGCTCAGCTTCTACCAAGGTCCTACCATATTTATTTGAGGAGTGAGTTTTTAGATTAGGCAACATGTCTTTCCTTCTTCTATTTCCCACCTCATATTTTTCTTTCATGAATTTTTTTTTTTTTTTGCCTGTGCTTTTTTTGTTTTTCCCTATTCTTTCCCCCACTATCCACAAAGCCTGTTATTGGGGAAATGGGGTAAAATATGCACCACTCATATACAAGCCAAAATGATAGGATATAAAACAAAATAGTACATGAAATTATCCATGGGAATTGTACTGTTTAGGTCATATTTGTTTTGCAGTTATTTTTAAAATGCCTATTTTATCAGGAAGATTCTGAAAGTAAACAGTGGTGGAGAAGATGTCCATTACCACACCAGATTCTGTACTTCTTTCACCTAATGGTTCTTTGCTTTTGCCATTATTCCTTTTGTTTGACTCCCTTTGTGCTTCTTACAATATCATATCTTTTTTTCTTTCTCTCATATTAATTTCTCCATGACTTATAGTTTTTCCAAATAAAAGCAAGAATAGAAGATAAAAAGATTTTAGTGAAGATATTTTTGATAAACATTAATACTTAATATATCTCTCACAAGGCTATGCACCGCATAGGCAGGGATTGCGTCTCCAGCATCTGGAATATTACCTGAGACATGGCAGGTGCTTAGTTGTGCTTGCTGAACAGATTGAGTACTAATATATTTTTAACTTTTTATTTGGCATAATTTTAGATTTAAAGGAAAGGTGCAAATATAGAACATTCCAGTATACCTTCACCCTGCTTCCCAGCCCTAATATTAACATGTCATAAAACTTTGGTTCATTTGTCAAAACCAAGAAATTAACATTGATACTATACTATTAACTAAACTACACATTTTATTCAGATATGATCAGTTTTTCCACTAGTGCCCTTTTTTCCTCTTTCAAGATTGAATTCATGATATCATCTGGCATTTTGTACTCATGTCATTTTAGTCTTTTCTAATATTGGATACTAACTTAAAATTTACCTTTTATGATTTTACTTCCAATACTTTGTCATGTTAAATGGTATGGAACATTAAGAAAATGTGTGAATAAGTAGAAATAAACTATCACTTTTCAGTGACTCCAATTTTGCCTAACATCAGTGAGGTATAAGAAAATCTATCAGATTTAAATTTCAAGATCTGGAAAGGGAAAAATCTTCCCTGGCATCTCTTGACCTTTCAAATTCCCTTTATTTTAAAATTTAGCTCTATTTATTGGCTTTTGTAATATATGAAGGTTTATTTCTTGGCATTGATTATTCAAACTCTACTCAATTGGCAAGGTTAACACTGGTTTCCGGGGTAAAAATATTGTACAATTTTATTGTAAGCAAATTCAATTCAAAAGGAAAGACTTAGAAAAGGGTTGGGATTTTGGAGTCAATACAGATTTTTTTGTGATAATCCCACTCGGATTTTTAAAAATTGCTTGACAGTCTTTTATCTTGATTATTGCTTTATGTGCTATTTCCCCCCTACTTTTTAGTTATAGCCTCTTGTGCCTCATTGAACTATAGTAGTGTGTTGTCAAAAAAATCTTGCCTTTTTTTCTGTAAAATACCCAGTATTTTTTTTTCTAAACCATATGGTAAGTAATGGTCAATTTTAAGAAACGAATGCCATTGCTCAACCAAATCTAGCATAATCCTTGGCACAAACTATGCATTCAAAAAAGAATTCTTGAAAGTTGAACTCATAGAAGCAGAGAGTAGAATGATGATTTTTGGAAACTAGGACATGGGAGAAATGGAATGTTAGTCAAAGGGTAGAGACTTTCAATTATGAAATGAAAAATTCTGGGGGAGGGTCTAATGTAGAGCACGGTGACAACAGTTAACAGCATATCACATACTTGGTATTTCCTAAGAGAAAAGATCTAATTGTTTGCACCATGAAGATAAAGACAACTGTGTGAGGTGATGTGTGTTAGCTCAATGGGGGTAGTTGCTTCACAATGGACACGTATATCAAATCGCCAAGTTGTATACCTTCAATACATTTTTTTAATGTTTCAGATATACCTCAGTAAAGTTGGGCATAGAAAAAAAAAAGAGGCTTGTGGATGCATTCAATAAAAGAGGCCTGAATGGGGGTAGAAGGAAAGTCTTTCCTAGAGCTCTGAAGCCAGTCTAAATCCCTGCCTGCCATCTTGAGGACACTATGAGAATTGCACCCTTGGCATTTATATCCTATAATCCTATAAAGTGAACATGATGGGGTGGCTGTGTCTATGGCCAGTTAATTCCAGCCCACTACTAATCTCTCCCACTCTGAATTTTATTCTCTTACAGAATCTTTTCTGTATGCACAGGGCACAGCCCCTTTCTCTACATTCACCATTGATTATACCTGATGGCACTTCAAACCTCCTAAGTGTTTGCCACACAATAAGTGCTCTGTGGGAGTCTTGAGGCAGGGCCCACATCCTATCCATCAAGGTCCTTTGTGGGGTGATTGCCTCCTTAGCATTTTTATCCTCTCTTCAACCCGTTGTCTCTTGATTGGGTCTTTTTGAAATGTCATGGGTGTCTTTCTCTGTAGTAATAATTTCAAGTCTGTTGTGTTGTTCAGCTCACTGGCCTTTGTCTCTCCATCTCCTATTTTCTTTACCTCGTCTGTCTTATCCTTTCACATGTTTCTAATTCCAAAAACACAGCTGTCTTTTCTTCATTGTGCATTGCTAGCCAGAAAATGAGAATACTTACATCATTAAGGACACGTTTTCCACATGAGGACATGGTGGGCATGAATATACGCAGTGAGATTGACAAAATGATTAAAATGTCAGGGGTAGCACATCCAAAGAACCAGTTCTGTGCAGGCAGCTTCCTCAGTATGGTGTAGACTGTCAACACTAGGTGAGTATCCTTAGCTATTTTTCTTTTGCTCTAGTTGTACCAGTTACCAAATGATAGTGCATAGATCTGCATAAATGTGGAGCCTGTAAATCTCTACACAGCCTGTTTGAAAGTTAAAATTTCTTACAAATGGCAAATATGCTATATAAGAGTACTGTGGCAGGGATTGTTCAAAGTTCTTTACATTTAGTATTTCATTATATCCTTACAACAGCCCTATGAGGGAAAACTATATATTTTAGAAATGAAAAAACTAGAAAACTTGCAAAATGCTTCTGCCTCCATAGCTTCAACAGGCATCCTCCAAAGCAGGTACCTACATACAAAACTCCAACTCGTGGAGTCAGGATTTGGACATAAGCAATAGAGCTCTAGAATCTGTCCTCCAGAGCATTATACTGTGGATTATCAGGATGCCTGCTGCCTGCAAACACCACCTGAAGAGAGGCAAGAGGAGTATTTCATTGGTTTTAGGATGATCTAATATGCTCCAGAAGCCTGAAGTTAATTCAGCACACTAACACTAAAAGAATAAATGTTAGACATCAGGAATTGGTTTAGAGGTGGTACATATCAACTACAGCACCAAGTCCAAGTTCTCAGGGAGAATATTCTCATGCTGTTTTTGTGAAAAATACTGCAGCTGAATAGAGCTCTCCTCACTGAAACACAAGGAATCAGATGAAAGGAACATTGGACTTAGGGAACGATTCTACAGTCTAAAGAATGAGAACATTTTTTTTTTTTTCGAGTTGTAGAAGAAAAATCAGACTTCTGACAACTAATTAAAACACAGAAGTATATTTCACAACACCTGCTTTGGGTTTTCAATAAAACACAGAAAAAAATTCTATAAAGATAATATATACACACACAAATGTGATAAGAAAAAGGAAGGACTTTTATGCAGATAAAGATAAGAAAAACCTTGTTGCACAAAGTTAAATAATATATGATTTATAGCTTTACTAGAAGCAGTGAGGGGTATAATCAGTTCAAAGAATTCTTTCAAAATTTGAGAAAAGTTCCTGATCAGAAAAAATGAAGAGTAATAAAAATCAAATACACAAGACCGTAAAGCTTTACTGACCTAAGAGATACCAGTTGTAAATAAAAGAGACACCAAATAGCAAACACAATTGAAAAGAAAACCCCTAGATATAGCTTGATGAATTATTCCTGAATTTCAGAGAAAGGGTGCACTCTATTTAAATATCTAGATGTGGAGAGGTAGAATGGATAAAAGCAAAGCAGTATTATTACAAATGAAATGAAACTGAGGTGCCTGGCTGGCTGAATGGAAAGAGCATGTGACTCTTGGTGTTGGAGTCATGAATTTGAGTCCCATGATGGATATAGAGATTACTAAAAAGAAAAAAAAAAAAAAGAAACTTTTAAAAAATTTACAAAATACAAAATTATTTCAAGAAACAAATGAAACTTTTTATGCTTTGCAACATTAGTGTTAGACTCTAAGGATACAGTGCTTATGCACTATTGGAAAAATTTGTGATCTGAGTTTTATTTTTCTTTTTAAAAATATTGTCAAAAAATATTATCAAAGTAATCTGACATAATATTTAAATTTAATATATACAACATGTTAATACATTTATATATCATAATATTATCACTATTGTAATGATAATTAAAACTATCATTTTTATAATTTCATTTCAGTAGTTGGAATAATTCCATTCTAGTTTCTTATTAAGTTTTATAATTACAATATAATATTGTCTATATTCACTATAATGTGCATTAAATCTTTAGGACTTATTTACTACTAGTTTCAAGTTTATACCCTTAAACATTTGTCCTATCCCTTCTCCCAACCCCACCACTCATCCCCTGGTAACCACCATTTTACTCTATTTTTGTGAGTTTGACTTTTTTAGATTCCACATGTAAATATTGGTCTTTCTGTCTGACTTATCTCACTTAGCATAATGTGCTGAAGGTCCATCCAAATTGTCAAAAATGGCAGAATGTCCTTCCTTCCCATGGGTGAATAACATTCCAATATATATATGTATATATAAACATATATACACACCATATCTTACCCATCTGTCCATTGATGGGCACTTAGGTTGTTTCTGTATCTTGGCTATTGTAAATAATGCTGCAATAAATATTGGAGTACATAGGTCTTCAACATCCTGTTTTCATTTCCTTTGGGTATATAGTTCAATTACCTTTGGAATTGCTGGATCATATGGTAGAATCTATTTTTAATTTTTTGAGAATCTGCCATATTGTTTTCTATAGTGGCTAAACCAATTTATATTCCAACCAACAGTGACCAGAGTTTCCTTTTCTCCACATCCTTGCTAACACTTATCTCTTATCTTTTTTGCTTTATTTTTTAAAAAGATTTTATTTTCTTATTCATGAGAGAGACGCAGAGACATAGGCAGAGAGAGAAGTAGGCTCCTTCTGGAGAGCCTGATGCAGGACTCAGTCCTAGGACCCCGGGATCACAACCTCAGCCAAAGGCAGATGCTTAACCAGTGAACCACTCAGATGCCCCTTATCTCTTCTTAAAAAAAAAAAAAAGATTTTATTTATTTACTCATGAGAGACACAGAGAGACACACACACACAGAAAGAGGGAGGAGAAGCAGGATCCATGCAGACAGCCTAATGTGGGACCCAATCCTGGGACTCAGGATCATGCCCTAAGCCAAAGGTAGATGTCAACTGCTGAGCTACCCAGGCATCCCTGTTTCTTGTTTTCTTGATGATAGTTATTCTTATAGGGTGAGGTGACAGCTCCTTGTGACTTTGATTTGCATTTCCCTGATGATGAGTGATAGTGAGAGCATCTTTTTATCTACCTGTTCACTCTTTGGATGTCTCCTTTAGAAAAATGTCTATTTAGTTCCTCTGCCCATTTTAATCCAATCTTGTTTTCTTACTGAATTGTATGAGTTATTTATATATTTTGGATATTAACCCCTTATTCAACCCTTTATCCCCTTATGGTTTACAAATATTTTCTCCCATTCTATAGATTGACTTTTCATTTGTTTCTTTTGCTAGGCGAGAGATTTCAAGTTTGTAGTCTTTTTGATTTTTGGTTTTTTGTTTGTTTGTTTGTTTGTTTGTGCTTGTCCTATCAAAAAGATCATTACTAAGATCTATATCTCAGACCTTCTTCCTTCCTTCCCTGTGTTTCCTTCTAGTTTTACATTATCAGGTCTTATATTTGAATTTTTTATTCATTGTGAGTTAATTTTTGTGAGTGGTGCAAGTTAAAGGGCTCCTCCCACCTTGTTGATCTTTCCTAGGATTGCTTTGTTAGTTCAGGGTCTTTTGTGGTTCTATACAAATTTTAGAAGTTTGTTTTCTGTCACCAAGAAGAATGCCTATGGTATTTTGAGGAGGATTGCATTGAATCTATAGATAGCTTTGGATAGTATCAA
Organism: Canis lupus dingo; assembly: GCF_003254725.2. Classification (NCBI taxonomy): domain Eukaryota; kingdom Metazoa; phylum Chordata; class Mammalia; order Carnivora; family Canidae; genus Canis; species Canis lupus. The sequence goes on from NC_064255.1 coordinate 7,831,459, forward strand.
CATCCTAACAATATTAATTTGTCTGATCCATGAACCCAGGATGTCTTTCCATTTGTTTGTCTCTGTTTCAATTTCTTTCAACAAAGTCTTGTACTTCTCATTGTACAGATCATTTACTTCCTCAATTAAATTTACTCCTAGGTATTTTATTGTTTTTGATGCTAATGTGAATGGGATAGTTTTTTAAATTTTATTTTTCAGATATTTCATTATTAGTGAATAGGAATGCAAATGACTTCTACATGTTGTTGATTTAATATCCTGCAAATTTATTTAATGCATTGATTAGTTTCAGCAGTTTTTTTGGTTGAGTCTCTGGGATTTTACATATGCAAAACCATATCTGCAAATAACTGTTACTTCTTTTTGACTTGGATGTCTTTTCTTTCTTTATCTCACCTAATTTCTCTAGCTAGGAATTTCAGTACTATATTGCATAAAAGTGATGAGGATAGGCAGCCTGTCCTATTCCTGATCTTACAGAAAAGCTTTCAGTTTTTCAATTTTAATCTTAAGTTTGCTTTTTTTTCTGGAGAATGTTCTGTATGCACTTGAGAAGAATATGTATTCTAGAATGTTCTGTATATGTCTAAGACCATTTGATCTAAAGTATGGTTCAAGTCCCATGTTTCCTTGTTGCTTTTTTTCTGGGTAATCTACCTATTGCTGATAATGAGATATTGAAGCCCCCTCATATAACTGTACAGTTACCTGCTTCTCCCTTTAGACCTATTAGTATTTAACATATTTAGGTTGTCTGATGTTGGGTGCACACACATATATGTGTATGTGTGAGTGTAATTATTAAATCTTCTTGATTTATAGACTCTTTAATCACTACATAATGACCTCCTTTGTCTTTTGTTACCAATTTTTGGTTCAAATCTATTTTGCCTGATATAAGTATGGCTACTCTTACTTTCTTTTGGTTTCTACTTGCCTGGAATATTTCCTTATGTGCCCATTCACTTTGAGTCTAGGTGTGTCTTTCAAGCTGGAATGATAAGTAAGGACTTCTGTCATCTGATTTATCCTCTAGTTGCCTTATAATTCCATTGTTTCTTTCTCTCCCTGTTACTGCCTACTTTTGTGAATTGGTTTTCCATAGTGGTTTGCTCTATCTCCCCTTTTCTTTATATTTCATGAATTTGCTGTAGATTTCTGCTTTATGGTTAGCATGAGGCTTAACATAAAACATCTTGTAGATAAAACTGTCTATGTTATGCTGATAGCCACTTTCCTTCCTTTGCCTGTAAAGGCCCTACCTTTTTACCCCTCCCCTTTTATATTTTTGACATCACAATTCTTTTTATGATGACATCACAATGCTTTTTATGCAAATCATAGCAGCTACAGTTATTTCTAATGCTCTTTTACTTTAATGTTTGTACTATAGTTAGGTGGTTAATGTACCATTTACTATAGAATTACAGTTTTTAAATTCTGGCTAGTTTTCATTTTTACCAGAGTGTTCTATGCCATCATAGATTTTCATGTCACTAATTAGTGTCTTTTTGTTTCAGCTTGAAGACCTCCTTTCAGCATTTTCTGCAAAGTAGGCCCAGCAGTGGTGAATTCCCTCAGCTTTTGTTTGTCTAGGAAAGCCTTTATTTTTCCTTCATTCTTTTGCCAGATAAAGTATTCTTGGCTGGCAATTTTTAGCTTTCAACACTTGGAATATGTCTTACTACTCTTGGCCTGTAGAGTTTCTGCTGAGAAATCTGCTTGTAGCTTAATTGATGTTCTTTTGTAGGCTACTTTTTCCCCCTGGATGCTTCTAAGATTCTTTATCACTGATTTTTTTTGATGGTTTCATTACCATGTGTCCTGTAGAAGATGTCTTGCATTGAACTAATAGGGTGTTCTATTAGCTTTGCAGATGTATGTGTCCACATTCTTGCCTGGATTTAGGAAGTTCTCAGCTATTATTTCTTTAAATAATCTCTCTGCTCTCTTCTCTTTTCCTTCAGGTAAATCAATTCTTATATTTGCCTTTTTTATAGAATCTAATAGCTCTTGTAGGGTTTCTTTACTTAAAAAAAAAAAAAAAAAATTTGGGCAGCCCCGGTGGCGCAGGGGTTTAGCACCGCCTGCAGCCCGGGGTGTGATCCTGGAGACCCTGGATCGAGTCCCACTCAGGCACTCTGCGTGGAGCCTGCTTCTCCCTCTGCCTTTGTCTCTGCCTCTCTCTCTCTCTCTCTTTCTCTGCACCTCTATGAATAAATAAATAAAGTCTTAAAAAAAAACTTAATTGGAAGAGGAAAGTGAACTATTTCTATATGCCTATCCTCCAAGTTACTTAGTCTTTCTTCTGTTTGGTCTGCCCTGTTACAAATGTTCTCTAGTGCATTCTTCTAATTTTATTGAATTCTTCAGCTCCCGAATTTGTTTGTATCTTTTAATAATTTTAATCTTTCTTAAAGTACTCTTGTGTATTAATTTTATTCCTGGGATCATTCAATTGTCTTCCTGAGTTTTGTTATACCTAATTAATTTTTTTCAGAACAGCTAGTTTGAGTTCTTTATTTTTTACATTGTAGAATTCCATGCCCTTAAATTTGGTTGCTAGAGAATTATTTTATTTTTGATATCATATTTCCTTTTTTTCTTTCAGCGTTTGAAGATGTACACTTCTGCTTTTTTTTTTTTTCCTTTTTTTTCTTTTTTCCTTTTTTTTTTTTCCTGTGTTTTAAGTAGGCCACCCATCCTTAATTAAAGTTGTATGTCTGGTCCTTAAGTTCAACAGGTTGCTATTAGAAATCTTTCTTTTATATTCCAGAAGGTGGCGCTGTAGCTCAAGTTTGGTCTCTCCTTAGGCCGCTGCCTCTCAAGTACTTGGGAGGGTGTTCCTGGAACTGGCCGCAGAATTGTGGCAGGTGTGGGCTTAGCTTTGAGGCTTTGAGGGTACCCATGGGTCCAGTGGGTGGATCTTGCAGAGGGGCAGTCCCAGAGGTCCCTGAACAGACGTCCTGCTGAAGGCCCAAAGTTGATGGCACAGAACGCATTCCTTCAATGCCCTTTGAGATTTTTACCTGCTTCCTTTCCTTTTCTTCCCCTCTCAGAATTCCTTAGAATTCTGTGTGCTCCTGGAGAGAAACAGGTTTCTCCAGACACAACCTACACAAATGGGACAGCCAGGAAGTCACTCACCACTTTGGCTCCCCACCTCCTCTGTAGGAGAGTTCGCCCCTCTCCACCTCTGTTGCCAAGGTAGCCACTGCCACAGCCAGAAACACAGCTGCTTTTAGTGTCCCCTAGGGCTGGGGGGGGTGGGGGGTGGGGGGAGGGGGGACCATCTTTTCCTCTGCATCCAAACTCTTCTCTGTCCTACTCCAGTGGCTTGACAGATTCTCCCTTTAGGCACACTGGACTTCCACAAAATCTCCCTTACCTATGGGTATCTGCTTAGTTCTGTACTCTCCAGGTTCCCTTTTTCCTTCTCTGGGATAGTGGAGGTAGAGCAGGCTCGTGGACTCTCTGGATCCATAATCCCTGCTTGAGGCCCTATCTGTCCACTCTTGAATGCACAGCTGGGTAGAAACTTCCTAGATGTTCCTGTGTAATGTAGAGTCTTTTCATTTGGTTATGGATGTCCAAATAGTTGCTAATCAAAGGGGAGAGCAAAGAGAAATGACTCCTGTTATAATGATGCTGAGGTCGCTTCCAGCTTCCCTCCATTTGTCTAAGGTAGATAGGAAATACAAAAATAAGAATATGTGAAAAAGTTACATAAAATGAAGACATTCTCATAAAATCAAATATACAAAAATTATATTGCCCATCCATCTTTAAAAATGTACATTGGAGCAGGACATACGTTAGTAACAAATTCAAAAAAGGATAAATTAAGCCATAAAAGGATTGATGTTAAACACTGATAACAGTGACTCATAGATACAAGTCGGAATTCTTGCTGTAAATATAAATACAAGGATAATGCAAATGTAAAACTATGCTCAAAGAAAAGATACAAAATATAATTCTTGCCTAAAAAACCATATTTAAAAAAAAACATATTTTATAAATACTGAGCAAGTGAGAGAAAATGAGGGGAAGCAAAGACATACTAATTTTTTTTAATTAATTAATTTATTTTTTTTTCAAAAAAATTTTTTTAATTTATTTATGATAGTCACAGAGAGAGAGAGAGAGAGAGAGAGAGGCAGAGACACAGGCAGAGGGAGAAGCAGGCTCCATGCACCGGGAGCCCAACGTGGGATTCGATCCCGGGTCTCCAGGATCGCGCCCTGGGCCAAAGGCAGGCGCCAAACTGCTGCGCCACCCAGGGATCCCCTAATTTTCTTATTTACATGGGAGAGTCAAAAAGTTCTCAAAAAAAAAATTCTCTTGCATTCTTGATATTGATAATTGAAGAAAGTGATTTCAAATATGTTTGAGTTTTAAAAACACTTTAGATAACTTCTAATTGACAAAAGCAGAGAAAATACAACTGTAATCCACAAAGTAAAAGAAAAGTTAGAGGGAAAATTATACACAAGAGGTATATTAAGATATATGCATATAAATAATAATTTGCCTTTAGTAAACATAGGTTGTTTTTAAATCAAAAGAGAGAAGAAAAAAATCAAATTCAAATATTTGCTGTTTCCAAGTGACAAAACTAAAATAACAAAGGTATTAAATATAGAAGGACTGGCAAGGATAGATTGGGTACATGAAAATTCGAAACAATGGTAACATCAACATTCTACAAAGAATTTATAGGGAAAATCACTAAATGAACAAATATATCTGTTTATCTGATTATCTCTGGTTATCTGTCTGGTTATCTGGGTATCTATCTCTATTGATAAATCCATGTAGGTATATCTATATATCATATATTTATATGTACTTATACCTATTTGTATATGTATATGTTTGCACATATGTATGAGGGAAGTCATCCAACTGGATGATGAAATTAATTTTAGGCAAGTAATAACCTCACATCAACATATGTAAAGTAAAAACATCAGTACTTGGAGAAATTACAGATGTCCTTTACATAGTATAACAAATACATTTGGTAGACTCTGTTCAAGCATGTAAAAATTGAATAAGATAGATAATTGAAATACCAAATTTTTTCAACCAGTGAGAACATAACTTACATTTAAGAAAGTTTCAAAATTTTGTCATTTGCAATGAGCCTAATAGTCTCAAGTAGGAGAGTGGAATAGATACCCAAACAATACTGGGGTAAGAAATTTTGGAACTTCTAATTGTGTTTATTTTTATCTCACCTTTTAAGATGTAGATATACAAAAAAACACAAAGGTATATTATATAAAATAAAAATTAAATGTAAAAATATATATATATGAGATTATATGATTGTGCATATGTTTGTGTGTATATGTTTATTGGGAATGAAGGCTCAAAATTTCACTATTAGAATTATATGACCAACAAGTTTGGACCCTACTGCATTCATTCACAGCAACTTTTCCAAAGCAAAAATTGTGCAGACCCCACTGTCTACCACAAAACATCCCCAAACCCCAAAACCAAAGGTAGCACCCCTCACTGAAAACCAATCAGCAAAACAAAACCCCCCACCCAGTCACACATACAAATCCTGGAAATTAATATTTGAAGTACAGTAGGTATTTATTAACTTGCTCATTTTGAAGAGCGCTTTCAAAATCTACAATGTCCCCTACCCTTCACATCCTGTTCGTATACTTCATAGTCTTTTCATGGCCCCTCTCATTTTTTATTTCTGTGCTGTATTTACTGCTTGACTAATCCCTACTTCCACTCTAAATTCTGTCAACAGTTCTTAAAATCCTTGGTTTTATGACCTTTTCCCCCAACCATCTTTCCTAGATATAAGTTATCCTTAAGATCTAGTGGTGGATTCCCCCATTTCAGCATTTTCCCCAATCTCAATCTTAAATCAACTGTCCTCTTTATTTAGGGGAGCCAATTTATATCTCTCATCTTGATCTCTTTCTTAAACTGCTAGATTAAAATTTCAACCATGTATACCTATTTAGAAGGATTTGCTGAACATCTACTATGTGCTTGGTCCTGTTTTAAGCATGTTCACATGTTCTTTCACATCATCTTTGGAAAAAACCTGTGAGACAGATGGTTTCACTATATTTACTGACAAGAAAATTAGGTAACTCGTTCAGTCCAATGTCAGAATCTGTACTCAAACCTGATTCTACCCAACTCCTATGCCCAAGTAGAGGACTAGTGAAAACCAAATTTTAGGAAAAGCATTATTTTACTCTTTTATCTAGGAAATGACCAGGTTTGTGAAGGGCACCCTACTGACAAGGAGCAGATGAAGGATTTGATTTGATTTGATTCTGGGTCTTTTTATCTTGTTCTATCACTCTGCCTCAATTAGCTATTAGCTGTTAATTTCAGATTAAATTGTTTTCTCTCCTAATCTGTGCTTGGTTTCATTATTTTTTAAATGAAGAACTTAAATGTCTGATAAACCAAATTTCCTTTGGTTCTCTTAAAATTGAATAGCTCTAAACAGCAAAGCTGATCTCTGAGAAAATTAGGTACCTTAGTAACAGAGCTGCACTTGGATATTTTGCCTCAAAATTTGCCTTCTGCATTGTCATTATACCAAACCTGTTCCTTCTCTCGTGGCCTATGTCTCAATTAGTGACACCAGCCACTACTGAGCTGATGGACACAGACACTTGTGAGTGTGCCCTCCCCACCTCTCTAATCTCTCAGTCCTAAGCATGATGAGTGTGTCCATCATAACATCTAAAATAGCCACTTCTTCTCACCCCCACTGGTACTTCTTTAGTCCTGATTTATCTCTTGCTTATAACAATTGTAGATCATGTTCCTGGTCCTTCTGTCTCCACCACTGCCTTTCTTGAAACTGTTCTCCACAAGGTACCAGAATGGTCCTTCTAAAATGCAAATCTTAAAAAAAAATAAAATAAATTAAAATAAAATAAAATAAAATAAAATGCAAATCTTGGTGTTGTGTACCTCAAACAAATATAACATTGTATGCCAACTATACTTCAGTAAAAGATAAAAATAAATAAAAATTTAAAAAGAAAATGCAGGGACGCCTGGGTGGCTCAGCGGTTAAGCTTCTGCCTTCGGCCTAGGGTGTGATCCTGGAGACCCAGTTTCGAGTCCCACATTGGGCTTCCTGCATGGAGCCTGCTTCTCCCTCTGCCTATGTCTCTGCCTCTCTTTCTGTGTGTCTCTCATGAATAAATAAATAAATAAAATCTTAAATAAATAAATAAATAAATAAATAAATAAATAAATAAATAAACAAAATGCAAATCTCACCCTGAAGCCTGCACAATAGGATTTCATGGTGCTCAGGGGTCTTAGGGCAAGTGTGACCCAGCATGCTCCTGCCTCTGTTGACATGCCTCGCTTTACTACGTGTCCTTTTGTTCTGCCTCTAGGAAACACTGAATTGCTTGCAGTTCCCATACTCCAAGTTCTCTGGACTCTAAGTTATAGATACACCACTGTCCTTACTTAACTATTCTTTTCTTTACTCATTTTACTTTTCAGCCCTTTAGGTTTCTTATTCCTCAAAAAATTCGGTCAGGTGTCCTTTCTCTGAGCTTCAACATTACCAGCATCATCCTGGGCTTACCTGTGGTGTTTATTACAGAATCTTGAAACTGCCTGTTTATTATTTGTCTTCCCACTAGGTCATAATTTCCTTTTAGATGGAGAGTATGTACAAAATCCAGTGTGTGGCACATCTAAGGTGCTCAGTAATATTTGTGGAATGAAGGAAATAATTTCTAGAAGTCTTAGTCTTTTTTATATCAACTAATCTCTTTACTGCAAAAACATTTGTTCTTGTGCTCATTTTTTGTCCCTTTATGCTTCCTAGGAGTACCTACTAAGGATATTAGAAGAATAATGATGAGGAAAGGTAATAAAGCTCATTCAAAAGAATATAAAAGGGGCAAATTAACTTCCCTTCACAAGGTAAACTGATCCCATTCCAACATGGTCTTTTTGGAAAAGGAGCCACACTAGGGACACATACTCAGCTGTGCCAGGTGGGGTTTTATGTTGGTATGAAGGAAGGAAAGTCTCAAAACAAAATTCCAAAGACCCTGGAAGATCTGTTTTTCAGCATTCATTTAAAGTTAAAGATCAGCTTGCCTTAGATGATACATTCTAAAGTAAACTTTTCCATCTTTAGTTGGTCTTGTGTTTTATTTTCCTCTCCTAGAGGAGATGCCTTCTCTGCTTGAAGCTTATCCTGTTTTGTACAGGCAGCAATACTCTGGAGGGGCAGCGCCATTGCTAAGTGCTGTTTTGGAAATCTGGGGGTGGCGATTTGTAGCTGCCCCAGTGATTAAGAGGCTCTACTAGCATTGAGTGAACATGGGGTATCAGGAGGCTGCATGCATGTCTAACCATGTTCAGGAGAGTACTGATGAACAAATCATTGTTTCTTATACTGCCATTCACTTTTCAAAGTCCTACCAGACCTTCATATATGTGAAGAACTTATTTATAATTATCTGAAGGAAGAACCAAATTATATTTTTACATATTAAACATTCAGTATTTTTATGCAGCTTTAATATAAACCAAATTTGCTAGAATCCAACTATTGTACATGTAGAGAAAGATTTTACTGTTTCACTTGGAGCTTCACCAAGAGTTGTTCTTCATTATAGTACTTCTCATCACTGATGACACTGATGTTTGTTATATTTGAGTCAAAAATGCAAAACACCTGTGTCAGTTTGCATTTTTGGCGGTTTAGATAATAATTTCTTCAAATGTTGAATTATCCATTATCTTACTATAACTTGCTTTATTTCTCCTTTATGTAACAACTAGGGAGTTTGGGGTGTTGTTTTAATTATATCTGTAAGCAGATTACATTCTCTATAAATTTTACTTTAGGATTTTGAAATAGGAGTTACACATTATTTATTTTATAGGGTTAAAAACAATTGATCGGGTTAAAAATAATTGATCTATGTAGAGGACCATAATGACTTAAGAGCAAGGACTATGGAATAGATCTTTGGTTTGAATCTCATCTCTTGCTTGCTCTGAAAGCTTTGGGAAGTCATTCCCCTCCCCCCTTTTTTGTTTAGTTTCCTCATCCATAAAATAGTTAACTTTTGTAGGGTTGTTGTGGTGATTGTTTAAGTTCACACAGCAGAAGGTGCTTACTTAGATCTAGACCTGGGACAGAGAAAGTAAATGTTATTGTAATTATTATAAGCCTTGAATATTTAAATACTCCTTTCCTATCTATTTTTAATGGCATCTGAAAGCATCTGTTTCATTTTTTGTTCTGTTATTTACTTTTAGACTATTAGACTTTCCAACATATTTTGATCTTTGAGAATGAAATATAACTTGTCAAACTCTGTTAATATTACATAGCTTGAAGTATAAAATCAATCACTTAAAATACTTTTGAGACACATATGGGATGAAGAGAATTTATAATCATTACAGGAAATTATTTTAATAGTAATAAATAGTTACAGACTGGAGTTTGTAGATTTTCTTGGATGATAAATGATTTTAAGATTTGTCTTTGAGTCGTCTTCTGGAATGGTGGCAAATGTGAAGGTTAATTGGTGGAGAAAAGAGGAGAGTGCAGGGTATGGTGGTGAGGTGGACTTCATTAATCAAATGATTCATTTTGGTTCCTTTTTGGATGGTGGATAACTGCCTGTAGATGTGCCCCCACACTGTGGTGCTAATGCTTAAAGCTCAGCTTTGCTGCAAGCAGTTATCACTTTGATAAATTACTGGCAGTTCCAGTTAAAGGGTGCAGGAGAGAGAGTGAGGGGGGCATGCCAAAGTTGGCTTATCGGGGGAAGGGTGGAGGAGGCTCAGATGGAAGGCGAAGTGTCCCAGAAGATAATCATGGCTGCCAAAGAAATGGAGATGGAAAAAGGGAAGTTGTATTTCCAAAGCGGATCATCAATTATGGAGAAAGATGGCCAAGAAATAGATGTCTGGCTTGTGCAACGCTAAAAGTTTTTTATTTAATTGGTAAGTTTGGAATTTTTTTAAAAAGCTAAATCTCAAATAGAAAATTTAAATTATACAATTATACAATTTGTTAACACATTAGAACATATGTAATTAATCATTATATTGCCATCAACTATGTTTCCAGTGAGTGCATTGCTGTGTATGAATGCTCCAGATGTAGAAGAACAAATGAGTGGAAGAATTAATTGGATTTAAAGTTCAAAAAGACAACCTAAAACAAAAACAAGAACAAAAAAACCCAAAAGACAACCTAGGAGGTAGGCTGATAGGCTGAACCACAACATTTATCAGCCAAACCAGGACATGTTTCCATGTGAGAGGGGATGCTATGAAAGCTCAGGGACTGTTTGGGGAAGTCTGATCACTTTCCAAGAGGTCACCTAGTTAAATCTCCTCACAGTACATATTTGGAAACAAAGCCACAAAGATGTGCAGTTTAGTGAAGTCACACTTTCATCAGGGACCAAGGAAGGACTAAACCCAGCTGTTGGTAAAACGGTACATGTCTGTTTCTCCTACACACTTGCCTGCCTTCCCAGTGATCTCTTTGACAGATTTCTGTAATTGCTTTGCATCAGAGGCTAAATAATGACCTTTGCAAATAGAGAGGTGAATAGAGCAAAAAGTGAATTCTTACCCTTCAGCTCGTTTTTAAAAGTTGGCCTTTTTGTCCTTTATGCAGAAGTATCAGGAATAGAATGGATGAAAGCTCCTTAGAGTACACTCTTCCTAAGCTATTCAGTAGCCAAACATCATGGCTTCGTGATTGTGCTTTTCATCTACTTTAGACAGTTTTCTGAAACCTGACTTCAGATATGAGTTCCCCTTAGTGTTCTTTTCTGCTCTTTTTTTCTTGACCTCTGTAACCTAGTGACTCTGCATGGCCACTGCTATAGTTCTTTTCCACATTGCAGGTCTTTGCTATTTATCCTTCTATTTTTCACATAACTGCATTAAAGCACAAATGTCCAGGCATTACTAAATTCAGTACACTTTCTTTGTAACCTGTTCAAACACTTAAATCCTGGAATGGATCAGGGCTTCTAGGGAATCTGCAGAACATGTTATCTGCATTTATGGCCTTCCAGTACCCACAGTGCTGAATTTTGTGGGTCCCTCATGGGGACCATCAGTAGCTTGAGCCAAGACTGTGGGCTGTGTATTTGGGGACCTCTTGGAGCCACCAAACACAGTGGGTTCTGATTCCATAAATGAGGTTTCTTAAAGCCCTTCGGCCTATGGGTATGACAGTGAGTGTCCTTGTACTATGTTACAGGATAGCGGTAGTTCTTAGCAAATGGGAAAACATTTGGCAAACATTTAATTTTGCTTGTCAGAATTTTATGAAGAAAGAGATCTGACCTTAATAGGATTCCTGTTTTTTTAAATTAAAAAAAAAAAAGACTGGTTCATTAAAATGAACTCCATAAAAATTCCTCCATGTAAAATGATTATTTCATGCACTTAAAATAGGAATGATGTTCTTTTTCATTGAAGTGACCTAAAGAAAATAACTTTTATCCAAAAACTGTAAGTGTGTACAGAGAACTGAAAAATGACATTGTAAGAGCTCCCATCGAGCCTTCACCACATGGCAAGCAGGCATGGCATTATGTGATTCATAGGTCTTAAAAAATTAATCTTTATAATAACGTAGTAGAGTACACATTACTATGATCATATCCCAGATGTGGAAGCTGAGGCTCACAAAGTTGGAATTTATTGGCCCAGACCACACAGATAGCAGGTAGGAGAACCTGGAGTCAGCAAAGATTCCATTCCAAACAAAGCACAGGACCTATTTCCTCACCTAGATAGTCGGCAAAAGTAACCTGTTCCAAGCAGTGTCAACTAGCTTAACAGATTCTATCAGCGATAGCACAATATCAAAAACTCCCTGTAACATCAAGAACCAGTCTTTACAGGGTTACTAAAGAGAATCAGGACCATTGTTAAAAATCAATCTCAGTCATCTATCCTCAGAGGCGAGCATACACAATGCACAGGGAGAAGCAGCTTGAACCCATCATAGGAGTTTGAAGCATCTGCACTTGGGGTTTTCTGCTCAGAGACCAGATTTGAAAGCACAGTTTTCTCTTCTGTCAATGGTGTCTTCACATATTTGGCAAATCTCCTCCAGTTGGCAGCCATACCGGGCTTTCCCTGTTCCTCACTTTCAGCCAGTCAGGTGTTTGGTGCAGAGCCCATATTAAAAATCGATCACCTCAAATGTAGCATAAAGGCTTGATGACAGTGTATGCATCCTTACTCATATACTAGAGCAGTAAACAAATAATGCTTACACTAGAACTTTATTTTAATAGATAATTTTTTTCGTACATCCCTGTGTCTTTTCCACTGAAGCACTGTAGAAAAATGAATCTAGATACTTGGAATATATCATCTGTATAACAACAGGCCTCCCCCTGTGGTAGACATTGCCAGTGCTCACTGACTCCCTCCTCTTGTGTCCTGTGCCTGAGGGAGACCTGACTCTCCAGTCCACACAGCTGTGTGAGCTCTGTGACTAGTTCCTGGTAACAAAATAGGGACAGAAGGGAAATACGTACTTTTGAGTTTCTCCGCTAAATAGCCTACCTTGACTTCCTGTTCCCCTCAGGATAAGTATCAAGCTTGGAATATGGTTTAAAAGGTTTTTCATGATCTGTCTCTATCCCTTCTCTATTTCCTGCCTTGCTCTCTGTCTCAGCCACCCTAAGGCTTCCAGAAAGCACTATCCTCTTTCTCACCAGTGGAAGATCCACAACCACTTCTTCCAAGCAGTCCACTCTGACCTCTAAAGCACTAGATAGAGGCCCTTCCTGTGTACTTCTACAGTGCTCCACAGATTCCTGCTTATAGTACTTCTCACATCTTAATGAAAGTTGTTTCGTGGGGCACCTGTGTGGCTCAGTGATGGAGCATCTGCCTTTGTCTCAGGTCATGATCCCGGGGTCCTGGGATTGAGTCCTGCATCAGGCTCCCTTTAGGGAGCCTGCTTCTCCCTCTGCATGTTTCTGTCTCTCTCTGTGTCTCTCATGAATGAATAAATAAAATCTTTTTTTTAAGAAAAGAAAGTTTTTTCTTGCTGCTTATCTGTTTCCCCACTGAGTCATATGCTCCTTGAGGCAGACTGATGTATCATTGCTAGTTCATCATTTGATATTTATTTCCAATTCTAAAAAGAAGTTCTTCCTATTATTACTCATAACTCCCCATTCTTACCTTTGTTTAGAGAAATTACTACAAGTCTTCTTTGTAACCACTCCCTCCCCCCCGCTTCTTCTTCCATTTCTCATCCAACAGCAAGTCTTAGTGGTTGCAGCTTCCAAATTATGTATTCATCCATTTCACTCATTCATTCACTACCACCTTAGTCCAATTTCTTATTTAGATTATGAAAATGCCATCCAAATTGGATTCCCTACTTCCACTTTGCTTCCTATTTGTGAAGCCAGCTACATATTACTTCCTTTCTTAACTATATCAATATTTTCCCATTATATTCAAAATTTAATGCAAATACCTTTTTATGGCCCATGACCCTATGTGAGTTGGCCACTACCTACTTGTCAGACCTCATCTCAAATATGCTCAATACTTTATGAGCACTCTGGCCCTCCTGCTGTTCCCTTAGTGAAATAAGCTAGTATTTTCATAATCTAAATAAGAAACTGGACTAAGGTGGTAGTAAGTGAATGAGTGAAATGGATGAATACATAATTTGGAAGCTACAACCACTAAGACTTGCTGTTGGATGAGATATGGAAGAGGAAGGGGGGGGGAAGGGAGTGGTTCCAAAGAAGTCTTGTAGTAATTTCTCTAAACAAAGGTAAGAATGGGGAGTTCTATGTGTTTCTGTGTCTATTGAGTTGTATAGATATCCTAGTGTGACACTGTAGAGTGTTTGGGGGCAGTGATAAAGGAGTAAACACAGTGACATACCATCTTTGTTACTAGTTTTATTTCTTTATAGTAAACTATAGTTTACAGCTTATAATTAGTTTTATAGCCATAGATTTTTTGTCAGCTAATGATGATTAGGCTAAGTCACCACATAATGGTTTACAGAATAAGGAGTATCATTGTAGCCAGGAAAAATTCCTGCTTTCCTGGAGTTCAAATCTGTTCATTTGGCAGAAAGCTAATGAGGAAGTAGCAGTACAGAGACAACTAGCTGAAATATTAAAGGTATTTATAGACTATTTGATTCTCCAATTCTCTCCCATATTTTATTTTTCAACAATACAGCTGGCACTCAAAATTTCATAATAACCAGAAAGTAACTAGGATGGAATATCTTAAAATATTGGAAGAAAAAATCTGAGAAGGAATGTGACAAAATACTTGAATTGGAAAAAAAAAATACTTGAATTGGTTGAGAGGTATTTTACCAGGAAGCAGGCAAATATTAGGATAGAAAATATATAAAGTTCATTAGTGACTACCCTGAAATAAATGCTTAGAGATAAAGCAAAAGAAGGTAATTAAAAATATTAAGTTGGTAGCACTTAGGCAAGAAATATGAGAAACACAACCATATCAGAAATGGAAAACATAGAAGAATTAGCAAAAATAAAACAGAAGATTAAATAGTGCTGAAAAGACAGGTATGAAGAAATTGAACAAATTAAAAGATGCTAGAAAGTTGAAGGAGATAACATATACACTGATATTAAGAACAGAATGGGGAGGTGGGCAGGATGGCGGAAGAGTAGGGTCCCCAAATCACCTGTCTCCACCAAATTACCTAGAAAACCTTCAAATTATCCTGAAAATCTATGAATTCGGCCTGAGAATGAAAGAGAGAACACCTGGAATGCTACAGTGAGAAGTTTGCGCTTCTATCAAGGTAGGAAGACGGGGAAAAAGAAATAAAGAAACCAAAGGCCTCCGAGGGGGAGGGGCCCGCGAGGAGCCGGGCTGAGGCCGGGGCGAGTGTCCCCAGGACAGGAGAGCCCCGTCCCGGAGTAGCAGGAGCTGCACCAACCTTCCCGGGCAGAAAGGGGCTCCCAGGGAGTTGGAGCAGGACCCAGAAGGGCGAGGATGCCCTCGGGTTCCCTGGGACAGTTAACAGACACCTGCGCCCCGGGAGAGTGCGCCGAGCTCCCTAAGGGCTGCAGCGTGCACGGCGGGACCCGGAGCAGCTCGGGGGGGCTCAGGGGCGGCTCCGCGGAGGGGGCTGTGGGGCGGGAGCCCGAATCCAATAGCGCAGGCTTCGGAGCACAGGGCGCCGGGACACAGCTCAGGATCCGGCCTCCCCCGGGACAGGCAAAGGCCGGGAGGGCCCAGGACAGCGAGGACGCTCCTGCCCCAGCTGAGCAGATCAGCGGCCCCGCCCGGAGCCTCCAGGCCCTGCAGACCGAGAGCTCCGGAGCTACTGCGGGGGCTGAATCCAGGGCTCCAGAGCTGGCCCCGCCACTGGGGCTGTTCCTCCTGCGGCCTCACGGGGTAAACAACCCCCACTGAGCCCTGCACCAGGCAGGGGGCAGAGCAGCTCCCCCAAGTGCTAACACCTGAAAATCAGCACAACAGGCCACTCCCCCAGAAGACCAGCTAGACGGACAACTTCCAGGAGAAGCCAAGGGACTTAAAGTACACAGAATCAGAAGATACTCCCCCGAGGTTCTTTTTGTTTTGTTTTGTTTTGTTTTACTTTTTGATTTGTTTCCTTCCCCCACCCCCCTTTTTTCTCCTTTCTTTCTTTTTCTTTCTCTTTTTCTTCCTTTTTTTTCGTTTTTTTCTTCCTTTTTTTTCTCTTTCTCTTTTCTTTCCTTCTTTCTCTCCTCTCTTTTTCTCCTTTTCCCAATACAACTTGCTTTTGGCCACTCTGCACTGAGCAAAATGACTAGAAGGAAAACCTCACCTCAAAAGAAAGAATCAGAAACAGTCCTCTCTCCCACAGAGTTACAAAATCTGGATTACAATTCAATGTCAGAAAGCCAATTCAGAAGCACTATTATACAGCTACTGGTGGCTCTAGAAAAAAGCATAAAGGACTCAAGAGACTTCATGACTGCAGAATTTAGAGCTAATCAGGCAGAAATTAAAAATCAATTGAATGAGATGCAATCCAAACTAGAAGTCCTAACGACGAGGGTTAACGAGGTGGAAGAATGAGTGAGTGACATAGAAGACAAGTTGATAGCAAAGAGGGAAACTGAGGAAAAAAGAGACAAACAATTAAAAGACCATGAAGATAGATTAAGGGAAATAAACGACAGCCTGAGAAAGAAAAACCTACGTTTAATTGGGGTTCCCGAGGGCGCCGAAAGAGACAGAGGGCCAGAATATGTATTTGAACAAATTCTAGCTGAAAACTTTCCTAATCTGGGAAGGGAAACAGGCATTCAGATCCAGGAAATAGAGAGATCCCCCCCTAAAATCAATAAAAACCATTCAACACCTCGACATTTAATAGTGAAGCTTGCAAATTCCAAAGATAAAGAGAAGATCCTTAAAGCAGCAAGAGACAAGAAATCCCTGACTTTTATGGGGAGGAGTATTAAGATAACAGCAGACC
This sequence comes from Canis lupus dingo, assembly GCF_003254725.2. Taxonomy (NCBI): domain Eukaryota; kingdom Metazoa; phylum Chordata; class Mammalia; order Carnivora; family Canidae; genus Canis; species Canis lupus. The sequence continues at coordinate 7,847,987 of NC_064255.1, forward strand.
TCTCCACAGAGACCTGGCAGGCCAGAAAGGGCTGGCAGGATATATTCAGGGTCCTAAATGAGAAGAACATGCAACCAAGAATACTTTATCCAGCAACGCTCTCATTCAAAATGGAAGGAGAGATAAAGAGCTTCCAAGACAGGCAGCAACTAAAAGAATATGTGACCTTCAAACCAGCTCTGCAAGAAATTTTAAGGGGGACTCTTAAAATTCCCCTTTAAGAAGAAGTTCAGTGGAACATTCCACAAAAACAAGGACTGAATAGATATCATGATGACACTAAACTCATATCTCTCAATAGTAACTCTGAACGTGAATGGGCTTAATGACCCCATCAAAAGGCGCAGGGTTTCAGACTGGATAAAAAAGCAGGACCCATCTATTTGCTGTCTACAAGAGACTCATTTTAGACAGAAGGACACCTACAGCCTGAAAATAAAAGGTTGGAGAACCATTTACCATTCGAATGGTCCTCAAAAGAAAGCAGGGGTAGCCATCCTTATATCCGATAAACTAAAATTTACCCTGAAGACTGTAGTGAGAGATGAAGAGGGACACTATCTCATACTTAAAGGATCTATCCAACAAGAGGACTTAACAATCCTCAATATATATGCCCCGAATGTGGGAGCTGCCAAATATATCAATCAATTATTAACCAAAGTGAAGAAATACTTAGATAATAATACACTTATACTTGGTGACTTCAATCTAGCTCTTTCTATACTCGATAGGTCTTCTAGGCACAACATCTCCAAAGAAACGAGAGCTTTAAATGATACACTGGACCAAATGGATTTCACAGATATCTACAGAACTTTACATCCAAACTCAACTGAATACACATTCTTCTCAAGTGCACATGGAACTTTCTCCAGAATAGACCACATATTGGGTCACAAATCGGGTCTGAACCGATACCAAAAGATTGGGATTGTCCCCTGCATATTCTCAGACCATAATGCCTTGAAATTAGAACTAAATCACAACAAGAAGTTTGGAAGGACCTCAAACACGTGGAGGTTAAGGACCATCCTGTTAAAAGATGAAAGGGTCAACCAGGAAATTAAGGAAGAATTAAAAAGATTCATGGAAACTAATGAGAATGAAGATACAACCGTTCAAAATCTTTGGGATGCAGCAAAAGCAGTCCTAAGGGGGAAATACATCGCAATACAAGCATCCATTCAAAAACTGAAAGAACTCAAATACAAAAGCTGACCTTACAGTTAAAGGAGCTAGAGAAAAAACAGCAAATAGATCCAACACCCAGGAGAAGAAGGGAGTTAATAAAGATTCGAGCAGAACTCAACGAAATCGAGACCAGAAGAACTGTGGAACAGATCAACAGAACCAGGAGTTGGTTCTTTGAAAGAATTAATAAGATAGATAAACCATTAGCCAACCTTATTAAAAAGAAGAGAGAGAAGACTCAAATTAATAAAATCATGAATGAGAAAGGAGAGATCACTACCAACACCAAGGAAATACAAACGATTTTAAAAACATATTATGAACAGCTATACGCCAATAAATTAGGCAATCTAGAAGAAATGGACGCATTCCTGGAAAGCCACAAACTACCAAAACTGGAACAGGAAGAAATAGAAAACCTGAACAGGCCAATAACCAGGGAGGAAATTGAAGCAGTCATCAAAAACCTCCCAATACACAAGAGTCCAGGGCCAGATGGCTTCCCAGGGGAATTTTATCAAACGTTTAAAGAAGAAACCATACCTATTCTCCTAAAGCTGTTTGGAAAGATAGAAAGAGATGGGGTACTTCCAAACTCGTTCTATGAGGCCAGCATCACCTTAATTCCAAAACCAGACAAAGACCCCACCAAAAAGGAGAATTACAGACCAATATCCCTGATGAACATGGATGCAAAAATTCTCAACAAGATACTGGCCAATAGGATTCAACAGTACATTAAGAAAATTATTCACCATGACCAAGTAGGATTTATCCCTGGGACACAAGGCTGGTTCAACACCTGTAAAACAATCAATGTGATTCATCATATCAGCAAGAGAAAAACCAAGAACCATATGATCCTCTCATTAGATGCAGAGAAAGCATTTGACAAAGTACAGCATCCATTCCTGATCAAAACTCTTCAGAGTGTAGGGATAGAGGGAACATTCCTCAACATCTTAAAAGCCATCTATGAAAAGCCCACAGCAAATATCATTCTCAATGGGGAAGCACTGGGAGCCTTTCCCCTAAGATCAGGAACAAGACAGGGATGTCCACTCTCACCACTGCTATTCAACGTAGTACTGGAAGTCCTAGCCTCAGCAATCAGACAACAAAAAGACATTAAAGGCGTTCAAATTGGCAAAGAAGAAGTCAAACTCTCCCTCTTCACAGATGACATGATACTCTACATAGAAAACCCAAAAGTCTCCACCCCAAGATTGCTAGAACTCATACAGCAATTCGGTAGCGTGGCAGGATACAAACTCAATGCCCAGAAATCAGTGGCATTTTATACACTAACAATGAGACTGAAGAAAGAGAAATTAAGGAGTCAATCCCATTTCCAAGTGCATCCAAAAGCATAAAATACCTAGGAATAAACCTAACCAAAGATGTAAAGGATCTATAGCCTCAAAACTATAGAACACTTTTGAAAGAAATTGAGGAAGACACAAAGAGATGGAAAAATATTCCATGCTCATGGATTGGCAGAATTAATATTGTGAAAATGTCAATGTTACCCAGGGCAATATACACGTTTAATGCAATCCCTATCAAAATACCATGGACTTTCTTCAGAGAGTTAGAACAAATTATTTTAAGATTTGTGTGGAATCAGAAAAGACCCCGAATAGCCAGGGCAATTTTAAAAAAGCAAACCGTATCTGGGGGCATCACAATGCCAGATTTCAGGTTGTACTACAAAGCTGTGGTCATCAAGACAGTGTGGTACTGGCACAAAAACAGACACATAGATCAGTGGAACAGAATAGAGAACCCAGAAGTGGACCCTGAACTTTATGGTCAACTAATATTCGATAAAGGAGGAAAGACTATCCATTGGAAGAAAGACAGTCTCTTCAATAAATGGTGCTGGGAAAATTGGACATCCACATGCAGAAGAATGAAACTAGACCACTCTCTTGCACCATACACAAAGATAAACTCAAAATGGATGAAAGATCTAAATGTGAGACAAGATTCCATCAAAATCCTAGAGAAGAACACAGGCAACACCCTTTTTGGACTCGGCCACAGTAACTTCTTTCAAGATACATCCACGAAGGCAAAAGAAACAAAAGCAAAAATGAACTATTGGGACTTCATCAAGATAAGAAGCTTTTGCACAGCAAAGGATACAGTCAACAAAACTCAAAGACAACCTACAGAATGGGAGAAGATATTTGCAAATGACATATCAGATAAAGGGCTAGTTTCCAAGATCTATAAAGAACTTCTTAAACTCAACACCAAAGAAACAAACAATCCAATCATGAAATGGGCAAAAGACACGAATAGAAATCTCACAGAGGAAGACATAGACATGGCTAACACGCACATGAGAAAATGCTCTGCATCACTGGCCATCAGGGAAATACAAATCAAAACCACAATGAGATACCACCTCACACCAGTGAGAATGGGGCAAATTAACAAGGCAGGAAACAACAAATGTTGGAGAGGATGCGGAGAAAAGGGAACCCTCTTACACTGTTGGTGGGAATGTGAACTGGTGCAGCCACTCTGGAAAACTGTTTAGAGGTTCTTCAAAGAGTTAAAAATATACCTGCCCTACGACCCAGCAATTGCACTGTTGGGGATTTACCCCAAAGATACAAATGCAATGAAATGCTGGGACACCTGCACCCCGATGTTTCTAGCAGCAATGGCCACGATAGCCAAACTGTGGAAGGAGCCTCGGTGTCCAACGAAAGATGAATGGATAAAGAAGATGTGGTTTATGTATACAATGGAATATTACTCAGCCATTAGAAACGACAAATACCCACCATTTGCTTCAACGTGGATGGAACTGGAGGGTATTATGCTGAGTGAAGTAAGTCAGTCGGAAAAGGACAAACATTATATGTTCTCATTCATTTGGGGAATATAAATAATAGTGAAAGGGAATATAAAGGAAGGGAGAAGAAATGTGTGGGAAATAGCAGAAAGGGAGACAGAACGTAAAGACTGCTAACCTTGGGAAACGAACTAGGGGTGGTAGAAGGGGACGAGGGCTGGGGTGGGAGTGAATGGGTGACGGGCACTGGGGGTTATTCTGTTTGTTAGTAAATTGAACACCAATAAAAAATAAATTAAAAAAAACAGAAGGGAAAAGCAAACAATAATGTATTAAAAAATGAGGCTAGGTGAAATGGGTTAAAAGTATACATACTGTGATGAGCTTTGAATAATGTATAGAATTATTGAGGGGTGCCTGGTTGGCTCAGTTGGAAGAACTATCTAATGGCTTTTTGATGAAGTCAATATTTTTTTAAATCAGAAAGAGGGAGGGAATAAAAGAGAATTAAACCCCAATTTTGAAAGGTCTTGATGAATGGGAGATAAAATCAAGGACCTCCTCAATAGAAGATTCTGCTAAACCTGGAACCTCAAAGATGCATACTTTCATATCTTGGAAAGGAGTAATAGCTCTGTCTACAGAGAAGGACATAACTTTGGCATAGGTTGGAAGAGGAAAATATCTTCCTTGATTATTTGTGGCACAAGTTAATCTTCATGCAGTTTTACTACCTGGATTCATGTAATCTGTTTGTTCCAAAATATGTCATGTATAACCACTTTAAATTCACTAAGACATCTATAAAAGAAGAGTATAATTAAATTTTTGAGATTACATATATAAAGCGATAGAAAATATATGACAGATTAAGACAAAAGAAGGATACTGGAATACAGTCTAACATGTACCTAATTAGGATTTTGGAAGAAACAGAGAAAGAAGTAATATTTGAGGAGATAAACAGCAAGACTTTTCCAGACTTTTGGAAAGGCCATAACTTGTCAATTGAAAAAAGACTAAGGTGAGATAAAAATTAACAGGATAAATAAGAAATACTAATTTAATGAGTCAGAGTAAACTATAAAATACTAAAGGCAAAAATAAGATGCTAAAACAAAGACCAAAAAAATTACTGCAAAGAAATGGCAATTTGAGGGACAACTGTGTTCTTAATAGCAATAGCCAGAATATAAGCATTATCTTAAAAGTCTGAAGAAAATAACGGTCAACCTAAAACTATATATTTGGTGACAATATTTTTTAAGAATATTACTTAATTACTGAAATTAAATAATTGTCAGGCAACCATAACTGAGAATATGTATCACCAATAAACCCACACTAGAGGATGCTATAAAGGATATACTTAAGGCAGAAGAAAAATTATATTGTAGGAGATACTTCCAATTGGCGAGGAGGAATGATGAACTGAGATGTTATTGTGTGAGAAAGATCTAAACATTGTTGTGGAAAAACATCTGTAAGTCTATAACTAAAGTTTTTTGGATCACGTAGACAAAGAGATAAAAATGTTAAACTCTGGGGGTACCAGGGTGGCTCAGTTAGTTAAGTGTCTAGTTTTGGATTTTGGCCCAGGTCATGATCTCAGGGTTGTGAGATCAGCCCTGTGTGGGACTCTGCACTCAGCACGGAGTCTGCTGGAGATTCTCTCCCTTTTCCTCTGTCATTTCCCCTGCTCACATGCACATGTACTTGCTTTTTCTCTCTCAGATAAAATCTTATGAAAAATGTAAAACTCTGAGATGTTAAGCAAAAAGGATACTGAGATGTAATCTTAAATATATCCCATGGTGTGAGTGATATGCATCATGTGGTGTGCCATGATGAAATTCATATAAGATAGAACCAAGATACTGGAAACAATACCAAATGTGTCAGTGGAGGCTGTCAGAATGAAAGTGTTCTAAGATTCTTATATTTTCAGGGAGTAGAGTAAGGATCTCGATTAACATTAGATTTGGTCTGGATTTAATCATGGAATGTATTAAAAGAAGAACCCTAAAAGGATAATGTGTAAGTTAATATAGGGAATAAATGAACTGAGAAAAAATGACTTCTCCCAGTCAATTGAATAAGCCAAGGTATGAGGAAAAAATAAGAAAATCGTAACAGTGAGAAACTACAAAAATAAGATGGTAGAAATGAAATCTGTCATAACCAAAAGAAATATAAATCAAATATACTCTTAGTTACAATAACTGTGAGACTAGATTTTAAAAATCCAACTTTGTGATATTTATGTGACAATCAGCTACAACAAAAAGATCAAAAGATATTAAAAATTGGAAAGAAAAAGAAATGGAAAAAATATGGTCATATACTAGCCAGAAAAAAGTGAAAGTAGCAGAATTAAATCAGGCAAGAATAGACTTTAAGGTAAAAGAAAGACTTTATAGATGGCTTCAAAAAAGATAACTTATTTTATGTATTCACTTCACAATGAAATAATGTTAGATTCACTTGGGAGAAATAACAATTCTGAACTAAAAATATAGCTTCAAAATACATAAAACAAAAATGGAAATACAAAGAGAAATGGAAAAATCCATCATCATCTAGGGAGAATGTATCTTACCTCTTTCAGTACATGGCATAAGCAGCAGTCGAAAAAAATCATTTAACTACTTAATAAATTTGAAAAGTGATTTAGAAACTAGACCTAATAAAATAACAAAAATAGAAGGCTGTACTCAACAACTGGAGAATATACCAGACAGAAGGCTGGAAGCAAAACATTTAAATGGTAGTTCACAAAGATACTCCTATTAGTTACTGATGTGAAAGGGTTAAAATTTTTAAAATTCTAGAGATCTAAATCCAAAGCTTTTAGAGACAAAGCTTATTCTTCAATCTTTACCTGTGTTTTTCTATTTCCCTCCTAAACTTCAAATATTTATACACAATGATGTTGGCTGTATTTGAATAAAAAACCTGCTGAGCAGTTTGTTTTCCTCCATCTGTGTTTAATTGGATTTCTTTTTTTTCCCCCATGAGCTGGTCAGATTGAGTCAAGCTTGTCTACAAGCAGAGCGGATTGTAAATTCCCATCCATATTTGTGATTAGACAAGGATTTAACAAGTGTTTATCATTTTATTTGGGGAAAGGCAAAATGTTCATGCATAAAGTATATATTCAGAATGTTCACAGTATACTTAGTTTATACTAATATGCTAATAGCTTACTCTATGTATTTCTATTTATTTTTTTCCTGTCCTGTCCTCATTTCATGTTGGGCCTTATAAGAATGGCCATTCCATATAGATATTTTAGAAAAAGAAAATAACTTTTTAAATCTCCTGATACGCTGCACTGGCATCTTGTTCTACAAGAAAATGGAGAGTTTTATGTATTTTTCTCTCATTCTCTTCCTATTCAGAGAAGCAATGAATGGTCCTATAATATATGTAGTAAATTTTATCTTTCGTATCAAATCTCAAGAAAACAACTTCTATTAGTCTGAGGTAACTTCTGTTCTACTCTGAAGAGATACTCTGCCTACCAAAATATAGCATAACCAGTATAGTTCATGTAATTGGCTAGAAAACACACCTTAGAAAAGGCTTCTGTGTAAAAAAGAAGTAATGATATTGGCAAAGGGTTAAAAATTCTTTTTTCCTATAGAGTTTCAGAATCACCTATCTGTATCTGTTCTTGTTCAAGAACAAGTTCTTGTTTTTTCTTCTTTTTTTTTTTTTTTTTTTTTTTTTTGGTTTATTCATTTGAGAAAGCAAGAGAAGAAAGAGTAAATGAGTGGGAAGAGGGACAGAGGGAGAGAATCTCAAGCAGACTTCCCCACTGAGCACAGAGCCCATGCAGGGCTTGACTTCAGGACCCTGAGATCAGACCTGAACTGAAACCAAGAGTTCATGCACAATGACGGAGCCACCCAGGAGCCCTAAAGTTCTTGTTTTTTAAGTTGAGATAGTTCTCCATTTCCTGGTCTCTTTCTCCAATTAACCACAGAAAAGTTTACTTCTCTTTTTTTTAATGATTATTTTTATCTTTTGGTGCATAATAGACAAATACAAATTATATATATTTAAGGTTTATAGCCTGATGTCTTGACATACATTGGGAAATAAGAACCACAACCAAACTAATTAACATATCTCTTGCTCATATAGTTCATTTCCTTCCATCTTTCCTTTCTTTATGATGAGCTCATAATGTCAAATAGTAAATGTCAAATATACAATTTAGTACTGTTAACTATCTTTACCACACTGTGCACTAGATTTCCAGAACTTCTTTATCTTGCATTAACTAAAACTTTGTACTCTTTGACCAAAATCTCCCTGTGCCCCCCTCATTTCAGCCCCAGGAAACCACATTCTACTCTGTTTTTATGAGTTTGACTCTTTTTGATTGGACATACAAGTGAGATCATGCAGTATTTGTCTATGTCTGACTTATGTCACTTAGTGTAATGTCCTCTAAGTCCATCCATCCATGTTATCATAAATGGCAGGATTTTCTTCTTTTTAATTAAAGCCTAAATAATATTCCATTATATATATTTGTATACTACATTTTCTCCTGCATTTGGGAAGTGGGTATAAGCTTTTTTTGGACAACTGAATATAAAACAGTTGAATGTGAGATGTTGTCATGTGTGTGGGAATTTCAAAGTGGGTTCAGAATAGAAATTCCTCTCAACAAACTGACTAGCCAAGTAACTGAATTCTGTCAAGTTGCAAGATGGTAGCACGTCTTTGCAGACACTTTACAGATGCTCACTGCTTCAGAAAAATCTTCAATGGGAAAGTTCAGTGTAAATTTATTTTGTTTGTATATATATGGATCTGTATCAATGAACTTAAAGTTATCCTACAATGACTACTTTAGTAACAACAATGCTGATGTACAAAGAAGTGTTATAAAAGTTGAATGTGCATACATATAATTTGGGGAATCTTTTTAAATACAGAATATGTTTCAGTATATTTCAGGTATGGTCTGAGATTCTGCATTTTTAACAAGCCCCCCACATGGTGCTGATGCTGCTTGTTCTTGTACCACACTGAGTAGTGAGGGCATAGAGCTTATCAATTCTGTTGTAATTCTCCAATAGCTGTGAAGAGTAGGTATTAACTCCTTGTACAGATGAGAAAATGGAGGCTAAGAGAACTTATCTGATACTATCAGGTAGCCGTAAGTCCTCTGATTCAGCCTTTTTTTTTTTAAATCCTTCAACTGTATTCTTATCTATCTCTTGAATTACTATTTTAAAAAAAACAAACAAACTTGGTTTTCATGTAGTAGCAACTTCTACCCTTTCTTTAGGAATCTTGTATCTTTGTAAGTTCTTTTCAGATATTTAAGTCAAATGCAACACATGAAAGCACTAGGTTTTCACATATTATGGGCTTGTAATATGTCCAGTCTCTTAGATATGACACCCCCACTGTATTCTGTGTATCTGACCACAATATAACTTCATCTTTTTAATGTCTGCTTTAATAGAAGATAGGTGGATTCTTACATCTGCTTCTGCATTTAGTCTTTTGCAGTATGTTGTTTTGCTTGAAATACGTGAGCAAAATCTAGCCTCAGACGTATATATGATTGGAAAAGAAATATGTCTTTTAGTAGCCTTTTTAGATGATTATGAATATTCTAGTGTTTACAACACTAAAATTTAGCAGCAGTTGCTTACAGCTTAGTTGTGCTATGGTTACAGGACTAGCTCAAAATTAAGATACCTAATCATAAATCCCACTTTCACTTCCTGGAAAGAACAAAGAAAGTTCTGCTTCTATGAACCCTCCCAGATCACCTAACATGAGCCAAAACCCTATTATGAATCCTTTCTGAAACCCTCTAACTGAGATTTCTCCCACCGGTCTCAGTAGTATGTGTTCTCCTTTGATGCAGTGAGTCAACCAAAGATAGTCTGTTTAACCACAGAGGTATTACTTATGGTCTAAGGCTGGAAAGAAGCAACATTGTTTTTTACGGCCACTTATGAGTAGGATTTCAAGATCTATTGATGCAGGTAGATAAAACTAACCCATTTTCAAAAGATTGCTGTAATGATGGAGGAACCACAGTCCTACTTTCAGGATTGGTGTTATTCTGACGATAGAACTGCCTTAAGTTCTTTGCCCTTCTTTTTAAAAGACTCTGATAGCCAGTAATCAACACCAAAAATATTGCTGAATTTTAATATTTGCCTCTGTGCTTTGTGAATCTGTATGCAGAGTCAGACTTCCTGGATTCAAATTACAGCTCCACTACTTACTTAACTGTTGTGTGATCAGGGGCAGTTTATTTATGTTCTCTGCGTTCAATTTCCCCACTTTTAAAATGGGGATAATAATAGGACCCACCTCAAAAACTTGTTACATTCAGGCTGCCTGAGTGGCTCAGCGGTTTAGCGCCACCTTCAGCCCAGGGCCTGATCCTGGAGACTCAGGATCGAGTCCCACTTCAGGCTCCCTGCATGGAGCCTGCTTCTCCCTCTGCCTGTGTCTCTGCCTCTCTCTCTCTCTCTCTGTGTGTGTGTGTGTCTCTCATGAATAAATAAATAAAGTCTAAAAAAAAACTTGTTACAGTCACATGAATTTGTGTTCACTTTAAATCATGTCACTGGGTACTATGTGTATTTGTTAAATAAAAAGTTTCTTAACAGAACCTGAATTCTGCATGTTCCCTTAAATCTTAGCCTAACCCCACAGGTTTACTTAGAAGCAATGCCAACTATAAGCTGATGAAACTTTGTCTCCAATTGTCTTGTTTGGTCATCACAATGAAACAGTAATGTTATTGGTAGAAAGATGCTATTTTTACAACTGAAAATTGTGCAGTTTTAAAAATGACAAGCAAAGGTAAATATATGATTATATAAAGTAGGAGATAACCTATGTGATCTGAATTCTTATACTACAATTAGCTAAGCTCTTTGATATTAGATCATGATCTCACATGAACTTTTGTGGTAAAGCTCATTTTTATAGCTATATCAATGAAATGTTTTAATGTATAAGGAAAACTTGGTGTTCGTAAAGGACTCTAGTTACCAGAATTTTGACTAATACAGAATTACTGGATGTATGAGTTTCAAACTTAGTTTTCTACATCCTATGTATGATTTACAAATTTTATTCTATTTATAGATCTATGAGATTGGAGCAATCACCCATTTGTTATTTATGCTCATAATTGATTAATAGACTAAATTCTATTATATGAATAATATGATCTGTAATATTATTTCAAGTTAATATATCTGATTTTCTTAACACTATAAAGATTCAGACTTACACATCTAACAAGTAGAATATTCTTAAATATTTTGATACAACTTCTAAATAAACTTTGCCTAAATTTATAAATTAATCAGATTATATTTAATATTAAGACTACTATCTACAAATTGATCAACCATCTTTTATGCCTTTCAAAGTAAAATCACATCTATAATACCAATTTTAAAAGTTTAAATGAAACTACATGTCTAATAAATAAATAGAGGGTCCACATAGCATAGTGGATGTTAGTATGAACTGTGGAACTTTACTATCTCAGGTTTAAACCCCCAGGTTTGCCACTTAACTACCTTGAGTGAATTACTTCTCAGTGCTTCAATTTTCTCATCTATACAATGCATTATTTTAGGGGTGTTATGAGCAGTAAATAGTTTCATGTTTCTAAAAACTTAAAAGGGTACCTTACACAGAATTATATAGTTTATTAAAAATAAATACAAAAAACTTCTCTAAAATATCAAATTATTTTAAGCATTTAAAAATCTAAAATCATTTAATGATTGTAGAACTTATTTCTAAACTTAATCCTAAATTGATATAAAGTTGACTTGATTTACTTATTGCTACTCTTAAACAACTTCTTGTGGTTTTAAACTCATTTGTCTCATACAAATGGAAGTTACTTATTGGATATTGGTGACTATGATACAAACATGGATTTGAGTTACTGACCACGATTCAAGGAACAGGATGTAGAATCTGTCCTAGCTTTGACCTTCCAAAATGATGTTTTTCCTAAAATGTATCAGTAAGCTAGTCTCATTCTTACAGATGGGACTCTGCTTGCTTTGTCAATAGGAAGCTGAGTGCCTATAACTACAGCTGAGTCTCATTTTATCAATCCAGTAAATTTGGCTCTAACACAATTTTCAACTTCAATCTCTTTTTTAATCTGGACTCCAAATGTTAATTGAATGGAATGGATTGAATTTTTTTTATCCCCTGCATGCACTTTAATTTATTCACTGTTTGGATTAAATGAATCTCATTATTGCCTGATATAATGTTTCATACTTTTTCATTTTTTCTTTTGGTACTGTGAAAAGTTCTATTATTTTCTTGACAGCTTTCTCAATTCCTCTGGTCCCTCTTTTTATTTAATCCTGGCTAAGGCATGAAGGAAACAAATTGCACTATTTGAATGTTTGCAGGTGGGTGACCTTGCATTATTGGACCTCTCTTAACAAAGCCTCCTAACTATCCTGTTTGCTTCCTTCAGCTGGAATAAGTTGGGTCACGTGCTTCCCTCTCTTGCAACACTTTATCAAAATCTGAAAGAAGTAGCTAACATGGTCCATCATTCTGACATCTCCTATCCAGCCCCCTGAAATTCGTATCTTTAGTCATATTATCTGAGCCTCGAAACACAACAGATGGTTGCTTAATCCAACAGCTTTTCTATTTAGAGTAGCAAAGATCGAAACCATACTAGCCTCAACATAAAAAAACCTCACTGTTTCTCATTCAGTCTCCACTCATTTTTACAATTTAGCACATGACACTTGTGATGCTCACTTCCAACAACCAATTTCAGTATTAATTAGGACTCTTGGTTGCGAGCAATGGAGGATTACTCTAGTTAACATAAGTTTAGAAGAGGAGACAGAAGTTGTTGGAGAAAAGCTGTGATAAGCCATAGAATCAAAGGAAGAGTGGAACAATTTAGTCCTGGGGAAGAGGAGGAACAGCTGGACTTTGTAGATCTTCTCTGAGTGTTGTGACATTTTGATGACACCACTTGAAAAAATATTCATTAATCATCTAAACCCAAGTCTACTTGCAAAGTACTCTTTAGAACTCTTTTTTAAAACTCAGTGTTGCACCTGGTCTGAAAACTTCCTTCATTTTACAGATAAGAAAACTGATCCAGAGGGTTTAAGTAATTTGATGATAGTAAATGTAATAAAGTTCCTTTGGCGCTTAGGACTATTCAAAGGGATTTATTTACTTAAGAGTCAATTAACTCCTAAAGCATTCCTAAGAGTAAATATGATTAAAGTGCCATTTTACTAGGATGCATTGTTAGTTCCTTCGTTGTATCATTGAATAGGACACCATGGTCTTTATACTTAGTCATTCTTTATGCTTTTCTCAGCTCTTTTCCTTTATCCACAACAATACCAAGATTATGTATGTATTAGTTGCCTAAAGTCACTCAGTAACCCTGAGAACATATTGGAGAATTACTACCTAGATGTGACCATATAAAAAAATGATTTTTTTCAAAGGTATTCTTTTTTGTCTAGTGGCTTGTTAAAATGAGAACCTTCTGAAAAGATTAACTCTCTGTAATTGTATTTATTCAACAAAGATTTACTGATTATATATCTTGGGTATAGCACATAATAATATGGGGTGCATTAATAACAAGACATAAAAGCAAAGATAAGATATCTGTGGCTTTATGGAACTTACATTCTAGCTTGAGAATACATAGTAAACATACAATTTAATAAATTATATAGTATGATAGCTGTTACTAAGCATAGGAAATAAAGTGGAATAAGGGAATCAGAAATTGGAAATAAGGCTTCAAATTTTAAATACAGTAATTAGGAAAGTCCTCATTGAAAAGACGACATTTGAACAAAGACTGAAAGGAGTTGAGGGACTCTTTCATGTGGATATTTAGTGAAAGAATATTAGACTATATTTGGAATTATTTTAGATATTTAAATGAAACTTTTTTGAAGTATAATTGACATATAATAAAATGCACCCACCCATTGTAATTTTAGGGTTTTAGGAGTTTTGATAAATGTATATTTCACGTTACTGCCTTTAAGAACAAAATATAGAACATTTTTGTCACGTCCAAAAGTTTCTTTATGCTCTATTCCAGTCAACCTCCACCTTTCACCACTAGCCCCAGATAGTCACTAATCTTTCTATACCTGTAATTTAGATTTATCTTCCTCGAGTTTTATAAAAATAAAATTAAATAATAGTGGGTTTTTTTGTGTTGGCTTTCATTTGCTCAGCATAACTTTTTTTGGGTTGAGCTTTGTTGCTCTCAAGAGTTCATTTCTTTTCATCCCTATTAGCATCCCACTGCATGAATAGTTTGCATAGTTTGTATTTCTATTTACTTGTCAGTGGACATTTGGGTTGTTTCCATTTTCTATTATTGCATATAAGACTGCTATGAATGTTCAAGACAAGACTTTGTGTGGACATATATTTTCATTACTCTTAGATATGCAAGTGTGTGTCTATAAGATGTCAAGTTGTTTCCAAAGTGTTGGCCTGATTTTCTATTCCAAACTATTAACACATGAGATTCCCAATAACTCCATATCCTTGCCCACATTAGGCAACGTCATTCTTTTAAAATTTTAGCCACTGGAGTGTTTGTGTAGTAGTATCTCATCATGGTTTTCATTTGTATTTTCTTGATGACTAATGATGTTAAGTCACTTGTGAATCTTCCTTTATGATGTATTTGTTCGAATATTTTTTCTATTTTTAAAATCAATGGTCTGTCTTGATATTACTGAGTTGTAGGAAGTTTTTCTATATTCTGGATATAAATCCTTTGATATTTGTGTGTATTGCCATTATTTTCTCCCAGGCTGTGGCTTGTCTTTCTTTTTTTTTTTAAACATGCTGTAGGTGACTAAATCTCCCAGATTTCCAGAGGACATGAAATAATTCGGAAATGTTAAAAGTAGGTATGGAAGGAGTGAATTTTGTATGCCATTCATAATTTTGTACATTCTAAGAATATCTCTTAAAGTAAATCTCTTTCTTTTGTTTACCATCTAGCACTCAATTATATTTTTTATGTAGTTTTACCTTTGCTTTTCACATGTATACATATTCTTTTGATAGTCATATATTTCTTTCCTTAGTTAGATTACAAGTCATTTTTCTTTCACTAGACTAAAAGTTTTGTGTTTTTTCCTCTGTGTCCACCACAGCAACTTTGGGCTCACTAGATATTTAAAAATATATTTATTCATTTTATTAGACTTGGATTCTAAAGTTTTAGAAGTATTTGATGAATCTGTGATTATTCTGGTGGTTTTCGTCATATGTATTAGAGTTCTCCAGAGAAACAAAACCAACAGGATGTATATATATACATAGAAAGAGATTTATTATAAGGAATTGGCTCACATTGTTATGGAAACTGAGAAGTCCCAAGATCTACAGTTGGCAAACTAGAGACTGGAGAGAACCAGTGGTGTAGTTCCAGTCTGAGTGTGAAGGCCTGAGAACCAGAAGAGCTAATCATATAAGTTCTAGTTGGAAAGCCTGCAAGCTCAAGATCTAGAAGGGTTGATGTTTCAATTTGAGTTGGAAGATAGGAAAAATGAGCTGTCCTGGCTCTAAGGCATTCAGGTAGGAGGAGTTCCCTCTTAATATAGGGAGTATCAGCCTTCAACTGATTGATCGAGGCTCCCCCACAGTAGGGGGGAGCAATTTGATTTACTGAGGCTACCAATTCAAATGTTAATTGGACCCCAAAACACTTTCAATGGCACAGAATATTTGACCAACTATCTGGGTACCCTGTGGCCCACTCAAATTGACACATAAAAAGAACCAGCATACCCATGGTAGAGGGGAAACTAAAATGGAAAAAAAAATTCTTCAAGATTTGCAATAGGGTATGGAAAACCTAAGTAGGCAAATTTCAGTGTGAAGGAAAGATGTGGATATATAAACATTTATATTTGGTACCTACTTAAATATGTATTGAATTACTAGATATTTGAAATGAATAAATGCCCACTTGTACTATCAACAACTGTTCACTGATGGCTGTTATGACTATTTAGAAAATGTATTTTAGAACTATAGTGTTGAATATGTTTTCTAGATAGCTTGAAATGTTCAGATGCCAGTTCATAACCACCCAAACCTGGAGAAAGGTATATTCCTCATGCAATCACTGCATTCCTATTATTTCCTAAGTTTCATAGGACATAGAAGAGTAGATATTTAGAGAAAGAAGGAATCCATATTTCCAGTTTCCATGAGGTACCATGCTGTTGTCAGACTAACCCATGACAAAAACTTTGCCTGAGGATACATACAAATCCCATCTCCTTCTTAAACAACCAGAGCCTAGGCATGACTCAGGTTGTATCAGAAGCATTCCTTTGGCATTTCAAGGACTCAGAATGATGCGCTAGAGAGCAAGGTCAGAACATCCTTCCCTAAACCTACCATACTCATCAGAGACATTGGTTCATGCTAACAGAGGGGAGGCAGGATAGTGTAATGGGATGGAAGCACGTGGAAGGAGCAAAGAGCTAGTAAATTTGTAGGTAGCATTTGTAAATAACATTGCCTACATTCTTGTTGATTAGAATAGTATGTCTTTTGGAATAGCTTCAGATGGGCAAACAAGGAATTGTTGGGTTTAAATGAGGACTGGAAATCCATGCAGGATATGGTATCACTCTGTAACATTTCCAGTTCCAGTTTTTTTGGCACTGACTTCACCGCTGTGGGGAAGAGTCCACACAGTCCTTCACATCACAGCTTTCTTTTAGTTTGACAGAGTTTCTATTGTACCAGGCACAAAAAATCCCAGAGGGATTCATTTGGATTTAGGCTTTGGGTGGGAACTGGGTTAAACTGTGTTCCCAGCTCATGTTCTACAAATCATATTCTTAAGCCAAATAAAAAAAAAAACACCCATCCCTTGAAGGTTAACAGACAACTGGGTTTTACTTCACCTAGTAAGAATGGATTTTCGAGCAAGAAGCCTAGGGGCCACTTACAGCTAAACACAGCACTTGGGCAGCCTGTTTGGCTCAGCTGTTTAGCGCCGCCTTTAGCCCAGGGCCTGATCCTGGAGACTCAGGATTGAGTCCCACTTCAGGCTCCCTGCATGGAGCCTGCTTCTCCCTCTGCCTGTGTCTCTGCCTCTCTCTCTCTCTCTCTCTCTCTCTCTCTTCCCTCATGAATAAATAAATAAAATCTTAAAAAAAATAAAACTAACATAGCATTCACTTCAAGTTGTAGGAGAAATCTCAACAGTGTAAGAATGTTCAGTGAGACTATCAGCATTCTTATCAGGATGCAGCTCCTGTTCAATTTGTTTGTAGGATGGGTTCTTGCTTATTAGGATTTCTCTCCTTAGGGTAAAATTGAATGGTTTTCTTCCCTTAAAGAAATACTTTCAACAAGAAGATTTTTATTCCTTAAGCCAGGGCAATTCCAGTGATCTTTACCTAACCTAGCCCATCATTCTGAGTCCTTGAAATGCCTAACTTTTACCTAACCCTCACTGGCATCACATGTTCATATTAATTCAGTTTACTTACAGCTTTAGCTATTTCCTAAAAGAAAGGAATTTATTTTGAGGATATATTTCACATGACACATTATCTTCCCAATTAGCATATAATTTTTACACCATTCTAAATTTGGATCTAAAAGTCTATATCATTATTTTCTTTCTTTTCATATATATCATCACGTTATTATATTTAGTGTTTTGTGGACAAATTTGGATGAACTCTTTTTTGGAGAATTTCAGATCACTCAGTTCCACATCACTAAGGTAGAAATCCATTTTTGTGTCCTCAGTTGATTATAATATAATATAATATAATATAATATAATATAATATATAATATCCAAACAGTGCTATGTTTTCATTTGATTTTATAATGTAATGCTTTGAATAAGATAATATCATATAATAATATCTTATAATGAAACATTCATCATGCTGCCATTCTCCTCTTCATACATTCTTACTGTCCTGAAAGAGTGGCATGGAAAATATAGTAGACATTTTTTCATTTTATGTGCATGTGTAGGACTGACTACTGGTGGTACTTCAGGAATTTTCACAGCATGTTTTCTTCCTGGGAATTATGAAGTTAGTTTTGGGATCTGGACAAGTTACCAAGAATTCTGAAAATCTGAATTCTAAAAGTAGTTATTTCCATTCAGAGGTCAGGTGGCCTGGCCAGTGAAAGGGCAGTACTGGGGCAAGTGATCATTCATCATGTTGTCTGTCTTAGAACTGTTTCCTTCTATAATCTGCAGTGTGGAGAATGCTGCTTCCCAACCACCTCACTCCATTCTGTCTCCTCAGTAAACATCTACTCTGGGGGCCTGTAGCCCCTGTTGGGGCAAGAACTTCTTGAAGATTGATTGCCCCAACTTCTTGTTGGGGCAAGACCAGCAATGTTTGGAAGTTAACTGCAATTTTTTTCCTAAGGGATGATGGTACTCCATCAGAGGCCAGTCTTGTTCTCAGGTATTCTTGAGTTGTGTTTATGGTAATAATATTAATCAATATTAATTATTGTAAATAATAATAAAAAAAATTATTTTTTTATAATTAAAAGCACTTTTGAGAGCAAAAATGGTGCTTGCCTGGTGCCTGTGTAAAATAAGACTGTGCCAGGCCAACAAGGATGAAAGTCCACTCTAACTATAACAGTATAGAGGCGGTTTCATGGGGCATTTATAGTGAGAAGGATTGACCAGGAGGGAGATGAGCTGTGTTATAAGGTGAACTAGGTGATGGATTAATGCCATGCACATGCAACAACCTTATAAATCACAGGACACCAGGACCAACACAGGAAAGAAACACAAGATGGTTGCTTGCCACTCACCCCAGCTTGGTTTAAGTAAGCCAGGATTTGTTCAATTTTGTGTCACAGATCTTTTTTGAAGTCTGATAAAAGCTAACAAAATGCTTTCAAGAAGAATACACAGACAGGTCAAATTTTGCATGCAATTCCAGGGAAACCTCACTTCCCAGGAAGCCACCAATGAAAATATGGACCCTAGGTTTAAGCCACATAAGTAAGGCATAAACTACAAAATAGACCTTTATTACTTTTTTCAAAGGTGTTAGAATTTAGGAGCGTATAACTTGTAGAATCTATTGAAATAGATAATGATCAAAACCCACTGTGAAACCTAAAGTTCAGTTTTCTGAGTACACATCACTGACTGATTTTGAACCAACTGGGGAACCGTAAAGGAATTCATATCAGAATTCAGCATGTTCTGATCCCAAGAAAATTATTTCACCAGAAGTGATAATTTTTGACAGTGATGACAATTTGATGATATTCTGTAGTTATAGTGTTGTGGGGGTTTTTTTATAAGAAATGTACAACAATAATAAAACACTAGCATCTGCTGAGTATTTTGTACCAGGTATGCATCCAAAGACTTTACATGCATATGTCAACTGTCCTACACGTAACCCTTGAAGAGGTATATTTTAAATTACATTTCCATTTTACAGATCAGGAAATCAAAACTTGGAGAGGCAAAATAACTTCCTCACACAGTATTCCATCAGCCCAGGCTGTCTGACTCTAAAACTTAGGCTCTCACCTTTTGTAAAATGTAGGCCATGATTCGTGAGTATCTTGCCTTCTTCTGCTGATGTTATAGGATTGTAATCCTCTGTACAAGCAGGAAAAAACATGGCCACAAAGCCTCAGGAAAAATGGTCTATGGAAGGACACAATTTGTTTCACATGTCATTTTAGAAGTGCCTCATGGGAAAAGCAGGGAGGATTTTCAGGAGTCTCAAGGTAGCTGTAATAGAAAGAAAATGAAGATGTGACAGAAATATATAGGTAAAAATTAGTCCCCTGGCTGGGCTTCAGGAAACGTAGATCCCAGTTAGCTTTCATCTTGATTCCTTCTTAGATCTTTTCTCACTCTTGTTTTCTTCTGCCCTCTGTAGTGCCATATTCAATGGCTTTCCATCCCATCCAGAGATTCTATCCTTTTCCCTGTATATTTAAAGAAATTAAAAATTGATTTGGGCATTTCAAAACCCTCCTACCATTGCCTTCAGAAAAATGGAATCACTCTTTATACAAGGAATCAACCGGAAAATGGATAAACTCTAGTGTACACATACAGTTGAAATCTATGCATTAGAGAAGACAAACGAATTAGAATTAACGTGAATGCCTTTTACAAAGAGTTGAACAAATATCATACTCCATATATTCCTCTTTATAATTTAGTACTGTGTGTCATTAAGGATACATACATATGTAGTAAAATGATAAATTCATGACAATGCAAAACATCTAATCAAAATGAGTGATTATCTTTGGAGCAAAAAGAGAAGTGTCCATGGAATATTATACAGGGCACTTCAATTCTGGTGTCTTCAGCCAAAGGACTTGACAGAAAGTTCAGGATAGAGGAGTTATCCAAGAACTATCAGTTGTCAATACTTTTAGCAGAATGGGTGTATTTATTCTATTGTGGAGACCTAGGTGGGCACCACAGCATCTACTAAATTATTGTTTTTGTAAACTTGCATATTAGAATCACTTGGGGTGATTTGCAAACTCCTAGAACCCAGTCTGCATGCCAGAACAGTTAAATCATACTTTCTGAAAGTGGGGCCCAGGTGTCAGCACTCAAAAAAAAAAAAAAAAACCCAAAAAACTCATCACATGATTCCAGTGTGTAGACACAGCCTAGTGAAGAAACACTGTGTTTCAGTACATCCTTCCACTTATCCAGCTATTTTTTAATTCTTACAGGAAGGTCTTAAACTATTACCTATAGAGCTCTTAAATTTATTTCTTTCTTCTTTTGGTTGTTTAAAATGTTACTTTTAAAATTTTATTTTGTAGTGTTGCTAGTGGATAGAAATAAGACTAATTTTTTAAAAAATCTACCTTGTGTCCATCAATCTTGATGTATTTTTTAAAATTCTCACATGTTGTCTATGTTCTTTCACAAGTGTTTATGTTAATAATTGTACAGTTGTGAATAATTGTTTTGTTTCTTTCTTTTCTATTTTTATCCTTTTAAACCATTTTCTGTCTTACTGTGATTGCTTAGACCTCTAGGGCTATGTGGATTAAAAGTGATGATGGCAGGAAATTATTCATTCTTGAATTTAAAGGGAAGACTTTTAAAGCTTCATTATTAAGTATGACATTTGTTGTTTTTTTTTTAAGATTTATTTATTTATTTATTTATTTATTTATTTATTTATTTATTTATTTATTTATTTATGATAGACAGAGAGAGAGAGAGAGAGAGGCAGAGACACAGGCAGTGGGAAAGCAGGCTCCATGCAGGGAGCCTGATGTGGGACTTGATCCCGGGACTCCAGGATCGCACCCTGGGCCAAAGGCTGGCGCTAAACTGCTGAGCCACCCAGGGATCCCCTAAGTATGACATTTGTTGTAGGTTTTATGTATATCTTCTTTTTGGGGGTAATAAGTTCTCATTTATTGATTTTTATAGTTTTACCACTAATCGGTATAAAATTTATTGAATTCTTTTCCTATCTATTCTTCAATCTGTTAATGTGATGAATAACATTTGCTGTTGTTAAATTTTTCTTACATTTATGGTACAAACCCAGTATGTATTACCCCTTTCTCTTTCAATTTTGTTCATAAGTGATTTAGCATAAAGTTTCCTTTTCATACTATAATATTGGTATTAAGCTTATTATATTCAAAGTGTTACTAGCATGTTCTTTCTCTGGTAGAGTTTGTGAAGTTTGTAACATCTTTTCCTTTATTGTTTAGTAGAATGTACCTGTAGTACAGTCTGAGATTTTAACCACTAATAAAATTTCTTTAGTGATGTAAGGACTATTTATGTTTTCTATTTCTTCTTGAGGGAGTTACACCAAGTATATATTTGCAGGAAATTGTCTATTTTATTTTGATCATTAAGCTATTGGTATAGTGTTAATAATACATGATTATTATATCTCATTATGAATTTATGGCTCCATAGTTGCGCCTTATATAATTTACCTGTTCCTTTTCTGTTATTTTTTATTGGTCTTTTCTGGGGAAAATGTATAAGTTGATTTCTTCTCATGTTAAGGGCCATACGTATATTCATATTCGAATACTTGGTCTAAAGAAAACATTTGTATCTGACGGGTGCTCTTCTGTAAACAAGTAAGGTAATTCTAATGAGACAGACAGTAGGCATATTTTGAAAAAGATGTGCATTAAACTGAAGACTTGTTAGAAGCTGTGCATTCTGCTCATATGTAAAACTGTTTTGTGGTCATACACTGCCCAAGGTTTTTTGTTATTGTTCTTGTTGTTAACAATTTAAAAATCTTAAAACATATGGAAAACCAATAAATTTAAAGTATCCAAACAAGCTCATTAGTTTATTCATTCATTTATTAAAGAAGTATTTATTACATACTGTATGTCAGGAATGATCTTAGGCATACCATATTACTAGGCATTGCCATTCTCCTGATCTAAAATGCACAATGCCCTTGTATTTGAAGATGTGCTGTTCCTAGAAATCTTAAAAGAGAGAGAGAGAGACAGAGATAGAGTCAGTCCATAAGGGATTAGCAGTAGAATGAAAACACTGCATCAAATAGTTGATGGAAACTAAAACATTGGGCTTCTTCTCTGCCTCTCTTCAAAGTAAGTCCTTGTGACAGGAATATATTTCGGTATGTTCCTCTCCTGGTGCTATTGTTTATGTCGGGTTGATGTCACCCAGTGAAGTGATCATTTACTTCATACCATTTAAATTGCTGGTGGAATTTGAGTAGCATACATAAGTCTTTAACTGAGTTTTTCTTTTAATCTCATCACTGTCATTTCTAATATATTCTGAGACAGATTTGGTTGCTTAGTTTTGTCCACTCAAATAAGGCAAAACATTTTGGTTTTGAGAATACAGAGTTCACAATGGTATTGCCAAAATCTAAGAGTCACTGACAGTTAGGTGAGAACCATTTTACAATTTCAGTTTTAACTTGTTGCAAATTTCTTTCCTAGGGGATGATATTTGGCTCCCTCATTGTACTTTGATGGAATATAGACATTAATTATCATTTTCCATTATTAGTATAAGTAAATTATCTGAACATGCTTTGAAGACCATTCCTATTTCCATTTTGCAAGATGTGGAATGGGCTGGGGTTTTGTGAAGCAGGGCAAATTAAAGGAATTCAATATTAATTAGCTGGATTATAGTGTATACTGGAAGAATTGAAGCAGTTTTTGGATATGGTCTCTTTGTTTTGTATCATCTTACTTTTATATATTGTAATGCTTTCATTACATGTATAGAATTTATCACCCCTTACAGTTCTATCCTACTTAGGATCAAAGATTAAAAGCATAAAATGGCAAAGGAGGTATTTGGAGAACTGTGATGGTGGTAGTGGCCTGTCTAGCAAAAAAACTAAGAGCACCAAATTTAGTATAAGAAAACCCCACTTTAAACTTTTTTCAGCTCCAATTTATAGAAACCATACAGACTAGCTTCAGCCAAAACAATTTATTTTAAAGATACTGGTGTACTCAATAAAAATCAAGGAAAAAAATAGAAAGAATCTTCATTTCATGAATAAATGGGACAAGGACTCCCTCACCCTCTTTCCTCTTCACTTTTATTTTTGTATTCTTTTCTCTAACTCAGAATAACATTCCCCATTCTGCAGAAGTCATGGATGCCAATAACTCCAGAGCTAAACATATTGAAACCTTATAATCAGAGAGAAACTTTCTTGGCTTAAGTCCAAAGAATCTTGAGAAAGAACTCCCTGGCTGAGATTGAGTCAGATGTCTACCCTAGGACCAGTCATTTAGACCACTGAGAACATGGGCTGTTATTAATGACTCCACTTGAATCTTATTCCTATTATTGGACCAATCAACCCTAGCTAGGAGCATGAATTTATAGAAGTCTTGGAAATTCTTAAAGAAACTCTGTGAAGTGGAGGGCAGGTATTTTTGTTTTAGATTGATTTCATTTATTTGTTTGTTAATTATTTGAGGGGGGCTGGGCAGAGGGAAAGGGAGAGAATATAAAGCAGACTTCATGCTGAGTGCAAATCTTGATGCGGAGCTCAATCTCATGACCCTGAGATCATGATCTGAGGGGAAATCAAGAGTTGGGCTCTTAACCCACTGAACATCCAGGTACCCCTGGAAGGCAGGATATTTTTCAAGACAAAGAAAAATCCTAGGCAACCAAAGTACATCTACTACATTAGAAATTATTAAAAATAAAAAAAATAAATTATTAAAAATCACTTAATTCCTCTGAATCTCAAGTATCTCCTCTCTAAAAGGGTATGGATTTAACTACTGCTATGGATTCATATGGAATGAAATATTAAGTGTTTTTAAATGGTAAAGTCTATGCAATTATAAAATGTTGCTCAGGTTATATAATGATTTAGCTAAAGTGAGTACTAGGGCAAAACTCTTAGGAGCTTTAATTTGTGAAAGGTGGACTAATTTCCTCTATTTCTTATGGTTATGGACCAACAAACAAAACTTCCATTTTTGATGCTTTATTATATAACAAGAATTAAGGAAGGAGCTTTACACATATTATCTTCTTTGATCTTCACCACAGTTGTGTAAAGTAGATATCCTTTAAAAAATATTTTATTTAAGAACAAGAGCAAGAAAGAGAGAGAGTGAGTGAGCACAAACGGGGGAGGTGGGCAGGGGCAGAGGGAGAGGGAAAAGCAGACTCTCTGTAGAGCAAGGAACCAGATGGAGGGCTCCATCCTAGGACCCTGAGATCATTACCTGAGCCAAAGGTAGATGCTTAACTGACTGAGCCACCCAGGTGCCCCTAAAGTAGATATTTTTAACAAGTGCACTGTCAACTGAAGTAGCTTAAATTCCTATAACAATTAAGTATCAGAAAGATTTAGACTGAAGTCAGTGATTCCAGAGATAAGAAATGGATGGTAGGGATTTTAAGGAGTCCTCTAACTCATTCTATGAATGTATTTTAATGGTTTATTGTTCATCTTTATAGTGGTTGGGTTATTTCTTAATTAGTATTCTTTTAAAAATACTGTTTTATGATTCTGTTTCTTTTTGATGATCTGGTGATTGTACTCAAAATCCTGCCTTTTATTAAGACATTAGATTTCATACTGTGGACTTGCTAAGAGATGCTCTGCTTCTTGTTTTGAGAAATTAAAAATTTAATTCTGAATGAAAAACTTGATGTTTGTAAGCAACTTCAAGAAGAGAGGGATAAATAATCATAATTTGTCCAGAAACAGGATGATAGTCTTCAGAGTGGTTTCTGGAAAATTCTCAACAGCAGGTCAACATTTCTGGTTTTAATAATGGAAAGTACAAGTAATGAGAAATTATAAGAACTTTTGGATTCTGACCCAGCTGAAAGAATACATCGTATTTTTAAATTTGTATCAAGGAGATACCTGGCCCATCTGAGCACGTGTGATTGATTTGGTGGAATTGTGTTCTAAGCATGAATATTAGAGTCATAATCTTTACAAGACAAATCTTTTTCAATCAAATAGTTAATACCTAAAAAATATGGTCTCCTACTTTTATGTTCTTAATATAATGAAGTGTTATAAATCCCAAATTTCATCCAAAGAGATGAATCAGCCAACTATCAGCTTGATAGTTCTCATCACTTGGATATTTTATGACCCTTTTAGCTATTTTTGAAAACACATGGAAGACAGAGTCTATTCTTCATTAAGCAAGGTGTGGCGTCCTCTTTAGTGTCTCAGTGTGGTTACTGTTAACTTCTTGACTATCTGGATGTTTCTGCACAATGCTTTCTTCTTTTGGCTTGACTATAGGTCTCTCCTCTGTTAATCTTATGTGTATACTTACTGGTTCCCTTTCAAGGAGTATATTTCCTTTAAGACTTAAGCTCCTTTGGCAATTAATCCAAACTTGTGGCTTTCCAGAGAAGTCTAGGAATTATGACATTATTTATATATCTAGGAGAACAACTCTATAACACATTATCACATCATTTACTCAAAGTATTTTTCTTTGGACATCTCTTTAAATTTTTTATTGAATTTGACATACAACATCCTATTAGTTTCAGGTGTTTATCATAGTCATTTGATGTTTTTATACATTATAAACTGATGTTCCTAAGTCTAGTTACCATCTGTCACCATGCAGAGTTATTACAATATTATTTACTATATTCCCTATGCTGTACATTACATCCCCATGAGTTACTTATAACTGGAATTTTGTACCTCTTACTCCCCTTCATCTATTTTGCCTGAGCACCCCCATCCCAACCTTTCCCATCTCTGGTAACCAATGGTTTATTTCCTGTATCTATCACGGATATAACTTCTTGAGAGAGAGGGCTATCACTTTCATGTACCAAAAAGTTCTCAGATGTATATGGTGTTCTTGTAAATACTTGCAAAGATGGTGCCTTGTGAAGTTCAAAGGGAATGTTTATTTATTTCTGTTTTGCAGAGGTTAGAACTAAAGTTTTGAGGACTGAAATGGCCAAGTATACAGTGTCACATGGCTGATTGGGAAGTAACATTCAGGTCTCTTGACTCCTAGTTCAGTGCTTTCAGGATCCCTTTACACAACACTTTTATCTCTACCATATCATTTTGGTTCTTAAAATAATGCAGCATGTAGGCAGAAACAGATTTAGTCCTCCATTAGTTTACAGATGAGGATACTGAGCCTTAAAGAATTTTTACCCAAGACTACACAATGAGAAACATTTTGCTTCAAAGTTCAAGTTTAATTTGCTGACTTGTCAATTTTAATAAATCCTAAATGGCCTATTAAAAATTCTAAAACCTCTTGGTTTTAAAAAAATTTCCCTTTATATTTATAATAATTAAAACATATTAAACTAATAAATCATATTTTATGTAGAATTCAGCCTGAATTCTCTAGGGAATCCAACCTGCTGTTCTTAAAGTATTAACAACTGTAGCAAATAGCCTTTTTTGATTGAGACCTACATCTGCTGCCAATAAAATAAACATTTCTTAAGTGATATGTATGAAATAAAACTTTTTAAAATGTATAAATTCTTTTCATTCCTCTAACCAAAATTAAAAAGTTCTATGATTCCTTTCCTTGAAAACTAAATTGATATTAATTTAATAACACTATTATCTGTATCTTTCAAAACATCTGTTTTGTTTGCTAAATGTCTGTTAGGAAGTAGTTCAATATTTATTACCAGGAAAATAAAGATATATTATGATTCCACCAATGGGAAATTAATAGAAAATGGAATAACAAATGTTCCAGCTCAATATTATCCTTAAAAGTTGCATGAGAAAGTGCACTTTGAGAAAGTCACTTCTCTATTCACTGAGGTCCTACAACAGTGTTCTATTATTGCTCTTACACATTACCACAAATTTAGTAGTTGAAACACACAGATTTATTATGTTCTATCTCTGTAGGTCATAAGTCTGACCCAAGTCTTGTGCTAAAAACATAGTGTCAACAAGGCCACTTCCTTTATACAGGCTCTAGACAAGAATCTTGTTTCTTTGCTCATTCAACTTCTTGGCAGAATTAATTTCTTTGCAGTTGCAGGACTAAGATCTTGTGGAGGTGGGGTAGGGAGTGCAGGTTGTTGGCTGGTTCTCAGCTTGGAAAGAGCACTTGAATTCTTTGATGTGTAGGACCTTTTGTCTTTAGAGTCAGCATGGTCATGATTGTCCTTTTCTCACCTTTTTACCTTTTTATCTGTCATCACATCTCTCTGATCAGAGTTGGAAAGGAACTCCACTATTAAGAGTTACATCATTCAGTTGGGCATAATCCCACAAAATCTTTCCATCTCAGATCCATACTTTTTTAAAAAAGATTTTATTTATTTATTCATGAGACACACAGAGAGAGACAGAGACATAGGCAGAGGGAGGAGAAGCAGGCTCCGTGCAGGAGCCCAATGTGGTATACGTTCCCAGAACTCTGGGATCACATCCTGAGCTGAAGGCAGACATTCAACCTCTGAGCTACCCAGGCATCCCTCAGATCCATACTTTTAATCATATCTGCCAAGCCCCTTTTGCTAGATATAAAGTAACATTTACAGGTTTTGAGAATTAGAGCATAGACATTTTGGGGGGTCCACTACTCTGCCTACTACAGGTCCCTTACGAGATTCTGTGACTCTTTGATTCAAGTTTATAACTGCAGAATAACTGCTTTTGATGTCAGGGAAATAAGAAATATTAGAAACATTGTGACTCCTGTTTTCTTGGAGCTCAAGGTCTTTCAGTTTAATGGCATTAAAAATAGCTTTCTGGAGGGGTGCCTGGGTGGCTCAATTGGTTAAGCATATGACTCTTGAGTTTGGCTCAGGTCATCCTCTCAGGATCATGAAGTTGAGCCTGCAGGGGCTCCAAATTCAGTGCAGAGCCTATTTGAGGATTCTCCCTCTCTCTCTTTCGCTCTCTCCCCCGCCCCCCCCTCCCTCTACACACTCACTCTCTCATATGAATATCTCAATTAAATAAATAAAATCTTAACTTTCTAGAAAAACAGTCTGTTCCAATTTATGCTAAATAAACAAAATAAAAGGTTGATTTTTTTTTGTTAATTCGATCACTCAATACAGTGAAAACAATTATAGTCTTGGTTGTTTAGTGTCAAGATGATTGAAGGTCCTACCTTGAAGATGTGAAGCAATTCTATGCAAATGTAATCATGATAAATGTAAATGGCTATTGTTGATTGAAAGCAATGTTCAATTTAAAAGAAATGTCATATAATAAAAAATAAATGGTCGTTACCTATGATTCCTGGCAAACAGTTCCTAAACCCTTGAACCTCCAGAGTGATAAGAAAGTCTTTTATATGCTAATGAGGTATCTGCTGGCTGGGGGCCCCTTGGTCAGGATGGAGGCTAGTTGCCAGAGAGACCAATGTCCAATTAGAAAGTTAGAACTTTTATCTTCACCCTCTGTTTCCTTTACCTATTATTTTTTGTCAAGTTTAGTGACATTCAATGAGCTTTTAAATTTCAACATATATAATTTCATCTTAACTTTTTATTTCTGTATATTACAACGTTTTGGTTCTTCTCTGCTTACTTCTCATAGTTTTACTACATACTTTATAATTCCATTTTTCTTTTACACATTTTACAACTATCTTTGATTATGTCAAACAGTCTCAATATCTGCAATTCTTTCCACTTAGATCTTTGCTTCTTATGGGCTGATTCTTATACATAGTGGCTTGTTTCTCTGTGTGTTTGGTGATCTTTATTTGTAAGGTCATTCTGGCATTCAATCTGTAGGAGACCTGTGGATCTACTTTAGGGAAGCTTTCCACTGAGGGCAGTTTGCCTCCATGGTTGGATGGGTAGGTAAGCTATCCCAGACACTGCAGATCCTTGAATCTCAGTTACAGCTCAGAGGAGGAATGTCAGACTTAACCTTGCCCCCAGGTGATAGTCTAATGTTGTTTCTTTGAGACTCTGCCTCTCAATGGTGTCTATTGATGATAGCTTATCTCCCTGTTCCTCTAGCTACTCACTACTCAAATTCTCTATGTATTTAGCCTAGACTCCCTTCCTCTATGGGACCTGGCTCATTTTTATCAAATTCTTTTCATAGACATTTTGATCATATTCTTCAGAGATTCCTGCTTTGTCTCTGGCTTACCCAGTCTCTGTCCCCTGGAAGCCTTGGGGTGAGCTCTACTTTGTTGGAGGGAGGGAATGTGACAACTCTAGGAATTGTCTCCTACCTTTTGAGACACCAGTAGTATCTCCAAGAATGTGCTGTATATGGTTCTAGTTGTGAATAACATGGTTGCTCAAACCACATAGATACTAGTGATGCTGGAAGTAAAACAAGCCAGGCATGAGGATATACAAGTGGAATCCCAGAAGATAGCTGTGTGTTTGCATACCAAGGAGTGAAGGAGCCATATTTAGAGAATTATATTTTGAGAAGCAAATGGGGCAATGACCATCTCACTTGTATTTGTGACTAACTAATAAGAAGCCAGGAATTGGACATTATTGCAAAGGTTAAAAAAAAATACAGTCAAATCTATGTGTTTGCTTTGTGGAAAGAAAGGCATGATAGTTTCCATGCTGTTAAGAATATTCTAATTATCGATTATGAAATAGCTTTAAATATGAGCTTGTCATGAACACACTAAAAATAACTTGTTATGAGAACACTGTGCAGGCACTCATGAGTTGTGTCTTTACTCAGTATTTAATGTCATAAAGCAAAGTTAACATAATTGTAGAGTAGAGTCAGGATTCAAACTCAATGACATTTCAGTATGTATTTAATTTGGCTTTGTACACAACACAAAGCAAAGCATAATATAGTCACACAACAAACAAGATACAAAAAGGTGTAAGAAGTGAGGGATCTGAACACAAGGCCAGATCATGAGTGTGCAGTTGAGGTGAGTCCTCCATCTGGTCAAGGTCAGCTCTAGGGGCTTAGTGCTTATTGAAGCCACCGAGGATCTCTGTTACCTATTCAAGCCATAGAGGAACTCTATGGAACTGTCTTAAGTTCAGAGAGCAAACAGGCAGAGGCTTTGGCAGCAGTTACCTTTCTGATGTGGTCAGGTACGAAAGAATCTGGAGAATCTGACCGGTTGCTGCAAAAGTCCTCCCTTTGTAAAGGAGTTTAATCACTCTTGAGCGTCTTCTGGTTCTGGTGATTATCACCTCTTGGTTCTTCCAGGCTCCTTTGGTTTTGCTGGTTATCAGTTCTGGGTAACATCTGCCTGTGCTGGTTTTGGGGATATCCAGTCTTATCTGTAATGCTTTAATGAAAATTTAAATTCAAGAGAGATTGATTTCATTTGAAATCATTAAGATTTTAAGTAAGCCTGACCGCCTTATAACACTGATTAACCTATTGACTCTATCATGCTCTCTACAGAACAATTTTGTTTTCTCTAGAAAGCATTATAAATCTGGGTAATACATGAATGGTCTAGATGAGAATTCATCTTCTGTATAACTGTATGTAGATGTTCATCTGTGGAGGAATTAATGTCACATTGTCAAACATCTATAGATAACATGTGAAAAGATACTGAGAATTATGGAGTGTTTAATTACAAAGGGGCATCTCCATTTAGCCCTTGCAGGGAAAGAAGTTCATAAAGGGACAAGCTCTGTTTAAAGAACCAGTGAATGACACCATCAGTTTAGGACAAGTTTTTGATTTCCAGACCCATGCTCTTCTCAATGTAACCTGTTGCCAGTCTAGGGAATACATGAATAAAGTCTTCAGGGACAAGCTGAATAGAAAACTAGGGTCTTTAAATTATAAAAGAGGGGGTGCACCTGGGTGGCTCAGTGGTTGGGCATCTGCCTTCAGTTCAGGTCATGATCCTGGGGTCCTGGGATCGAGTCCCACATTGAGCTCCCTGCAGGTAGCCTGATTCTCCCTCTGCCTATATCTCTGCCTGCGTCTCTCATGAACAAATGAATAAAATCTTAAAAAAAAAATCCCAAACTTTAGTTGGCTTTATTTAGGCCTTTAACAAAATACACTAATTTGTGAAGAGACTTTAGCAATAACAAATCTTTCTTAAATTATCACTGATTAAAATGTCATGTTGTCTATTGATTAAAACAGTATGTGGGAGGAAAGGAAAACTTGTAGGCTCATTTCTTCCTAATGAAGTAGAATTTGGCATTCATCTGAAAATTTAAAAATGTGTTTTAATTTTCATGGTGCCCATTTCTATCATTTCAGACTATTGAATAGTGGATGAAGAAAAAATATAGGGGGTGATAAGAATAAAACCTTAATAGCAGGCACTTTGTAATGCTCACACTACTGCCAAGCATGACTCTAAGTGATTTATGAATTTTAACCCACATATTTCTCACAACTCTATGAAGTAGGCCTTGTTGCAATCTATATTTTGCAAAGATGGGGAAACAGAAGCAAAGATGATTAACCAACTTGCTCTTGTCAAACAAACAATTAAGAATATGGACAACATATCTCAATATTAAATTCCCAAAGTGAAATAATTTCTAAATCCTTATATATTTAGGGGTAGCTGGGTGGCTCAGTCAGTTAAGCACCTATCTTCAGCTTAGGTCATGATCTGTGGGTGCTGGAATCGAGTCTGGCATCTGACTCCCTGCTCAGTGGAAAGTCTGCTTCTCCTCATTCTGCCTCTCCCCACTCTGCATGCACATACTCTATCTCTCAAATGAATAAATAAAATCTTTTTTAAAAATCCTTATATATTTAGAAATAAATAGCAAAGGAAATGACCTTATAAATCTAAATGAAGATTTTTTTCATATCTCTTCGTTCAGTGGCTTCTGAAGACATTTTCCCAAGTTTGAGTGTGAGATTTCAGAGATATACTCAAATCCACTCATTGTTTTGCTGATCTACTTTACCCCCCACCCCCAACTTCTGGACTGCTTTTGTTGATGCTCTTCAACAAGGCACAATTTTACCATGAGAATCATTGACATTCATGTAGTAAGACAAGCAAGGCCAAAAAACCTCCATAGGCAGCAAGGCACTCTGAAGACAAGTGCCAGCAGCAATAACATTGTATGGTTTCTATGTGAACACAGAGGACATCTGTGATGAATTACACTCCTTGGATAGTTTTGTGTGATTGCCACCTTAAGTGAGGTGCCAGTGAAGTCAGTTATAGAAAGAAGAATGGCTTTAGAAAGTTGAAATAAAAAATAACTTAGAATTGGAGATGACAATAGAAAAAAAAATGTTATGGCAAGGGATGTAGAGATTGTTGGATTGAATAGAAGAATATGATCTTGAATTAAATAAAAGAATTTGATCTTGCTTATTCAACATTCTTTTGGAGATAAACCAGAATGTTTTTCCAACATTTAGGCCTAAATAAATTGTAGGACATGCACTACAGAGTATCTATAACCATTATTGGTGTTTCAGTATTTATTTTTATATTTGGTTCAGAAATTCTGCATGGAATATTGTGCATAAAGAACTTACCATGACCTAAAAAGCTTCATAAGCTTACTGTGAATAAATCATTTGAATGGATTTGTCATCTTGGATTGGATATTTTCTCAAATCATAGAATGGAATTAAAGTCAATAGAATGTGGAGTTGGAAATCTGTATTTTGCTGTTGTGTTTGTAGGAATATTGTTAAGGACATTGCTAAGGATGCTACTAGCTCCCATTTTCTATGTTGGTCCACAGAGTAGATGTCGGACAGATTTCCAGACATAAGAAGTTGTGCTTCTCTTCAATGATTACTTATTACAATTCTGGGACATTATGTATCTGTAGGGATTCTATTTCTCTCTTTTCTTTGGGCACTAGGAATCTCAAAGCAGAATTGCAAAGCAGTTTATAACTATTGTAAGCATTTTATAACTCATTTCTCAATTTGTTCTTGACTTTGTGGTGGTATCTATAAGCACCTCCAAATCACTTTGAAAGCATTTTGGGGTATAGTTACCTAAACAGATGTTTTTCCTTATCAAAAGTTATAAGTATGATAAACAGGGATAAGGAATGAATTCTCAAATATGGTAAAATGACCTACCAGAAAATCACATACCATTATTTTCTGAGTATGATACTCCAAAGTCTGAAGAAGATCAGAAATACAGAAATATTAGTGTTCTGTAATTCCAGTAATGGAAAGGAAGAAAGAAGCAGATACACAACGCAGAACAAATATTAGATGTGTTATTGAAGGGAATTATGGCAACAAAGCCACTTAGAACTTGAAATTTACAACATGGCTATATATTGGAAATACTTCTACAAAAACGTTTGAGATGTATGAGCTTTGTAACCTATTTTGTTTAATGTAAACCAATTGTAAATTATTCTACTTGTTTGTCCATATTAGCCAGTGTGGGAGTATTCAAGGAACCAAATTTGATTTGTTGTACATTTGCTTTGGCTTATTTAGCTCAGATTTTGGAACTGAATTTCAATAACATAAATAACAGTGCTGGAATAATGATTTGAGGCCAGGCAGTTTGTTGACTTCATCTTCTAATCACTCTGTTGTAGTGTTTGTATCTGTAAGGATGGACAAAGTTAATGTGCAATAACAAATTACCTCCCTAACTTAGGGGCTTTAAACCATAAAAGTTGGTTTCTCATTCTCATTAACATGTTCACTATGGGCTGGCTGGGGGTTTGCAATCTGTTGTCTTCAATTTTGGAGCTAGGCTGATGGAGAAATTCCTATCAGGGGCATTGCTGGGCTCATAATAAAGGGAAGACGGAAACATGGTGATTCATGTGCTGGGTCTGAAAACTTCTGAAAAGTGACATGTGTCACCTTCTGTTCACATTTCATTGTCCAAAGCAAGTCTGTTGGCGAAGTCTGTTGTCAATGGAATGGGGATATATAATTCTCCCACAGAGGAGCAGTGAATATTTTGAATAATGATACAATATATAATACTGTTGCAAAAAGTCTTACCCCTAGTGTTTTTTGTTTTGCTACATTGAACCTGGTACGGTGTTTAGTACCTAAACTTGATGACTATCAGTCCAGCGCTGTAGATTATTACCATCTGGTTATGAACCTGGCACAAATGGATGACACTTCCCTCTTCCTATCATGTGGAGGATGCCAACTCTTTGAAGTGATAAAACCTGAAACAAAAGCCTCCCAGCAAGGCCTACTTCCATACATTCTTTTCTAACCTGCTTTATAAAGGATAAGTAGCAAGGGTATAAATGACCTTGGAAAAGCTGTGAGTTATGGTATATGTTTATTTCATAGAGTTATTTTGAGGATTAAATGAGATGTTTGGGGGGTCATCTTTAGCAGGGTGTTTGGCATCTGATAAGAGCTCAGTACATTTTTATTAGTGGTAGTATTAATTCTAGCACAATGTCTTCTGTTAATGTCATAGCTCACCTAATACTTAAAGAGTCATATAGGGAAATGATTTACTTAAAAAAAAAACTTGAAAAAACTTCCTATTCAATAAATTTGTGTTTTATTAATACAATAGGGTGTATACACACACATGTACATGGACATTAGAAAAGATATAAGAAACTGTATTTAATCTACTAAGAAAGGGAAGATAGGTGTGCCAAATGATTTTAGTGCTTTCCAATAAATCTGCACACCCTGGTCTGCTTTGACCCTCCAAAGCTTCATGGTTGACTTGTTGGTATATAAAAAAAAACTGTATCCACTCCTTGAGTAGTGCCCTAATTCCAACACTGACCTCTCATTAGCTACCAGTCATCTCACTCAACATGATTCTGTAAGTTTGGCCAATCTTTTTGGTCAATATCAAGAAGCTTTCTTAAATCTTATTGATTTCAAATGAAATCAAACTCTCTTGAATTTAAATTTTCATTAAAGCACACATGGTTTTAAAATTGAAGGGCCAAAATATTCCTTAAAATATGTTTTGAATTTAATGAATGTAAAACTGTTAGCAATCATTTGAATCCTGATGAAATCAGCATGTGTGGCAAAGATTTGTCTACTCTGGTAACCAGCAATGCATTTGTGCACCAATTTTGACTTGACATTTTGTAAAGCTATAGCAAAAGAGAATGTGGTCGCTTATTTCAGCTCAGCTCTTTAAGGCATTTTCTGAATAAAATGGAGAAAACTTTTCAGGAAAGCAAATAAATGACACCATTCACTAACATACATACAACTGAGTTGACTTTTCTTTAAAGCAATTATGTATTATCATGTTAGTACTGTGTTCTGCATTTTCTTTGTCTCTTTCTCTAAAGAAATATTTTTCTTAGAGTGGAAATTCAACAATTTTTCTCCTTATAATTGACATTTTCTGTTTGTATGAGGACGAGGATGAAACAGGAAAAATAAGCTATATGAATGAGGCTGAAGAAGGAATATTTGGTGAGGAACGGGGAGAAGAATTGGATGAGAGCTCTTTCCTTGCATGTAGGGCCACAGGCATAGATGCAGGTGCTGGAGTAGTTTTAATCACTGGAAACAAGCCTTATCGCTGAAGTACTATGTGAATTAATGTCTTAGAAAATGGGGTAATTTCTTTCCATTGATTTATAACTATAAAGACATTTGGTTTTTATTTCTGATTTAACTATGTTACCTCATTTCTAATTTTGAAATTATAATCTATTTGTAAGTAAAAATGGAGAAGTAAAAGGGTACCACCTACTTAGTAGAATTTTGAGAGGAGTGCTTTTATAAAGCAAAATATATTATTTTAATGGTAGTAATAACCCTCTGTTGATCTCTTTTCTAAATTGTTTTTTTTTAATGTTTTGTCATATGCTTGATTTCTTGAATGTGAATATATAATAAATAATCTCTGCCTTGTGAATGATTATCCTGTAATTTTTCTCCTTTGGAAATAAAGACCAATTATATGTTAGGCTTCAGGGGATGTACAACACAACTCTGGGATTGGGAATGGGCAGATTCTGAGGAATTTTGCCAAAATGACATGGTTCCTGAGTGTGAGGCATAAGGTTCCACAAAGCCCCACCTGTCTTATGGAAGGGAGGGCTTTCACCCCCTCATGCCCTGGTTTCCACAGTAACTTGGTATATTACTTGTCTTTGGCATTAATAGTGGCATAGTGGCAAATCACGTTAAATTAGAGCTAGGGCCTCAGCCTCAAATGCTTTTGCCTCCTGATTTATGAAAGACAGCATGATTGATAGAAAAGAATTTGTAAGTAGCAATTAGAGGAGTGAGGTAAAGAATTGAACTGAGATTTATTTTTTCAGTGAAGTGCAGTTAATGGAGCATATCAATGGAAAGGACTTTCTATTCTTTGGCTAGCTGGTACATTCCCTGATTTAATCAAATAAGACTGAAGTGTGCCTTTTACTTTCTACACAGCCTGACAGAGGTAATTTAGAAAGGAGCTTTTAGATGAGTGTCGGCGGCTGCTGCCCGGCTTATGTCTTTAAGAAGGAAATACAATTGCAAATGTCTTCTCAAGCTGATTGATAGGCAATACGAAAGTGAAACAAGAGCTCAATCTCCAAGAAACGAGAAAAAGTTGTGTTTGTTAAATGGAGCAGAAAGATATCTGCTATCCTCCTGGGATTTTTGTCTCTAATTTAGTGCCTATGCAGATCTGTACTATAAAACATGAAACCAGAGCCACATTACTAATGTAACACGCCTCATTTCAGTCCCAGCATTTTCACTGAACTGCATATCCCATATTGCTCCAGAGCCAGCCTAAAAAATTTGGCTGATTAGAATTATCTGCACGTATAAATTATTGATGTTGGATCCAGAGAGAAAAGAGAATTTGTGGAGTTTGGGACTCTAGTACATATTGAAATTAATAGAAGGATTTAGATTCAGATCCTTCTTTTCATCCTCAAATTATTTCCTTTTGTTAATATAAAAATTATCCACTAAAATTGAAGGCAATACTCTAAGATCACAATATAGATTGCTGCTTATTACTGCAAAACATTCCTCCTTTTTCCCTCCTTCCATTCTTTCAAACATACTGCATCTTGGCATACCTAACAAGGACATTGCCATTTGCTATAGAGGTGGACATAAAAGTAATAATGATGTACTGTGTCTGGACAACAGTAGATAATTTCAATACTAGAGGATTAAGTCTGTGTAAGGTGTTGGGAAAGACAGTCAGTAACTGTCAGACAGTAACTCCTGTCTG
The DNA here is from genome assembly GCF_003254725.2 of Canis lupus dingo. NCBI lineage: Eukaryota > Metazoa > Chordata > Mammalia > Carnivora > Canidae > Canis > Canis lupus. The sequence continues at coordinate 7,885,646 of NC_064255.1, forward strand.
GGGGTCACTGGGGCAAGACTTCGTGCAGGAGCCCAAGGAGAAAAGAAAACTTCATCCAGGAGAGCACTGATACAAAGACATTGAAAAAGTAAAATGTGTTCAATTATTTGACTCTGGTCAAGACTTCAAGGAAAGCCTAAGAAAAAAGGGTAAGGACATTAACCTTTCTATATTACTGAGCTGGCTTACCATGGTGACTTAATATTGTAAGAGCGGATAGAGCTTTGGGACAAAAGATATAGTCAGGACCAAAGATTAAACACTAAATTTCTCCTTGATGAGGGTGGCTGGGTAGTTCAGTCATTTAAGTGTCTGCCTTTGGCTCAGGTCATGATCTTAGGGTCCTGGGATTGAGCCCCAAATTGGGCTCCATGCTCAGTGGGGAACTTGCTTCTCCCTCTGCCCCTCCCCCTGATGTGCATGCTCTTTCTCAAATTAAATAAATAAATAAATAAATCTTAAAAAAATTAAATTTCTCCTTGATGAAACTCTCAGGTGCCTTAGTGACTATAATGTGCAGCTATACAAGGTGCACATTAATAAAGAAGATCCAAATATTTGATGCAGATAGCAAAAGCCTCTTTAGTTTTGGAGAGAATATTAAGAAGCAAGAGAGATGATTACCAAAGGTTTTTGTGAGGATTCTATCTTGGATTGCTGGTCATGTCTATGCAGATATTGGATGAGTTATGTCTGAAGTACTGATGAGCCAAGATAGTTACCTTGTAGCTGGAAATACAAAGTTAGATTCCAGGAAAGAAGCTGAGATTGCAATATAGATTTGAGAGTGCCCATCATAGAGTTTGTAGTTAAAATCATGAAGTAGTGGATTAAGTACCCAGAATTGCTGTACATTGACAGCCACAAAATTTAATTCATGGTCTAGGAGGAAACTGATTAGCATTTGTGCATGATCAACCCAGCAATAATCACCCACCTCCCCCTTTCTAACAGTACCCAGATTTTGGGGAGCATTCACACATCTTTCCATTATATTGGTGATGTGTTTCTGAAGAAGCTGACTTAGACCCAGCTGTAAGAATGAGTCCTGGTTTATATAACCATTGAGAGTAATCCTATACTGTTGCCATAATGATGGGGTCAAATAACCCAAACCCAAGACAATCAGAACATAGCATTTCCAGGGTGAGAGGGATTTGCTGAGGAAGTGGCAAAGACCCAATTAAACTTAATTAGACATGATAGGAAATTTGCTAGAGATTTCTGGGGGGAAAAACTCCCAAAATACCATCTTATTCTGAGAGATGTGGTCTGTTAATGTGAAATATGGAACTGTTACAGCATAGGATGAAAGTGAAACCAGAGAAGCAGAATAGAAGGAAAGAAAGCAAGTTCTTGATGAGCTTCCTAATCAAATTGGCTCTGAAACCTGCCTTAACTGAAAATTTCAGTTATACTCATTTACAGATTGTTACTATTTAAGGTCAATTTTGGTTGTGTTTTCCTTTGTTTGCAGTGGAAGTCATCTTCACAGAAACAGTTGCATTATCACAATCAAGAAGACTGAACAAAATGACAAATGCCCCAGAGTGCTGAAGTAGGCATGGGTTTGACAATTATAGTTAGCTCTCTACCTTTGCTAGAGCAGCCCTGGCCAAGTAGAGAGGTGGAAGTAGATTTCACTGGGTAGAAGATGAGAGATGAAAAAATAACAAGTTCAATAAGGGCAAGCATTTTCATCTTTAAAAAATGTATTATTGTATCCTCAGAACTTAGAAAAGAGTTCCTGACACAGTGTGCCCTCAACACTTTCTGGAGAGTGAACAAATGTGCAAACATTCATTGCATATTTCTCATTTATGGAGCATAAGGAGAAGAGAGTAGAGTGTGGTAACATGCTAAAAGAGGGTGGGTTAACAAAATAAGTTTGGAAAAATTTAGTTTGGTGACTTTTTAACTAAGTAATCAGAAGAAATTCAGGAAAATGTAAAACATGATAGAAAAGGCTGGAAAATGTGAAGAATAAGCTTAGAAAATTTTTGAGAAGGTAGAAGATGGAAAGAGAAAATCTTGTAAGATTTCAGGCTGAAAAGAAAAATAAGACTACTTACAAAGGAAGAAAAATGATACTGGAACTCTGGAAGCCAAAAGATGTTGGACTCACTGCTACAGACCACCGAGGGGAATGGGCTGCAAGCCGAGAATGTTGATGTAACTCATCTGCTAAGGGAAGTGAAAGATTTGTGGATTTGCAAAATTCCGGGAGTTTGTCAAGCAAACACCCCAAACGGGAAAGATAATTTGAAAAATCTTAAATCAGGAGAAACCTAAGTATAAATGATAAAGAAGAAGAAAGAATGGCAAGCAATTAACTTTAAAATGCATGTAAGTCTGTATAACAATACACAAATGTATATTAGATGCATGTAAATGGATAGTGATAACAGAAGAAGGAATGCATCATTTAAGTGCTGAATTCACACTGTTAAAACAGAAGGGGTGTAGAAGAAGGGAAAAGTGCAAAGTGTTTGCCTTAGAAACTTAGAATTTTGGTGTGGGCGGAGTGGGCTGGAGTAAAGACATCATTGTTCAGAACTCATTGAGACATGGAGAAAGTCAAGTCTTTTAGTATGGCCTTGCTGGAGAGGGGAAAGAACACTTAGTGGAACACTTAGCTCATCTAAGTTGGGAGAAGTAGTTATTCTGATTTCATGTAAAAAGAGATAAATAAATGATTGTGAGTGTTGGAATGGTAGGATGGAAAAGTACAGAATTTCAAATGAAATACAGGAAAAAGAGGGAGTCACTGGCAAAACAGAAAGGGAAAAGGGAAAAGAATGAGGAAAACATAAGAAAGTGAAAATAAATAAACCAAGCAAGATGCAAAGAATAAAATGAAGTATATCAATTGTTACATGTGACTCAATCAAATTTTCTTATTGAAAGATAGAAATTGAGAGGTTGGGTTTAAAATAAGATAAAGCAGGTAACATTCATGAAGAGAATTTGAAAACAGGAGGATGGACAAGATAGAAGAAATGCAAACAAAAAGGAGTGGCTATCTTGTCACAGGAGATAAAATGTGAGACTAAAGTTCCAAATTGTGTGTGACCAATATGGCCACTCTCTTTCTGTGTGCCTTTGATCTCTCTTGCCTATTTTTCTGTTCTCAAACTTAATCACTCTAAGTGGGTCTCATTAAACTGAAGGAGTCTACTCTCTTTTATTTTAAACCCAGTCTCAGGTTGGAGGAAGACAAATAAGGATTTGATAACATCTGACATTGAGCAAAGGCATTGGTAAAAACACCACCACCAAAATCCATTCCAAGAACTGAGCAGTATAGGGTTTGGATGGAGAAGGGGACCTTGAAGGACAGGATCAGCAAACACAGAGGGGTTCCAGAGAAAAGGTTCTAGAACCAATACATAATAACTTGCTTAAGCATACCACTTAGGAGGAGAATAAATTCTCTTTTTATTTGCTTGTACTTGAGTATACAAAGAAACCTACAAAATTTGCATTGAAAAATAAAAGCAGAAAAGTAGATGCTTAGCTCCAATAAAATGTGTTTGCGTTTTCATTGGGGCTAAGCTGCCTAGGCAAATACACATCAATGTTTTCCTATGTTATTGTCCTAGATGAATACATATTAAGGAGTGTTACTAAGTCAATTTTCCAGGATCTTGATATCACAGGGCTAATGAATGCCATAAGGGTTAAGCATAGGAGAACAGAGTACACTCTGAACATTTTGGATCTATGCTTCATCCTTTCAGTGACATTTCCTACAGATTAGATTCAAAGAGACAGATGTATACATATTTTATTGTTATTCCCCTGGTCCCAGGTAACTGTTTTTAAACATCCTACAAAGGTCTGGAGTCACCTTTATTTGGGTGATTTTTAAATAAAAGACCAAGTGTAAAAAATCTTGATAATTTGGAATTTTTCTATATGTTTCAAAGTCCAAGAAGTATACCCATGATTTATATAAATATCAAAAAAACAGGCAAGTTCTCCAGAGCATAAAGAATTATCTTGCATGAAAAAGCAAAGTAACTTTGTGATAGGTTTAGATAAATGTGTCAGAGGTGAGATTAATTTTTCTTTCTAGAGCTGCAAGACACCAGCCAGAATGCTCTCAGCTTAAAAGAAAAGCCCACATGATGAATTCATGAACACAAGAAGGATGAATTCATTTACAGAAGGCTGGATTGATCATAAAGTTGATGTTGGTGAGCACATTTATAATTTAGGTGCGTAAATTTAACTTCTGATAACATTTTTAAAATTTAAGTAAGTATGATTTCCTATAGCAAATGTCTTATAATGTTTGTGGTCATCAAAAGCTTTACTATGAAGAGTTACATTCCTTTGTGATTAAACCCAAAGATTAGTTAAGCAGTCAAATATTAAAGAGAAGAACTTTAATCATGCTAATAAGAAACAGAGCTTGCATAGATTTAAACTTAAATAAGACAATTGCTCCTTCAGGCTGTTCTCTGCATCATGGGCTACTCTTGCTCTCTGTCTCCCAGATAGGTTCTACCAGAGAAAGGCAGAGGCAGGGTATTGGATGTTGGGAGGAAAATGGGTTAGGGTATTTATTTCCCTTGCTCCCTCCCTGTCCTCTTGCTACAGGTTGGCTGCCTGTGTCTCTGAAAGTCAAAGCTCTCCAACTACCTCTTTATGCACAATCCCCTCTGGGTTCCAGTAACTTGCTTTTTCCTCATGCCTCTTTGGTCCTGGGTGTCCTGGTGGCCTCCATGAGTGCCCCAGGCTATGGTACTCCACTCAGTGAGGTGCATAGGACCCATTATTGAATACTCCTCAATACCCAGGATGATTGCGCCAAATGTTTGCTCTGAGGCCCTGTCCCAGTACTGCATACTCTTCCATTCTCTTTTGCATCTTATTCAGAAGTGCAGTTTCAACACAGGATGTTTTTACTTATGGCAACAAGATCTCAAAATAATTTTAATCAAGCACAAGCTTACCTTATACCTGCACAATTAAGGCCAGCCAAAAAATTCTTTACTAATCCCAATTTTTATACTTATATTCTGTTTTGTAAGGTACTAATCAGAGGCCATCCAATTATGTTGTTGCTGTTATGATCTGTGCATTTCATTACATGTATGTTTCCAGGTCTATGCCCATATCTCTTTAGACTATGGAATTAACATGTTGATATGTTCTGGCAATGCTATGTCTTTAAGAGAATCCTGAGCAGGGCCCAATGGCCATGACGTCCCCAGTGGCCATGACGTCTCAGTTTATCCTCATTTGTGAGACCAACTGGCTCAGCAGGGCCCCTCAGGGTATTTAAGAGGATGCGCATACATCTAAATCTCTCTAAGAGAGAATGGCCAAGCCTTATGTACTGTGAGTGGAGAGTGACTGTTCATCCATTCATTCATCCAGTTGAGAATTCATGTGGAAGTTTGAATCCCTAGATAGTGAACTAAAGACTTTCTCCTGCTCCTTTAACCTAGGCAAAGACAATGAGGTGTTTCTCAAACTGAGAAAATTCTAAAAAGCTTAACAGAAGGTGAACATCTAATGGTGAGCACCCTGACAGACCAACATGCAAATTGCTGAAGAGATTTTGTGAATCTTGATCCTCAAGCTTGGCTTGATTTCAGAAAAACTGCCCATACAATACACTGCCCAAACTGTGATTGGGATGAAGCCTCTTGCTGATATGAAACAGATGTTGGAGGATTTCTGACTACCACCTGATTAATGCTATACTGCTCAGTCTTTTTCCAAGGGCTCTGACCAGAGATCCAAGAGGTGAGGAAGGGGGCGGAGGTGTCCCTGCTCCAGGCCTGGCTCCATTCAGATGATGGTAAAGATGATGATATGATGAATAGGAGAAATTTGGAGCCCTAAGGCAAAACTAGCATACTCTTATTATATGATCTAGCAGTTGTTCTCCTTAGTATTTACCTAAATAAGTTGAAAATGGATGTCCACACAAAAATCTGCACATAGATGTTCACAGCAGCTTTATTCATAATTTCCAAAACTTAGAAGCAACCCAGAGTCTCTGAGTTAGTGAACAAATAAATAAACTGTGGTATATCTGGACAATGGAGTATGACCCAGCACTAAAGAAATGAGTTGTCAAAGTTGCATATTTGCATATTACTGGAAGAAGCCAATTTGAAAATTTCCATATAGTGTGACTCTAACTGTATACCATTCTTAAAAAGGCAAAACTGTTCAGACAGTAACTAGATTAGTGGTGGCCAGAATTTGGGGTGGGGGACGAGGAGAGATGAACAGATGGAACACAAAAGATTCTTACAGCAGTGAAACTATTCTATGTGAGGTTATAAATGGTTGATACATGTCCTTTATATCTGTCAAAACCCCATAGACTGTACAACACTCAGACTGAACCATAATGAATCCAGTCTTTAAGTGATAATGATGTGTGAGTAGGTTTACTGATTGTGATGCAAGTAACTTTCTGGGGCAGGATGTTGATAGGAGGCTGTGCATGTGTGGGGCACGTAGAGAGCAAATCTCTGTACTTTCTGTTAAAATTTTCTGTGAATCTAAAATTAATTTTTAAAAAATATATTTTTAAAGAAAGGCCCAGATTTAAATGTGAATTAAGTAAGTGAAACAGTGTGTTTCATGGAATCTCTGTCCCCCTGGTCACAAGGATAAAGTGTTCCTAGAGCCTCTATTTGAGCCCTAGGATCCTTCCATACTGCCTGTCATACTAAGAGAGCAGAGCTTCGGAACTGTAAAGGAGGGCAGGTCATTCAGTATTCACGGGGCATAACCCTGTCTACAACTTACTCTCTTGAAGTATTGTATGCCTATGGGAATCTACCCTTACCAATAGTGGGAAGTTTAATAAGCATCCTTAATCTATTCAGGTTTTTTTTTTTTTTTTTTTTTTTTTTTTTTTTTTTGCTGTTGGTGGCATAGGCCTTTTTGATATCTAAAAACACTTCCTAAGTTACCACTTGTATTGCAGAAGCTCTGGGGTATCCTATCTCTAAAGATAGAAAATCCAGCCTACACAAAGTTTTTCTAAGAGTAAAAGAAAAAGAGATAGGATGTATATTCACACCAAAAGCCAAATGAAATATCCTGTGCTATGATGCATGTTGTTGGAACCCTGAAGCTTTGAGACAGTTCTGAAGCCCTTCATCTTCCTGTAGCTGCCAATTGGCCAAGAAAGAAAACAACAGGGGGGCACATATCTATGTTACTATCCTAAAGGTTTTGGATATTTCCTCCAGAGAAATTGATGATCCTTTGGAGACAGTAGAAAATTAATCCATTACCCCATCCTTGCAGTGGAGAAAGTTTTCTGACTTCATAGATGGAGGAAATGTGATCACCAGTGGAGGAGAAACTGGCCAAGGTCTGCATCTGGGGAGAAAGTGTCAGAGACCTTGTTTCACAGCCAAGTTGAACAGCTTGGACTCCTTGATACTCATGATACTGTGGGGGTGCTGCTGTAGTTGTCAAAAAAGATTGGTTTGTTTGTCTGACCTACTCGTTTCGGAAGTCAATGGATATAGAGGGCAGCATAAATTTGGGGTAGAAATGTCCCAACATTTCTCATGCTGTGTGTTCTTTCGTCTCTCTTTTGGAAATTCAGCATGTGCATTTATCCCATTAGTGATAGGAAAAAAAGTACTGATTACCTTCCAACACATATGATGTATGTCAGTGGGTTGGAAGCTGTGATGGTAATGCATTCTTCTCTGCTTAGGCTGTATGTGTATTTAAGCATCCTTGAAATCTGTAAGTGGCAGCAGTGAAAGCAGCTGAGTCCCCTTTTCTAGCTACTGCTTAGATATGGATTTCTAATTTAAACAAGTATCCTAATCCAAGCTTTGGAACTCTGAACATGGAGATTATGACAAATTCTATTTCCAGTTTCATTTCTTTGTGGTAGCTTGCCTTGATTTTACAAATTTAAGTTAATGTTAAAAAGGGAAAGACCTGGAGTGCCCGGATGGCTCTGTCAGCTAAGTGTCTGACTCTTGATTTCAGCTCAGTTATAATCTCAGGGTGATGAGATTGAACCCCTTGAACTCCAAATTGGGGTCCATGCTCACCAAGGAGTCTGCTTGAGATTCTCCCTCTCCCTCTGTCCCTCCCTCCATTCCTGGTCTCTAAAATCTTTTTTTAAAAAGATTATTTATTTATTTATTCACAAGAGATACAAAGAGAGAGGCAGAGATATAGGCAGAGGGAGAAGCAGGCTCCATGCAGGAAGCCTGATATGGGACTCGATCCCAGAACTCCAGGATCACGTCCTGAGCCAAAGGCAAGATGCTCAACCTCTGAGCCACCCAGGCATCCCTCTAAATAAAATCTTAAAAATAAATAAAAATAAGGAAATACATGTCATTATCACACACACACACAGACATAATAATATCAATAAACCTGGCTAGTTTGAGCTTTGGCATAATTTGTTCCAGTGTTGTATGCAACTGCTATTAGGATAGTATGAGAAGTGTGGAGGAGTTTCAGCATCCCACTGGGAAAGGAGCACTGGGGTAATTTTTCACGTAGGGTTTGTTTCCTTACTGCAGAATGACATCAGGAAACAGTTGGATCAGTTCTCATCTTATTGTCCTTTGTCTCCTGTCTCAGATCCAGGCCAACTACATTTGGAGAAATGGCTATGCTGAGCCCTCTGCTGAATTGTTTGACTCTAATGACACTACCATGGTCTGAACTTAATCCTGCAAATCCCCAATGTGATATCATTTGGAGGTTTGAGGCTTTGGGAGGTGATTAAGTCACAAGGGTAAAGACTTCTGATGGGATTAGTGTTCTTATAAGAGACCCTAGGGAGCTTCCCCATCCTTCCCACTTGTGTGGACACAGTGAAAAGACAGCTATTTATGAACTGGGATGTGTGTCCTCACCAGATACTGAAGCTACCAACACCTTGCCCTTAGATTTCCTAGCCTCCATTACTGTGAGAAATAGATGAGTGTTTGTTTATAATCCCCCTGGTCTATGGTATTCTTTCAGAGCAGAGAAGTTCTAAGGAGTAAGTTGTATCTATGGCAACAGTAGCAAGAGACAGGGGCATTGAAAAGCCATATAGGATAGGGATTGTGAATGGGTTTGGAGTTTGGGGACCCACAGCTTGAATCCCAAATTTGACCTTTAGTTGTTGCATGGCTTTGGGCAAGCTGTAATTTTCTCATCTATAAAATGGTTTCAAGAAAAACATATATGCAGATAACACTTTTAGCATGGTTACTGGCCTATAATGAACATTCAGTGTATTATGTAATAACACTGGAAATAGATCAACTTTATATTTTAATCAAAATCCTGCAATTATTTCCAGCAACAGAGTTACAGAATGTGAGTAATCTGAGATTAGGGCCAAGACATGGGCTTTTTACAGATCTCCACAGAGGTTGATGTCGGGACTAGATGGAAAATCACCCTTCTGGGGTTGGGACATTTTCAGACCTCGTTCAGCTTGGTCTCTAAATATCTAACTCCAGTAGCAGTAGTCCCTACTCTGTATAGTTAAACCCCTAGTCCTGACTAAGGCCTTCTCTATTACTACATGATCCCTGCCTAATTGACTTCACCATTTCTCTGCCCCACCCCAGAACCCCCCACATCAATGAGTGCAGAGAGGGCTCCTAGAAAGATGGTAGTTGAAAGAGAACCATAGTTAGACTGAGCTAGGACAGATCTTTTGCATAGAAGATGCAACCAGTGAAAAGATGCTAAATCGAGGAGTGGTAAGCACCATATAGCGTGTAAGTTGCAGAGACAAAAATGAAAAACACACTTTTTCTGATTCATCTGTATTATTATTGACAAATTTAACCCTAATTTAATTTAACTCTACATTCTTTGTGTCAGTTAATCAAAAGGGTAATAAAATTCTCAGCCTGGAATTTCTGTTAACTCTGTTGTTTAGGGAATTGTAGACATTCAAATATCCTGTTGACATGTGGATTCAGGGAACAATGGGCATTTCTGTTCACTTGCAGGGAGCAGTACTGGGGTCACAGAAGGAACAGGGTTGGGAATTATCACAGGTGAGTAAAGCATCTGTTCATAGAGCATTCAAGAAGGGAACCAAACCAAGCCTTCAGAGTCAGTGAACATAGGAAAGAGAATCTTGGAAACTGGAGAGTATGGCCAAGCAACTGGAGTCTTAAGTGAGATTTCTAGAAGCACAACTTGAGATCAGAAGGCCACACATATGAACCTGAATAGATGTGTCTGATGTAGTGTTAGGAGCATGGGTTAAAGTGCCCCCAAATTAATTAGATATCAAAGAATAGTGAATGGATTGCAAATCAGGAGAAATCAGGTTGGGGTTGCCATTTTTTCAAATTAGGGAATAACTTAATGCTCTGAGCCCCTTAGGATCAGGCTTAAGTACTTCCAATTATCAGGAATCTTCAGTTAAGATCAGTAGGTTTAACTGTAAGAGAGGTGGAGAAAAAAATGAAGCCAAAGGCAACAAGAAGAAGGCTAATACCATCAGAGCATTCCAACGTTGAATTTTCCTAGATGCAATTTGTGATGTATTATTTCAAGTGAGTACCACTACCACCTACCATTTATTAAGCATGTATAAGTATGCCAAGAAGTGTGCTAAGTATTTTACAAATGTCATTATTTATTCTTCCCAGCAACACTATAGATAGATTTTTTCAATCACCAAGAAAACTAACTTTCAGAGAATATGCTAGTTTGACAGAGCTGTTAAAAGAGTTAGAATTCACACCGAGGTGGTTAACTACTCTATATCCTCTGATTTTAGCTGCAATGTGTTCATCTGTGATAAAGGCAGAATAGTCTTTTTCAAAGTAGTTCTCTTTATTCCTTTACACTTATAACTCTGGCTTTCCTAGTATGTGAAAAAACATAATATAAACACATTATCTCCATCTTTCTCAACCATCTCTATCCTCTATTATCTATGTAATGTATGTTTCTATAATGCTAAGCAGCATCAATTGATAAGTTATACAAATACTGAGCTCCTATTCTGTCTTAAACATTGAGGAATATAGTGTGAGAAATTCAGGCATGCAGGAAACACTCTTCCTGAGCTCAAGGAAGTCCAGTTGGGGCAATGAAACAGATGATGTAATAATGTAATGAAAGTCATATGTACCATGCTATGCAAACAAGTGCTATGGAATCCAAAAGAGGGAAATGCCTTTTTTGATAATTGGGGATGACCTTATGGGCATGGAGGTGGTTTGGTTAGGCCTTCATATTATTCTATAAAAATCAGCTAAGTTTGGAGCCTTATATCTGTACCAGGAATATCTAGCCTGGTGCCTAAGACATAGTAGGAGTCAATAAATGTTCTCAATTAAAAGAATGAGGCAGTGAATGATATCTGTTGACCATTTAGCTCCTCTACTTTTGCAACAGATGCATGCTGTGCACAAATTATTCCTTCTGTACGACTGTTGTGCATTATTTAAAGGCTAATTACATTTACCATCAAACCTTTGAATCCAATCATCTTCTAATATTTGTGGTTATTATAAGGGGCTCAAAAAATACAAAAAAACATGGAAATGGAAAAAAATCACTTTGACCTGGAAAAGAAATACAAAGTGTTTTCAATTAGACTCATTAAATCGTGCATATCTGTATTTTTCCACAAGTAGAAGATTGCAAAATCTTGTAGACATGCAGTTCTTGTCCTATTGAAAGATACTCAAAAATATTTTTGTCTTTAGGCAACCAGTATAGTGTACTATTTTCTACCAGTTACAAATAGGTTAAATCTTGTCTTTTTCTCCAAGGAAGTTGCATTAGCTATCTATTTCTATATAACAAATTACCCCAAAGTTTACCAGCTTAAAACAACAAATACTTGTTACCTCAGTTTTTGGGGGTCAGGAATTTGAGAGCAACTCAGCTGGGTGGTTCTAGGTGGACCTTTCTCATGACATTGCAGTCAGGGTGCCAGCTTGAGCTGCAGTCATCTGAAAACTTGTCTGGAGCTGAGGATTTACTTCCAACCTGTATAGTGTGTGAATAGGAAGCCTCAGTTTATCACTAGCTGTTGGGAGCAGACCTCAGTTACTGGCTACATCAGACTCTCCATGGGGCAGCTCACAATATGTCAGCTGGCTTCCTTCAGAATAAGTAATCCAAGGAAAAGAGAGAGAATAAGAGAAAAGCCTGCCTTTTTATGACCTAGTATCTGAAATCTCATACCTTTGTTTTCACTGCATTCTATTTATTAGAAATGAATCAAGTCCTGTTCCCCTCAAAGTCAAAGGGTAGAGAAGGAAAGAATTTGTGGAGATTTGTTTGAAACTGCCTTGTTTACTTATTTGTCTCTATATATAGTCTTCCTGCCTTAGAATAAGAATTTTTTCTTTTGAAAGGAATGATTGCATTTTAATATATATCACTCTCTATATTACAAATGCATTGGCATAATGACATTGGATTGTTTTGAAAAGTATTTCAGAAACAGACCTGTGTGAAACTCCTTGTTCCGTTGACTATATGAATGTTTATCATGCTAAATAAAGAATAGTTTTGCTCCATCTGAACAAAACATTTTTACTCTTTTGGTCTTGATAAACTTATGTAAGATCAGATTTCCTCCTCTTACTATTTGCGAGATTTGAAGTAAAATTTCTGGCCTAACTTTAGTGAAATTAAAAATCTTTGATATATATTTTGAGAACTAATATCATGCCTGACTTCCTCTTATTTTCTTATCATAATTGGCCCTTATCCCAATTTTTTAACTTTCTCTTTTCTGTTTTTGTAAGTTTTTGAAATTTTTTTTCAAAATGCATTTTGAAAATGTCCTCTCATCATTTTTGGAACAAAAGAGGCTGTAAATAAGTGTGGGGCTTATATGTGTGTATGTGGAGTGTGTGTGTGGGGGGGGGTATATACTTTATCTTTCTAAAATGATGATTATTATTTATTGAATGTTATGCATAAATCATTTTATGGATATTATTTAATGTTCACAAAGATCCTTTAATATAAAGAACACCATCCCCATTTATAGATGATGAAGCAAGTTAAAAATAGCTAGTAACTGGCAGGACTAGTATTCAAACCCATGTCTGTCTAACTCCAAAGCCTCTCCCACAACTCAGAGTGTAAGTAAATGACCAGGTGTTTGGGACCCTCAACCTCAGACTCTCCCAATGCAGCTCTTTTGACCATCACTACTGCGCAGTCCTGCTTGCTCAGGAGAAGACATTACTACCTATCTCTGGATCATGTCCTTGAACAGAAACATTGTAGTACAAGAGGTTTACTTCTCAAGTATTTTCTGTCCCATACATTCCTCTCCTCTACCCACCCCAAACAATATAAAACAAAACATAAGACAGCACCAGTGGAATATGAACTAAGATTTATATTTTGGGAAGGCACAAACAGCTTTATGGATTTAGCATACTTGACAAGTATCTCTGAGGGCTCAATTTGACTCCACAAAATTTCCCTTCACATTTATGCATTTGGACTTTGGGATTGAGATAAATACTTCACTTGATATTCAGCCCTACTGCCAAAATTAAACTATAGCCATCTTCCTGTTTTGAAAACAAATCTGTACAAATTACTGAACCATGCAGAATTTCTACCTGAGTTAATAAACTGATGACCCAAAATCAGAGAGAAGGGAGGCATGGTGTATATTTCATTTGATCTGTTGGCTGATGAAGGCAGAGAATAAACTTTATGAGATTCAAATTCACATTTTGCTTTCAATCAGTTTAAGTCTAGAGAAATATTCTTTTCACTGTCAAATTTTCCACATGAGTAGATTTTGGAGTAGTGTTTTCAATCCATTATATGACAGGTTGGCAGGGATGGAAATCTTTCATTTGATAGGCACAAGCCCTATGAGCTGCATGCGGTTGTAATGTTCATCTGTTGACTTGGCCTAGGGGGAACTCAATTTATTCAACATCAGAATATGAGTATTGGTTGATTGTAGCTCTTGCTTCAAATAAATGGTGTTCTACTTTAGACCCAGGAAATAAGTCCAGATTTGAAGTTAAAATACAAATAGTTTATATTTTTATAGCAATTTTTTCTTAAATGTCTGTAGGGATTGGATTCCTTTAGAATGTAAATTTAGTAGAATGGAAGTTGAATAGAGCAGGAGAAAATGAGTCTCATGGGCTGAAATAGCATAATTATTAGACTTTCTCTAATAAAAATTTTAAAAGCAATCACTCTATCATCAGATCTCTGAAAATGTAAAAGAAATTGTTTTCTCAGGAAATGGCTGGAAATGAAACAATTCTTAGGGAAGATTTAGAAAAGGCATAGGCCAAGGTGCTGATTTTTCTACATCTTTTCTGGCTCTAATCCTTTTTTTAAATTTGTAATTTCTGAAGAAATGGGCCAAAAAAATTTGATCTGATACAATCAAATTTTTCCTGTTATTTAAACTAACATTAAAAAAACCCAAGTCACAACTATGTTTTGGAAATAGTAGACAACAAATATACAATAACAAATATACAACATCAAAGATTTTTGGACATTCATTCATTTAACAATTTTATGACTACCTATACTATCACCAGGCAGTGTTCTGAGTATTTGGGGATTCAGCATTGGGAAAAAAAAAAGTGAGGAGAACAAAGACAAAAATCTCTTCTCTAGGAGCTTATGTTCTAATTAGGGAATAAGACAATATATAACATTAAGGAAAACATGTAGTTTGTTAGATAGTGGTAAATGCCAAACAGAAAAAAAACAGGGAGGGATCGGAGGAAGTGTTAGGGGCAGGAGAAATTGAAAATTGACAGCCTGTGGGCAGACAAGTCTTCATTGAGAAGATGGCATTTGAGTAGAAACATACTAGGAGGGAAGGAGTATACCATGTTGAGATGTGTGGAAAGAGTTTGCACAGCAGTGCAAAGATCCTGGGGTGATAGCCTTTCTGAGATTATGGAATATAAGGCAAGGCCAGTGTCTGAAGTAAAGTAAGGGAGGGGAGGATTACCAGAGAAGAATCAGAGTGATAACTGTTAGGGACAAGAGGCAAATCTCCTAGAGGTCTGCATGTCATAGCAAGGCCTGTTAATCTGTTAGGTTTTCCCAATGCATCATTCCATGTCTAGTAGTATCTCTGGTCTCTGTCCATTAGATTACAGTAGCCTTCCCCCAGAGTGAAAATTACAAATGTCTCCAGACATTGCCAAATGTTTCCTGGGGGCAAAATTTCTGCTGAGACTCACTGCTTTAAGTGTCAGAAGAAGCCACTGCGAGGTCTAGGAGAGGAAAGGTGCATGGTCTGACTTAAAATTTAATAAAATCACTGACTGCTACTTTGAGTATAAACTGGAGAGAGCAAGAGAAATTATACAATATTTCTATAATTCAATAGATTCTGAACTTTAAAACTGGATGTGGACCATGAGAATCCTGTTGCTCAATTCCGAGACCACTTCTACTTGTAGAGTATCTGATTAGTTCAATAGTTAAAGAAAATTTGTATATACCCTGGAAACCCAAAAAAGGCATCCCTCCTCTCTATTGCATATAGGAACTTTAGGTTTTCCTAACTTGTTAGTGGAAAAAAACTCAGATTATCAACGTAAACTGATATTGAAGATTTTGAATTTTATAGCCATCTTTTTATTTCATATGTTTGTTTTAATGGAATTCTTTACAAAATGATAATATCTCATCCTAATATTAATAATATTAATTCATATGTGTTTAAACTTAATATATGTTTAACATAGTAATATATGCTAATATTTATATTTAAACATATATATGGCAAAACTGTCATATTAAGAACAAAAATTGCTGGATAACTTTCTATTTTACTATCAAAATTATAATATTATGTCTACCATGAAATTAAAATTAATGTCCATTAAAAAAAAAAGACTTAATTTCATATAAAAATTTTAAAGCTTTGGGCACCTGCCTGGTTCAGTCGGTAAAGCACTAACTCTTGATCTCAAGATTGTGAGTTTGAGTCCTGCACTGAGTAAAGAGATTACTTAAAAATTAAAAAAAAAAAATTAGAGGTTTTCTATTACAAGCAGGGCCACATAAAAAACCCAGGGCCATAAATATAGTAAAATAAGGCAATTGTAAGTGTTATTTTTGGACAAATGTTATTTTGTATATGTGTGTGAGGTATTTTTTAAATTGCACATCTATAATTTGCATACACAAACTCATGTATATTTGAATATATTAAATTATATATACAAAGTATTAATATTAATACATAAATCTCTTCAGAATTAATATGGAAAGAGAAAGACTAATAGCAGGAAGAGCACCTGGTATCAATAAGTACACAATAAAAAAATAGATGAACAATAGAAAAATAATTTTAAAAATTTACTTAACACCCCTGAGAATCAAATACATTCAAATTAAATAATGTGATACTGTTTTTAATCTATCAGACTGGCAAAGGTAAAAGATCATCTTATTTAATATTTGTAAGTAACAGATAATTTACTGGGTAAAGAGTAAAAATCAGACACCATAAGTGTACTGCTTCTAGGAATTTTTCTTGCGGCAATAATTAGATGACTACTCAATCATGTATGTATATGTTTTGTGTTCACAGTGCAAGGATGAGATCAATCCCTCACCCAGAATAGGTTCAGATGTTGGTACTGATGAAACCACACATGGACCAAGAAGCTATAAAGAAGTTTATTATTCACATAATATGACTTTCTAGGAAGAGCAGAGCAGACACTCAAGCTGATTTGGAAGGGCTTGATTGGAGGGAGAAATGAGTGACTTTGGTTTTGATTGTGGTTAGGAAATGGGGCTGGTGTGTGAATTTTTATGGAGGGCCAGCCACTTGCATATTCCGAATTTTCTAGGGGCACCAAAAGAAGGGAGGACCCAGGCCTTCTTCTCAGCCCAGGTAGGGCTTGACAGCTTGTCTGGTCAAACACCAAAAATAGAGTCAGACTGTTTATTGCAATTCACTCCTGATTTTGGACCAATAATGGAAATATGCCATATTTTGTTAACTGAATTTGAAGTTATTTAAGACATTATGACATTCTGTGAGGACTGAATCCTAACTTAGGAATCTAAGGAAAGTGAAAATTCCATTAAATGCCTTGTTCCAGAGCCTAGTATTGTGTATTCTGAGAAGTAAGATGAGTGCCTTGGTCACTATGAATAATGTCTGGAACTCTGGATAAGGAGGGCCTTGGTGAGACCTTGTTCAAGGGTGTTAGTATGTGTAGAAACATGTGTGATCATGATTCATTTTTTGGGTATCAGCAAGGCAAGAAATTCTTATTGGGAGAAACTTTGGGTAAGGAATTACTGTTGCTACTGACTGCAACAGATAGCCAGCCAGACCATTGTCAAAGGCCAACGAATCTTCAAAAACGTGCAGAAAGGGCTGATGATTGTACATGTCCTTTTCCAGTGCTAAGACAATTGCCTGAAGTTGGTCAGTGGTGCTGACCTTGGATATTGTCTTTGATCAGGGATGTACCAGTTAGAGGATGGACAGAAGCAATTCTCTAGGGAGCTTCACATGTGCCATCTGTGAAGTATATGAACTCCCTTTCTGATTTAGTTGTTTCCTACGGGCTTCCCAATTGGACAGTGGGTCTGAAGATGGGTGATCTCTGGTGCCATTTCACCTGCCAAGGGAATGAGGACAGGGGAAGCCACTTTCTGTTATAGGTAGAATATACCAAAGGTTTGGCTTTATCTGTAAGCACTGTTTCCATTTTTATAAGGAGGACTCTGTGGTCATCCAGAGCCTTCAAGGTTCTGTTCCCATAACCCAAGGCATAACAATCAGTTGGGTTAAAGAGTCACAGGCTCAGGGCTGGTGAGAGTGTTCATCTCCAGAAGGGCTCAGTATGTGGCTGGAAGTTGCTGTTCTAATGGACTGCAGCATGGGGTTGAGGAGAGAGTTTCTTGTTCAATGACAGTCTTTGGGAATACATGTTGCATTGCAGTTTGGATAGATTCTAGAGCCCTTCTTTGGGTAGAGAACACAATTCAAAGTGGGCCAATTAGTAAGTAACCGCATGGATGGGCCTACCCTCAGCTGGAATTGAGATACAATTTAATTAGAGTCACACACTGGTTTTGACCAAGGCATACAATGCAGGTCCACTTTAAGGGAAGCCCCAATCCCATACTTATATCCTTAATGTCAGTTATTGAAACTTGTGATTTAAGTGGGTTAAACCTATAACACAGGCTTGGTAGGATTGTACAAATAAAACAGAGTGTAGGGCAGATCAAAATGCAAGCTTGCCACCAGATAGCAACACAATTCAAAACGCACGCTAGTGCTAGTTGGCACATAGCAGCTTGAAGTGTGTGCACAGGCAAATGATCCAGTTAACAAACCAAATGCAAGAGAACAAAGCTCCCTTGGTGGTAGTGGTCATCACCTAGACCATCCTGCTTATAGCACCAATCTTACTGTCATAATCCTGTGGCCGATAGGATCCACAAATCTCTCAAATTTGGTTTGGATGTTGTGAATGATGTCACATGTGCACAAAGGGGATAGGAAAAGGTTTATTTGGGTAGCAGCACCATCCAGAATGACTTGAACAAAAAGAGGGACAAGTAAGTGGCTTTGGTTTTGCTGGGATTGTAGCTGGGATGAAGGTTCCTAGGGGGTTTGTGTGGTTTGCCTCAGATATGGGGCAAGCAGAAGAGGAGGGGTAGGGTTTGAAAACAGGGGTCAAACATGAAAAATGAAATCAGTCTATCAGTTTATGTTTATCACAATTACATTTATATTGAAAGAATTAGAACTAACCTAAATACCCAATGAGAGAATTGGGTAAATAATTTTATAGATTCATGCCATGGAGTACTGTGAAGCCAGAAACATTGCTAGGTGGGCAAATTAGGTTATACAGTATAATTCTATTTTTGTCTGTATCTATACATGCATCAAACACACTTACACACACATGTATATACAAATGCAATTGGAGGGAAATACACCAAAA
The DNA here is from genome assembly GCF_003254725.2 of Canis lupus dingo. Lineage (NCBI taxonomy): Eukaryota > Metazoa > Chordata > Mammalia > Carnivora > Canidae > Canis > Canis lupus. The sequence goes on from NC_064255.1 coordinate 7,904,590, forward strand.
TGTTAACAGGATTCACTTATTTGGTAGGATTATAATGGCTTTCATTCTGATTTTATTTATTTGTTTTGTCCTTTAATGTATATTATGTGTAATATTTTTTAAAAATAAGTTTTTTTGTGGAAGGAATGTTTTCTTGAAACCTCTGATTCAATGTCATTTTAGACATGGGGCCACACATAGAGTTGAGGTGAGAGCTGGCTTGGCTGCACGTGGCTCTGGTCCTTCTGCCTGCATGTTTCATCATTATGCCGGTCTAGTTTAACAATGATCCAGATGGCCAAAAATGCTGTGTTGTGTAAATAGCTTTGCGGCATGGTCTGCTTAACTCTGATTTACCATGGCTGAAAACATCTTGAATTACTTTTGTATTTGTTTTGTAATTTCATAAAACCCCCATATTCCAGAGGTAGAAAGATAAGATTATTCAGAGTTACTATGGTAAATTACCTTCCCTCCACTTTTTCAATTCCTTGCCTAGAAAATGATACCATCTTTATAATAAAATTACTGAATTCCAATGATTAAATACAGAGAAAATTTGTTCATGATAATGATTACTTCATTAGTAAAGCAAATAATTTGTGGAGGACGTGAACATTTCTTAGCAAAAATAAAGGATAATAAATGAGCCAATTAAAGACAACTTTGCATGTTTGAGAAAGCATTGTTTTCTAATGAAAATGAAATACTATTTTATAAAAAAGATTATTAAACATTTATGTTAATGACTTGTAGAATGTTAATACAAAGTTCTTAATCATTACTGAAAAAAAGTATGTGTAAAAGTTACTTTAGCAAGTGATCTAAAATTAGAAGTCTTTATTAAGTGGCATTTACTTTCATTTTCAGAATATTAAATAAAGATATAACACAAAATGTCCAGGGTAATACTCTAGAGTCTTCTAAATCTGAAAAAAAAAAAAAAAAAAGAGTTAATTGAATTAAGAACCCTTTGGCAGGGATCACTGGGTGGCTCAGTGGTTTAGTGCCGCCTTTGGCCCAGGGCATGATCCTGGAGTTCCAGGATCCAGTCCCACATTGAGCTCCCTGCATGGAGCCTGCTTCTCCCTCTGCCTGTGTCTCTGCCTCTCTCTCAGTCTGTATCTCTCATGAATAAATAAATAAAATCTTAAAAAAAAAAAAGAACTATTTGGCAATAACTACATGTATTACATTTTATTTAATTATTTTTAAATTGATAATTTATAGAATGTGTATTTACCATTTAAGCATGCTAAACTATAAATCAGAAAACTTATTCTCCAATTGCTAAATATAAATAGTTTATGTAACATAATTTCCAGAGAAGTGAGCATCATAAACTGGGAGAAGAAAATACATTCATTACTTTTCTATTACATGCCACACAGCATGAGTCTTTACCCATATTGTTCATCTGTTCCTTGCTTAAAAAAAAAAAAAAAAAAAAAGATTTTAGAGAGAGAAAGAGAGGAAGAGAGAGAACACAAGTGGGGGGGAGGGGCAGAAGGAGAAGCAGATTTTTTTGATGAGCAGGAAACCAGATATGGGGCTGGATCCCAGGACCCTGAGATCATGACCGAAGTGAAATTAGACACCTAACCAACTAAGTCGCCCTAGGCACCCCTGTTCCTTGTTTTTTAAGACTTTATTACTTGAGCACCTAGGTGGTTCTGTGTTTGAGCGTCTGCCTTCGGCTCCGGTTGTGATCCTGGGGTCCTGGGATGGAGTCCCACATCGGGCTCCCCACAGGGAGTCTGCTTCTCCTTCTGTGTCTCTGCCTCTTTCTGTGTCTCTCTTGAATAAATAAATTCTTTAAAAAATAAAACTATCACTCAAATAGTTCTTACTGAGCATCCATTGTGTGTCAGCCTTGACTTAGGAGTTATGGTCTCTTTCTTGATGGAATCTATACAATTTCAGCTTTGTTACAAGTCTTCAAAAGTAGTATTTGCTGCTGATCAATAGACAAATGTTATCTTCCACTGCATTTTTCTCACCGTCTCTTGTAACTAAGATGTGGGCACACTAACCTCAGACTTTGAATGGAAAGAGAATGTTCTTGATAAATCAGAGGCCATAAAAAAAATCTATCCTTAGGACTGATGGAAGCAATAGAGAAAGAGAAGGTGGCAATGGCATTTGAGAGGCAAACAGACACAGTCAGCCTCTGAGCCTGGTTCTCTGCCCTTTCCTGAGACCCTGTGAACCCCACTTTGTCTTTTAAATACAATTTTTTCTTTCTAAAATCAGCTAGAGTGTCTATTGCTTGCATCTAAGAATCTAATTTAATATTACTAATATTATTTCACCAAGGAGGAGGAAAGACAAAAATGTAATAAGATCTATTTGTCTGCAAAGCCCATGCTCTATTTAATATGTCATGCTGTAGAGATAGCTTCTCTTAACAGCAAAGCTACCTCTGGGTCTGGTTGTACAACCTGCTGGAAAATCATTCTTGGTTTATTTTGGTCTGTATGCTCTTCTGCAGCAATACCCCTAATGAGGGCAGGAACAAGCTTTATCATCTTAACAAAGGTTATGTCTCTGGTGATGAAACGATCTTTAATTCATTCATTGTAATGAGAAAAACTGTACAAACAACGGCTGCACAAATAAAGTTCAGTATTGTGGAAGTGGCTAGTTGACTTATTGCATATTTTCATTTTCAGGTCGTTGTTTTGTCATCAAATAGAAAATAACAGTTTTAAAGTAAAATCTGGTCACTTTCTATTAGAGAGGACAAGGCTGTTTGAAGTGTTACAGAGTTGGCACTGGGGTTGTGGAAACATGGCTCATTCCACCTACTCCTGCTGTTATGTCGAAAATGCTCTTAAGATTTATGTTTGTTTGAAGTTAATTAGCCCAATGTAAACCTTATGTGCTTTTGATTAATTGGTTTCACACTGGTGGACTCTGATATGCATGCATGGTCTAATGCCGACACAGAAATGAGACGACGGGCTGGTAGTGGGCGGTGGGGGGCTGCTGGGTCCCATGAGACAGTGGGTAGGAGGTCTTTCCATAAGATGGCACTCCATCCTGTTTATTCTCAATTATATCTGACAAAAACCTGAATATAATTTACAGTCTCAGAGGAAAAATTTGCGTTTTAGAACTCACATTGTGATTTCATGATCTATCGTATTTCATGTTTGGACTCAATTATGACTGTTACAATTTGTGGTTTGTTTTTTTTTTAACCTTCTAAAGGTATATTTTGTGAAGTCCTGATGGTGATTTATAAAGTCTTTTTTTGTGTATCAGAGCTCTTCTTGAGTAAATGCTTAGTTTTCTAGATTTCCTCCTGAGCATTTTTCCTTTTCAAATTGACTACTTGGCCTTTAGGGCAATCCAAGGTATGTTTGTAGTGGCTGGGGCGTAATAGAACAGGTTTCACATCTGCATGAAGGTCTCAGAGTTGTTTTCTGGGTCCTTGTTGGGTTCCACTTCTCCTGCCTTGCCCTTCTAGTCCTGCTTCTCAGAAGGAACCAATCAAGGCATGTCTTACCTCCAGCAGGCCCACAAAAATCCTTTGAGTGTCCCTTGCATTGCATCACCTAACATCTTGTAGAAGTTCTAAACTTCTAAACTCAGGCTCTGCTTCTCTTCTGTGGTACTGTTTAATTGTTTATAGTGCAGTGGTCATATCCATGTGGTTTCCTCCACAGGACCAAATGGGAAATCAAGCTAACACCCTCACACTTTCAATTTTCCCTGAACTTGTCAAATTATGCCTCCTGCTCTAACCTGAGATTTTGGCTGAAAGTGGGAAATCAAGACTGGTCCTCACCACTAAATCTTTTACTCTCCCAGGCTTATAAGAGACTTCTTTCTCCTTCCCAAGATGATATCCATCTTGTCATCTTCTCTGAACCATAAGCATTGGTCAAATTGCAACCAAAGAAAATGACTTATTTTAAGAGAAGTTCCACAAATTTTATGCTGTGTGTATGCATGCATTTAGTTCTATTGAAATTGGATACATAATATTTTTTGCACCTTAAATTGGAATGTAATAACATATATTGAATATAGTTCTTTTGGGGATGTATGTATACCTAAATACTTTAAAGAATTAAAAAAAAAAAAGGGAGACAAAAGTTCATAAGTAAAGCCATAGTTCCCTGCCTTTCTCTTTCCTACTCTGTCTCATGTTTCTTAGAGGGGACCATTTTTACCCTTTTATACAATTTCTGTTTACATTTTTTGAATAATTATATCACTAGATTATATAGTATCATTGTGAGGAGGGAAGCTGTCCCCCTGCAGGGAACTTCTCCATTTCACCTGGAGGTGAACTCAGAGGGAGTCCAGGGGCTATGGAGTGATACATCAGTTGCATCTGCTATACTGTCTCTATGCAGATTTACAACCATTTATTTCTTATTCAGAGCTCATTATATACTAAATGTATGGGTATGATTAAATTTACTATAGCATTTAAATTAAGCATGCCCAATTATTTGCAGATGTCTTAAAATGTGAAAACCACAACATTTATAATGAAGATTACATATATATAGTAGGCATGTGTAACTGATAAAATTGAATACATGATTCATGGGATGCGATCAAATCTTTGTCTCCCAATGCCCCTTTCAACTTTATTCAGTGAGGGGAGGATGTTCCTCAGCTACATAGTGGAGGTATTAAAGTAATAAACTGTATTGGAGTCAGTTTCTGTCACCAAACAGTCACGATTCAAAAATTAAAAGCATCTGGTTCAAGATCTTAATGAACACTTAAATAAGACCTATCTCTCACCTTTTCCTAGCTAAGGCCTGGGATGTAGTGATCACTTACATTCTTTCTTCTTATTCTATTCCTCCAGTGGATGTTCTCTACCCCATCAGTGATAAGAGGAAATGGAATACAAATATTGGCTGGGTGGTTTTGTGCCCTCTGGGCTTGGCATGGTTAAAGCACGCTCTTTCTCTTATGGTCTCTTCTACTGGCTGCTTTGAGAATTCTAAATGGGAATTTCTTACCTGCTGTTCCCTCGATTCAAAAGATTGCATGTCTAGTCTTGACTAGTGACTGGAGCCTCCTCCTACAGCCTCTAGGAATTGCTTCCTTATCTAGCATCTTGTTTCAGGATTTCTGCTCTTCTAGAACAAGACACTCCTTACCAGCCCTCTCTCACTTATAGCATGTGGGAAACACTCATGCATTCCTTGTTCCAACAAACTCTGGGGAAGCACACAACCTCAGTGACGCAGCTATCCTTGTTCTGCCACCAAAGCACGAAGTCATCTGGTCTTACATCTTCTAGTTTTTTTTCTCCACATAGAACACTCCAGCCTATTGCCAAACATTCCTCCATCTGTTTTCTCCACAAGCACCATAGTTTGCTATGCCCCCTCTTTCACAGGTCACAGAATAAGCTCTCTTCAGAGTCTGATTGGAATCTCTCCCCACCAGAGTTTGAGGTGATGTGCTAAGTTCCACAGTCTTCCCGCTTAGGGAATAGGTCTTCCAGCATTATGTGACACTCTTCAAAATTCCTCTTTTAAAAAACTGTCTCTTCCAGATCATATCTCTTTTCTACTCTGACCTCCTTTTATGTTCCTTAACTGGCCGTTTGTCCAAAGAACCATGGACTAGGTTTTGGCTGTTATTTTGTAAGTTTCATCTGGCATTTCACCTTTGTAAATTTATTTTTTATCTTTTTGAATTTTTAAATAAATTACACATAATACCTTGTCACATACTTTTTCATCCAGATCATGAATCCTTTACACAATGAGTTTATGATAATCCATTAGCTTGTGAATTAGATGTTTAGATACAAGCCTTAATTCATCTCTTATTTTCCTTTGTCTGCATTATTTAGGAATCTTTACATTCTAACCAAAAGAAACCACCCAAACTTGGCTTATGCAACTATTCATGATAACAATTCTTTCATGGAAGTGAAAGGCAAGAATGCAACCTGACCTTAGAAGGGATTTGAGCCAGGAACTAGAAGGATAGGAAGCCTAGGGAATATTCTCACTGTACTTTATTTAAATATATCTATGCTGTATGTGAGGTTTAAATCCTGAGTTGCAATAGTTGATTGGAGCTAACTAGTGGCTGGACAAATGATGGAACATGTCCTCTCGCTTATTACAGTCTCCGCTATTTCCTATTGTTCCTTCAAAATAACAGTGAGTGTCGATTGCCGTTTATCATCACACATACTCTGAAATTCTTCTCATAGTCCAAAAATATGAAAATGAATCATTTTAGCTGTCATTTGAATAAGGTTTCATTCTCTATGATTGCTTCTGTGGAATTTCCATAGGGAATAAAGTGATTGGCAATGAATCAATTGAATATTGGGATAGAATAACCAGGTAGGTAGAATTAAGCCTCCTTACTGTATATACTTTAACAGAGCTGTGAGATAGTTATTTATAAAACACAGTAAAGCAGCGAGCGACTTTAGTCCTAAGTTGCCACAATGAAACCAACTCTTATTGCTATAACATCCTTTGATTTTTATTCTTTGATAGAACAGTCACTAAGGCTGTGTGAGAAATGCCTAAAACCCTATTTCCCAGACACAGGCAGGACTCCTTTATTATCTTCACTTCTTCTCAACTTTTATCAGGGAAGCCTTCTCTGATCACCCTGTTTAAAATTACACTATTGGGGCACCCGTGCGGTTCAGTGGTTGGGCGTCTACCTTTGACTCAGGTAGTGATCCTGGGGTCCTGGGATTGGTCCCGCATCAGGCTCCCTGCATGGAGCCTACTTTTCCCTCTGCCTGTGTCTCTGCCTCTCTTTCTCTGTCTTCATGAATAAATAAATACAATAATAAATAAATAAATAAATAAATAAATAAATAAATAAATAATAGATAGATAGATAAATAAATAAATAAATAAATAAAATTACACTATTTACCCCTTGGCAGTCTTTTTTTTTTCTTCTCTGCTTTATTTTTTTTTTCAAAGCACATATCACCTTTTAAAACTCCATATTTAAAAAATATTTAGTTTAAAAATATTTGTCCTCACTTAACTAGAATGTAGTTCCTAATAGGGCAGAAATTTACATTTGTTTGGCTCATTCCTAATAGCTAGAACAGTGCCTCAATATATTTTGAATAAATAGTTCTTGAATGAAGAATCAATATTTGTTGAATGGGGACAGAATATATGCCTTTACCTATTTATTTATTGAGGTATTGTTGGCATATATTATTTTATTAGGTTTAGGTATACAGCATAGTGACCTGACAATTTCATACATTACATAATTCTCACCATAAGTATAGTTATCATCTGTCACTATATAAAATTATTACGGTAGTATTGACTATACTAACTATGCTGTGCCTTCCATCCCTGTAATTTATTTATTTTGTAACTGGAAGTTTGTATCTCTCAATTACCCTCACATATTTTGCCTATCTTCCCACGCACCTTTCCTCTCGCAACCACCACGTTTGTTCTCTGTATTTTTGAGTCTAATTATGTTTGTTCTTTTGTCTTGCTGTTTAGATTCTACATATAAGTAAAACCATATATTTGTCTTTCTGACTTATTACATTTAGCATAATACTCTCTAGGTCCATCCATGTTATTGTGAATAGCAAGATTTCATTCTTTATGGCTGAGTAATATTTCATTCTCTATAGCTTCTTCTTTATTCATTCATCTATTGATGGACACTTAGGTTGCTTCCATAAATTGACCATTGCAAATAAGGCTGCAATAAATATAGGGGTGCATATATCTTTTTGAATTAATATTTTCATTTTCTTTGAGTAAATACCCAACAATGGAATTATTGGATCAGTAGTATTTCTATTTTTAACTTTTTTGGGAGGGAATTCCTTACTGTTTTCCACAGTGGCTGCACCAATTTACATTCCCACCACCAACACTGCATGAAGGTTCCCTTTTCTCCATATCCTTGCCAACACTTGTTATTTCTTGTCTTTTTGACAATAGCCATCTGACAATGTGAAATGATGTCTCATTGTGGTTTTGATTTGCATTTCCCTGATGATTAGTGATACTGAACATATTTTCATGCATTTGTTGGCTGGCTGTATATCTTCTCTGGAAAAATGTCTATTCAGGTCCTCTACCCATTCTTAATAGGATTATTTGGGGGTTTTTGGTGTTGAGTTATGAGTTCTTTATATATTTTGGATATTAACCTCTACTTAAATAAATGATTTGTGAATATCTTCCTCCTTTTAGTAGATTACCTCTTTGTTTTGTTGATGATTCCTTTTGCTGTGCAAAAGATGTATTCCCAATAGTTTATTTTTGCTTTGGTTCCCTTTCCTGAGGAGACATATCCAGAAAAAATTGCTAAAGCTGATAGCCAAGCAATTACTGCCTATGTTTTGTTGTAGGAGTTTATGGCTTGAGTTCTCACATTTAGGTGTTTAGTCCATTTTGAGTTTATAAAAACAAACTCAAGGTGTATGAAAGTGGTCCACTTTCATTTTTTTGCATGTATCTGTTTACTTTTCTCAGCACCATTTATTGATGAGACTGTCTTTTCCTCATTGTATATTCTTGTCATGTGTGCCTCCATTTTAACTGATATTCTAAACAAATATAAAATAGATTTCTCTAAAATTTGGGAGTTATAGATTGTTTGAAAACAAATTTAGCCAGTTATTTGCTTACTTTACATTATTTAAGATGAAATGGAGGTTATCTCAAGGGGAATTATGGAAAATATTACTGTTCTTGTTATACTTTTAATGTAGAATTTTTTTCAGAAGAGCATGAATTTTCATTTATTGATCACAAAATAAAATCTATAAATATGTATTTTAATGATCATTTTCAATGTTTGTAACAAATGGGATGTCAATTTTTTACTAATTCAGAGTCATCTGGAATCTCAAATATTTCTCACTAATATTTCTTTGCTATCTATTTCCCAAAGCAGAGAGCAAAATTGCTAAATTCAGAAAGTATGTTCACCCGAGGAGAATTCTGTATATATATCCTAAAAGATTATTATAAGCAAAAGTAAGCTATTTGGAATGAAAAGGAAATGGCACATTTGAACTTTTATTTCTTTTTACTTAATTCAGAATTTTTGTTTTTCTATCTAAATTGATTTTTGGCACTTTGTTTTTATCTGTGCTTAATATTATTAAGAACATTGCTTAAGTTTTGCTCTGATTTTTATGATTTTCTTTTACTAAATTTTATTAAAATGAGAATGTTTAAGATAACATAATTAATATGAAGCTCCTTTAGAAGGGATACTTAGGTAATTTATAAAAATTGTCTTTGGGGATCCCTGGGTGGCCCAGCGGTTTGGCGCCTGCCTTTGGCCCAGGGCGCGATCCTGGAGACCCGGGATCGAGTCCCACGTCAGGCTCCTGGTGCATGGAGCCTGCATCTCCCTCTGCCTGTGTCTCTGCCTCTCTCTCTCTGTGTCTCTCATGAATAAATAAAAATCTTAAAAAAAAAAAAAAGACTTAACATTTAAAAAAAATTGTCTTTAACAGTTTAATAAGATAGACATGGAAAAAATAGTTCATTTGTTCTAGTTGACACATTAAAGTTAAACTTTCCCCATTTATTCTATAGTATATTTTAGCTCCTCAATACATATTTGCCATAATCCACATCCCTTCGAAGTAGCTGGAAGAATTTGTAGAATCTGATATTTTAGTCATAGAATCTCCACAAATAGATGGCAAGAAGCAGAAAAGAGCTTGGATTTCTAAGTTAGATGGATGTGTTTAGGTCTGGGTGCAATAGTAAAAGCTTAAGGGAGATCCTCTTGTATTTATGACTTTTGTATTATGGACCTAGAATAATGAACAACTCACCCTAAAGCCATAAGAGCTTTAGGCTCATTGGAATCATCAATCACAATTTTATGTTATTATTATTGTGGGCTTAATTTCCTTAAGGCTTAGTTTCCCATCTGTAAAGTGGGTGCTACTTTATAAATATACATGTATGTATTAGTAACAATGGAATATACATTATATATTCTTCTAAACCATATGAAATAGGCACTAACTCTGACCTTGTGGTATTGCTCAAAGAGGTTTAGTGACCTAATACCTCATAACTAGTAAGCAGTGAAGCCTGGTTGAGTCTGACAGAGCTTCTAATACTATAGTCTTCATATTATGCCCCAGAGAAATCAGGTCCTGTAAAACAGGTGGCATTCAAGAGATAGAGAATAAGTAATTGTAAATTGTGAGAGACTAAGGGACAATGAGTAGGAAGGAGAGCAAGTGAGAGAGAAGTGAAAGGTCAGGGTCTAAAGATAAATATTTATGTATTTTTTTCATTGAAATATAATTGACATAAAATATTGTATTCAGTTCAGGCATACAATGCAATGATTCAGTATTTGTACGTATTGTGAAATGATCATCACAATAAATCTAGTTAACAACCAGAACCACACATAGTTACAAAATGTTTTCTTATGATGAGAACTTTTAAGATCTACTCTCTAAGCAACTTTCAAATATACAACACAGTATTATCAACCATAGTTACCGTGCTGTACATTATATCCCCAGGATTTATTTATCTTGTGATGTAGAAGTTTGTACTTTTTGACTCACTTTACCTGTTTTGCTCACCTCACCCCCTGCCCTTCGCGCCAGCCACTAACAATCTGTTCTCTATATGTTTGAGATCTGTGTAACTGTTTTTATTGTTTTAGATTCCACATTTAAGTGAAATCGTATGCTTTGTCTCTCTCTGTCTTGTTTCATTTAGCATAATACCTTCAGGGTCCATTTATGTTGTTGCAAATGACAGGATTTCCTTCTTTTTTATGGCTGAATAGTACTATATATATATATATATAGTACACACACACACACACCATAGCTTCTTTATTCATTCATCAACAAACACTTAGGTTGTTACCATGTCCAGGCTACTGTAAATAATATTGCAATGAACATAGGAGAGCAGATATCTTTTTGGAAGAGTGTTTTTGTTTCCTTTGGATAAATATTCAGAAGTAGAATTGCTAAAAAAAAAAAAAAAAAAAAGTAGAATTGCTAGATCATACATTTTGTTCTGTTTTTAAAATTTTGAGAAACCTCCATATTCTAGTCCATAGTGGCTGTACCAATTTTTATTTCTATTAATAGTGCACAAGGGTTCTTCATTCTCCATATCTTTGGAAATAGTTGTTATTTCTTGTTTTTTGATAATAGCCATTCTGACTGACATGAGGTGGTATCTCATTGTTTTTCATTTGCGTTTTGCTGATGATTAGTGATTTTGAGGACCTTGTTACATACCTGTTAGCCATCTGTATGTCTTTAGAAAACTGTCTATTCAGATCTCCTGTTCACTTTTCAAATTGGGTTGCTTGCTTTCCTGCTATTGAACTGTATGACTTCTTTATATATTTTGTATATTAACCCCTTGCCAGATATATTATTTTTTAAAAGAAATATTTTATTTATTTATTCATGAGAGAGAGAGAGAGAGAGAGAGGCAGAGACACAGGCAGAGGGAGAAGCAGGCTCCATGCAGGGAGCCTGATATGGGACTTGATCCTGGATCCCAGATCCCGGGATCACGCCCTGAGCCCAAGGCAGACTCTCAACCGCTGAGCCAGCCAGGCACCCCTAGATATATGATTTTCAAATATTTTTTCCCATTCAGTATACTGTCTTTTAATTTTGTTGTTTTCTTTCACTATGAAGAAGCTTTCTAGTTTGATGTAATTGCATTCATTTATTTTTGCTTTTGTTGCTTTTGGTGTCTAAAATGTTTTACAGATTTGAGTAAAAATGGAGTGAATCCTAACCATGAAAGTGGAGCTGTCCTATTTACATTTCATTTATCCAAATTTGACTATGTGTTCAATATACAAAAATTATCTATCTATTATAGTATGGATATTATATATTAGCTAATTATCTTTATTTGCTGCACATGAAAACAAAAACAAAACAACTCAAATCCATGTTGGAGTGAGAGAATAAACAAAATCACATAGTGTAGTATATGGTGATTTAATAGGTTATTGAGGGTATTTTGGGGAGTTTTCTCCTTAGCACTTATCTTAAAGCATAACCCATTATACAGGTGATTTTATTGTGATGTTAATGTAAATAGTTTTTTATGAGCTAATTTTTACATAATCTATGATATTTCATAGATTTGTGCAAACATGCTATGTTCTACAAGAAGCTTTTAACTAGTACAGAACTGAATGTTTTTTATGGTGATATGGTTATAAGTATATATTTCCTCATTTGTTCATATTTATGCAGTTTGCAACTTATTTATATATTACATTCAGTCTGTGCATATACAGACATTGTTATAAATGGTGGTTACTGCTCCCTCCAACCCCAGAAACTACAATGTACCTGGAATATTTATACATTTATGATGAAAACAACACAATACCAACTTAAAAGTAAATTGCCCTAGATTCATAAGGAAGATACCCATAGTAATGCTTTGAGAGCCTTGAAAGAAATGTGCCATCAAAATGTTAATATGTTTTCACTTAAAAAGAAAAAAATTCTCTCTGGAAACTGGTTTACATAGGATTTGGAGTTAACATTCCAGTTTCCCAACTGATTGAAACCATTGGCTATTTTATTTACCAATGTTCTTTGGACTTATTACCATCTGCTGTTTATTGTTAGGGTATGCAAAATTCCTGGGATTGTATATCCTCCAGCAGATTTCTTGGTTATGGTCCATTTTTGTAGGCTGTTAGTACAATTTTTCTTGGTAGCTCCAGTATTCCTTTTACTAAAAATCTGTGTTTTGGTGGTGTTCTTCCATGACCTGAATGACAAGTTACTACTTTCCAAAAGAAATAACAAAAGAAATATAATGTAAATTATAATGGCTTAACTTATTCTAACCCTGTTAAACCTACACTTAACTTTTTTTTTTTTTTTTTTTTGCTGTCAATACTAGGTATGTTTTCCTTCTTATTTTTATCTGTTATCCACACTAAAATCATTTACCTTATGTTGTTTCCTAAGGTATGATAAGCAGTAAGTACATCATTCTACTAGCCCATTACATAAAGCTCTCCTGGATCTATTTGCTTACTGTAATAGTTGTGTCCCTCTACTTCTCCCAATTTCTCTACATGGGAAAAAAAGTATTGGAATATCAACCCTCAGTATCTCAGAATGTTACCTTATTTGGAGCTAGGGTCTTTTTTTAGAGATAACCAACGTATAATGAAGTCATTAGAATGAATGCTAATCCAATTTGACTAGTGTCCTTACATAGAGGAGAAATTGAGAAACAGATACACACATAGAAGAATACCATATGAAGATTGGAGCTATGTTGACATAAGCTAAGGTACTACCTTAACTAAAAGAAAGGCCTGCATAGATCTTTCTTTAGCACTCCAAGAAAGAGCATGACTACTGACAACTTGGTCCCAGATTTCTAGCCTCCAGAACAGTTTAGATCATGCATTGCCTTTAAGTCACTCAATATGTGGTAATTTGCTACAGCAACCCTAGCAAATTAATATATTTACTCACTAGTCTTGTTAATCATTCTATTCTTCATATTCCCTTCTATGTTCCCAAAGTTCCCCAGTTCTTTGCCTTTTTTTCATTATTATTCCTCTATAATAGGCTGCCCTTCTCTCACACTCATATCTGCAAAATTTATCTTTAATTTAAGGTCTCATTGCTCAAATGCCAGATTGTTTATGAAAATTAGACGAACAATAAACCTCCCTTAAAATTAAGGGTATTTCCTCCTCAATGTCCCATTTTGAGATCTTTAGTTAAATTCCAAAGGGCTACCAGGAGATTGTTTTTCTTATTGGTATTTCTGTCACCATAGTAAATGTCTGGGACCATGTATTCTGGGAGGATTTGTTAAATGAGTTGTCAGAAGGAGACATGAGATATGCAAATGAAAATTGATAGAGACAGGTGCAGTGCTCTGGGGCAGGTGCTAAGAAGTCCACATTTGTGGAGAAGATGAGTAGTACATGGGAAAATTCTCCTTGTCTAACCTAAGCTCAGTTAGTTTCTGGGCTCTCCTCCAATAGCCCTAGGAAAATTTTCTTCTTCATTCCATTTATTCTGGTTCTTCTCAGCCAGCAAAATTGCTGCAAAAATGTTCTCCTGTACTTTATTCTGGTTCATTTTCATTCAATACTTAGCTTTTAATACGAAATTGATTTGAGGTGCAGTGTGACCTAATTTTCTTCTACAAGTCAACGTTTTCTTTTACTACATATTAAAATCTTAACATTTGCCAGAATCATCTTCTATTGATTGATTTTAGGGCTAATTTTATATTATTTTAATTATTTTAACTCCATAATAAATTTGAATATTGTGCAAGGCACATCCCTTTGATTACCTTTATGTTTGTAAAATACATATTAACAAGATCTTAAGGGACACCTGGGTGGCTCAGTGGTTGAGCATCTGCCTTTGGCCCAGGACGTGATCCTGGGCTCAAGTCCTGCAACAGGTTTCCCCTGGGGAGCCTGCTTCTCCCTCTGCCTGTGTCTCTGTCTCTGTGTCTCTCATGAATAAATAAATAAAATCTTAAAAAAAAAAAGATGTTTACTACTCCAAATGAATTGAAATACATCTTCATCTTTGAGTTTAACATAAAACTTTATTATAGAAGAATGGCACTTATACAGTATTTGGCATTATCATTATTTAATGCGAATTTTCATTCTTTAGCAAAATTTTATAATTTTTAAAAAGATTTTATTTATTTATTCATGAAAAACACAGAGAGAGGGGCAGAGACACAGGCAGAGGGAGAAGCAGGCTCCCTGTGGGGAGCCTCATGTGGGACTTGATCCCGGGATCTCAGGATCACAACCTGAGCCAAAGGCAAATGCTCAACCACTAAGCCACCCAGGTGGCCCAAAGTTTCATAATTTTATTCAAACTTAAAGTTATTTTTATAATTCTCTTTATTTTTCCTCAATTCAATTAGGTTATAAATGACTATTCACTTGGGAACAATCCATTTTTATTCAAATTCTTTACTGAAGTAATGTTTCAATTTTAGTAAGTTTTTGGTCCATTTTTTGGAGTTTTCTAAGTGCAGAATTGTTGAAATAAGAATAGATCTTTTTTTAATGTTTGGTTACATCAGTGTTTTCTGATTTGTTTCTTATTGTAATTGGTTAGAACTTCTAAATAGGAGGAGGGGCAGGATGGCGGAAGAGTAGGGTCCCCAAATCACCTGTCTCCACCAAATTACCTAGAAAACCTTCCAATCATCCTGAAAATCTATGAATTCGGCCTGAGAATTAAAGAGAGAACACCTGGAATGCAACAGTGAGAAGAGTTCGCGCTTCTATCAAGGTAGGAAGACGGGGAAAAAGAAATAAAGAAACAAAGGCCTCCAAGGGGGAGGGGCCCCGCGAGGAGCCGGGCTGAGGCCGGGGCGAGTGTCCCCAGGACAGGAGAGCCCCGTCCCGGAGGAGCAGGAGCTGCACCGACCTTCCCGGGGGAAAGGGGCTCGCGGGGAGGTGGAGCAGGACCCAGGAGGGCGGGGATGCCCTCGGGCTCCCGGGGACACTAACAGACACCTGCGCCCCGGGAGAGTGCGCCGAGCTCCCTAAGGGCTGCAGCGCCCACGGCGGGACCCGGAGCAGCTCGGGGGGGCTCGGGGGCGGCTCCGCGGAGGGGGCTGCGGGGCGGGAGCCCGAATCCAATAGCGCAGGCCCCGGAGCACAGGGCGCCGGGACACAGCTCAGGATCCGGCCTCCCCCGGGACAGGCAGAGGCCGGGAGGGCCCAGGACAGCGAGGACGCTCCTGCCCCAGCTGAGCAGATCAGCGGCCCCGCCCGGAGCCTCCAGGCCCTGCAGACCGAGAGCTCCGGAGCTACTGTGGGGGCTGACTCCAGGTTTCCAGAGCTGGCCCCGCCACTGGGGTTGTTCCTCCGGGGGCCTCACGGGGTAAACAACCCCCACTGAGCCCTGCACCAGGCAGGGGGCAGAGCAGCTCCCCCAACTGCTAACACCTGAAAATCAGCACAACAGGCCCCTCCCCTAGAAGACCAGCTAGACGGACCAGTTCCGGGGGAAGCCAAGGGACTTAAAGTACACAGAATCAGAAGATACTCCCCGGTGGTTCTTTTTTGTTTTGTTTTGTTTTGTTTTGCTTTTTGATTTGTTTCCTTCCCCCACCCCCTTTTTTTTCTCCTTTCTTTTTCTTTCTCTTTTTCTTCTTTTTTTTTCTTCCCCTGTTTTTTCTCTTTCTCTTTTCTTTCCTTCTTTCTCTCCTCTCTTTTTCTCCTTTTCCCAATACAACTTGCTTTTGGCCACTCTGCACTGAGCAAAATGACTAGAAGGAAAACCTCACCTCAAAAGAAAGAATCAGAAACAGTCCTCTCTCCCACAGAGTTACAAAATCTGGATTACAATTCAATGTCAGAAAGCCAATTCAGAAGCACTATTATACAGCTACTGGTGGCTCTAGAAAAAAGTATAAAGGACTGAAGAGACTTCATGACTGCAGAATTTAGAGCTAATCAGGCAGAAATTAAAAATCAATTGAATGAGATGCAATCCAAACTAGAAGTCCTAACGACGAGGGTTAACGAGGTGGAAGAATGAGTGAGTGACATAGAAGACAAGTTGATAGCAAAGAGGGAAACTGAGGAAAAAAGAGACAAACAATTAAAAGACCATGAGGATAGATTAAGGGAAATAAACGACAGCTTGAGAAAGAAAAACCTACGTTTAATTGGGGTTCCCGAGGGCGCCGAAAGGGACAGAGGGCCAGAATATGTATTTGAACAAATTCTAGCTGAAAACTTTCCTAATCTGGGAAGGGAAACAGGCATTCAGATCCAGGAAATAGAGAGATCCCCCCCTAAAATCAATAAAAACCGTTCAACACCTCGACATTTAATAGTGAAGCTTGCCAATTCCAAAGATAAAGAGAAGATCCTTAAAGCAGCAAGAGACAAGAAATCCCTGACTTTTATGGGGAGGAGTATTAAGATAACAGCAGACCTCTCCACAGAGACCTGGCAGGCCAGAAAGGGCTGGCAGGATATATTCAGGGTCCTAAATGAGAAGAACATGCAACCAAGAATACTTTATCCAGCAACGCTCTCATTCAAAATGGAAGGAGAGATAAAGAGCTTCCAAGACAGGCAGCAACTAAAAGAATATGTGACCTCCAAACCAGCTCTGCAAGAAATTTTAAGGGGGACTCTTAAAATTCCCCTTTAAGAAGAAGTTCAGTGGAACATTCCACAAAAACAAGGACTGAATAGATATCATGATGACACTAAACTCATATCTCTCAATAGTAACTCTGAACGTGAATGGGCTTAATGACCCCATCAAAAGGCGCAGGGTTTCAGACTGGATAAAAAAGCAGGACCCATCTATTTGCTGTCTACAAGAGACTCATTTTAGACAGAAGGACACCTACAGCCTGAAAATAAAAGGTTGGAGAACCATTTACCATTCGAATGGTCCTCAAAAGAAAGCAGGGGTAGCCATCCTTATATCAGATAAACTAAAATTTACCCCAAAGACTGTAGTGAGAGATGAAGAGGGACAATATCTCATACTTAAAGGATCTATCCCACAAGAGGACTTAACAATCCTCAATATATATGCCCCGAATGTGGGAGCTGCCAAATATATCAATCAATTATTAACCAAAGTGAAGAAATACTTAGATAATAATACACTTATACTTGGTGACTTCAATCTAGCTCTTTCTATACTCGATAGGTCTTCTAGGCACAACATCTCCAAAGAAACGAGAGCTTTAAATGATACACTGGACCAGATGGATTTCACAGATATCTACAGAACTTTACATCCAAACTCAACTGAATACACATTCTTCTCAAGCGCACATGGAACTTTCTCCAGAATAGACCACATATTGGGTCACAAATCGGGTCTGAACCGATACCAAAAGATTGGGATTGTCCCCTGCATATTCTCAGACCATAATGCCTTGAAATTAGAACTAAATCACAACAAGAAGTTTGGAAGGACCTCAAACACGTGGAGGTTAAGGACCATCCTGCTAAAAGATGAAAGGGTCAACCAGGAAATTAAGGAAGAATTAAAAAGATTCATGGAAACTAATGAGAATGAAGATACAACCGTTCAAAATCTTTGGGATGCAGCAAAAGCAGTCCTAAGGGGGAAATACATCGCAATACAAGCATCCATTCAAAAACTGGAAAGAACTCAAATACAAAAGCTAACCTTACACATGAAGGAGCTAGAGAAAAAACAGCAAATAGATCCAACACCCAAGAGAAGAAGGGAGCTAATAAAGATTCGAGCAGAACTCAACGAAATCGAGACCAGAAGAACTGTGGAACAGATCAACAGAACCAGGAGTTGGTTCTTTGAAAGAATTAATAAGATAGATAAACCATTAGCCAGCCTTATTAAAAAGAAGAGAGAGAAGACTCAAATTAATAAAATCATGAATGAGAAAGGAGAGATCACTACCAACACCAAGGAAATACAAACGATTTTAAAAACATATTATGAACAGCTATACGCCAATAAATTAGGCAATCTAGAAGAAATGGACACATTCCTGGAAAGCCACAAACTACCAAAACTGGAACAGGAAGAAATAGAAAACCTGAACAGGCCAATAACCAGGGAGGAAATTGAAGCAGTCATCAAAAACCTCCCAAGACACAAGAGTCCAGGGCCAGATGGCTTCCCAGGGGAATTTTATCAAACGTTTAAAGAAGAAACCATACCTATTCTCCTAAAGCTGTTTGGAAAGATAGAAAGAGATGGGGTACTTCCAAATTCGTTCTATGAGGCCAGCATCACCTTAATTCCAAAACCAGACAAAGACCCCACCAAAAAGGAGAATTACAGACCAATATCCCTGATGAACATGGATGCAAAAATTCTCAACAAGATACTGGCCAATAGGATCCAACAGTACATTAAAAAAATTATTCACCATGACCAAGTAGGATTTATCCCTGGGACACAAGGCTGGTTCAACACCCGTAAAACAATCCATGTGATTCATCATATCAGCAAGAGAAAAACCAAGAACCATATGATCCTCTCATTGGATGCAGAGAAAGCATTTGACAAAATACAGCATCCATTCCTGATCAAAACTCTTCAGAGTGTAGGGATAGAGGGAACATTCCTCAACATCTTAAAAGCCATCTATGAAAAGCCCACAGCAAATATCATTCTCAATGGGGGGAGCCTTTCCCCTAAGATCAGGAACAAGACAGGGATGTCCACTCTCACCACTGCTGTTCAACATAGTACTGGAAGTCCTAGCCTCAGCAATCAGACAACAAAAAGACATTAAAGGCATTCAAATTGGCAAAGAAGAAGTCAAACTCTCCCTCTTCGCTGATGACATGATACTCTACATAGAAAACCCAAAAGTCTCCACCCCAAGATTGCTAGAACTCATACAGCAATTCGGTAGCGTGGCAGGATACAAAATCAATGCCCAGAAGTCAGTGGCATTTCTATACACTAACAATGAGACTGAAGAAAGAGAAATTAAGGAGTCAATCCCATTGACAATTGCACCCAAAAGCATAAGATACCTAGGAATAAACCTAACCAAAGATGTAAAGGATCTATACCCTCAAAACTATAGAACACTCCTGAAAGAAATTGAGGAAGACACAAAGAGATGGAAAAATATTCCATGCTCATGGATTGGCAGAATTAATATTGTGAAAATGTCAATGTTACCCAGGGCAATATACACGTTTAATGCAATCCCTATCAAAATACCATGGACTTTCTTCAGAGAGTTAGAACAAATTATTTTAAGATTTGTGTGGAATCAGAAAAGACCCCGAATAGCCAGGGGAATTTTAAAAAAGAAAACCATATCTGGGGGCATCACAATGCCAGATTTCAGGTTGTACTACAAAGCTGTGGTCATCAAGACAGTGTGGTACTGGCACAAAAACAGACACATAGATCAGTGGAACAGAATAGAGAATCCAGAAGTGGACCCTGAACTTTATGGGCAACTAATATTCGATAAAGGAGGAAAGACTATCCATTGGAAGAAAGACAGTCTCTTCAATAAATGGTGCTGGGAAAATTGGACATCCACATGCAGAAGAATGAAACTAGACCACTCTCTTTCACCATACAGAAAGATAAACTCAAAATGGATGAAAGATCTAAATGTGAGACAAGATTCCATCAAAATCCTAGAGAAGAACACAGGCAACACCCTTTTTGAACTCGGCCATAGTAACTTCTTGCAAGATACATCCACGAAGGCAAAAGAAACAAAAGCAAAAATGAACTATTGGGACTTCATCAAGATAAGAAGCTTTTGCACAGCAAAGGATACAGTCAACAAAACTAAAAGACAACCTACAGAATGGGAGAAGATATTTGCAAATGACATATCAGATAAAGGGCTAGTTTCCAAGATCTATAAAGAACTTATTAAACTCAACACCAAAGAAACAAACAATCCAATCATGAAATGGGCAAAAGACATGAACAGAAATCTCACAGAGGAAGACATAGACATGGCCAACATGCACATGAGAAAATGCTCTGCATCACTTGCCATCAGGGAAATACAAATCAAAACCACAATGAGATACCACCTCACACCAGTGAGAATGGGGAAAATTAACAAGGCAGGAAACAACAAATGTTGGAGAGAATGCGGAGAAAAGGGAACCCTCATACACTGTTGGTGGGAATGTGAACTGGTGCAGCCACTCTGGAAAACTGTGTGGAGGTTCCTCAAACAGTTAAAAATATACCTGCCCTACGACCCAGCACTTGCACTGTTGGGGATTTACCCCAAAGAGACAAATGCAATGAAACGCCGGGACACCTGCACCCCGATGTTTATAGCAGCAATGGCCACGATAGCCAAACTGTGGAAGGAGCCTCGGTGTCCAACGAAAGATGAATGGATAAAGAAGATGTGGTTTATGTATACAATGGAATATTACTCAGCTATTAGAAATGACAAATACCCACCATTTGCTTCAATGTGGATGGAACTGGAGGGTATTATGCTGAGTGAAGTAAGCCAGTCAGAGAAGGACAAACATTATATGTTCTCATTCATTTGGGGAATATAAATAATAGTGAAAGGGAATATAAGGGAAGGGGGAAGAAATGTGTGGGAAATATCAGAAAGGGAGACAGAACGTAAAGACTGCTAACTCTGGGAAACGAACTAGGGGTGGTAGAAGGGGAGGAGGGCGGGGGGTGGGGGTGAATGGGTGACGGGCACTGGGGGTTATTCTGTATGTTAGTAAATTGAACACCAATAAAAAATAAATTAAAAAAAAAAGAACTTCTAAATAAAATAAATAATAATCAGAGTCAGCATCCTTGATGATTTCTGTTTGAAAATTTCTCTTACCTGTCACATTAAGCATGAATGAGTGTGACACTTTCATCAATTGTTTTTTCAGTGTTTCGTAAGATGATTATATGCAATTTATTGTTTTGATGTGTTATAGATTTAATAAACTTTAAATCCTTCTTACATTTTAGATGAAATCTAACAGGATTTTATAAAATTCACAAAGATATTCAAGAAAATGTCTTCCATGAACCTTTTAAGGAATTAATTAATAAGAATATATTGTATCAAAGCCTTTATGTGAAACAATTTTTTAATATTAAAAAAATTCCTTTTTAGTGTTTTGGGCTTTGATATTTGGATCAATCTTGATAATTTATATTAGTAAATCTGCATTTCTATTCTCACTATAATTTCTAATTTTAATCATGTTTTATAATTTTTTCTTAACTGAATAGAAATTTGTTATTAAATATGTTTACATATCTAAATTTGTACAAATATGTATTTGCTACTTCTGTTAATATTGATTTATATTTTTATCCCTATACTTTTCTCTTCCTGAATTCTTTGAATTTTATTATTATTCTTTTAATTTTTTTCATTTAGATATAGTTGACATAAAACATTATATTAGTTTCAGGTGTGCAATATGATGATTCAGTGTTTATATATATTGCAAAACGATCACCACAATAGTTTTAGTTAACATCCATCACCACATGTGGTTACAAAAAATTTTTCTTAGATAAGATCTTTTAAGATTTATTCTCTTAGCAACTTTCAAATATTTAACAGTGTTATTAACTATAGCCACCATGCTGTACATTATATCCCTAAGACATGTTTTATAGAAAGAAGTTTGTACCTTTTCACTCCCTTTTATCATTTCATCCACCCCTATGCCCTGCCTCTGGCAAACACCAATCTGTTTTCTGTATCTATAAGCTTGCTTGCTTCCTTTCTCTCTTTATATTCTACTTACTCTTTCTTTATATTCCACATGTAGGTGAGATTCATTGTTATTTGTCTTTTTTCATCTGACTTATCTTACTTATAATAATAGCCCAAAGGTCCATGCATGTTGTTACAAATGGCAAGATTTTCTTCCTTTTGTAGCTGAGTAATATTCCATTGTGTATACATATGAAAACTTTTTTATCCATTCTTCTATGGATGAACACTTATATTGTTTCCATCTTTTGGTAATTGTAAATAATACTGCAGTGAATATGGGGTTTCAGATACCTTTCAAATGAGTGTTTTCATTTCCTTTGGATGAATACCCAAAAGTACATTGCTGGATCATACAGTGGTTCCATTTTTTAATTCTTTTTCATAGTGGCTGCACCAATTTACATTTTCATTTGCAGTGGACAAGGGTGCCCTTTTCTTCACATCCTGGCTAACACTGGTTATTTTTTTGCCTTTTTGATAATAGCCATTCTAATAGGTATGAGGTGATAGCTCATTGTGATTTTGATTTTGATTTCTCTGATGATTAGTGATGTTGAGCACCTTTTCATGTATCTGTTGGCCATCTGTATGTCTACTTTGGGAAAAAGCCTGTTCAGATCCTCTGCCTACATTTTAATCGGAATTTTTATTACTATTTAATTGAAGTTTTTTAAACATTTATTTGAGAGAGAAACAGAGACAGCAACAGGGAGCACAAACTGAGCTGGAGAGGAGAGGAGAGGAGAGGGAGAAGCTGTCTCCCTGCTGAGCAGGAAGCCAGACATGGGGCTTGATCCCAGGACCCTGGGATCATGACCTGAGCTGAAGGCAGATGCTTAACTGACTGAACCACCCAGGTGCCCCTGAATGAATCTTTATATAATTTGGATATTAACCCTTTATCAGATATAGGATTTGCAAATACTTTCTCCCACTTGGTAGATTGCCTTTTCTTTTGTTGATCATTTCCTTTGCAGTGCAAAAGCCTTTTAATTTGATATAGCCCTATTTCTGAATTTTGTTTTTGTTGACCTTCCTTTTGGTGTCAAATACAAAAAAATTATTGCCAGTATCAATGCTGAGGAGTGTATTCTTCTAGGAGTTCTATGTTTCCAGGTCTTATGTTCAAGCATTTAACTCATTTTGAGTTAATTTTTGTGTATGGTATTAGATAATGGTTCAGTTTTATTCTTTAGGATATGACTGTTCAGCTTTCCCAGTGCCATTTATTAAAGAGACATTGCTCCCATTTCCCACTGTATATTCTTGGCTTCTTTATCCTAAATTAATTGAACATCTATTCATGGTTTATTTTATGGGCTCTGTATTCTGTTCTATTGATCTATCTGTTTTTATGCCAAACCAAATTGTTTTGATTATTATAGCTTTGTAATATATTTGATATTAGGAAGTGCAATGTGTCCAGAGTTTTTTTTTCTTCTTCTAGGTGATTTTCACTATTTGAAGTCTTTTCTGGTTCCATACAAATTTTAGGATTGTTTTATATCTGTGAAACCTATCATTGAATTATGATTGCATTGAATCTATAAACTGGCTTAGGTGGTATGGAAATTTTAATCATATTATTTCTTCCAACCCATGAGCCAAAATGTCTTCCCATTTGTTTGTGTCTTCATTAGTTTGTTCATCAAGGTCTTAGAGATTTGTGTAGGTTTTTCACCATCCTGCTCAATTTCTTCCTAGGTATTTTCTTCTTTTTGATGCAATTATAAATAAGAGTGTGTTCTTAATTTCTTTCTCATAGTTTGTCATCAATGTACAGAAATGCAATATATTTTTGTATATTGATTTTGTATCCTGAAACTTTACCAAATATATTTATTAGTCCTAACAGTGTTTTTGGTGGAGTTCTGGCTTTTCTATATATAATATCATGTCATCTGCAAATAGTGACAGTTTTAATTCTTCCTTTTCAACTTGAGTGCATTTTATTTCTTTTACTTGCCTAACTGCTCCAGCTAGGACTTCCAATACTATGTTAAATAAAAGTCACAGGAGTCAGCATCCTTGTCCTATTACTGATCTTAAAGGAAAAACTTTCATCATTGAATATAATGTTAGCTGTGGGTTTCTCAAATATGGCCTTTATTACATTGACTTATAGTACCTCTATTTCCACTTCATTGAGAGTTTTTATCATGAATAGATGTTGAATTTTGTCAAATGTTTTTTATGCATCCACTGAGATGTTTACATGATATTTATCCTTCATTTTGCTAATGTGATGTATCACATTGATGGATTTATGGATGTTGAATCGTCCTAGAATCCCTGAAATAAATACCACTTGATCATAGTATGTGATCATCTTAACATATTGTTGAATTTAGTTTGCTAATATTTTGTAGAGGATTTTTGCATTTATATACATCAAGGATGTTGTCTATAATTTTCTTGTGGTATTCTTGTCTGAATTTGTTATCAGAGAAATGCTGGCCTTGTAAAGAGTTTGGAAGTGTTCCCTCCTCTTCTTTTTTTGAAAGAGCTTGATTTATATTAAGTCAATATAAAGTGGTAGAATTCACCAATGAAGATGTCTAGTCTGGAAGTTTAGTCCTGAACTTTTGTTTGTTGGGAGGTTTTTGCTACTCATTCATTCTTCTTATTAGTAATCAGTATATTCAGATTTTCTATTTCTACATGATTCAGTCTTGGTAGGTTGTATCTTTCCAGGAATTTAGCTATTTCTTCTAGATTGTCTAACTTGTTGGTGTATAATTATTCCTAGAAATCTGTTGTTGTTTTGCATGTTTCTATAGTATTAATTGTAATGTTTCTTCATTTCTGATTTTATTTGAGTCCTCTTTTTTCTTGACAAATATATCTAAAGGTTGGTCAATTTTGTTTATATTTCTGAAAAAAAGTAGCTCTTAGTATCCTGATCTTTTCTATTTGTTGGTCTTTATTTCATTTTTATTTATTTATTTTATTTTATTGAATTTATTTCCCTTGATTTTTGTTATGTAAAGTTGGGTTATTTGGGATTTTTTTGTTTGTTTCTTTTTTGTTTTCTGATGTAGGCTTTTATTACAATGAAATTCTTAGAACTTTTGCTACATCCCACAAGTCTTGATTTGTTGCATCTCCATTTTCCTTGTCTTGGGGCATTTTTAAAATTGCTCTTTTGATTTTTTCTTTGACTCATGAGATGTCCAGTTGTATGTTTAATCTTCATATACTTGTGGAAATATCTTACTTTTATTTTTACAATTGATTTCTAACTTCATACCATTGTGGTCAGAAAGGTGCTTAATAGATTTCAGTCTTTCTAAATTAAGACTTATTTTGCAGCTCAACATAAGCTTGATATATGCTTGAAAAGAATGTGCATTCCATTGCTTCAGGATGCAATGTTCTATAAACGTCTGTTAAGTCCTTCTGAAACAACATGTCATTTAAGGCCAATATTTCTTTATTGTTGTTCTGTCTGGATCATCTATCCATCGGTGAAAATGAGGTATTAATTAAAGTTCCCTACTATTATTATTTTGCTGCCTATTTCTTCCTATAGATCTGTTAATATTTGCTTTCTATATTGAGGTGTTCTATGTTGGGTACATATATCCTCTTGTCAGATTGACCTCTTGATCATTGTGTAATGACCTTCTTTATGTCTTATGGGATCCTATTTTTTTTTAAGATTTTATCTATTTATTCATGAGAGACACAAAGAGAGAGGCAGAGACATAGGCAGAGGGAGAAGCAGGCTCCCTGCAGGAAGCCTGATGTGAGACTTGATCCCAGGACCCTGGGATCACAACCTAAGCCAAAGGCAGACGCTCAACCACTGAGCCACCCAGGTGTCCCTGAGAGCCTATCTTAAAGTCCATTTCATCTGATATAAATATAGCGGCTCTAGCTTTCTTTTGGTTTTCCTTTTATATGGAATATCTTTTTCCATCCCTTTGCTTTCAGCCTATGAAACACACAGACTGAAATATATATTCTATATATCCTATACTGAAGTGTGTCTCTTAGGCAACATGTAAATGGGTCTTGTTTTTATTCATTTATCCATTCTAAGTCCTTTTGATGTGGGAAACAAATACAAAAGAAAATATTAGATTTATTTACTACCTGCAGCTCATTGACAAGTCCTTGAAACAGTCAGAGTGACATTGCTATGGGAATTCAGCTGCCTTGATGTTAATACTTCACTAAGGGCAAAAGGTAGTCTTAGCTTAATAGTATCCCAAACCCCCAGGATCCTGTAAGTCTACTTTAACATATAAAAATTCCTTTGGAAACTTCCTTTATCTCTCTATCCCTTAAGATATATGTTGGCAATCATCCCCCAAGCATATGGCCCATTGATATACATCTGAAGTCTTATGACTAAAGTTTTATTTGACAGCAATAAATGACCTTTTCCTAAAAATAGGTAGCTCCCTCAAGGTCTGGAAAACCTTGTTTCCAAAATATGTTGGAGGGTTGTGCTGTCCCTAACCCCCTTCTAACTTGAAAGAATATAATCAGTCACCCCTCACAACCCCAGTGCATCTTCTTTTGCCCACAGGTCTGTCCCCATGCTTAAATAAAGCTATCATTTTGTGCCAATGACATCTCAAGAATTCTTTTTTGGCCGTCTGTCTCTGAATGCTCACATTTCCTACATCACTTTGCAGAATTTAACTCATTTACATTTAGTAATTATTGATAGGCACATACTCGTCATTTTGTGGATTGATTTTTGGTTGTTTTGCAGTTCCTGTTTCTTCTCTTCGTCTTGTCCTTATAATATGATGTTGTAATGTGGTATGTTTATATTCTTCCTTCTTTGTCTTTTGTGTATCTTAGTAAATTTTTGCCTTGTGATTATCATGAGGCTTACAGAAAACAACTTTTATTTATAACAATTTTAAGATGTTAGCCACTTAAGTTTGAATGCATTCTAAGTTCTACATAATTACCCCCTCCACATATTATGGTTTTGATATCACAATTTAAAACTTTTTATCTGGTATATCCATTAACAAATTACTGTAGTTATAGTTGTTTTTACTACTTTTTTCTTTTACCCCTTATAATAGATTTATAAATGATTAACTGGCCACCATTTACAACTGTAATGTATTCTGAATTTTACTACATATGTTACCTTTATTATTGAGATGTATACTTTAATAAGTTTTCCAGTTACTAATTAGTGCTCTTTTACTTCAGCTTAAAGAGATCCCTTTACCATTTTTTTGTAAGGCTGGTTTATGATGATAAACTCTTTTAGCTTTTGCTTTTCTAGAAAAGTATCTCTCTCTCAATTCTTTTTGTTTTTTCTCCCTCAATTCTTAATGACAATTTTTATTCTTTCTTTTTATAAATACTTAGATATAAGTCTCTTTTAGTTCCATTTCTTTTAAATAGTAAATAAAACTTGGGATAGAAAATTACTTATTACATTTGTCATTCTATATGTTTTGGCATACAGTATTTTCATTACTCTAAATTATTGTTTTAGATGTTCTTTTTGTTATTATGGGTAGATAATTGATTTTTAGTTTCTGTGGTTGGGATATGTTTTGTTTCAGACTGTTTTAATGTTTAAACTTTTTACATTTTGGAGAATTATAGATTTTAAGTTTATTATTTGAAGTTAAGGAAGTGGCATCCTCTAATATGTAACTGCAGGACTCTAATTTTAGCCCAAGGACTATGTAGGAATTACTGAATAGATTTACCACTCTAAGTCATGAGGACCTGAGAATTTTGAGATGACAATCACTTTGATATATGAATCTGACCAAAGTTCCATTTGAATCTTCATAATTATCTTAAGTGATTAAATAGTATTTTCCCATTTAAAAAAATTTATTAACAAGGTTAAGGAAGTGATTGATTTCAGTTAAATGTCCCTGGACAAAATATGAAAATGTTTCTTTCCTTTGCAGTATGGGAAACTAGTCATATCTCTTCATTTAACTTTATTTAAGTAAAAACCGTATTCCTTTCTCTCTTTTGTGTGTTGACCTGTCAAAATGGAAATTATCTGTTAAAATCACCCACTATTATGTTTTCAGCAATTTTTATTTGTCCTTATGCTTGTGTATCTTTATGTGTATAAATGTCTGTCTGAACCTCAGAGAAAAAATTTTGACTGAATCACATACCTCAATACCCAGTGCAGAATTATTGATGGTCCTGCAATGCCCCTCTTTTCTTTTGATTTGCATTTATTCCTTTTCATCTTCATTCTCTGTTCCACCTAACACTCCCACTCCCCAAAACACATTCAGATAAGCTTTTCTAACTGGTTTGACAGATGTCTTACTGTTTGTATGTACATTTATGAGATATACATTGCATAATGTGCATGTGTTATTTAATTATCCTAAATGGTGCTGTACTCTATATCTTCACCTGTTTTTCACTTTTTCCCCCAAAGTTCTATGTTGGTATGACTATCAATTTTCTGTGTATGTTGTTTTTCAAATCTGCTTGGTAGTCCAAACTAGTATGTATGTATTCATCATATTTATCCATTTATTGTCTCAATAATGGGCACCCAAATTACATTCAACTGTATACAGCAAACCTGAACAAATTATCTTATATACTTGCCCTAATGCATGTCTTTGGTATACAAAGACAAGAGAGATTTTCAGAAGGAAAGGTATCGATCTAGATGGTAATCAGATGATAATTTAAATATATAGTACCAGATTACTCAGAAGGATTGCAATCTGCATTTCCACCAGCAAGGCATGAAGATCCCTATCCCTTTTTTCCAGCCAACACTTGGCATTATTCAGCTTTCTACTTTTTTTTTTTTTTTTAGATTTCATTTATTACAGAGAGAGAGAGAGAGACAGACAGACAGACAGACAGAGGGAGAAGCAGACTCCATGCAGAGAGCCCAAGGGGAACTCAATCCCAGGTCTCCAGGATCACACCATGGGCTGAAGGCGGTGCTAAACCGCTGGGCCACCGGGGCTGCCCCAGCTTTCTAATTTTTGACAGTCTGAAAGCTATAAAATTGTACCTCATTTAAATTTGCATTTCTGATTATTAGTTTGAGCATGTATTCAAATGTTGAAGTCTTTTAAATGTCATTTTCTGTATTTTGTTTGCTTTTAGTCTGCCTCTTTGGTATTGTTATTCTTCCATTGTCTTGTTTGTTTGAAAAGTTTCCTTTACAGTCTGGCCCACAGATCAGCAGAGTTTGGTCTGCAGGCCAAACTTGATATGCTGCCTGTTCTCATACAGCCAAAAGGCTAAACATGATGTTCATATTTTTTTAAATGATGGGGAGAGGGGAACTGAAGAGAAGAATATTTAATGACACAAGAATATTATATGAAATCAAATTTTGGTGTCCATAAATAAAGTTGTATTGAGCATAGCCTCATTTACTTATGTATTATGTATTGCTGGCTTTATGCTATGATGCAGTTAAATAGTTCAAACAACATATGACACACAAAGCCTAAAATATTTACCAGCTGTCCCTTTAAAGAAAAAGTTTTCGGACCTCTAATCTGAAAGAAAGTTTGATTGATTTCAGACATTGTAAATTTCTTTTTTTTTTTTTTTCAGACATTGTAAATTTCATCTGTCAATCTATACTCATTAATTTAGCCTTTATGTTCTCCAATCAATAGCCATGATTTTGTTATATTAAATTGATTTTAAAAGATTTTTTGTCTGCTACTCTGTACCCTTAAGGTTATGTTTAAAACATTCATTTCCACTTCTAGTCACAGATAGAATATTATCTACAATTAGTTTTCTCACATTATCTACAATTAGTTTTATTTTACTTTTACATATGTGTGTTTTATAAAACATGATTTCATCTTTGCTAATTAATGAATAAGCTAAATTTTAAGTTTTCTTCACAGTGAACCTTTTCCAAAGCCATCTAAAACAACTTATTCTTTTCATTTAGTGCATAAATATGTGGTACCATCTTTCTCGTACATTAAGTTTTTGTACTTTCATGGGTCTGTCTCCAAACTTTCTCTTTTGATTTATCAGCCCATTTATTTATTTACTAGTTATTGTAATACTTCAAAGAGCAAGTATTGATCTTTGCTTTTTAAAATATATTTCAATTTAGTTATTTGCACACTCCTGTTTTGTCCATGTAAATATGGAATAGCTTTTTTTATACTCTAGATTGATTTTTTTATTCAGTTTAGGTAATAGATTAAACTGGGAAGAACTGATATCTTTATAATTTTTTTCAAATTCCACTTTAGTTAACATAGTTATATTAGTTTCAGGTATACAATATAGTATTTCAACAATTCTATACATTACTCTGAACTTATCATCAGTGTGCTACTGAATCCCCTTCACCCATTTCACCCATTTCCCCTCTTTCACCTTCACAATGGTATCCATCAATTTGTTCTCTATAGTTAAGAGTTTGTCTTTTGGCTTGTCTCTTTTTTAACATGTTTGAGTGTATTGTTTCTTAAATTCCACATGTGAGTGAAATGCCTGTAGTTCTCTTGTGTGTGTATGGGTCCAGGGGGAAGGGGAGGATGCCTACCTGATTTTGGTATCAGGGTAATGCTGGCCTCATAAAATGAATTTGAAAGGTTTCCTTCCTCTTATATTTTTTTGGAAGAGTTAGAGAAGAATAGTATACTCTGAGTTAGATGTTTGGTAGAATTCACCGATGCAGCCAACTGGTCCTGGACTTTTGTTTGTTGGGAGTTTTTTTAACTGATTCAGTTTCATTGCTGGTAGTCTGTTCAATTTTCTGTTCAAATTTTCTATTTCTTCCAGCTTGAGTTTTGATAGGTATTATGTTTCTAGGAATTTATCTATTTCTTCTAAGATGTCCAGTTTGTTGGCATGTAGTTATTCATGATCTTCTCTTATAATTGTATTTCTGCGGTGTTGGTTGTTATTTCTTGTGTAAAAATTATGTGATTTTTTATTGATTTGAGTTCTTTCTCTTTTTCTTGGTAAGTCTGGCTAGAAGTTTATTTATTTTATAGACTTCAAAGAACCAGCTGCTGACTTCATTGATCTGTTCTATTGTGGGATTTTGTTGTTGTTTTTTAATTTTTATGTCATTTATATCTGCTCCAATTTTTATTATCTTCTTCCTTCTGCTGGTTTTCATTTTGCTCATTGTTTTTTTTTTTTTTTTTCTAGCTCCTTTAAAAGTAAGGTTAGGTTGCTCGAGATTTTTTTCCCCCTTCTTAGAACTGTTTTTGCTGCATTCCAAAGGTGTTTATTTTTTCTTGTGTTTTCTGGTTGAATCATTTATTGTTTAGTAATATGTTACTTAACTTCCATGTATCTACGTTGTTTCCAGATTTTGTCTTGTGGTTGATGTCTAGTTTCATAGCAATGTGGTCAGAAAAGATGCATGGTAGGACTTTGATGTTTTTGAATTTGCTGAGGCTTGTTTTGTGTCCTCATATGTGATCTAATCTGGAGAATGCTCCATGTATACTTGAAAAGAATGTATATTCTGTTTTAGGATGGGAATTTTCTTAATATATCTGTTAAATCCATGGATTCCAGTGTGCCATTCAAAGTCATTGTTTCCTTGTTCATTTTCTGTTTAGGTAATCTATCCTTTGATGTAAGTGGAGTGTTGAAGTATTTTACTATTACTGTATTATAATAGATTAGTTCCTTTATGTTTGGCATTAACTGCTTTATGTATTTGGATGCTCCCATGTTGAGTTCATGAGTATTTACAGTTGTAATATCTTCTTGTTGGATTGCCCCTTTATGAATACATAGTGTCCTTCTTTGTCTTTTGTTAGTCTTTATTTTAAAATCTATTTTGACTGATGTAAGTATTACTACTCTGGCTTTTTTTTTTTTTTTTTAGATCCCATTGGTATGATAGATGTTTTCCTATCCCCTTACTTTCAAACTGCCCTTGTCTTTAGGTCTAAAATGAATCTCTTATAGGCAGCATATATGTCTTGATTGGAGTTTTTCATTCATTTCATTCAAAGTAATTATTGATAGATATGTATTTGTGGCCATTTTGTTATTTGTTTTGTGGTTATTTCTGAAGATATTCTCTAATTCTTTCTTGTCTTTCTCTCTTTCATGGTTTGCTGATTTTCTTTCTATATTTGGATTTCTTTCCCTTTATTCTTTGCATAGGTATTAGTGGGTTTTGATATATGGTTACCATTAAGTTTATATATAACCACTTCTGCATATAGCAGCCTAAATTAAGTTGATGGTCACTTAAGTTTGAACCCATTCTTTACTCCTTTCTTCTCCACATTTTTGGTATATACTATCATTTTTTACATTCTTTTATTTTTTGGTTCCTTGATTGATTTTTTACAGACTTATTTTTACTGCCTTTATATTTCCTGTCTTCATACTATCACTTTTTGTTGCCACTCAAAGAGTCCCCTTTAATATTTCTTGCAGGGCTAGTTTAGTGGTCTTGAACTCCTTTAGTTTTTGCTTATCTAGGAAACTCTTTATTTCTCCTTCCATCCTGAATGATAGCCTTGCTAGATAGACTATTCTTGGCTACAGATTTCTCTCATTCAGCACTTTGAACTTATCATGACGTTCTCTTCTAGCTTGGGAAGTTTCTGCTGAAAATTCTCCTGCTCATTTTATGGGTGTTCCCTTGTATATTACTATCTTCTTTGGTCTTGCTG
The DNA here is from genome assembly GCF_003254725.2 of Canis lupus dingo. Lineage (NCBI taxonomy): Eukaryota > Metazoa > Chordata > Mammalia > Carnivora > Canidae > Canis > Canis lupus. The sequence continues at coordinate 7,937,423 of NC_064255.1, forward strand.
CTTTAAAATTTGTTTTTCATCACCCTAGTTTTCTAACTTAATTACAGTATATATTTTGCTGTGGATCTGCTTCTGTTTATTTTGTTTGGTGTTCTCTGTGCCTCTTGCATCTCGATATCCATTTTTCTCCAAATTAGAGAACTTTTCAGCTATTATTTTATTTTATTTTATTTTTTATTTTATTTTTTTAATATTTATTTATGATAGTCACAGAGAGAGAGAGAGAGAGGCAGAGACACAGGCAGAGGGAGAAGCAGGCTCCATGCACTGGGAGCCTGACGTGGGATTCGATCCCGGGTCTCCAGGATCACGCCCTGGGCCAAAGGCAGGCACTAAACCGCTGCGCCACCCAGGGATCCCTCAGCTATTATTTTAAATAAATTTTCTGTCCTATCTCCTTCTGGGATTCCTATAATATGAATATTATATTTTGATGGAGTCACTGAGTTCCATAAGTCTATTCCTTTTTGCATCTTTTGTTTAGCTTGATTATTTTCCACTACTCTGTCTTCTAGGTCATTCATTTGTTCTACTGCTTCTTTCAGCCTGCCATTCATTCTATTGACCATGTTTTTCATTTTACTTATTGGGCCCTTTATCTCTGCTATGTTATTCTTTATCTCTATGTTAAGGGTCTCACTCATGTCTCTCACTCTTTTCTCAAGTCTAGTGAGTATCCCAACTACCATTGCTTTAAGTACTCCATTGGGCATGTTATTTATATTTGTTTTGCTTAGAACTTTGGGCTTAGCCTTGTCCTATTTTTTCATTTGGGACAAATTTATCTGTCTTCTTATTTTGTCTAATTCTCTGGGCCTGTTTCTCTGTGTTTGGAAATTTAGCTATATCTCCTGTTCTTGACCTTATGAAGAAGAGGCTCTGTAGTGCCCTGCCCTGCTGTGTAGTGTCTCCTACTCCCTAGAGCCTGGTGCATCTGAAACTGTCTCCAATATGTGCTGCATGTGCTCTGCTGCTTTGTTCTAGCCACTTTATCCTTCAGGCCAATCTTTTATAAAGGTTCTTTTTGCCTATTGTGGGCACTGTTTGGTCCCTGGCTTGAATATGATGTTTTAACTAGGTGTACTCTTGTCTGCTTGTAAAATGGGACCTGTCACCACTGCTGCCTGAACTGGGGCTTCACAAAACTCCTGGACTGGGAGATGCTATGTGAGAAGGGGATTTGGCTGATCTCTGGGGACCGAGGCCACCTACATGGGACTAAGGCAAGCAAGATTGGGAAGGTGGTTCTTTTCCCAAGAAGTGGGTGGGGGCAAGGCAGGACTTGGTTGAGAAAGTTAGGTAGTGAATGTGGGCATTGCGCTTGCTCTCACAGGTAGCCATATGTGTAGACAGGAGCCTAGTGAGGGAAATTTGTGCCTGCCAGCTCTTTTGTTAGTGGAGAAGACTCCCAAGGATCCCTGCTCCTTCAGCACATGGTCTAAGATTAGTAAACAAATCTCCCTCTCATATGCCCCAGGCATTTTTCAAACTGCTGCTTCCTACCATATCATCCTGGGGCTGTTTTGCTATCTCTTTAAGGATGATGATTGAATTTCCTCTTGCTCTCTTGGTTCTCCTAGAGCTGAGCTACTGATTTTGAAAGTGTCAGGTGTTAAGCCCCATTGATTGTAAGATCTTGTGAAATTATGCCCCTCTGTTTTCAAAGCCAGATGTTGTAAGGATTTGTCTTTCTCATGCAGATTTCTTTTGCCTGGGGTGTCTTGGGCGAAGGTCCGTTTCTTTCCCCCCTCTGAACCCACAGCATGTCTCCCTTTTGTCCAGCATTTCCTCCCTTTCAGCCCTCTCCAATTGTGGCCTCTTCTCTACATTTAGCTGTGGAGATTCTATTCTGCCAGGCTTCAATTCATTTTCTGGGTTATTTATACTGATGTGGTTGCTACATAGTTGTATCTGTGGGATGAGAGGAGGTTAGAGCCCTTCCACTTGGCCATATTCCCTGGAAGTTCTGTATCTTTATAATGTTGAATGGACTCATCCACAGCACAGAATATATTCCACTTATTCATATAATTATCTACACATATTGGTAAAATTTAACATTTTTAAAAATTGAGTTTTATGTATTCTTCATAAAGACAATTTTCAGGTACCTTAAATTGTTATTATATTGTTAGGATGCCTTTTTAATTGTATTTTCTAGTTGATTTAGAGAGAATGACATTGGTTTTTGTATATTAATTTTGTCTCTTGCTAAACAGTTATTGCTAATTAAGCTGATTTGTCTAGGTATATGATAGTATTTTTAAACAACATTTTTGCATCTTCCCTTAGAAGCCTAATATCTTTAATTCACCATCCAGCATCACTAGTATTGTTATTATACTTTATACTATTGGCCAGGAGGTCTGAAACAATGTTAAACGATATTATTGTTGGTGAGAATCTTGTTCTTTAAAATTTAGTAGCTTGGGGCACCTGGGTGGCTCAGTTGGTTAAGCATCTGCCTCAGCTCAGGTCATGATCCCAGAGTCCTGGGATCAAGCTGTACATCAGGTGCTTTGCTCAGCAGGAGCCTGCTTCTCCTTTTCCCTCTGCCTGCTGCTCTGCCTGATTGTGCTCTCTCTCTCTCTCCCTCAGTCAAATAAATAAGAAAGCAAATAAATAAAGTATTTTAAAAAATAAAATGAAGTAACTCTTAAGATTTCCATTAGGTATACTATTTATTATATTTGTGTGTGCGTGTGTGTGTGTGTGTGTGTGTGTGTGTAGATACAAAATTTAACAAGCTAAGGAGATCTCCTTCCATTCTGGTTTATGATTGTTTTTTTCTAATAAATCTGGAAATTTTCAAAGATTTCTTTTGTTTCTATTGAGGTAACCACATTATTTTCTCTCTTTATGTGGGAAATTGTCAATTTTTCATGGTATAATTCATACACCATTATTCAGCATTTTAAATTATACAGTTGAGTGATTTTTAGCATATCCATAAGGGCATCTAGTTCCAAAACATTTTACTCACCCCCAAATAAAATCCTATACCTATTAAATGGTTATTCCTCATTGCTCTGTGACCCCAGTCCCTGTCAACCACCACACTGATTTCTCTTTCTATGCATTTGCCTATTCAGTGAGTGCATATAAATGGAATCATATGATATATTTTCTTTCATGTCTGGCTTCTTCCACTTAGCATAATGTCTCCAAAGTTCATCCATGTTGTAGCATGTATCAATACTTCATTATTTTTATAGCTCAATACTATTCCATTATATAGATATACCACATTTTATTTATTCATCATTTGAATAGGTGGGATGGTTCTACATTTTGGTTCTGATGAATAATGTTGCTATGAACATTTGGATACAAGTCTTAATATTAATACACACATACAAACATACTTTCATTTATCTTAGATACATATCTAGGAATGGAATTTCAGAATTATGAGGTAACTCTATGCTGAACTTTTTGAAGAATTGCCAAACTATTTTTGAAAGCAGCTGCATCTTTTTCATTCCCATCAGCAATATGTTAGTGTTTTCTACATCTTCACCTATACTTTTTTTATGGGGGTATTTTTTTATTATAGTTATTCTATTAGGTAGGAAATGCTATCTCATTGTGGTTTTGACTCACTTTCCCCTAATAGTTATTAATCATTTGTATATCTTCTTTTGAGAAATATCTGGTCAATTTCCTTGCAAACATTTTAATCAGGTTATATTTTTGTTATTGAATTGTAAGAATTCTTGTCAATGTGGATGTCTTTTTTCTTTTCCTTTTCCCCGTAATTGCTCTGGCTATGTCTCCAGTATAATGTTGAATGACAGTGGCAAGAACAGACATCCTTGTCTTGTTCCTAATTTTGGGAGGAAAGCATTCAGACTTTCACCCTTCAGTATAACAGTGGTGAATTTTTCCCAGATGCCTTTTTCTGGTTGAGAAAGTTTCTTTCTAGTCCTAGTTTTTTTAATGTTTCTATAATAAAGGGTGCTGGACTTTGTCAAATGCCTTTTCTTCATCTATTGAGATCATCATGTGTTTTTTATTCTTGATTAAATGGTCTATTGCATTGATTGATTTTCATATATTGAACCAACCTTGTATTCCTGGAATGAATCCCACTTGGTCATGGTGTATAATACACTTCATATGTTGCTGGATTTGGTTTGCTAGAATTTGTGATGAATTTTTGTGTCTAAATTCATAAAGCATATTGGTCTGTAGTTTTATTTTCTTGTTATGTCTGTGTGATGATTTGGGAATCAGGGTAATATTGGACTCTTAGAATGATTTGGTTAGTGTTCCAGCCCCAAACAAGAGATCTCAGACAATGCCAAGTGAAACAGAACAATCACCCAGCTGATCTAAACAATCCATAGAATCATGACAGTTAATAATTACTAACCCCCACTTCTTAAAGAAGCAAGACAGTATTTTTTTGTATTTTATCTGAGTATAGCCAAAACTCCTTTCAAGATCTGCCTTGTAATCAAGGGTGAAGAGTCTCTTAAAACTCAGGGAAGATAAAGTGTTTTGATGCTCATCAGGGGTGGGGAAGGTGATACTTATCTGAAGTTAACAAAATTCAAAGAGTCTACTTCAAAAAAAAGTTCTAATAAAATACATTTGAAAGGAGGTAAATGGGGACAACTGGGTGGCTCAGCGGTTGAGCCCCTGCCTTCGGCCCAGGGTGTGATCCTGGAGTCCCAGGATCAAGTCCCACATCGGGCTCCCTGCATGGACCCTGCTTCTCCCTCTGCCTGTGTCTCTGCCTCTGTGTGAGGGACAATAAATAAATAAATAAATAAATAAATAAATAAAATCTTTAAAAAAAAAAGAAAGGAGGTAAATGTATATATTTGAAAAGAAGGAGAATCATGGTTTTTGTGCAGAAAAATAAAAGGAAGTATTATATGGAAGACCTATAAAGGGATTGTGATGTTTGTTTTAAGAAGCAATACACTAAGGATCATTTTGTTCAGGAGCACCTGGGTGGCTCAGTTGGTTGAGCGTCTGCCTTTGGCTCAGGTCACAGTCTTGGGCTCCTGGGCCCCTGCTTAGCAGGTGAATATTCTAAAGACATATATGACTGATTGTTGGCACTGTGACTAAGACTGGTCTGGGGAACAATCATCACAGAGAAATGAAAAGATTTTGCAGTCAACATTTCTATTCCAGCTGATTCTATTTATTACCTAGGTCAAATGGGGGTAGATTTAATATTTGCAAGGTATCCAAAGCCAGACTGAATAAGACACAGAATATTTCCTATGAACAACCCATAATACTTTGACATTTGAATATACTACATTTTGTAGAATATTTGAACTTTCAATGTTTTACATCATTTAGTAAAAACATAAAGCAAAAATGTGACTTTTCTCAATAGTCATTTCATACTATGAATCTTTTATCATCTGTTTTCTCCTTTTTTTTTTTTTTTAAGATTTTATCCATTTATTCATGAGAGACATGGAGAGAGAGGCGGAGACATAGGCAGAGGGAGAAGCAGGTTCCCTGCAGGGAGCTTGACATGGGACTTATCCCAGAACTCTGGAATCACTAGCCAAGCCAAAGGCAGACACTCAACTATTGAGCCACCCAGGTACCTCCTATATCTCTGTTTTCAACTGCCTGGATGTGATGTGTCTAGGTGGGAATGTATTTGAGCTTATCCTACTTGAAGTTGTTGAGTTTTTTGGATGTGTAAATTAATATTTCCCACATCAGGGAGTTTTCAGCCATTATTTTTTCAAATATTCTTTTCCCTTTCTCTCTCTCCTTCTGTCATGTGTATGTGTTGGAACATTTGATGGTATCTCCAAGGTCTTTGGGTCTGTATTCACTATTCATTTTTTCCTCTCTGTTCCTTGGATCTACTCCTTGAACTATCTTCAAGCTCACAGATTCTTTCTTTTTCCAGCTTAAATCTGGTTTTAAGTCTCTCTGGTAAAATTTTCATTGCAGATACTATACTTTTTAATTCCAGAATTCCCCTTTAGGTTTTTGGTATTTGTGGGGTTTTTTGAAGTCTTTTTTTTTTTTTCTTTTAAGTTATTTGATCAGCTTGTTGTTTGCCCCAGCCATTATTATTGTCTCAGGCAGCTAAGATATTAAGCAGTTGCTGCTTAATGTCTTTGACAAGCCTGTTAAGAAAAAAAAAAAAAAAAAAAGCTGCTTGTATTAGGCAAACTTGAGTCAGGTCAAATAAAAACAAGCCACTTGAGTGAAGATTTCACAGGAACTTCCAGACAACTCAAATAATGACACTTATGTGGGGCTTTGGAGAAACTCCAACCCTTTCCTCCCTTCAGTGACTACTAAGCTCTTGTTTTCCTCATGATTGTAGAATTGTTGGTTTCTAAAACTACCATGGATCTGGGGAGTAAGGTATGGAAACAGGCCAAGTTCAAATGCTACAAAGGTAAGGTTGTTACAAAGATTCAGTTGTTCTTGAATAAATGCTCCCCAGATTATTTTATATTTTAGCCTTTAGTTAATTTTCAGGTTCTGAAAAAGTTGATTGGACAAGTCTTGCCAGCGTTCTTGCTGCTTTTATGGAGAAGATTTTAGGTGACCTTTAGTTCACAAGTTCCATTGGCATCACTCATTCATTGAATGACTTTTTCATGTAGAATTTTCCTTGGATAATACTAAGTGATTATAATGCATGGTTAAAAAAAAAACAGACTGTTGGATTTTTTAAAGCTAAATTTTTATTTGGGAATTTTGCATCCAGATGCATGTGGAATTGTATTACTTGTTGTTGTCTTATCATCTGATTTGGGAATTCTAATTATACTTTTCCTGAGTAATATTTAAACTCTCATTTAAAATGACAATGTTGGGATCCCTGGGTGGTGCAGCGGTTTGGCGCCTGCCTTTGGCCCAGGGCGCGATCCTGGAGACCCGGGATCGAGTCCCACATCGGGCTCCTGGTGCATGGAGCCTGCTTCTCCCTCTGCCTATGTCTCTGCCTCTCTCTCTTTCTCTCTTTGTGACTATCATAAATAAATAAAAATTTAAAAAAAATAAAAAAATTTAAAAAATTTAAAAAATTAAAAAATAAAAATTAAAAAATAAAATGACAATGTTCACTGTTTAATGATTATGGAGCACAGCCAGTCAGAATGTAAGTAACTGATACAACCATATAAGTAAGAATTAGTTGAATATTATCTCTCCCTAATAAATTAGGCTGGACAGCATTTGCCATTTTCTTGGGCAGCTTCTGTCAGTGTTAACTGTTTCTTTCTTTCTTTTTTTTTTTTTTTTTTTTTTTTTTTAGTGTTAACTGTTTCTGAAGATTGGTAGAACTCATCTGTAAAATCTAGGGTTACTGGGGATAGGTGGGGAAAAAGCTGTTGACTTAATTTGTTTCTTTAATGCCTTTTGCTCAGTGTTTCTATTCACTCTTAATTCAATTTTGAAATTTTATACTTTTACAGAAATTCACAAATTTAGGTTTTAAAGGTTATTAATATGAAGTTATTCATAGTACTCTCATTTTTGTTTTTGCCTCAGTCATGACCTTCATAGTTTTTCTGCTCCCAGCTCACAATCTAATCCAGAATCACTCATTATATTTAGCTTTTGTGTTTCTTTAACCTTCTTCAATTTGGAATAATTCCTTAGCAATTTCTTTGTCATTCATGACATTGGTATTTTGAAGAATTCAGGTCATTTATTTTGTAGACTGTCAATTTTATTCGGTCTAATGTTTGTTTATGATTAGATTCAGGCTGTATTTTTTAAAGATTTTTATCTATTTATTTTGAGAGAGAGAGAGCACATGGGTGGGGGGAAAGGCAGAAGGAGAGGGAGAAGCAGACTCCCCACTGAGCAGGGAGTCTGAGGCTGGACTCGATCCCCGGACCCTGGGATCATGACCTAAGTGGAAAGCAGACACCTAACCACCAAGTGACCCAGGCACCCCAGGTTGTATATTTTTGGAAGAAGTGATATATGATATATATATCATAATATTTAATATAAGTGCTTGGAAATAAGTCATGGCTTCCAAAAATACAAGATTTTAAAGCATTAATTTTCTTTTTTTAAAAGATATTTATTTATTTATTTAATTTATTTATTTATAGAGACACAGAGAGAGAGAGGCAGAGACACAGGCAGAGCGAGAAGCAGGCTCCATGCAGAGAGCCTGACGTGGGACTCGATCCCGGGTCTCCAGGATCACGCCCTAGGCTGCAGGTGGCGCTAAACCACTGTGCCGCCGGGGCTGCCCAAGCATTAATTTTCTTATCAATTACCAATTTATTATATAATCAGAGGGGAGATTATTTATCATATTGATTCTTTAAGATGTATTGAGGCTTGTTTTTTGTATTTTGGAAATGTTTTGTGTCTACTAAAAAGAATATACATTACAGTGAATAACAGAAATTCTCAAGTTCACTTATGTTAAATGTTTTCCTCTTTCTCACTGAAAGCTTAGCATAAGTGGAAAAAGGCATGCTTAGTTGCACTATTTCCTTGTTTGGTTCCTCATCCATTCTCATCAGTTCTTTTTCTATATTCTCTCATCTTGAATTTGATTGTGGGCAAAAGCGGGAGAGGAAGAGAAGAGAAAACTTTTATTTGCCTGCTATTATGCACATATATGTTGATCCTCAGTGCATGTTTAAAATTGAATGTTTCTCTTGAGAGCAGTCCCAAGGGGTTCCTCAAAGATTCCCACCTGGAAACATTTGGCTATGGCTCCCTGGTGCAGGTTGTGTCTCTTTGACTGGTTGCTTACTCCCTCTACACTGAACTTCTGCATCTAGTGATAAATATTCTCTTCTTTCTACTAGTAGCATTGCTATTCAAGCTGCAGCAGACTGGAATCAAGCTCTCTAATGGTTTTTTAAAGCTCCTTAACAGGCATAAGGGATATCTCTTTATTTTACTTGTGAAGGAGGGAAAAAAATTCTCTCCCTTCACCTCCTGCATGTATTTGCCTTGAATGTGGTTCTTGGGCCGAATGTTGCAAACTACTTAGCAACTACTCCAAAACAGTAGAAAAAGACTCATTTTAATATTCTATTATAGATTTGGGCAGCCCCAGTGGCTCAGCAGTTTAGTGCCTGCCTTCAGCCCGGGGTGTTATCCTGGAGAACCAGGATCGAGTCCCACGTCGGGCTCCCTGCATGGAGCCTGCTTCTCTCTCTGCCTGTATTTCTGCCTCTCTCTCTCAATCTCTCTCTCTCTCTCTCTCTGTCTATAATAAATAAATACGCTCTTTTAAAAAATTCTATTACAGATTCAATACAATACTGATTATGTTCTCTAATGACAATGCACTGTAATTAGAAAGTAAGGAAAAATTATAGTAAAAAGGTTTTTTTTTTCAGGTCAATGAAAACTTTACAACTATAATAGTTAAGACAGTGTAGCATTACCACAGAATTAGATTAAAAAAAAAAGACAAATGGAAGAGAATAAAGACCCCAGAAATAAGGCTGCATGTATATGGAAACATGAACTGTTAGTACAAGTTAACAAAAAACTGAGAATTAAAAATGGTTCTTGGAGGTCCTGCATGCCTGCTCTTACCAGGGCATGTTGCAAACTGTTGCACTCGCTGCTGCTGCCTGGGCTGCCATCTCCTGTCGGCTGCTGCCACCCAAGCCATGCTAGCCCCCAAGCAGCAGTCTAAAGTTTTCTACAGCAAGATCTTCATAAACAATGAGTGGCACGATGCTTTCAGCAAGAAAACATTCCCCACCGTCAATCCATCCACAGGAAAAGTCATCTGTCAGGTACTGAAGGAGACAAGATGTGGACGAGGCAGTAAAGGATGCCCAGGCTGCCTTCCAGCTGAGCTCACCCTGGCACCACATGGATGCATCCAACACGAGCCAACTGCAGAACAGCCTGGCTGATCTGATCGAGTGGGACCGGACCTACCTGGCAGCCTTAGAGACCCTGGATAAGAGCAAGCCCTATGTCTTCTACCTGGTAGATCTGGACATGGTCCTCAAATGCCTCCATTATTACCCTAGTTAGGCTGACAAGTACCATGGGAAAACCATTCCTACAGATAGGGACTTTTTCAGCTACACCACCATGAATCTATCAGAGTAAGCAGGAAAATCATTCTGTGACCTTCCCATTCCTGGTGTAAGCCTGGAAACTGTACCCAGCCTAGGAAACTGGAAAGAAGTTGAAAGAAGTTGAGCAGACTCTGCTCACTGCCCTCTATGTGGCCAACCTCATTAAGGAGACTGGCTTTCCCCCTCCCATGCTTAATATTATTCCTGAACTTCATCCCATGAGGGTATGGACAAAGTGGCCTTCACAGGCTCCACTGAGGTTGGCCATTTAGTCCAGGGAGCAGTAAATAACCTCAAGAGAGTGACCCTGGTGTGAGAATGGGGTTGGGGAAGGAGCCCCAATATCATGTCAGATGTAAACATGAACTGGGCCGTGGAGCAGCCCCACTTTGCCCTGTTCCTCAACAAGGGCCAGTACAGCTGTGCAGGCTCCCAGACCTTTGTGCAAGAAGATATTTACACTGAGTTTGTGGAGCAGAGCATCACCTCAGCCAGGTCTTGTGTAGCTGGCAACCCCTTTGACAAAGCCAGGGACCTCAGATGGAAGAAACTTAGTTTAAGAAGATCCTTGGTTATATCATATCTGGGAGGGAGGAAGGGGCAAACCTGCTATGTGGTGGAGGGATGGCTGCTGACCATGGCTACTTTGTCCAGCCCACCATGTTCAGAGATGTACAAGACAGCATGACTATTACCAAGGAGATCTTAGGGCCAGTGATACAGATCCTGAAATTCAAGACCATACAGGAAGTTATTGAGAGAGCCAACAATTCCAATTTTGGGCTGGCAATTTTTGGCTGCAGCAATCTTCACCAAAGACTTGGATAAGGCCAATTACCTGTCCCAAGCCCTTTGGGCTAGCACTGTGTGGGTAAACTGCTATGATGTCCTGAGGCTCTGTCACCATTCAGTGGCTACAAGATATCCAGAGCTACCAGAAGCTGGGAGAGTATGGGCTGCAGGCATATACTTAAGTGAAAACCATCATGGTCAAAATGCCTCAGAACTCCTGAAGAACTGTGCCAGCTCCCTCACTCATCCAGCAACAGAGGTCAAGGACATCAGCAAAACCAAGAAAAATGACCCTTGCACACTAAAAATTTCAAAAGGGAAATTCTCCCACAAAAACTCTTGATCATGATAGTCCCAGAATTTGAAGTGATAAATGGAGTGGATATGGGACAAAGAGTAAATGAAAGCCTTTTGCAATGCAACAGTACTACTAGCTTCTAGGCTGATTTTTCAAAACTAGATTCAAATGTCTTATCCTGTCCTTTCTGTAACTTGCTTTTATGGGGGAACAAAAGGCCATTGTTTATACTTGTACTAACAAATTGGGGCAATGGCTAGTACCTTGCTTTGTATTCTGGACTAAAATTCATTAAAAACAACACTGCTGTTCACCTCTCAGTTAAATAAATATGTAAATGGTTCTTGGAAAATTGATTTATCCAAATAGGCAAGAATTTATCATTTTTAATATTTTATACACAAAAATCAAATCCAGTCAGATTAAAGAACAAACTGTGAAAAACAAAACTTTAAATTATTAGATTAATTATAGAAGATATTAAGACTTCAGGGTAGGAATATCTTTAATCGTGATACCAAGAACCTGTTTCATAAAGAAAAGTATTTTTGAATAATTAGTATTTATGTAAAAAAAATCATCAAAGTTGGAGATAAGTCAGCTAAAAGTAGGCTGAGATTAAAAAGTTAATTCTTTGAAGAGGGAACCCAAATTAGCAATGTATATGTTCAATATCATTGGTGAAAGAAAATAAAAATTAAAAATAAGATTTTCTTTTATCTATCATATTGGCAAACATTTGAAAAGTCAGATAATACCAGGTATATTAGTTTGTTAGAGCTGGTAAATAACAAAGTACCACAAACTGGGTGGCTTGCACAAAAATATTATTTCATGGTTCTGCAGCTTAGAAGAATAAGATCCAAGGAGTTGGTTCCCTCTAGAATCTGTGACAACAGGACAACCTGTTCATGCTCTCCCTAGCTTCTGGTAGTTTATTGGAAATCTTTGGTGTTCCTTGACTTCTGCTACATCACTGCAATATCTGTCTACCTTTATCTCCACAGAGCATTCTTCCTGTGTCCAAATTTCCCATTTTACTTAGGATACTAGTCATTGGATTAAGAACCCACCCTACTCAAATATGACCTGATTTTATTAATCTTATCTGCAGTGACCCTATTTCCAAATGAGGTCACATTTGAGATATTGATGATAACTTCAATACAGAATTTTCAACGTGATGCTATGAATTTTGGAGGAGGACACAGTTTAACCAATAACACTCTTAAGTATTGCCAAGGATGTGGCAATAATCCCTATAATCTCAATTCCTATTAATGGAAATATAAATTAGTACTAGTGATTTAAAAAGAAATTTGACAGTAACTATTAAAAGTAATGATATATAACCATAATCCAGATATTTTATTTCTAGAGGTCTGTCTAGGGCCACTATTTTACATGAACGTAAGATGATATGTTTAAAGATGTGCTTAATAGCATTGTTTGAAAGGAGAAAATAGACCGGATAAATAGGCAGTTGAAAATAAAAGAACTGGTATCTCATATTTTAACAAGGATAAGGATCAGAAACAAGAGTTGAGTTAAAAAAAGTCTTAGAGTGATCCATATTCTATGATAATATATATTCAAAAATATGTATAGTTTATAGCTATCTGCATATGTAAAATTAGATGTATAAATCTGGGATGAGAAGTACATAGCACCTTCAGGATAGTGGTTTAACTAGGGAGAAAAGGGTAGGGAATGGGATTTCAGAGTTCTCAGTTGGGCTGCAACTATATTCAACATTTGGTTTGCTTAAAGCGATAATAACCTAAAGAAAATATGCTATAATGCTAATATGTATTGTATTTGGGTTTGGGCACATGAATTTTCATTATATTCATCTCGATTTCCAAATGTTTGAAATATTTTATAAGAAAATATTTTTAAAAATCTCAGCAGTGTAGAACAAAGTCCTGACAATAACAAGATGAAATTTAGGAGATGGGAAAAAAATCCTAACCTCGAATCAAATAGAAATCCCACCAATTGAATTTATACATAGTAGAGGGCTTGGGAGTTAGAGGAAAAATTTGTTTAAATATCTATGGTTTGATCTGACTATAATTTCATGTGTCAATATTTCTAAGATCTGCCAACAAATCTAGTTTGTCCGTAAAGCTGGACAGTATGAGTGAAATATCTAAAACAGAAAAATGATAGAACTAGTAGAGTTTGTTTCAGCTAAAAACTTATGTGGTTCAATTTTAAAGAAACTAGAAACTGTTTAGAGGACAATGACACACTGTAGAGAGGAATTCTTGAGTTATGTCAGTGTAGCACTAGTAGATGCTTGGCTTGAAGATGAAGTTCAAGATGGGTGATAACCATCATTACTTACTGCTGTCCTATAGAAGTGGAATTGCCTTATTCGCTGTGACCTGCTGGGTAGAACCAGAGCCAAGAACCAAGAAATTGTGGGGGGGTACGGGGGGGGATGATTACAAATATTGTGTTTTATTGCAGCATTAAGAACTTTTCAATAGGACTGGCCAAATATGACATAGTCTTCCTCAGAAAGCAGAAAATTCCTCACCAGTTGAGTTGCTTAAACAAAGACAATGACTATTTAGTTGTGAGTTGCTGGTTGTTGACCAGATTAGAACAGTGATTCCAGAATTTTGGGTTTCATGGATCAGCAAAACTTCAAATGAGTAAATGGAGACCCAGCAAAGTTTCCAACCTATATTTTGCTAAGGAAAATTGTTATAGCATCTGTATTTTTCATCTATTTCTACATTACTTTAACACCAAAATGAATGAAGTACATCATCCCAGAGTATTTTTTTCCTACTCAAGAAAACATTGGCCACTTTATACTGATATTTTAAGTATATATTTAAACGTTTTTAAATAGAGGAAAATGTAAACAATTTGGCTTTTTCCTTGATTAAATATATCAAAATGGGAATTCATACATTTAATTGTATACCATGAAGTGGAATTCAAATATCCAAGCTATTCTTGAAATTTTTTAAGATTTTATTTTAGAAGGAGAGAGTATAAATAGGGAAAAGGGTAGAGGGAGAGTGAGAGAGAGAATCTCAAGAGACTCTCCACTAAGTGTGGAGACTGATGTGGAGTTTGATCTCATAACCCTGAGATCATGACCCGAGCAAAAACTGAGAGTCAGAGGCTTAACCAACTGAGCCACCCAGGTGCCCCCAAATTTATTTTTATTTATAGTCCTTGCCAAACATACTGTTTGGCCTAGAGGTTGGAAGCAAACCCCAAACACCATTTTGCTTAACTTAGAAGATTCCTCGTAGCCTGAGAAAAACCAAAGAATAACACTTTATTTGGCTCTAACCTCCCTTTGTGTCTTTCTTTTTAGGTAAGAGCAGGTCAGAATCTGGGAGCCAGATCTGTTAGAAGAGAACAGATTTATAGCCTCCCAACTTGGAAATAAGGAGAGAAATCATGCTCCTCACCCCAAATTGATGCATACACAGAAGGGGAATTGTGGCTCCCAATGCCTGCTTACTATGAGGACCCAAAGGCCAAAAATCAGTCAGAAGACTATGCTACCTTACAGATGGACTGATCCGAGGGACACTGATCTGCAATGATATTACCCAATCTCTGCATTTGATATTTGGGGCTATAATGCTTTCTTGTCAGGAGCTGTCCTGTGCACTGCGGGATATTTTCAGGATTCCTGGCCTTTGCTCATTAGATGCCAGTAGTGTCTCCTACTCACCAGTTGTAAGGATAAAAATGTTTCTAGACATGCCAAAAGTTCCCTAGGGGCTAATTGCTCCCAGTCAAGAACGACTTATTTAGAAGCTTCTGAGCCTGGAGACCTTAGGATCAATCTTCTTGAACTGTACTAATGTGTATTTAAAAAGAGTTTCTAATGGTAACCCTAGAACCACTCATTTGTTTTTCTCATATCTTATTAAGCACAAATGAAGATCAGAAAGGAGTTGAGGGTGAGGGCAGTTTTACGGACTCTCCCCCTATGGAGTCAGAGATCTTTCTGCATTTGGACATGGATAAAAATATCTGGGAACAAGTTTCAGCTGTACTTGAGTGTAGGGAAACTGGTGAACCTTTAAATGCCAGAGTTGCCCTCTTTGCATTAATCAGTCTTGATGAAGGCTGTGGCCCTTTTATCATGCTGTTTCTTCTTCTTAAAAAATTACCTCAAAGTATTTGTAAAACATTTTTAAAGTTTGTAGTTTGACCATTACATTTTCATCATTTTCCAAAAGCCATCAAAAAGTTAACTTCATTATTTGGGAAAAATCCCTACTTATGTAGGCAACTTTCTCTCAAACACGTACATATGGCTTCTCTTATTCTAGGTTTGGCTTTCTGCCTGGATCAAAAGTAGGAACTGTATTTGCCTTTGAGAAAGGGATTTGTGACCTGATTTTTGTTTCCAGTGCTGTTTGTAGAAATCTGCAACCACACACTACCCAGATGTAAGTAGCCCTTTGTGTTCATTCTAATGGAAAAATCATACTTTGTAGAGAAGGACTAAAACTACATCTGCAATACACCATTGGGACTTGCAAAGTAAGCAAAGGAGTAAAGTACTATAGCAACTAAATGACTATTTTCAGGGATTTATTTAAACAGGGTAAGATAGTAAAAAACAGAGGTTGGAGTAAAGCATGATTTGCATGAAGATATTAATAAGTAGATCATATAAATACATTTCATGCAGGCTAACATCTATCTCAGTTTCTTAATGAACTGTATATAGTGTCCAGATTCTATGCTTTCCAGAATTTTGACTCTTGCTTGTGCTCAGAAGCCCATTCATTCTAATAGGACAAAGAAATTCCAGTCATCAATTATGGTAGATGAACATCCACTGATCTATAAAGAATTAGCTCAAAAAAAGGTGCAGCTAGTAGGCCAGTAGTTTTATGATCTTCTAATCCCATGGATTGGAAATACTTAAATGCTTAGAAAAAATGGTATAATGGGCTAGGCATAGTGGTATTTTTTTAAACTTGTGTTTTGTTTGTAAATGGGTCAAGACTTCTTGTTTCAGATATAAATACTGCCAGAGGTTAAAAACAAAAACAATTTTAAAACATCTTTAATATTTAAAATCTCCCCTGTGGTCTGATTCTGTAGTTCATTTAAACTTTGGGGTGCTTGAGAGTGAGGAATGTCCTTTCAGGAAGATCAATGCTACCACCTGAGTTTTGGGTTGACAGAGCACTACATGGTGCTACCCCCTTTTCCTTGGAAATTAAAAGAAGATCCTAACCACTTAAATATTTTTTTTAAATTTATTTACTAGAGAGAGAGACAAAGACAGAAAGAGAGAGCATGTGCAAGCAAGAACATGAGTAAGGGGAGAGGTTCAGAGGGAGAGGGAGAAGCAGTCTCCCTGCTAAGCGAGAAGCCAGAGTGCCGGGAACCCGGGACCCAGGACCCTGGGATCATGACCTAAACTGAAAGCAGACAATCGACTGAACCACCCAGGTGCCCCTAGTTATGACCTTCTGTCTTGGTTTTTGCTCACATTTTTCCATCAGTAACTATCTGAATACATATTCAGGTGTCATTTTGTTGCTTTGCTCACAGTTAGAAATTTCTCAAATATGATTCATGTAAATCTCTGTGTTTTTATTCCTCTTTTTTTTTCAGATGCTGGGAATTTAATGACCATTTTCTTTATGGTTTTTTTCTGTATTTCAGATGCATATTCTATAGGAATTTACTCTTGGTTTCAAGAAGGTTCTTTGTGTGATATATAAGCTGCCTTTTTGCTGACTGTGAGGGATTTATATTACATTCCTGTAAATATCACACATAGGCAAATTTCATTTTTATAGCAACCATACTGTTATCAGATTTTCATTGTTGTTTTTCTCTTAGGTGTTTGTTATGAGGATAGAAATTTTTTTCTTCTCTCATGCTCCTTTGGAGCAAATGTTACTTTGGAATTAATGGTTATGTACCCAGCATCAATGACTGTAGCCTCAGGACTGCTTAAGTGTCCCAGAGCTCAGTGGGCACGTAGCAGTGAGAAAGACTGAGACCCATAAACTGAGATGGGCAGATAGGAAGGGGGAGAACTACAGTCCTCATGTCTGCAAAGAGAAATTAATTATCTTTCTCATGACACTAGGGGAGGTTCAAGGGAGTGAATATAGGTGGGGAAAGTAAAGGTGTCAGGGATTAATAACATCTGATAAAGTTACAATAAAGACTTCTCGGGGGCCTGCATGGGGCCTGAGCAGAGAGAGCCCCGCTGCTGAGGGTCGTGACAGGCTCGGCGGATAACGAAATGCAGAATGTTTCCTTTCGGCTCCTGCCTTTGGACCTCGGAGGGAGAGACTTCACGCCCGCATTCATGGAGCGACGTACAGATTTAGGACCCTGTGGAGCCTTTTCCCCCTCTCCCGCCTACTCGCTCAGGCACGCCAAGGGCAGCCTTCGCGGGGTCCTCGCGGCCGCCAAGATGGCGG
This sequence comes from Canis lupus dingo, assembly GCF_003254725.2. Classification (NCBI taxonomy): domain Eukaryota; kingdom Metazoa; phylum Chordata; class Mammalia; order Carnivora; family Canidae; genus Canis; species Canis lupus. The sequence goes on from NC_064255.1 coordinate 7,954,981, forward strand.
CCCCCACGGTGAAGGCTGAGGGAGGCTGGCCGACCCTGGCGCTGAGCCTGCGGAGTGCCGTCCTGCGGCCTCCGGGGCTAACCCACGTGAGCTGGAGCCGCCATGGTCCCGAATACAAGGATCCACGGATTGACCAGGAGTATTACCGTGAGCCACTGGCAGAGTTGGCCGAGGAAGAGAAGTATGAACCGGAACTCAGGAAGACTCAGCTTACTTACCAAAGCTGCTCCAGCAGCGAAAACAAGCTCTGTGTTTGAAGACCCCGTGGTCAGTAAACTCACCAACATGATGCTGAAAGGAGGAAACAAAGTCCTGCCCAGATCCCTCCTGATGCAGACTCTGGAAGCTGTGAAACGGAAGCAGTTTGAGGAGTACCCTGCCGCTTCCGCAGAGGAACAGGCCACCGTCGAAGGCAACCCCTATGCCGTCTCCCACCCAGCCTGCAGGGCTGTGAGCCCGTGATAGGGCTGGTGCCCATCCTCAGAGGGGGCCATTTTTATCCGGTCCCTGTGCCACTTGCCCATCGGCGTCGTTGCTTCTTGGCCATGAAGTGGATGATCAAGGAGTGCAGGGAGAAGAAGCACCGGCGGCTGCTGATGCCGGAGAAGTTGTCACACGAGCGCTGGAGGCTTTTCACACCGAGGGCCCTGTGATCAAGAAGAAGCGTGACATGCACAAGATGGCCGAGGCCAGCCGTGCCCTGGCTCTCCCATTGGTGGTAGAGGCGCTCCACTGCAAGAAATAATGGGAGCCACTATCCCACTGAAAATCACAGGCCTTTTCAAGGGCAGGCCAGCCTAAGGGTGGAACAACATATTTACGCTTGTTAGTCCTTTGTTTGGGGGGCTGGACGTGCCTTTCCTGCTCTATCTCCTCACGAAGAGGAAACAGATCAATCTGGATTTCCCCCAGCAACTTAGGGCCCATCCAGCTTCTCTCTCTCAATTCAGGGTAGAACGTTGAATGATGGGAAAGGAAAGCAGTTTTAATATTAGAAAAAGTTTATTAGAAAATTCTTGCCCTGAACTGGTGAACTGGTGTAGCATGTGATATGGAAACTGCCATTTACTAAAATCGACTGGAAGTTTAAAAAAAAAAAAAAAGACTTCTCTACAGAATCAGCTTTTGTATACTTATATATCCTAAAGAATTGGGTAATCTATCCTTTCAACCAGTTTATCATTATATCTAAATTAATATTCGATGTGAAATGTCCATGATTATGTTTCATATATTCCCAGGGGTGTTGGAAGAACAGCCTATGGCAAGTTAGAAAGATCTATGAAATAATGACCACAGAAATTCATCTAAGAGGGCACTGACTTGAGTCTGACATCAAGAATTATGGCTCAGTGCTGTCAAACCGTTCCAGGTTCCTGCATGCAGTATATGTAACCTCTTCACATATTCTTGCAGCACCCAGACATGGTGTGCATTTGTTCACCACTATATCTCTAGTGCCCTAAACAGTACTTAGCACATACCAGGACTACTCTACATATTGTTAAAGGAAACTGATATTCAGAGATCTTAAGTATCTAGTTCTTTTCTTTTTTTCTTTTTTTTTTTAAGTATCTAGTTCTTGATAATACAGCTCAAGCTCACAAGCATCAAAACAAAAAATTCAAATTCAGGTCTATCTGGCTCCAATTTATGCTTTCCTTATATTCACTCATGCATTATATGACTTATTTAATGCACCCTTCTTATTATTTTTAGCAAATTTAGGGGTATAAACAATACATAAAGGATCTGATTTAAATGTTATGTCACTTTAATACATATTGTTGATGAAAATTGAATAAACCCTTTTAGAGACTCTAGAAGTAGGAAAGTTTTATTTGAGCCCAAGTTAGGGAAGCACATTTTTTAAGGAAGAAAGTGTTCTGGCAAATGAACAGTTTTTACAGGCTTATAGACTTTTTTACATCTTGCAAAAGCTCAAAGGGTTACAGATTAGCATATAGGCAGGAATCAAGAGTTTTATCATAAAGGAATTCAGGGAATAGGAGCATTGTTTGGTGTCCCAGGAACAAGATGGTTTCCCTTTAGACTACTCATTCACAAAGCAGATGTACAATATATACTTGGTGAGCCATACATCAGGCTTTTGGTTTGAACAAAGTTGAAAGTTTATATATAGTCATGTCTTAGGAAGAAATCTAAAATTGCTTCTCTTGTAAATCAGGACTTTATAGAGTTTTTCTCTCATCATTTCCCTTTAGAAAGAAAGCAGAGATGATCATTATTTTGTCCCTTGATGCTAGGCCTAATTTAGGTTGTCTAGGAGTCCACCTGGGAAGGTCAAGAGTATGGCCTGTAGTAGGAAATATTACAATTGGGTTTTGTTTTGTTTGATTTTTAGATCAATTTGAGATCAAACTGTCATGGAAACATTGTACATGTGCTTTGTGGTAAGTTTTGCCTTTACATTTTTTAGTAACCTTTGTAGTAGACCTGCAGAATTAGTAACAAAAATCCAATTAGTAACTCCCTGTCCCTCTCCCCCCATTTGCACTCTCTCTGTCTCTCTCTCTCTCAAATAAATAAAATATATTTTTTTTAAATCCAAGTAGTAATAACTGAAGCAACCAGTGGGAATAGGTACAGAATTAGAAAATCCATGACAAGTATTTTGATAATCTTAAATTGAATATTCATTTACCTTTTTTATCTATAATTATTTGTACCTTGTGATACATTTGAGCTGATTAGTTTAAAATGGTATATTTCTGTTATTATATGTAAGAATTTCTCCGGCCAATTAGTTTTATAGATAATGTATCTTGTGGCTGTTGTAATTCTATCTCCCCAAACTTCTGGTCCTCAATATCAATATTACTATACATTTTGTTAGTATCATGCAATTCTCTTTGAATTGCACAGCCAGTATTATACTATATAACAGTAGTGTTCTGATAAAAAGTACTCTGGTTACAAAATAAGACTACTACAGAAGTGTTTTTGTTAAACCTTCCCACAAAATCTTCTATTTCCCATATACCATATGTTAGTTTATAGAGTCATAACTGTTATAGGCCAACTTGGAATGAATTCAGGGTTCCATTGTTGTTCAGGGCATAACCATATATTTTGCCTAAATTTACAGATGTCGGTGGATATTGGAATCTAACAAGAATCTTTGGATAATAAGCCCATCTTCCTCCAATAGGAAGAACTCTGGTGGTATTTAAAATAATTTTTTTGGGGGGGCTGGCTGGCACAGTTGGTAAAGTACGTATGTACATTGTGAGATTAAGAAAAAATAAAAATTTTAAGTGAAATGAAACCTTGAAAAATAAAAATAGGAACTATTTTATTTTTTGAGACGTTAAAAAAACATTGTAAGGTCAGGTTGTCCATAAATTTGGAAACCAAGGCAGTAATTGAACATTTATATAAGTTACAGAAGTCTTTAAATGATTTTCCACAAATGAGGGGAGCTGTATATTTTGGATGTATATAGTTAATAAAAAGGGCATTGACCCAAAGTTCCTCAAAATCTTCTATTGGGGGAGGGGCTGAATCCACCAAGTTACTCCTAAAGTAGTAGCTCTGTTAGATACCCATTTTCGTTTCTTATTTTGTCTTGGGCTATTCCATCCACAAAAAAAAAAAAAAAAAAAAAACCAGAGTGTGGGCACATTGGATATTTTGGCATTTTGGACAAGCTTCCACTGTTTCTCCCACTGTACCTAAGAATCTTTCTTAATAAATTACTATCTAACTTTATAGAGTCAAAATGGTCAGTCTGTTAAGTGTTATATATAATTCAGGTTAAATTTGAATTAGGTAGTACTTATTGAAAGTTTTTTTCCAATAGAGGTCCTTTATAATATATAAGCACCAATGTAGCTAAAGGAACATTAAAATGTGCCCAAAATGTCATTATATATTTTATCTAAGTTCTCATCATAATAAAGTACTAGGATAGTATTTGAAGTTATGTTAGTTAAATCAGCAGGTAATCATAATATTTTGTCAGGATACAATAAAGGGGGAGGTAAAAGCAAACACATAGGTTTACTATCTTCTAATATTGCAATTTAAAAGAAAGAAGGGTAGAAGTATAGACCTGGTCCCAAATCTTGGGAAAGCAATCTACTCTGATGTCATTTACTTCTAATTCTAGTTTGTAGTTCAAATGTCTCTGATGATCTTTGGGTGGCCCACTGAACTATAGGCACAAAGATTGTCTACACACAAGCTATTCCAGTGAGTCCTTTACATCAAGCTGCTTACGTTTTCTGTTTGCAGAGCTCCAAGAAGAAGGGCAGTTTTAGTTTTCAAATGATTGAAGTCAAAAAGGTGGAAGAAAAATCAAAATGTTAGTTGGAAGAGTTGTATCAGGCATTAGAGGATACTAGAAGAAATCAGGATTTAGTCCAGTGTATAATGAATGGTATTAAAATCAAATAATATCTACAAAGATGTGGTACTGAAACTTTTTTATAATAAAGAAAGCACAGAAGCAGAGTAAGAATGGTGATTTACCATTTAAGTTCTTGAAATCTGTTTTGCTGGCACTTTTTATAGGGAATTTCAAATTGAGTTTTTAATAACCTCTCAAGGCCAGAAGCCAAATACTTAACATCAAGATTTGCCTACAATACCTGTAGATTTGGGTGAATTTCTCTTCTTGATGAATCCAAAATATCCTGAGGTCCCTGTGAAGTGGGAGAGTGAGATTCTTGTCTCACAGAGACAAAGAATGAATCTCACAAAGAAGAGGGAGTAAAGTAATAGTGTTTTATTAAGTGAGGATATAGAAAAAGCTCTCAGGAGTGAGAAGGGTCCCAACAGGGTTGTCACTGAGGGCTTTCAGGGTTGGTCTTTTATTGAAAGCTAACAAAGGAACTTAAATCCTTTTAACATCTCTTCTGATAGCACCATTGAGTAAGGATTAGTGATAACACCTTTAATGGTTTACTTTTTAGGGTCCAGTAATTTTTTGTTGGTCACAAGTACCTGTTATAACAAGACCCCAGGGATGCCTTGGTGGCTCAGTGGTTGAGCATCAGCCTTTGGCTCCGGGCATGATCCTGGAGTTCTGAGATCCAGTCCCACCTCTGACACCTAGGGCATGGTGGTCTGGTTTGTTCCCTTATCTCTGGCTTCCTTATACCTCCACATTTTGGGGATATTTGTGAGCCTGATCCTACCTAGGGTAGGGTAGCCCCCTACCTACCTCTCCTTACCTAGCCCCTCCTGTCCTTTACTCATCTGTACCTGCCAGGGAAGTTACATTCTTTACTCATCTGGGGGGAATTTTGGAAAGCAAGGTATCAGGTCAACATTTCCAAGGTTCTCTCTTGTTCCATACAGTCAGCCTTCATTCTTTAAAGTTGTCTGGTCAGATCTGAGGCTATGCATGTCTCTCAAATATGACATTCCAGTCAAAGCTTTGGTATAATATAACTAATGTTTCCAATGGTATTCTTTTCCAAGGAGAACAGATTCTTATTGAATTTATGCAAATAGTGAAGTGCATGAAAATAAAATATTTTATTTTAAAAAAATAATAAAAAGAATATTCACTGACAGTTTTTGAGTTCTAGAGGGTTCAGGTAGGGAGAAAAGAGAATATTCCTTCATAAACAAGGTGAAACATTTATTTCTATAAAATGTAGGTATCTTAAAAGTTTCCTTAATTCTGGAAGATCAGACAGACATTAGAGGACAGGCAACATTTCAAACAAAAGTCACCAAACTATAATCATCTTTTATAATCATTATATATTATATATAATCTATATAAGATATATATTATCTTTTATAATCAGCTATATAATCATTTAGTATCATTATTAATCTTTGTTCTGTTTGAATGCAGCTTTCCCAGTAATTTTGGAAATTCTTACCCAGCTTAGTTTTAGGACTTAAAATATATTAGAAACTGGTATTTGCCAAAAGTCCTCTTCATGAATCTCCTTGAAGAAGAAACACATTTTGCAAGAGTATCAGAACTGTAAGTGAAAAAAGACAAAGAAACAGCCACAAAGATCTGATGAGGGTTCATTATTATGCAGTTGACAAGGAAATCTGGTTATTTCTGTGACATAACATCATTTGATGTGACCTTATTCCAGAATGTATGAAAACGTTAGGAATTTCATACAATTTCTAAAACGGAGTATTTACCTCTACAACTGTAACCTAATATGGTTTTTCATCATTTGACAATGCTTCCCTTGTAACTTAAACATACCAAATAAACAAGACAAATTAGTCAAAAAAACTTCATTTAGAATTTGAATACTTGGGAACTCTTTGTTAAAAACCTTAGAAGGTTTTAAACTGCATTGCTAAATAGAATTACAGATTATTATAAACTTCACATTTAACCAAGGTGGTGATAACAAAAGGTTATATACAGTTATTAGCAAAACATAAGCCCTTTTAATATTGGAAAGTTTTAATTTTAAGTAATCAGACTTGATAAAGACAAAGGATAGAAACTTTTTTTTTCTTGGCAGATAAAGAAAAACGTTTATTATTTCTTACCAAAAATAGATTAATAATCTAAGAAAATTGACTATATCAAAAAAAAAAAAACTGAATCTCAATCTTATACTAGTGTACTTTTTTGTGTGTGTACTTTTAAAATGCACTCATTCCAGTCTTAGTCATTCCTGACCAAGCACAAATGTTTTTTTCTAAAGATTCCCCTTTACAAAGTTTCTATAATTTTCTTTTTCATTCAGATTTTTGTCCTAAGCCTTCTCTCCCTCTAAATAACCAGTCTCCTTTGAGGACAAAATTACTTTCTTTCCCCCTCAAGAAAAATATATTCCCATTTCTCATGCCTTATCAAAAAATACATCCTTTCTTGCATATAGAATTGCTTTCCTTGTAATTAAGACAACCAGGAATGATACTTATTAGAATTTTTACTTTTTTACTTTTTGCTTTTAAAAACTTTAGTGTCCAGAGTGAAAACTAAGTAGTAATCAATTGTGAACTGTTACACCAGAATTCTTTAGATCAGAAACTTATGAATACGTTTCATAGTTCATAGAAACATGTTTTTTCCATAATACAATCTTTCAAGTAAGCACAAAGCTTGTCTACCAATAGATCCAAGAATCCTCAGTTTCTCTGCCAAAAGCATACAAACCTAGTAATCAAAAATTTAGAATTCTATGTTATTTTGAAAAGACTTAAATATCTAATTAATTCAACCCAATTAATCATTTAACTTAGCAAAACTTCAAAGTTTCAGGCTACTGAAGATTTTGAAAGCCATTTAAACTCTCCTATAAACATCTATCAGCCTACTTTTTCTTTTTAAAGATTTTACTTATTTATTTTCATGAGAGACAGAGAGAGGCAGAGACATAGGCAGAGAGAGAAGCAGGCTCCATGCAGGGACCCCATGTGGGACTCAATCCCAGGACCCTAGGATCACATCCTGAGCCAAAGGCGGATGCTCAACCACTGAGCCACCCAGGTGTCCCAGCCTACTTGTTTTTATTAATTACCCATGAGAACCTCATGGACAGACAAAAGCAACCATCCTTTTAAGTAAATTTTTTTTTTTTTTTTTTTTTTGCTGATAGGCTACAACAGATAAAATATTAATTTAACTAATATATTTAGGTAGAAAAAAGGCTATTATCTGTATGACATTTTATATTGATAACTCCAAAAGACATGCCTACTTTAATTAAAGCAACAAACTTAAACTAGAATGAATCTCGTGGACAAGGGAGAATGAGTAAAGCAATAAGAAGTTTGTTAAGCAAAGATACAGAGAAAGCTCTCACAAGTGAGAGTGGTCCCAACAGGGTTGCCACTGAGGGCTTGTAGGATTGGTCTTTTATTGGAAGCCAACCCGGGATCCTAAATCCTTTTAACATTCTCTACTCATATCACCATTGAATAAGGACTAGAGATAACATCTTTAATGCCTTACTTCTTCTTTGGGGTCTTTCTTTATTGGTCAAAGATGACTGTCATAAAAAGACACCCTGCCCACCTATACCTAGGGAGAGTAGTCTGGTTTGTTCCTTTATCTCTGGTTTCCTTACACCTCAGCATTTTTTTATTTTTTTGAGAGCCTGTTTCCATGGCCCCTTACCTAGCCCTGCCTAGCCCCATTTGTCCCTAACTCACTTGCAAAACATTTGGGTTAGTCTCTATCTTTATGAATTATAGAATGCTTAGTTTTTATGGCACTTATTCTTAACCAATTTTTATCCAAATTTTTAAGCAATTAAATAGCTGTTTTACAAATTAATTTTAGTGATACCCATCCAGAGGTAGAAAAAACATCTCATGTAACACACATAGACACATACACACAAGATAAAAAGAAAATCTAGCCTTTGTTTAATATTTTTGGAGAGAACATTAAAAGCTCAATTTCCAAACCTCTCCCTTTTATTAAAACAAATCTATTTGCAAGATAGCAATAATCTACAGGCCCATTAATTAGTCATTTCCCATTTTCCAATTTAATATGGCTAGTTTTGTCCAAAGATGCCCAAGCCACAGCAACAAATAAATCAAAGAATTCCTCTGTGAGCATTGGCCCCTCCTCTAAAGTTGGAGGTTTCCTAAATTGAACAAAATGACTTCCTAGTTTCTGGTTGCTTAACCTTGTCAGCTTTCTGTAATTGTGTGCATAAGAGAAATAATTTAGACATGTCAAAAGAATCCCATTTGGATCATCTAAAACTTCAATCCCTAGAGAACAGCTTAAATAAAAAGATCAACTCAAATTGAGGAGATACCGATATTAGGAGAACTCACTAGATGTACCTGTGAAGTTAGAGGGGAAACAAAGGGCCTGCGATGGTACTGAATGCCAAGTTCCGGATGACCCCCCAGGTGTTCTCAGGTAAGGTACTCTGATGCTCTGATATCCTGACAACTGCACCAAGAAAGGTCAACACAAATTGAACAAGAGTTTTATTTGAGTCCATATTAGGACATGGGCATGCCTGGGAAACATGCTATTCACAAGGAAGACAGTGTTCTGGAGAATGTACAGTTTTTATAGGGTTATATTACATTTTACATCTTGTAAAATATAGGCAGGAGTCATGAATTTTATCATAAAGGAAAGCAGGGAATGGGAGCATTGTTCAGTGTCTCAGGAGCAAGATGGTTTTCCTTTACTCATTCACAAAGCAGTTGTACAATACATGTTTGGTGGGCCAAAAATTAGGCTTTTGGTTTGAACAAAGTTTATAAACAAGTCATGTTGGCTTCGGAATAAATCTATAATGGCTTCCCTTGTATACTAGGCCATTAGAGAGTTTTTCTATTAACAACATAAATAATTAATATGACTTCATGAAGCATAACATCACCAACACTAGTGAACCCACTGTTTAAAAACTAGAATATTATTGTAGGGGCCAAGTGCAGGCCATTCCAAGATGAGCCACTTTGGTATGAACATTATTTTGAATTAAAAGCAATCTGAACTCAGGAAATTCAGAAAAAGCTCTTTACCTCCCCCTCAAATTCCTTGTACCAAGAAGAGAATTATTAACAGAGATTCCTCTTTACCTAAGATACTTTTATCTACATAATGGGGCAGTCTTTGTTTTCTGAACATCACCTTTCACCTTCATGCTAAGTCTTTCTCGTCTTTGTATCCTCAGACCCCTAACTCCTCGCCTTAGCTCATATGAGCTTCGTGTTGCATGACTGTCTTTGGAATTTCCAGGTCTGTCTGGATTCCCCATATGTACACCATTAAGTCTGATTTGCTCCGATTAATCTGTCTCATGTCAATTGATTCTAAGTTCAACTAGAAGGACTTTGAAGGGTAGAGAAAATTTTTCCTCCCCAACATTATCAACACCTTTTGAGTTATGTGTATTTCTCCAAAGTTCTATTCCTCTATCTCCCTTCCAGAAGTAACTGACATATTCCCTTCTCTTTTAAAATAAAATTTTCACATATATAGCAATCCTTAAATAAAAAGCAGCTTATGAAATTTACAGCATGTAATTTAATTATATATGTGTACATATTACATATTATGTAAGTACATGATATTTAATTTTCTCCAACTTGATCTTTTCATTCAACATTGCTTTTGACTCATGTATCTTGTTGCCAAGAGCTATAACTCATTTTCACAGCTATAATCAATTCATCCACTTTTGTCAGTAGATTTTTGTTAATGATGATTGAAATGATAGAAAAATATCAGGTGTCAATTATACAATTCTTGTACATATCTTTTAGGTTTAATATGCAAATTTCTTCAGGTTTTGTTCTAGGAGTAAAATTCCTGGGTTATAGGTAAGTTCATGTTCCAGTGTATAGAATTACTGTTTTCTAAATGTATACTCCTAGAGCTATATACATTTTTCATTATTTCCTTGCCAAAAATGGTTACCATCAATTTTTTTATTTAATGTAATATAAATAAAATGAAATCTTGTGATTTTAATTTACCCTTCTCTGATTACTAATGAGGCTGGGGCATTAGTATTTTCTCTCATTTGAAATGCCTGTTTGGGGAAAAAAAAATGAAATGCCTGTTTGGTCATCTATTATTTTTGTTTATTTTGTGGGATGAGGGTGTTTACCTTTTTCCTAAGATTCAGAAGAGTAATTTTACTTAATTGATACTTATCCTTTGTTGAATTTATATATGTTGTGAATAGTTTATGGTTTATTTCCATTTTCTTTATGGTATCTTTTGATAAATAGAAGTTCTTTCTATTAATGTAGTTGAGTTTAGCAATTTTTCACTTAAAGTTAATATTTCCCATATTCTGAAATCATAAAAATTATCTTCTATATTTTCTTGTAAAAGTTTCTGTTTGGAATTAAATTTTTAATTCACCTGGAATTTTGTAATTTTATAAAATAAATAAACTATAAATTTTATTGTTTTTTTTCCATATAATCAGCTTTTCTCCTTTCTCCAGTGAGCAGTAATATCCTCTTTGTGATTATCAAGTTCTATTATTCTGACTCTATACTATTGAGTATTCTATTTCACTGGCCAATTGGTCTCTCCTTGAGTTAATATCACACTATATTCATTGATACAGCTTTGTAATAAAGCTTGGTGTAATAAAGCTTGGTAACACAAGTTTCCTACCTTATCCTTCTTCAGTTATGCTTTACCCATTTTGGGGTCTCTTTTTTTTTTAAAGATTTATTTATATTTTCATGAGAGACACACAGAGAGAGAGAGAGAGAGAGGCAGAGACATAGGCAGAGGGAGAACTTCCTTCTGTACAGGAAGCCTGAAGTGGGGCTCGATCCTGGGACTCTGGGATCACGCTCTGAGCAAAGGCAGATGCTCAATTGCTGAGCCACCAGGTGTCCCTGGTCTTTGCTTTTTCAAATAAATTTTAGAATTAACTTCTCAAATTCCTTTAAAATCCTATTAAATTTTGATTAAGTCTATAGTGAAACTTAAGGAGAACTGACATTTTTATAATAGCTACTCCATCCATAAAAATGATATATTTCTCTTTTTATATTTATGATTTAGCTTTCAAAAAAATTTTAAACCTTTAACTTTTCACACATCTTTAAAAATATCTATTTCATTTTATTTTTAATATTATACAGATGTATTTTAAATTATACTTTCAAAATATGTAGCTGATGTATATTAACACGTTAATATTTGAGTATTGTTATATTCAGGTACCTTGACAAACACTAATTCTAATATTTTGTTGGTAGATGATTTAGGTTTCTATGTAAACAATGTAACCTGTTAGTAAACGACATTTTAGTTTCTTTCCATATTTATAGTAACTTTTCTTACAAGTAGATTGGCCTCCAGTACATGATGCTATTAAGCAGCAGAAATATTGCTAGTTTTAGCAACTGAATTTTTAACAATTTTTTTAAAGTTTAAATAGCAATTTGTGGCTAGTAGATACTATATTGGACAGTGTAGATCTAGTATTTTTGTTCTGTCTTATCTTTATTAACACAGAAGTTAGTCATCATTTTATTATTTACATTTCTTTTTAGATTAATTCACCCTTTAAAGAAATTGTTAAACCTTTCTTCTTGCATTTCATAACTTTTTTTCTAGAATCTTTCCTCTTTTAAGTCTATCATTTAGAAAATATGTTATTAAAGGTCTGTGATTTTCCTTTTTTATAAATATTATTTTGATAATGACCTTGAAAAATAATTTTTTTTAACAACACAATTATAAGTTGATGCTTTTTTCTTCACATATTGAAGACACTGCTCTGAGGACTTTCTGTTTTCACTGAAGCTATTGAGAAATCTGTTAGACTAGGTTTTTTTTTTTTATATAGGTGTTCTGATATTTTTTCTCTGGTTGCCTTTCAGATACTTAATATTTGGTGTTCTGAGGTTTTACTATATTTTTCATGTAGATCTTTGGTTATTCTGTTTGGTAAATATTGTGTATCTTACACCTATAGTTTCTATTATAAGTACTCATCCTATTTCTAAACCATCTCATTATGCCTCTTTTGCATTCTGTCTGTATTATTTTTCAGAAACTACAATTGCATGTATGTTTTACCTTCTTGTGTTTATTCTGTCTTCAATAGTTCTTATCTCTCAGTATTGCAAATTCTTTAGTTCTTGTTTCTAGTTCATGGTCTCTTTAGTTGTCTAATCTCAATAAATCTATTTTTTATTTATAAAATTTCTATTTGGTCTTTTTATAATCTGCATGCTCATTATATCTCCAGGGTTTGGCAGTTTACATTTCTTTGTTTTTGATGACTCTCACTCATAGTGGCCTATTTCATTCATTGTTAGGTGATTATTAAAAACTGTAAGTTTATTTTAGTTAAATAATTTTGAGTGAGAATTCTGAAGGTTTAATGTATGGTGGCTTTCTGCCACATAAGGTTTTCACTTTATTCACTGGATCCAAAGGCATATATATAACTGAAACTACCTTAGCTCCTATAGAGCAGCATTCTTTTTTTTTTTTTAAGAATTTTATTTATTTATTCATGAGAGACAGAAAGAGAGGGAGAGAGAGAGGCAGAGACACAGGCAGAGGGAGAAGCCAGCTCCATGCAGGGAGCCTGACGTGGGACTCCTGGTCTCCAGGATCACACCCTGGGCTAAAGGTGGCGCTAAACCGCTGAGCCACCTGGGCTGCCCTGGAGCAGCATTCTGTTCCCCATCGTTGCAGAATGGCCTACAAGTCTTCCAAGCCCAGAACTGCTATTAGCAATGAGGAGACTGGACTTTTGTATTTGTTTACTGGCACTATTCAGGGTTTAATTTACTGTCCTTTTGCTTCTATTCCCTCTTTTTCCTTCTCTTTCTTCTCATCTTGAAAGATTTCCTGTGGGTTTTTTTCTTTTTCTTTTTGATCCCAACTCTGCTTTAAAAATAAGTATGTTGTAGTTACGCAGGATCAACCTGTATTGCTATAAGAGCACCATTTGGAACATCTATCCCATGATTCTGCTAACATCAGAAGTTAGCCTGTGACTTTTATTCAATAGCATATATGCTTGTGTCATTTCTGGATTATAAAGTGCTTATCATAGAGCCTTCAACATTGGGATTAGATTGATTTACTTGTTTTTCTCATATACCAGACTTTTAGCTTCATGAAAATCTAATTATCTTAACAAAATATTGACAAAATACTAAATTGATTTTGGGGTTAGAATTTACTTAATGAAAAAAAAAAATTAGACCTAAACAAAACCTATGTTTTACATTTATGGTCTTCCTTAGGAAAATAATTTTCTAAAAGGTTGTAGATATATGTTTTTATTTTTCCAAAATTCATCCTTCTGGCCTATATTGTCTAAGTTTACAGAAGAAAACAGCATGTGGAAAGAATACTGAATTTGGGGTCAGAAAAATGACTGTAATTTCAGTTTAGACACTAAACATATGATTTTCAACAATATAATTAACTTCTATGAGTCTGTATTTCCTCATTTGTATAATGGAGGTAATTTCTATTTCACACAGTTATTATAAGAATTAAACAAAATAATACATGTGGAATTACCCATGACAATGTCTAATAATGGAGAACAGAGTATGCCACTGAAAATACGCCTTTTTGGCATAAAAATTATCTTGCGCTTCTTAGGTTTTTTTTGTAAATATTTTTATTTACAAAAAAAAAGATTTTTATTTATGAGAGAGAGAGAGAGAAAGAGAGAGAGAACATGAGCAGGGGAGAAGTAAATGGAAAAAGAGAAGCAGACTCCCCAGTCTTAATCCCAGGACCTGGAGGAGGATCATGACCTGAGCCAAAGTTATTTGCTTAACTCTCTGAACTATTCAGGTGCTGCAATGAGTTGCTTATTCTTAATAAACAGCAGACATGAGAGAAGATCTGAAAACCAAATAGAAGTTATCCCTTTTGTAAGGGACAGTTTTTATTTAGGTGTCTCCTTCTCTGTATCAGGAAGAGAAAAATGACTAAATCTCTAGAAATTTTTAGCAGAAATGGCAACAACTTAAATCCACATGTTATACCGTTGTTTGTCTGATAACCTCCCATGATGATCTTCTTTTCCCATCCCAACATCTTTTTTGTCTTTAGCTGCTGTACTGGACCATTTTGAGGGAGTTACTCATTTTTCCAGGGTATCTACCATGTATAAGGAGATATACATATAACTAAAATTCTGGGTTTTTCCCCCTATTAATCTGTATTTTATAACAGGGGTCTCTAAGTAAAAAACCTAGAAGAGTAGAGGGAAAATTATTTTTCTTCCCCTACAGTTTGACAACCTATGATGGGGACCCATTGAGATACTATACTTGCCTGCATATAAGTTCCTAGAAGTCTGGCAGAAAGTAAGACTTCTTACTAAAGTAAGCTCTCCTGGATCTATTTCTGTGTGTCTGGTTTAGAAGAGAAGTTTAAACACACACACACAATGAACTTTATTCCTTCTTTTCCAAATCTAGGCTAGCAGGAGAAAAAAATGTGTGAATTAGTTCTTGGGTATAGTGACTATGCTAAAGATTTTTATCAGTAGTACTCTTTTGTTCTATTGTTCTCTTTCCTCCCAGAAGTGGTTATTATATGGTTTTGCCTCTTTTGTAATAAAGAGGAGGTTCATACGCAAAATAAAATTTCCTTTTATCTTGTTCTGTCTTAAGAGTAGGGCTTTGTGACTGGTGAGGATGTTCTCTCTTGTCTCAGTCAGCTGAAAGGGCCGGGGATCCAAACTCAAAGTGACAAGAAGCGTTCTCTTTTTCTGACCAGGCTGGCTCTTGGGAGTTTATCTTACGGGGTTCTGGTCCATAAGAAGCCCTTGTCATCTGAACCTTTGTTGTTAATGCTGAAAAAGTTCCATTCCAGTACTATCTGCCCAGTGTCACACATTAGCAGGTTTACGACTGCAGGCATCTAATGTTTTTGTGGGAGACCAAAGATTTTTTTTTTTTTTTTTTTTTACTAAAAACATCCTTATGGTAACAATAAATTGCTTTCTTAGGCTAACTGTGGAGGTAAACTTTTTGTATCATGGGGGCCTCTTCTTCTGTGCCCTACTATGGGATGCCTTTTGCATCTATAGTGAAGCCATAAAAAGGCTGATTGGTTTGAGTTGCTATTGAAATTAATTTACCATTGAAGATCCTTGCCAATATCCAGGTAATACATCTTTTGAACTGTAAAAAAAAAATTACAAGACTTCTCATCCTAATCTATAGTTTTATTGGTACCTATGGTACTTATGGAAAGATGACATTACACAAAGCTTTTTTTTTTTTTTTTTCCTTTAACCTCCAATTTCAGAAGATGCTACCAAATTTAGAGAAGAATTAGATCAGTGGACATTCATAGCTCTACTCTAATACAGTAGTAACAGACAAGCCAGATAGGCCCCCTGGGGAAAATGCCCTCACAGAGAAAGCAGGTGAGTTTCTCCCAGACTCTTACAGAAGATCAGGATATGTCTCAGTTGGAGGTCAATGTGTACAGGCTGATAAAAGCAATAGTAAAGGTTTTTCCTCCTAAGGTAAATTGGTCTAAGGTGCAACTGTACATTCAGAAAAAAATGGTAAGCACTTATACAGACTTTATAAAAGCATATGGCATTAAATTCTGAAGCTCTAGAATGTAGGAATTTTTAAATTTCTATCTTAGTTGAAAATCTCTCTGATATAAAGATAATGTATTTGATATCAAGGGGCTAAATCACCCAATCCATTTTAGGCCACAGTCCATAGTAATCCACAGTCCACAGTCCTCATAGTAATCTTTGAGGAATTAAATACTCCTTGTCTTAAAAATATTTATAAAACCAGAAATGCACCTCTAGAGGCAATTCAAAGTTCACCTATCATAACCAATTGCCAACCCCCCCACTTCACCCTTTTCATCTAAAATGCTTGCAGGTTTTGAAAACTCCCCCTCACCACCACCCCCCCCCCCAAAAAATCAGAACATTGGAAAGAAGAATTGCCCTGCACCTATAAAAAATAAGAAACATGAAAAAGAAGGAAAAATTTAAATAGTAATTATGCTAGACCTCTGATAACAGTCAGATATAACAAAAACTCCATCTTGGAGAAAACTTGGATATCCTTTTTTCTGTGTCTTTGAGATCTACCTTTCTACCCTGTCTTCTCTGTATGCTGACAGCTATTTCTTTGTAATGCAGACTTTAAGGAAATAGTTCTCATCAATAGGGGAAAAAAGGAACTATTTAGAAATTTGGCAAATAAAAAACCTTAAGTGTTTTTTTCCCCACAAATATTAGTAAAATAGCCTTAGCCAGCTGAGCAGGTAAATTTATTTTATCTGCCAGAAACACATTTGAGATCCAATTGCTCTTTTATAAACTAGTGAATTTTATATTGTACTTGACTCATGGCTAAAATTTTAAAACAAAAGCTGTAAGATCTTTCTGTCTGTATGATTATGTATGTCTATATATGTATGTTATAGGTGTGGTATTTTTCTATCTCTACATGGCATTACCAAAATTAATTTATAAAAACTATACTTGGTTGGCATGAAAGAAAATGTTTGAATGGATTGGGTTTTCCAAAAATTTCAGAAATATAAAAACTAATATTTTTGAAGTTCATGTGATCTGGAATATCCTCTGTAAAAGCTTGTTAAACTTTGTTGATTTAATTAAGATAGATACATCTTCAGAGTTATTACTGATGTAGCAAAGTGTGGAGGCCGACATTCCACTTTAAGTTCAGTGTTAGCACAAGTACAGCCATCCCAAGCCCCTGTGAAGAAGAGCTGAACTTTACCTTACTTCAGTTACAGGAAGAAAACAGTTTACAGCTTAACATCCTAGAAAGCCCCCTATTAGAATGAGAACAGAGCCCAAGCCAGGGGCAGGAAGCCCCATATTAGAATAAGAACAGAGCTCAATGCCCTTGAAAGCCCCATATCAGAATGTAAACAGAACTTGAGAAATTCCTCCACCCCTTCTGAAAATCCCCCAGACCAGCCTATAAAAAACCCAGCTGTAACCCACTTTGGGGTCCAAGTCCCTGCTCTGCTGTGTCCGGTATACTTGGACCCAATCTCGAGCTTGCAAATAAACCTTGGTGTGTTTGCATCGGTTGGTTCCTTGGTGGTTTCTCGGATTCGCAGTCTTGGGCACAACAGAAAGAATGGTAGGGTTTGAAGCCGACGGCCAAGAAAGAATTCTTGAAACCTCTTTAGTGTAAAAAGGTGATTTTATTAAAGCCCTGGGACAGGACCCTTGGGTAGAAAGAGCTGCAATGGGGTCACGAGTGGCCCATTATATATTTTCAAGTTGAGAGGGGGTTACGGATAGCATAAGTCTCTGACAGATTTTTGGAAGCAAGATTTCCAGGACCTTGAGGAGGGTAGCTATTGTTGGGAAGAGGTCACTTATTACTGTTTAATAAAACCTGAGCCGTAAGACCCTTCAGATATATATCAGTAGACCAAATATTTGGAGTATGGTTGCCAACATGTATCTTGGGAGTTTAGAGATAAAGGACATTTCTCAAGGAATTTTTATATGTTAGAGTGAACTTACAGGATCCTGGGGTCAGGCTGAGATTGCCCTTTTCCCTTAGCAAAGTATTAACGTTGAGGCAGTTGAGTCTCTCTGATGTGGTAAACAAAGGCAGAAGAAAAATTATTAAATTTCCTTACTGCCTACAGCCCATTGACAAGTCTTTGAAACAGGCAGAGTGACATTCCTCTAGGGACTCAATTGCCTCAATTTAATAATTATTTCCCACATCATTAGAGTTAACTATAATGCAGATATGCAACTTTTATTCCACCTGGGTTTATTAGTCAAATGAGATCATAATTTTTCTGTTACCAAATTTGTCAGCAAGAGAAAATTAGATGCCTTAACTTTATCTAATGTCTCAAAATTCTCATGAGCAATGTTAATGTGATTATTAAAAACTGTAAATTAAATAGATATAGGTGGAATTAAAGTTTATAAATAAACTTTTCGACAATAATGAGATTTTATTGGATATAGCTACTTTAAAATAGCTTTTAAAATCTTTTTGGTAACTTCAAGTCTTAAAATTTTGCTAAGTGATAGAAAAATCTTTGAATATCACTATCAATACTGAACACTGGTCTATCTACTTTGGTCTCTTATTACAAAAAAATAAAGGTATTTGGGTTTGTTAGCTAATATGTCTGTGCTACATTGGGGAAAGAGGCATATGCTTTTTGAAATTATGAAGTGTATTCATAAATTTGCCAATTTAAGGAATCTAGTGTAATACAGTTCATTATTGCTTACTTCCAAGTTTTCACTAGAAGTTAAGGTTTCTAAGAGTTAGGAATTCTAATTCATATATGTAATTAAAACTACTAGCAATAGTAAGAGAAACTATTTCATGTTGGTATACAGGGAAAGTAGGATAGGTCTTTGGGTAGGAAAAAGTATAAGATATAGAGATAAATTTTTGTTAAGGAAAATGAAACTAATTTTGTCCTAAAGAACAACTGGCTATTTCAGGATGGGGAAAAAAAGAGAATAAAGAACAGTGTATACAGATAAGGCAAGTTGGGAAGAGAGTCTCACTTTGTCTGGCCAAGTTGGCTAAAATTGAATTCTCATTTTAAAGCTTTTTAAAATTCTTTTTAAAATAAGCTTTAAAATCAGTGGATATTTACATAAAACTAAAATTTAACTTTGTCCTTTTAATAGCAGAAAGAAACTTTGCTTGGACTATTGGTCTGCTCTTGATAAAAGGTGAAGAAAAATCTGTCCCAGTCTCTTAAGTAATCTTCCTCAAAAGCTAAGGTTTTATATCTTATCAAAATTATTTCCCACACTTCATGCTGATTTATCAGATCCTTGATTACTTAAGCAAACTGAATCTTCCCCATTTTAAAAGAACTAGGTTTTGCTTACGAGTATGTATGTAGCATTCTGTGTTTACTTTTAAAATCTTTTATTCTCACTTTTGTTAAATAGATAATTAAATAGTATTTCATAATGATCTGTGATACTATTTACTCATATGTCCAAAACCTTTTGATATTTTGGACAAAATGTCAACATTTTGACAAAAATCCCAAGATCCAATTCTAAATGAAGTCTTTTTGACTAACTTTGGAACATCTCAAATGATTAATTCTACTTGTGAAAAGAGAGATGCTACACTAATTAGGTTTATATGATATGTTAAATTATATAAAAAGCATTGTCAAATAAGAATACTAAACCGTCTTGACATTGCAATTGGAGGGGTATTTTTTTTTTTAATTTTTTCTTATTTATTTATGATAGTCACACAGAGAGATAGAGAGAGACAGAGAAACAGGCAGAGAGAGAAGCAGGCTCCATGCACTGGGAGCCCGACGTGGGATCCGATCCCGGGTCTCCAGGATCGCGCCCTGGGCCAAATGCAGGCGCTAAACCGCTGCGCCACCCAGGGATCCCTTGGAGGGGTATTTGTTAACTTAAGTATTCTAGAATTCTAGAAATCTGATATGTCCTGATTTTATATTAGTCATAATTCTATTATTATCATAAAATGTATGTCAGAAACAACCAAATTTCCTTTTCAATTACATTATAATAAACTCTCATTAGATCTTTAACCATGGACATTTTTAAGTCTTTTTATAATTTACAGAGAGTTACTGTTTTACTTTGATGCTCTTGCAAAAGTGTTCTCTTCTCAAGGAGAATGTCCATGGAAAGGACTGTGATAAGTAGTTTTCTAGTAACTTTCATACCATACCACTGAAGTGGGTCAGAATTTACAGAACTCTAATGGAGAAACTGATGGATTCATAATATTGCTAACGAAGATCAAGATCAACAAGAATTAATTACATAGAACTGAATGAATTCGTAACAATCCCTTTTTGTTTGAAACATTGCTGGTTCACTAATGTCTTGTATTTCCAAATTTAATGAGATTTTTCTCTCATCTATGACTTACAACAATTTGGTAAATTTTACCTTTGTAACCAGAATGGAAACAATTTCATTTTCTCCCTACTGAATTGCTTCAGAATTTAGAAACTCATGAAATTCAATAAGAGTATGTTCTCTTTGTAATAGGTCACAGTTGGGAACAATTGATTGAAATATATTTGAGAGTGATGTGAGTAAATTAGATATGATCAGAGATTTTTAAAGATCTAAGGTTGACTTTATGGAAATGATAACGCTCCTTGAAAACATCTTTTTCAACCTTGCTTTATATAGTGCTCCCATCAGTCCTACCAAGTGAGTAAAAAGTGTCAAAGGAATCTCAGATCTTGGGGACCCTGGGAAGACAGGAATTTACTCAAATCTATCAGTATCTCAGGCAAAGTCTAATAGGGAGTCCCTCCCTGAAGAGTCTTTTAAATACCCAATCTAAGATTCTTTATGAAAAGTTTCAGCAAAGAAGACAAGAATAACCTATATTATCAATCACTGTTCTTGTTGCACTAATGTAAATAATCATGTTAGGTTTAATGAGAGTAGACTTATTTTGCAAACAAGTTAGTACCTGTAATTATCTTTGGTTGAAATGAGGGTGATTGTGGAATAAAAACTTATGTTTTGACCTGGAATCGCTAAGAACAACTCTTGTTCTTTTCCCGAAACACTACACACTGAAACTGAACGACTTGATATAAACTTTAGAGAAATCACAGCATCTCACTTATGGACAATCTTTGTGCCTGGTGCTGTGTAGGCTATTCAGAAATATCACCAGAGACATTCAAGCTGCACACCAGAAAAAAATCTGTCAGATTGCCATTGCCTGTTCTTACTCCATATGAAGATGCTTCAAGCCTGACAGAAATTGTAGGGGTTAAGGGTAGGCTACCCCAAGATGGGTCACTTTGGCATGAATGTTATTTTGAGTTAAAACCAATCAAAACCCAGCAGATTCAGGAAAAGCTCTTCTCCTCAACTGCCTAATTATACCAGAAAAAGAACTATTAACAGAGATTCCTCTTTAAGAAACTAATGTGCATAGTAGAGCAACCTTCGTTTCCAAACATCTTCTCTCACTTTCCTATTAATGATCACCCTCTCCTTTGTATCCTTAGACCCTTATACCTCTCCTCAGGATGTTATATAAACCTCATCTTGCCTGTCTTTGGAAGTTCATATCTGTGTGGATTCCCTGTCCATATGTTAATCTGTCTCCTGTCAATTTGGTTCTTAGTCCAGCCAGAAGGACCTTCAACAGCAGAGAATATTCTTCCTCTCCAACAGCTGGCACAGTCTGCAGGATGCCTCAACATGCCGGACACTGCTCACTGCACACACTACTGCATCTGAGAGATTCTTAAGAAATCTGACAAGCAGCTGGAAAAAAGTGGAGATTTCAGGGGGCTGACATGGTAAGAAATCTTATCTGTGGAGTCTGATGGAGCAAGAATGGTGAGAGTCCTTTTTCTTTCCTAAATTTAGCATGGTTTTTGGGACTAGGTTTTTTGTTTTGTTTTAGCTTAGATACTCTTTGGTTAAATTTGGTATAGTAGTTCTTGGTTATTCATCCATTTCCTCCCAGGGATGGTCTTTGTTTTTGTGTCTTTTTTCTTTGTCATAAAAAGGTCAATGTTAACAGATGCTGGTATGATGAGACCTGTGTAGACAAACTTTGCTGTGGGTTAAAGGCTGCTGCTAAGGGACATCTTGGAAGCTAAAGTTGCAAAATTGGTGGGCTTGGGTCAAACACTTACAAGCTAGTAGCCTGTTTACCACCTAACTCAAAGAGTACTCTGTTAGAATAAGTTGGTCATAGGACAGGTTAGATCGACACTAGGTCCACCGACCTCAAGAAAACTTCCATGCAATGAGTTTACTGCAAAACAACACACAGTTACCATCCCTGCAGTAGATCCGTCCTAGATATTAATGTGGTTCCAAGAGTCCCATGTCTTAGCCAAAAAGGAAAACC
This sequence comes from Canis lupus dingo, assembly GCF_003254725.2. Classification (NCBI taxonomy): domain Eukaryota; kingdom Metazoa; phylum Chordata; class Mammalia; order Carnivora; family Canidae; genus Canis; species Canis lupus. Next base: position 7,977,289 of record NC_064255.1, read on the forward strand.
AGATGAGATTTTTTTCTTTTATCTTGTTCTTTGTTTTAAGAGCTAGGCTTTGTGACCACTGAGGATATTTGTCTCCACCATCTGGAAGGTGCATTTACCAGGGTGCATTGTGAAGGCCAGTCAAATAGACTGGGGATCTGAGTCTCTCTGTCTCTTTTTCTGTCCAGCTGTGTATCTCTCAAGGATGTTTGTCATGAGAGGTTCTAGCCCATAGGAGACTTTGTTGCTTGTTAGTTCTGGAAAGTCCCAATCTACTAGCATCTGCCCAGTGTCATAGATTAGTCATGTGTGGCTGGAGGCATCACATGATTTGTGGGAGACCAGAGACACTGTTTTCATTACACCATTCTGACCACCTGTGCAACAAAGGCCTTTGCTTTCTAAGACTAATTTGAGAAGTAAACTCAGATCATAGAGACTCCCTCAGCTATCCCTGTTTGAGTATCTATTACATCTTTGGTTAAACCATTTAAAAGCTTATTGGCTTAAGTTGCTAATAATAGATCCTACTTGCCAATGGCCAGATGCTGGATCCTTTGAATTGATTATATTTAAAAGAAAAATATTCTTTATAGAGAGCTCACAATTGTTTTATTAGTATAATGGCTAGCCTTAGGACTCCCATGACAAGATCAAAGAACAGAAATTAGACTTAAGTGTCCTTGTCCAACATCAATTCCCCTTAAAATTCAGCCTTAACTGCTGTTTTAAATTCCCTTTCCCTATAAGATTTATAGGGAACATACCAGCCTCATCTCTAGGTTCAAGTATACAGGTTGTTCAAGTAAAGTTGAAAACCAGGAAATGAGTTAACAAAAGCACCAGGAGTAGCACAAGGCTTGCTTTGCTCCTATCTTCCAGGGTTTGATAATCAGGTTCTGCCAGCTGTAGACTTTCCCATGTGCTGTTGTTTTCAGGTGTATCCTAGACCCCCAGTTCAAAAGAGTTCATTTCTCCTGAGCAGGAGTAGGTCTTTTAAATTATAAGGCTCTTTTACCTTTATTTTTAATAGATTCTACTCAATTAAAAGGACTTAAAAAGTTTAATGACTATCTACAAACCTCCCCTTCTCAGAGGAAAGAGGACCAAAATTTCTTGTAGGCTCTTCTACAAATGATCTGTGAAAGGCCAACATTCAGGAGCTAATAAAAGCCAAGTTGAATTATTAGTTAAAAAAATGACCAGTGCCTAGATGTTAAGGCTATAATATAGTTCTTTGGGGAATTAAAAACTGTCTTTGTCTTACAAATCTCTAAAATCAGAAATGCAACTCTAGAAACAAGTCAAAGCCTATCTATATTAATCTCCAAACCTTGCCTATTCCTCTTACAATGTAGATATTATAAAAAATTTGCATATTGGAACAAAAGTGTCTGGTACTTTTTTTTTTTTTTTAAGATTTATTTATTTGAGAGAGAGAACAGGGGAGAGAATCAGGTGGCCTCCCTGATGAGCACCCATGAGATTATGACCTGAACCAAAACCAAAAATTGGACATTTAACTAACTTCACTACCCAGGTGCCCCAATGAAATGTATTTAAAAATTGCTAATGTAAAGAATACTGGTATAACAAATAGTTTACAATTATTTATGTCAGAGAGGAAAACCTTCCTTCAAGGTCCTTTTAGGTGGACTTAGAATCAAATTGACACGAGACAGGCTAATAAGAGAAAATCATATTTAATAGGTGTATATGTGGGAAATCTACACAGACATGAAATTCCAAAGACAATGAGGCAGCATGACTAAGAAGAGAGGGGTAGCGTCTGAGAATACAAAGGGAAGGTCATTATCAGGAAGATGAAAGATTTTTTTGAAAACAAAGGTTGCTATATTATGCAGATAAGTTTGTTAGGTAAAGGGAAATCTCTTTTAATAGGGTCTTCCAAGAAAAGCCCTCCTTTACAATGTAAATTTAAGCAGTTGAGGACGAGGAAGAGAGGTTTTCTTGCATCTGCTGGGTTTTGATTGCTTTTAACTCAAAATAATATTCATGCCAAATTGGCCCAAAGCAGGGTGGCCTGCTCTTGGTTCCTAGAGTTAATAAGAGAAATAGCTCTTGGTGCAAGGAAAGTATGTCTTTATGGGGGAAAAAAGTGGGGATGGGCATGAGGAACAGGAATATGTTTTGTTGAGGTAAAACTTAGGACAAAAAAAATGAATATAAGATACAAAGTTGCAGAAGGTTTATGGAAAAGGAATTTGATATGTATTCAGTACTGGCTAAGATTAAGATAAATTTAAACAAATGTGTTTTAATATAAAAAATATACTGAAGCAAGATTAAAACTGTATTTGTTGAAGTTTTCTTAAACTATTGATCTATTCTTAAGAAATTGTAAACATGTTTTTCTTTACCTTTAAAGGTACTTGCTCAGAAAAAAAACAAGGATTCTGTGTTTTGTCAGCATATTTTCCTATGTTTAAGAACTAAATTTTGCTCAAAACTATAACCTTCTGTATTTGGCTTTGATATAATGACATCTTATTTAATCAAATGTCCAAATATTTTTATGTTTGACCACATTCAGAGGTGTTCCTGAGAGCTCCTGGAACATTTCAAAAATTTTGTGAGAAATTAACATCCCAAATAAGTTTAATTAGTTTAAATTATATGGAAAACATTGCCAATAAGTGATACTAAATCCTCTTAGATTGTACTTAATGTAGATAATATTAAAATAAGTGTCCTAAAAATAGTATGAAACTCCTAGAAATCTGATGTTCTGGTATGTTATTATCTTGAAATGTTGTATGTTGTTAAAGTAACCAAATTTCCTTGTCAACTACATGATAATAAACTCCTATCAGATCTTTAACCATGGCCATTTTTAAGTCTTGTCATTTACAGTTACTGTTTTACTAATGCTATTGCAAATGTATTAAATGAACTCTGAGAGCAAGTTTCTGATAACTTTAAAGTCATAAAACCAAACTGGATATAAGAATTTCCAGAACTAGTGGAAATATTGGGTTCAAACAGAACAAGAATTAATAACATGAGACTAAATAAACTGAGGAGAATAATTGTAATTTTTATGACTTTTTAAAAAAAAAGTCAGCAGCGTTTTAATCTGGAAAACCATACCTTTAAACAAAACTTTCTCTTAAGCTAGCTTAGAGCAATTTGATTACTCACATAGGTGTATTCTAATTGAAACATTTATCTTTTATCCCTATCTGATTTCAGAATCCAGAATTTTGAAGCTGTCAGTATTATATTTTTATGGCAATAGATTTGCATGTGTTCATTAAGAGTCTATTCTTTTTTTTAACAGGAAACTATTGGAAATAGTGGTTATATTATCAAGGCTTTGAGTGGAATGGCATATTGGGAGAAAGATGCTAGACTCACATATTACCAGACAGCTTTAAAGAACTAAGGTGAGACTTTATTGCGCTAATAAAGCCCCTTGTAAATAACAGCCTGATTCTTGCTTATAGAATTCCCAGCAGCTTTACCAGGTGAGTAAAGAAGGTATAGAAACCTAGGAATATTTGGGGGAACTTAAGAAAAGAGGAATTCACCTAAATGTATAGGTATTGCAGGTAAAGTCTGATGGCAAGTATTTGGTTTGGCTCTGGCCTTTAGAGGCTATTAAAAGTTTAATTTAGTGATTCCTTATAAAAAGTTCCAGCAAAGCAGATTTTAAAGGGCCTATATAGTCAATTGCTATTCTTGTAGCATGTATGTAAATGATCAGACACAGTTTTTTTTGAAACTAGATTTATTTTGCAATCAAATTAATATGAATTTGGCTATCTTTAGTAGAAATGATTGTGATTATAGAAAGAAAATGTTTCAATAACATACCTGAGTATTAGATTCTAATTCTGTTCATTATAAACTAGACTAGATCCTGATTTCTTCTAGTTTTCTCCAATGCCTAGCTCCAACTCTCTAAATGAATATTTTCAAATTTTCTCCCACCTTTCTGAGTTGGATATATTCAAGTACTGAAACTTCCTTTTTTCCTGAAGACCTGCAAGCTAAATATGAATAGCTTGTGGTGATTTCTCTGAAGTTTACATCAACAGCTCACATACAGGCAATCTTTGTGTCTGTTGCTCTGTGGGCCACACAAAGGATCACCAGAGACATTTGAACTACAAACCAGGAAAATCTGTTAGTTTCCACTGCAGGTTCTCACTCAATCTGAAGATGCTTCAATATTGACATCTAGAAATCATCTGGATTGGCTATTCTCAGAACTCAGAAACTGATTCCTAATTTGATCCAATTATTAACTTCTGTTTTTCTTTGGTTTCCATATAAATGCCTCTTATTTAATGCCTGATTACTTGAACCAGAGGCCTAACTTTGAGAACATAATTGCATCACCACCTTCTCAAATGAGTTTAGTTGAACCAACCTATTATTAGGACTAAGACTGGTTCAACAAGATGACAAAATCTACCAATTCAACTTTTAAGGTGTGAAACTTCAGATAAATTTCAGAGGAAGGAACTATAGGGGCCAAGGTCAGGTTGCCCCAAGATGGGCCACTTTGGCATAAATGGTATTATGAGTTAAAAGCAATCAAAACCTAGCTTTTTCAAGCAAAGTTCTTTACCTCCTCCTTAACTGCCTGCCTATACCAGGAAGAGAGCTATTACTAGAGATTCCTCTTTATTTGAGAAACTTACCCTATTATGCAGGCAACCTTTGTTTTCTGAACATCTCCTCTGGCCTTCTTGTTAATGGCCAGCCTCCCCTTTGTATTCTTGTAAGCCTCATGTTGCCTCACTGTCTGGAATTTCATGACTGAAACTAAATTGGATTTTCTCCTTTCAATTTGATTCTTAGTTCAGCCAGAAGGATCTTGAACGGCAGATAAAATTCTTCCTTTCCCCAAAAATCTTCTAAACTATCTGCTCTCATGACTCAGACTGGATTTGTAGTTGGCTCTAACCATTAATTTTTCCCTCCATAGAAATGCATCTTATTAAGTACCTGATTGCTTGTACTATATAGACCTAACTTTGGAAGCCCACCTGCCTTACTACCACCTGAAATGAAAAGCAACTGTTTAACTGAACTTACCTATTCTCAAGACTAAAAGACTGGTTCAATGAGATATGGAACATTCTATCATTTCAGCTTTTGGACTATGAGGGTTATTGGGGAAGTTTCAGAGCTGGGACCAAAGCAGAACAAGGTGTACTGCCCCAAAATAAGCCTCTTTGGCATAAAGAATATTTTGAGCTATTTTTAAGACACAACAAACACAAGAGAGACATTGACATTTATAAGGGAAACTTTGTGAGACAAATTGACATTTATAAGGGAATTTTCCATCTATAAAGGTGTATCCCTTTCTGAATCAGGAGGAGAAGGCTAACTAAATCTCTAGAAACTCCTATCAACCATACTGTGTTTACTCTGCTGTGCCTGATAACCTCCCTTAACACCTTTTGTCTTTAGCTGTAGATGGTATTTAGGTGATGGTTTGAGTCATTCCAAGGAGTTACTCATGTTTCCTGGGTATCTCCCATATATACAGGAGGGGTATACGTGTTATTAAACTGTTTTTCTCTTGTTAGTCTGTACTTTATTACAGGGACTGGGTCTCAGCAAAGAACCTAGAAGGGAGAGGGAAAATTATTTTTCCTTTCCTACATAGTGGATACTCAGACAGTATTAATTTGTTTTCCTGTCTTATGGAATCTTTGAGCTAATGTGATTAAATGTATGATTTCCAAAAATATATCTCAAATTTTTATTGATATTCATTCACTTCTAGGGCAGATCTATCAGTCTTATCTCTGTATTAAGTTGAGAGTTAATTTAAAAAAATAGTTCAGGGTATAACTCCTACCTATACAAATTAAGTTACTTTCAAGATATGGGAAGTTAAGTCTGATTGTAGTTAAAAATGTGAACAATGTTTATGTAACTTTAGTTAGGCAACATCTGGAACTGATCTTCAGAACTTTGATTAACAGAATCAGCCTGATGAATCCCAGATGTTTAAACATGCCTGTGTTTCTTAGACTCACTGGATTATGAGAGTGAATACATGGAAGGAAGGGAAACATTTACAAGAACTAGGTGTCAAAGTAGCCAGGAGGGTATTTAGGTATTGGCTTAGTTGCAGGCTTGGGGGCGGGGGAGGGGGCAGTTCTAAATGAACATCTCCCTTTAGAGTTTTATATGTGTTATTTAAAAAAGGTCTAATCTTTGATAACTTCAATAGTATGTATTAATAAATTTACTCATATTTGTTCCTGCACAAGTATATTTTTGTGCATCTACTATACCTAAAGTCCTGTGGTTAGAAAGACAAATAATAAACATTCTCTGCCTTTGAGTCACTTAGTTTAGTGAAGGAAATAGGTACGTGAACAGAAATTATAACTGCCATATAAAAGGGCTGAGTACAGAAAGTAACCAAGACTACCAGGGAAGGTAGGATGGTTTCAAAGAAAGTGATATGTGGGGCTCAGGATTTCTGCACATTATTTCTACAAGCTGCATTTAGCTTTGCTAATATAACTTCTATATAATTATATGTCTGTTAGATCATGGGACAGTTTGTCATATCATAAAATATATTTAAAACAGCAATTTTTGAAATTGTAAAAACCAAAATATTTTGACAATACAATCCAGGAACATAGTGGTAAAAACATGATTAGTAATCATATGGACTTCACATCTTTTGGTAAAAGTTCTAGAAGAACATAAATTTTAGTCTTTCTTTCCCACAAATTGTGCTTTTGAGTGAAGGAATGCCTTTCCTTTTGCAGCCTTTTTCTTGCTCTCCTGCTTGACCAATGTTGTGGACAGGAAAGTAAAACCTTAAGTGTTCGGAGTTCAAAATTACTTTAGAAGCCTTGAGGGGAACACTGTGTCCTGTTTTGTGACATACTTTAGTTTTCACAAAATCTCCATTTTTTTCCCCTCAAGGAAATGAAATATCAACTCTGAGTAAACATAAACAATGGAGAGAACCCAAATGCATTATTGACAGCATTTTTGAAAAACAAACAAAAGACTAAAATGCATTAATAGCATAGTTTCAGAGGTAGAAGCGAGGGATTAAGTATAAAATAGTAACTTGATGACAAGAAAAGAAAGGCCAATACTTACGCAAGTTTTCAAGGAAAACTAATGGCACATCAGGTTCAAATGTGCTTCAACTCCGCCCTTTTTCCAGCCATGACTAGCAATTTATCACTTTTGTATTATATTCAATGTTTCAATATCTCCTTCCCTATCACCCATCAAATCTAAACTGTCAGTTTAGTCTTATAAATTATTTCCTCTGAAGTAACAAATCTACCTATCTCCACCACCAAAGAACCTTAACCAAGAGACCTGGGCTCTTCCCTTTTCTTGGACAGTCTCCTGAGCCTTTAACTCTTTTCCCAGAAAGTACCTACTGTGAAAAATTGACCTGACTGGAGCCATTTCTAAAATAGAGCCAGAGTGATCATTACAGAGAAACTGCTTTACACATCTTATTTAAGCTGGGCCAAAACCTTTGGACTAGGCAAAATGACAGTTGTTAGAGAATCTGCAGGGGAAGTCTGATCACAAGACTGATACAGGTGGTTCTTCTAAGGATAAAACCAGTACTCAATCAACACGTAAGCTATAGTAGTTTAGCTTGTTAACCTCATAGAAAAAGATTTCCATTCTTCAACTAATGTAACTAACCCCTTCCTTTCTCTCATAAAAATTCATGGCTTTCACTCAATGAACTGGACAGTATTTGGGTTTCTCCCTAAATCTGTACGTTTCTTTAATCCCAAAATAAACACTCAATTACCTCTCATTGTGGCTTTTTATTTTCAGGTTGACACTAATCTTTCAAAACCTGGTTTAAGTGTCGGTTCCTTAGAAAGAAGTCCCTCAGTCCTTCTAGGTTTGGTAAAATCCACTTGTTAGCTATTTCCATATTACTCCATCACATGGTCCTCATCACACCTATAAATATACGCTCAGTGTTTTTCTCATCTGTAAGTTCCAGGAAAACAGGAACTTTTCATATCTGTATTAATCATTGTATCTCCAGTTCATAGTAGATACTTGTTGAAAAGAATAAATTCAATATATTTATCACTGCAATAGCTTATACCCTTATATATCTTGACTGTTATATCTAGAAAGTATGCCTTATACCTTGGTGCCTTTAACACACTGTCCTCTCTCTCTGGGACAACTTCTTAACAATGATCATGGGGATGACTGGGTGGCTCAGTTTAGTCTGCCTTCAGCTGGGGTCATGATCTCAGGGTTCTGGGATCCAGCCCCACTTCGGACTCCCTGCTCATTAGGGAGTCTGCTACTCCTTCCTCTGCTCCTCTGCCCCCCGTTTGTGCTCTCTCTCTCTCTCAAGTAAATAAATAAAATTAATTAATTAATTAAAAGATAAAGATTATTTCCTCACCTTCAGGTCTCAGCTGCAATTTTTTAAAAAGATTTTATTTATTTATTCATGAGAGACACACACAGAGAGAGGCAGACATAGACATAGGGAGAAGCAGGCTCCATACAGGAAGCCCAATGTGGGACAAGATCCCAGGACTGCAGGATCACACCTGGAGCCAAGGCAGATGCTTAACCACTAAGCCACCCAGGTGTCCCTTCAGCTGCAATTTCTTATCTTCATGGAGATCTTCTCTCATCAATCTAAAGGAACGGGTTATTTTCTGTTTACCTTATATATTTTCTTCATGGTGTTCATCACAATTTATAATTACATATTGAATTTTTTTTTTTTTTTTTTTTTTTTTTTTACATATTCAATTGCTAACTTGAAGGCAGGATTGTGTTACCCCATGCCTGCCTGGGTGTTGGATAGATAGGCAGATGCTAATTTTTTTCTTCACTAAATAAATAGAAGTTGCCAGTGTGAATGGTGAACATCTCTTTAAATATATTGAATGTTTTTTTAGCCATGAGAGCTGTGGCTTTTCTTCACTGTTAGTCTAGTACCTAGAATGCTTCTTTATATATATTGAGTTAACTCTCTTTTATTAAATGACTCTAAAAATGTCTTAGAATCATCAAAAAGAAACTTTGCAATGTCTTAGTCTGTCATTTACACTGTTTAGAAAAAACAGCCAAGGAAGATGAATTGCACGTGTAAGACAGTAAAATGTCAAATACCAAAACACAACTATGTAACTTCTATTTAGTAAAAATTAATACAAAATGTACAAGATGCTGTTGCCCTCTCTGAATAAGACAGAGACCATCTATTCAAACAGTCTTATTATTGTAATTGGAGTAGCCCTAGCCTCACTATTTTAGGGGTGCTATTGCATTAGTCATTTTATCCTATGATAGAGATGGATTTCTCTCTTCATCTATTAGGAATAGCAGCAAATCCAACATAATCCTCTTCCAGAGGTCCCCTCAGGCTAAATACTCAGGGCCAGACTCTCATTGCTGCCCTTGGGAATTGAATAGGTGCCTCAGATTGTCAATTCTGATGTGCAGAGCCTGAGGTCTCCAGGGATTCTAAAGCCTATCCTCTCCTAAAGCTTCTGGGCAGGGTCACCAGGGACTTGTGAGGCCAGGAGCTGAGGTGGGTCCTTTGTTAAAAGCACCACCAGGTGCATTGGAATAATGCCTCTTTAAAACCTTCTTTCACCTCCCTGGCAGTTGTTTCCCAGGCCATATGATAGTGTAAGGAAAAAAAAAATATTTTTCTTTCTACCCTTCTAGGGTAGACCCCCCATACCACCTTTGTAATAAAAGATTAACAGGAGAAAAAGTAAGTTTTAATAACATGTATACTTTCCATATATATGAGAGATATCCAGGAAAACCAAGTAAAACTACCTGACGTGGTCTGAGCCACCAATTTAAATTTCATCTCCAGTTAAAGACAAAAGAAAGATGTTCTGGAAATGAGGCCAGTTCCAGGAGATTAGTAATAAGGGTCAGGTTTGTTAGCATATTTAAATTGTTGCCCTTCTCCACAGATCAGAGTTTTTGAAGATTTAGAGTGATTTTCTCTTCCTGATAGAGTCACCATATAAATGAAGATTTTCTTTATAAATATCCTTCATATAAAGGCAACTTCAACTCTATTTTCAGAGATTCTACTGTTTCTCAAAAATAACCAGCTCAAAATAAACCTTATGCCAAAGAGGCATATTTTGGGATGGCATATCCCATGCCCCTACCACAGTTTCAGAGAGTGGGGCAGGATTGGGATGAGCAGCTGCCAACTCCCAGGCTCAGAGCCAACTTTCCCAATCCTGGGGCTGCTCTTAGTTCAAACTAAAATATAAAAGGCTTTGTTCTACTTTCTTTCAAGGTCAATGGGGCCACTCAGTTATACCAATATTTGTCAAGTAAGGCAATTGATTACTAAACTAATCACTAAAAGTAGTGATTCCAAGTGCATTTCTCTGCTGAGGGAAGAAATGCAATGGTGTATGGAGTGTACTCCACCCTCAGCCACTCACCCTCAGCCACTCCCCTAACCCCATCCTAGAGGTGGGATTTATTTTTTTTTTCTATTCTTTCCCCCTTATTAAAACATCTTTCTTGTTGAGGCAGAAAGGGGAAATTTCCCAAGTTAAATCTATGTTAGGACAATCCAAATATGTTAGGCAAAATTAGATGTTTCCTAATGAATCAATTACTAAGGTAATTAATGACATGTGCTGAAGGGTACCAGAATATGCCACCCCAAAATACGCCCCTTTGGCATATGAATTATTTTGAGCTAAGAAGCAGGAGAAACTCTAAAAACAGCACAAGTTTTCCTTTGGTAAAGGAAATTTTCATTTGCAGAGATATTTTCCTTATACTGGAGAGGGAGATAACTCTTAACAATTCTTATCAATGGAGATGGCATCTACTTAAATCTGCATAACAAACCTAAGTAAACAACTTTCATTTACCATACTTTCCCTGGTCATCTTCCCTTAACTGTTTCCCTAGTCCAGAAGCCCCAAACCCCTTTACATTTGTTTAGCTTAAGATAAACCCCTCTTTTAATATCCCCTCTGGTTTACTTGCTGTTGGGTACTCACAGGTGTGTATTTGTGATGCAAAAGTTCATACACTTCTGTTTATTTTCTCTGTTAACTTATCTTTGGCTATCTAATTCCCTAAACTGGAAAATCTATGATGGATAGAGGAAATTTTTTCCTCCCTTTTAATAAATCAGTAAGTATGTTAGAAAACATGTGACATGAATTCGTGGGTTAGGGAAAGGACATTTGCTTGCAGGAATGAGAATGATTTTTAAAAAGGCTTTTATTTATTTAAGAGAGAGCGGGAGAGCAGGAGCACGGTGAGGGGCAGAGGGAGAAGCAGACTCCCTGCTGAACAGGGAGGCTAATGTAGGGCTTGATCTGGGGCTCTGGGATCATGACCTGAGCTGAAGGCAGATGTTTAACCAACTGAGCCACCCAGGTGCCCCAGGAATGAGTTTAATTATGGAGAAAATGGCCTTGGTATTGAGAAGAGGACAAAACTCAAACATGTGGAAAAGTGGCAGAGAACTCCAAGTGAATGTAGTAATCCAGGCAAGGCATAGTTGGGAGAAATCATGGAACATGACTGGGGAAGAAAACCGGAAAGTCATAGACATCCTTGATTAACAAATTAAGGAGACTCAAATTTAGCTGGGAAAAATAATCTTAAGTAAGGCTATGGTATGTATGTAGAAATGATGAATTTGTGAACATTGTTGCAAACTTAAAATTTTCTAGGAAAGGAGTTAAGAGCCTAATCTAAAGTGGAAGTAGTGAGAAAAGAGAGAATAAGGACAAACTACATTATAGAGTTACAGTGACTGGTGGTGTTGGATGTGAGGTGAGAGCCGAATGAGAGTGGAGGAGATTTTCCAGCACTTCCTTGTTGTCTCAGTGAGATTGTTGATCTGAAAAGTGTCAGCAACCAGATACTTAATACCATCATGGTTTAATATCTGTGCCTCTTTCCCAAATTCCTAATCTATTAAAAAATCTGCGTGGAACAACATTCTGAATTAAGTTGGACCTCAAAGTTGTATCCATAAAACCTGTGTGTCCAGAGCTCATGGCTTCCCCACATAGCATCATACTTCTGAGCCAGGTTGTACTTTTCATATGTACCTCTCCCTGACCAAGGAAACTCTTAAAGTGGCACCAGATGAAGACTGAACTTTATGGAACATAGTCATTCCTACAAGTATAGTTAAATCTACATATAAAGAGTTTATTGTAATCAAACATACATGATGCTATTTTTACAGTTTTTGAAGTAAATTTAACGAGAGGACTAGACCTGTCTATACACAGACAAGCTTGACTTACATGATAATGCTTTTGTTTCATTGACCAAGAGTTTAATTGATTTTACTCAATGGAACAGTTATTTTTGTGATGTTTTGGCTGTAGAAATCATGTTTGCAGGCTGTGGACACAATGTAAGCCATGCTGCCACAAATAAACAGAACATGGTTGCTATTCCTCATGGAGTTTATATTAGATATTTTAGTCAGTATTTAGTCAGTGTCTATATTCACAACTTTAAAAGGAGCACAAAAGTTCTCACTGTGAAGCTCTTTCACATGCTGAATTTCAATAGAGAAATGCAACTTCTTTTTAATGATTCATTTGAACAATCCAACATGGTGTTGTTACCCTTTATACAAGGGGCAATATAAAATTTTGTGCCTTTTCTCCCACCTTCCATGTGTTTTAATAACAAGTATGACTTTACTTTCTTCCAATGCTACTTCAAATAATCAGTTTGAGCTGTAGAAAATACTGGAGAGTTTCACCTCAAAAGAAAATTTTTGGCAAGTTTTGAGTAAAAACAGAGAATTATAATAGAAACCACTATGCATACCTCTACTGCTGAGAGCAGACCTCATGTTTTTACAGTCACCCAGTGCTAATGCAGCAGGAGGGCCCTGCCCTAGATTCTTTGTGGCTCCAGACTACTTTATTTCCTTTCTTCTCACCATAGGAGAATGTTTCCTTTTTCCCTGTGTCTCAGGGCCTATGAGACAACATTAGCCCTTCTGGCTCTATCTCTTGTTATTTATCTTTTCTCTTTCTTCTGTTTCAATTCCCTTATTTTCTTAAATTTTTGCTTCTGTGTGACAAGATTGGATTCACTTTTAAATTAAAAGCTGAAGGAATAATAGATCAGAGCCTCTTTTGAATACCTGTTATGTGCCTGACAATATAGGTGCTTTGCATTCTTTATTAATAATTCTAATGAAACAATCCTGTGCGCAAAGTGTTGAGACCTACATTTTGCAGTTGTGGAAACTGAAGCTTGGAAACTAAAGAAAGGCTAAAGGTCAAATAGTCAGTAAGCAGCAAAGTTGATGGAAGATCACAGGACTGTTGCCTTCCAAAGGCAATAGGCAACTCTTTATTAACCTATGAGTCCTGGTAACCACCTGGTCTAGTGGCATGGGTTGATTTCCCAGGCAAGAGATCCTAAACTTCTGGTGATGACTATGGGACTTTTGTTTTTATGTAGGGATTAAGTTTCTTCTTTAATTTCGCTACCTTTCTTTGGCTAGTGTGTCTGGAAACTATAGCTCTGTGAACCCACTAGACTGTGCACTATTGTGGGACTTCAAAAGCTCTGCTCTTTGCATCTTGCCATACTTCCTATTCAGCATGATTGATCAGTTATCATCCATTCAGCAACTGCTGGACACCAGAGTAAAGTTTGAATTTCAGTGGCCAAGGTTTTCTTGAAATGCTTTCAATCTTTTTTTTTTTTTAATTTTTTTATTTATTTATGATAGTCACACACACAGAGAGAGAGAGAGAGGCAGAGACACAGGCAGAGGGAGAAGCAGGCTCCATGCACCGGGAGCCCGACGTTGGATTCGATCCCGGGTCTCCAGGATCGCGCCCTGGGCCAAAGGCAGGCGCTGAACCGCTGCGCCACCCAGGGATCCCTGCTTTCAATCTTATAATTGGAACTTTCTGATTTACCTTAAGCATACCTCAACTTTTTTTTTTTAAAGACTTTATTTATTTAGTTGGGACAGAGAGAGAGAGAGAGAGAGAGAGAATGAGAAAGTACCAGTGAGGGGGCAAAGGGAGAGGGAGAAGCAGTCTCTTTACCAAGCAGCGATCCCAACATGGGGCTTGATCCCAGCACCCCAGGATCATGACCTGAGCTGAAGGCAGAGGCTTAACCAACTGAGGCACCCAGGCACCCCCCAAAAAACAGACTCTTAACTACAGAAGACAAACTGATGGTTACACGAATGGAGGTAGGCAGGGAGATGAGTGAAATAGGTGAAAGGGATTAAAAGTACACTTATGATGAGCACTGAGTAGCATATAGAATTGTTGAATCACTATTTTGTACACCTGAAACTAACATAATATTGTATGTTAACTGGAATTAAAAAAGAAGAAGAAGAACTTGAGTCCTGAGAGTAGGAGGACCTTGAACTCATCTTCTGTGGACACACCAAATCAATAGCTACATATAGAAGAATTTCCTTTTGGTCAAAACAACAAAATCTTGCTGGTTGATGACTCGTATAAATTGAGCAAATGAGAACAAAACCTATATCAAAGTGAACAGGAAAGGCTGAGACACAATCTTGCCATAAACTCTACCCCCAGCACAGGGGTCCACAATGGGGAGGGGTTACAAAACTCTGAGCTTCTCCCTAAGAAATAAATGGATTGAATCCCACATCAAATACCCCAACTCTAAAGATCTACATCTGAGAAATGAGCCCCCCAAAACATCTAGCTTTGAAAGCCAATGGAGTTTAGGCCCAAAATACCCACAGATTATAGTAAACTGAGAAACAGTTCTTAAAGGGCTCCCATACACAGAATCACCTGAATCAAGGTCCAACACAGGGGTAGTTGATTAAAAAGGAACCAGATATTTTGTGAAAAAGACTTATTTGCCTATCTAGCAGCCCGAGGCTTAGGCATCTAATTTAATACAAATCTAGGTGCTTGCTGAAATACTTTCCACAGATAGTGGCCAACTGGTATCTTTGCATTCTTCCCCTGCCTCACTTCAGGTCACTGGTATGTACTAGAAAGCAGTTTATACACTTGTCTGATACCTCGATTTTGGCACCTAACATCCAGGGAACACCTGTATATCACCTGGCTCTGGTGAACAATGGGGCTTATACTCACAGGTTCCACAGCACTGTAACTAATGGGAAAAGAATTCTTAACTATATACCACCTATAGGGCAAAGCAGAGAGGCAACAGATTGAAGGGCCCAGTCTTTCTGTAAAAGAGGTCTATTAGCTTATCTTCATAGCCTTATAATTAAACATACATATAGGAGTGACTATAGTCCTCTCCAGAGACTGGGGAGGATACAGGCAATGTATTTGTACTCTCCCTTTGCCCCACGCCAGGTCATTGATGTCTTCGAGAAAGGAGGTTGTATATAAATCTGGCACCCCAGCTTTTGTATCTATTGCTCAGAGGACACATCTCTTGAAATCCTCAGTCTGGTGGCCATCAGAGCTTATGTTTATGGGTTTAACAGGACAGTAGCAAAATAAGAAAAAGTTCTTCACTGGCTATCATCACAAAGTTCCTAACAGAGGGAATAGACAGAAATGCCAATATCCCAGTCTTCTTCTGAAAAAGGTATATTTTTATATTTTAAATGCTGCTGCAGAGGGCCTGGCTTCCAATCAGCCTGAATCTAAGTGGTGATTGTGATCTTCCCCTTTGGACATTGATAGCTCTTGGTAAACCCTCAAATACTGGGAACCACTAAAAGTAAATGATACTGCTTTAACAGTCAAAAAGGTTTGCGAGACAATCAAGAGCTAGGGAAGAGTTGAACAATAAATTTCATCTCCTACATGAGACCGTTTCTTCCAGACTATGAAAGTTAGCTGTTTTATCTAATGCATAGACCAACACAGAAGAATTAAGAATAATGAAGAACAGAGGAATATGTTCCAAATGGGAAGAAGCAAGATAAAACCCCAGTAAAATCCCTCAATAAAATAGATGTAAGCAATTTTTCTGATAAAAAGTTCAACATAATGGTCATACAGATTCTCACTGACCTCAGGAAAAGACTGAACAAAGTAAGAATTTCAACAAAGAGAAAAAAATATAAGAAAGTACCAAAAAGAAATCACAAAGCTGAATAACACAATGACTGAAAGATATAAAGCAGACTGAATAACGCAGGAGCAAGGATCAGTGAACTGGAAAACAGGGATGTGGCACTCACCCTATCAGAGCAACAAAAATTTAAAGAAATGAAAAAGAGTGAAGATTTACAAGGGATATATGGAGCTGTCTCTGTGAACCAAACTTGTATTGTAAGGGTCCCAATGGAGAAGAGAGAGAAAGAGTCAGAAAACTTATTTGAAGAAAAATGGTGAAACTTCCCTAACCTGGGGAAGGAAACATTTCCAGATCCGAGAAGCCCAGAGAGATCCATACCAAGACACATTATAATTCAAGTGTCAGAAGTTAAGCACAAAAAGAGAAGCTTAAAGGCATCAAGAGAAAAACAACTTATTACATTCAAGGGAACCTTCATAAAACTACTAGAAGATTTTTCAGTAGAAACATTATAGGCCAGAGGGAATGGCACAATATATACAAAGCCTGAAAGAAAAATCTGTCTACCAACAATACTCTAATCAGCAAAGTTTTCCTGCACAATTGAAGGAAAGATAGTTTTTCAGACAAATGAACAGAAGCTAAAGAAGTTCATCACCACTGGATTGGCCTTGTGAGAAATGATAAAGGAAATTTTTAAAGTTGAAACAAAAGGGCACTAATTAGTAACAAAAGAATATGAAAGCATAAATGCAGTGGATAAAGATACATATACAGCAAAATTCAGAATCATCTAATACTGTAAAAAGGTGAGTTAATTTATAAAGCTAGCATGAAGGTTAGACAAAAGTAGGAAAAACATGTATAACCACAGTAATTTGTTAATGTACACACAAGCTAAAATGATGCACATTGTGACATCAAAAACATGGGGAGGGGGACTAAATGTGTAGAACTTCAGAATGTATTCAAACTAAAGTTATCTTAGATTATTATAGATGTAAGTTATTTTATGTAAATCTAAGTTATTTTATATAACCATAATGCAAAAACCTAAAGTAGATACACAAAAAATAGAGGAAGGAATCTAAGCTTACCACTACAGAAAATTATCAAATCTCAAATGAACAGAGCTAAAACAAGAAATTATAAAACAGCTAA
The DNA here is from genome assembly GCF_003254725.2 of Canis lupus dingo. Classification (NCBI taxonomy): domain Eukaryota; kingdom Metazoa; phylum Chordata; class Mammalia; order Carnivora; family Canidae; genus Canis; species Canis lupus. The sequence continues at coordinate 7,994,461 of NC_064255.1, forward strand.
GTAATCAATTTTTGAAATAGCATTAAATACATACCTAACAGTATTTACTTTAAATATAAATGGATTAAATTCTCCATAAAATAGTGGCTAAAGGGTTAAAAAAGACCCATTTATATGCTGCCTACAAGACCCATTTATATGCTGCCTACAAGAGACTAGTATATATACTAGTATACACATATATATATACTAAAATGAAAGGATGGAAAAGGATATTGTATGCAAATTGAAACCAAAAGAAAGCAGGAGTCACTATATTTATGTCAAACAAAATAGATAAGACAAAGACTACAATAAACAAAGTCACTGTATAATGATATGAAGGTCAATCTAATAAAACCAAACATCCCTGAAGAACAGATGCAAAAATCCTCAACAAAATAGCACACTGAATTCAGCAATACATTAAAAGGGTCATAAACCATGATCGAATAGAATTTATCCAGGAATGCAAAAATGGCTTACATCTGAAAAACAGTCAGTTTGCTATATCACAGAAACAAAATGAATGCTAACATTCATATGATTATCTGAATAGATGCAGGAAAAACATTTGATGAAATTCAACATCTGTTTTTGACCAAAACTCTTGAAGTGGGTATAGGGGAATCTTCCTCAATGTGATAAAGGCAACATATAAAAGCTCATAGATCATCATCATCATGCAATGGTGGAAACCTGAATGTTTTTTCTGTAAGATCAGAAACAGGACAAAAATGCCCACTTTCATCTCTTTTATTCAACATAGTATTGGAAACCCTGGCTAGAGCAATTAGGCAAGAAAAAGAAATAAAAGGCATCCAAACTGGTAAGGGAGAAGTAAAACTTTCACTATTTGTAAATGACATACTACATATAAAAAACCTGAAAAAACTGCTAGAACTGATCCACAAATTCATTAAAGTCACAGGATACAAAATCAATGTACAGAAATCTGTTGCATTTCCATATCCCAATAATGAAGCAGCAGAAAGAAAAATTTATAAAAATAATCCCATTTACAATTGTACCAAATATAATAAGATACCTAGGAATAAACCTAATCAAAGAGGGAAAGGCAGCAACCCAGGGCAGGGGCTGGGGGGTGAGGCAGCTCCTGTCAGCTGAACAAGTTTCCCTGGAGAAGGAGGAAAGCTACAAGTGTTAAACAGCCAGTCACAGGAGCTGGAGGATGAATGCACTGGCTCCTAGAGATGGGCATTGGGGACCACACATACATTACACTAGTGAAGAAGAAACTGCAATTGGCATAATATACAGTTGTAATAGTTGCTTCCCTCTGGTCCAGTCTAAGGAGAACGAAGCTGTCAGCAATAGCTGCAGAAGGTTGTGAGGCTGGATAATTATCTTTGTACTACGGGGATAATCAAAACTATGGATGACCAGAGGACCAGAGCTAGGTCTTGAACAATGGATAGTCAATCCATATAGTGGCCAATAAGCTGTGATAAGACCAGATTTAAAGGATAAGCTAGGTGATCAGCCTTTCTTAGCTTGAATATTTGAAGTAAGTAGTATTGGGAGAAGTTGAAAAATCAGAGAGGCTATAATGATCAAATGTATAGGTTGAAGGAATTAGGAACTATAAGTAAGCAGTGACCATGAAGTAGAAATAGGCATATGGACAGTATAGGGTAAAGAAACCATTTGCTGGAGAAAATGTAGGATGGGATATAAAGTAGAAACATAAAGGGTGAATAAACACATTGGTAGAGCTCCAGAACAAAGAACTGCAGAATCCTGGTCCTGAGGTTATTTTTCTTTCATCAGATAGGAAAGATTTCCAAAAGCATGATCAGGAAACACAGACAAATTGCCCTCTGGAGAGGGTAAATGCTGTTTATTTGCATGATCTTTTTTGTCAAACACTAAAAAGCACCTGATATGTTTGAAAGTGGAACTTCTCTGCACACGAGAGACTAGAGAATTCTAGAGGCAAGGGTGCTGCCAGGAGAATGGTAAAGAAGACATCTTTGAAGCAGATAGATACCTAAGCAGAATTTTGAAGTTATTAATGGTAGAGTATGCAATGTAAACCAGCTTACACAGTGGGGTGTTTTGTTTTGTTTTTGGATGAAATGTGACTCAACTAGGAGGATGAGGGAAGAGTAGACATCTAGACCACCCAATATTATTTGGTAAATGCCCTGAGAAAGGATAGAGGTGTGGAAAAATTCCAAGTGAACTCCTAGAAAGAGCACTTGTCAGTCAGTGAAGAATTTCTGGAGGAGAAGCCAGAGAGAGGCTCAAATGATGAGCAGGGGCTGATCTGGTGAAGAGGAGGAGAGCTGAGGTCTTTGTTTTGAGAATGACCAATGAGAAGTGTTGGATTTGATTATGTCTATGAAGCATGCTAGTTTTGAGTCATTTGGGCATTCCGAGCTCTCAGCAGGTGGGAGAGAAGTTTGGATTGCCTGGGAAAGATTTTAGGTAAGGGAAGTAATTTCTAAAATGCTGTGAGGTTTCTGAAACAGTGATAAGGTAGGTAGGCTAGAACATGATTAGGTGATCACAACTCATCCCCTCTCCCACATGCGAATATTCTCTAAGGGGTAGTAAACATACAAATTTTAAAGTCAAACAGGATGGCACACTCTCCAGGAGTTGCTGAATCCTCTCTTTAGTATTTAAACTATGAACTATTTGACCACAAAAACAAAGTGGGTGTGTGTAAATATATTCGCAGATCCACTTTTATGAGGTCAAGAAAATCTTAGACATACTTTGTTATTTCTGCATTTGCTCTTTGCATTTAAAATTTGGTCAACTGATTTCCTGAACATGTGATTAAAACATATATTAATAATAAATAAGCTACAAAATGTATAATAAAATGAAGTAATATAACAAAAAAAGTGAAGTGAGTAGATTGAGAACATGTTCATAGCATAATGAGCCCTCATTACGTGTGGTAGTGTGTGTCAATTTCTGTGGTAGAGAACATTTAACATGAATTCAGCAGAAATATCTCAATAATCATGACTTATGTAGCTATAAATTTCTTGGGCTCCTCTTGCTTTGTCTTAGAATTCTAAAGCTACCACCTATCTTTCCTCGACCCCACTTTCTGGAGAATATCAAAGAGATAATTTCACAGCTTTTGTTTTTTGTTTTAATTTTTTTAAATTTCACAGCTTTTGATGCTAACAATGCTAATCTTAGCTACTGAGAGTCTTTAATTTTAAATGGAATATCTCCTACAGTTCCTACTGTATGTTGTCAAAAATAAAATGGAGGTGGGTGGAGGGAATGGGTTAAATAGATGATGGGGATTAAGGAGTGCACTTGCTGTAATGAGCGACTGGTGTTGTATGGAAGTGTGGACACTATCTTGTATACTTGAAATTAGCATTATACTGTATGTTAACTGGAATTTAAATAAAAATCTTAAAAATTTCATTTAAAAGAAGAGAAATACAACCACTGCAAGAAAAAAGTATTAATCAGATCAGTTTAGGGTCAGAATTTAAATGGAATTCTCTAAAAATCAAAACAGTGTTCCCTTAATGTGATAATATGTACTTATAAACAGTGCTTTGTGGTTGATGCCATCAATCACTTGGCAAAATCTTGCCAATAACATGATTGCCATAAAAATTGGAAAGTTGATTAGTGGGTTACTTAAAACTGTAATCCTAGCCTTTAGAGGATTGATTTAAATCTAATTTTAAAAGTTTCTTAATATTTATTTTAACAGAAGTTAACTTAGAAATTTAAGATGAAAAATAGTTTGAATTGAGTACTGCTGAAACTAATATGTGGATATGTGGCTTTTGTCCAAAGTGGTCATGTTTCCCTCAAGGCCAATTTGTCATTGATGAAACATCTGTCCAAAACCATTTATGTGTGTTTTGAAAACCTAGGATCAAACTCTGTTTGGAGAGGCAACTATTGCTTTCTAAGTAAAGATGGATGGCAACAGGTGAATAATTTTTTTGGTTTAACTTTAATGATATCTATTTTTCTGAAATTGGAAGAATACCAGGATGGTGTTTTGTACTTGCACCTTATCTCACAATTAAGTTCTTATTGGAAGCTAGGAAGAGGAAGCAGTCAAAGAGTATTTAGAAGTCTTATGAAACATTTTATTTTGTGCTGATGGCACTTTCTTATGGAACTGTTTGAATATACTGCCAATCATGGAACTCATTGTTTATGAAAGCAAATTACTGAAATATTTTCTATTTTGAAACACCTTTAAAAAATTTTTTTTTCAGGCACAAAATCCATGATGTCATTTTATTATTTGAGGTTCTACATAATTTTCTGTTTCTCAGATTTTTAAAAATATTTTATTTATTTATTCATGAGAGACACACAGAGAGAGAGAAAGGTAGAGACACAGGCAGAGGGAGAAGCAGTCTCCATGCAGGGAGCCTGATGTAGGACTCCATCCTGGGTCTCCAGGATCACGCCCTGGGCTGAAGGCAGTGCTAAACTGCTGAGCCACGCAGGCTGCCCTCTCAGATCTTTTCCTTTCCTATTCTAGCCACAGACATACAGGAGGTTTACTGTGCTAGTATGTAGAAGAATTGAAATTTATAGTCTTTGCTAATATAGTGTAGACAATAACTTTAAATTTAAATCTCTAGAAAGATATGTACTATAGGTTATGCTTTTAACTTAACCATTTGTTCATTTATTCACTAAGCATTAATTGAACACCTGCTCTCAGGCACATTTTGTTATTATTGCTAGTAATTTTATTTTATTTAAAGATTTTATTTATTTATTCATGAGAGATATAGAGAGGCAGGCAGAGACATAGGCAGAGGGAGAAGCAGGCTCCCTCTGGGGAGAGTGATGGGCACTTGATCCTGGGATCACCACCAGAGCCAAAGACAGATGGCTCAACCACTGAGCCACCCAGGTGCCCTACACTAGCAATTTTAAACTACTTGTTTAATGATCTCTGTCAGGAGTAGCAGAGCATTTGTTACCAGGATTGAGAATTTGTGAGAACTTCAATCTAAGTGGTGGGATTAATGAGTAACATTTAGTATGTTTTATATACATACCTGTCAAATAATTGAATATGAGGATTCAAGAATGATTTAAAAAAAGAAGGGGAGTGGGAAAGAGACACCTAAGGTTTGTTTAGCACGTAATATGTGTTCGATGTATTGTGAATCACTTCACTTACATTATATTTTGTTTATTTTATTAAACTCCTACTGTAAACCTTTGAGGAAACATTAAGATAAATAGAATCAGGGAGATTTAACCACCTGCTCAGAATCAGTGGTTGGTAAGTTAGAACAGAGAGTTGAGCTCATTTCTGCATGATGTGATTAGATTGCAATAGCTGCCCACCACACAGAAACCCTTGCCATTGTAACCAGGTTACATGAGGGAAAAATCTCTTACCACTGTATTACATTAAAAAGAAATTCAATAAGCTTCAAAACAAATTCTATTAAGAGTATTTCTTTTAATGAAGCTGCCACTACTATGTGTTCTCTCTAAAAAGGGGATATGGGTGACAGCAATGATTATTATTGTTTTAGAATATCTAGACAATAGAAAAGGATACAAAATATATATTTTAATAATATAGTTAGGAAGGTAAAATATTTTTTGTAGCTTATGTATTTGGGTACCTAAGAAGAGTCAAAAGACTCAACTAAAAATTATTCAAATTTCAGTGAATTAATGGAAGTAGCCAGATGATGTCACACATAACAATAAATATTATGTGAATTTAGTATTCTAAATACTAGGGATACCATGAGAGAACAAGAGATACAGAAATATTGCATTCACTGAGCTTACATTCTTAAGGAAAGATATAAATAATATTTATTCTAGCATTAGTGTACATGTAGTGCTTATATGCCAGATACTAATTTTTCTAAGTGTATTTTTCTCTTTCTCACAGTCTTCTCTCTCTCATACACACACAAACAGGTTTAAATTCCATGGCTTAAAAGTACTATGAGGTAGGTTCTATTCTTTTTTTCTCATTTTTAAGACATGGAAAATTCATCATAGAAAGGTAAGGAAGTTCCCCAGAGTCCTAACAGTTAAGTAGTTTCAGTGAGACAAGTTTCAAATCTAAGCAATTCATGCTCCTATTTCTAGTTGAATTAGTGATATTATATCAAGTAAAAAGAAAACTACAAAGAAAGTAAACTACAATAGGGATAGAGAGTGGTAAGGGTGCTGTTTTATTTAGGGTGTTGAACAAAAGCTTTGGGATGGGATGGCATTTAAAAGAGACCTGATTGAAGTAATAATGATAATTTAGCCAGGATGTTATCGTAGCAGGAGAAACAAAAAAGAACTCCAAAAAGTAAAAGCAATAGATGCAGAGATTCTGTGGTTGGAGCATGCTTGATATGTTCTAAGTTTAGCAAGAAATTCAGTCTAACTAGAGCAAAATAAGGGAGAGAATGAAAATAAAGTTATATAGTTACCTATGTGCTGTACAATGGGATTTTTAGACCATGTATGGACTTTGGATTATCCCGTTAGAGATGGGAAACTATTTTAAGAATAGATATGATAATATCTAAGAACTTTGTAAAGATTAGACTGTGAATTTACAAGATTGGAGTCAGAAATTATTTAAGAAGCTTTTATAGTTGTCAGGATAATAGTTCTTGGACCAGGTGGTAGGAAATGGGTAGATTTTTTAGTGTATTTTGAAAGAAGAACCAATGAGATTTATGATGGATTGGCCCTTTCAGTGTGTGACAATGAAGAGGCAGGGTGATTCCACAGTTTTTTATCTTGTGTAATTGGATGAATAGTTGCTGTTTAATAAGAAGGGAAATATATTAGGGGAAATTATATTGGGGGTAAGAAGAATAAGTTTGTTTTGAACATTTAAAATTTTAGATCCTGATTAAACCTTTAAGTGGAGATGTTGAGTAGATAATTGCATATATGAGTCTGAAGACTGAAGCTAGAGCTACACGTTTAGGAATCATCAAGTTATAAATGATTTTAAAATTGAAGGCCTGGGTGAACTCACTTAAGGATGTATATACTGAGAAGAGGCTGAGGATTGGGTTATAAGGCATTCTTACATTAAGAAGTTCATCAATAAGGATAGTCCAGCAAAGGATCTTGGGAAAAAATTGGCTAATGACAGACTTAAAGTGACTTTTGTTCCAAAGTCAAGAAGAAAGTTTTTGGTAGAGGGAGTGATCAATATTGTTAAATGCTACCAGTAGATAGGAGGGAGACTGATGATTGAATATATTGATGAGGTCACTGGTGAACGGTTTTGGTCCAGAGGTGGCAATGAAAGCCCATTTGAGATGGGTCCAGGAGGGAATAGGAAGAGAAAAGATAGAGTACGTACAATGAATTTTGCTCTAAGGCAAAATGTAAAGGAGAGGTTTTATCAATATTAGAGATATTACATGTTTGCATGTTTAAAGGACTAATCAGTAGACAGGAAAAATTGGTAATGTAAGAGAAAGAGTGCCATTTGCTGGAATGAGGTTCCTCAGTGGATGTAGAGAGTTGATTGATATGAAAGTGGGATGATGCAAATTTTGTTGTGATGATTTCCATTTCTACATGAAATAAGAAGCAGAATCATTTACTGAGGATGATGAAGGGAGATGCTGTGGATTGTGATTCCCTCAACCCCAGGAAGACAGCACTTATCAAGGATCAAACTGCCGAGCACCTTACCGTGGACTTGCCAGCCTCTAGAACTATAGAAAGTAAGTTTCTGCTTAAGCCATCAGCTGTTATTGTAATGGTAGCCTGAATATGCTAATTTGGGAGAAGAGGTGCTAGAAATTTGAGAAGTTGTAAGTAATACAGGGGAATAGTAGAGCAAATTGATGGGAAAAGTGTAATAGTTTGGAAGGCAGCAATAAGAACCAAGTTTGGATTTTTACTCAAATTCTAAATTGGTTTGTTTAGCATGTTATTGAGTTTTATTCTAGCTATAATCAACTACTTCACTGCAGAGAGAGCACTGAAGAGTAGGTTTGATTTACTGTGATGTATGATGGAGAGAAAAGAGATAAAAGCATTATGGTGTTCCTCAACCATATGGTAAACATATTGTCTAGAGATCACATCAACAGTGGCAATTATAATTGGAAGTGTCAAACATTTAATGCATTAAATAAGTTCTATTGAGAGATGTGGTGGGTTTGTAATGTGTCACTTTGGCTAGACTGAACTACATTTCTCAGAATTCCCTTCTCTGTATATTTCCAGTTATAATGGGTCACTAGAGACATTTTTACAGGCTATTTGGGAGATGGAAGTTAAACAAAAATATTGGTGATTCTCAACACAGAAACAGTGATGCTATCTCAAACCTTGGTGTGTGACACTAACTGGGTCTGCAATTTCACCATCTATCCCTGGATCCTTCTTTAACACTGCTACTCTTGGCAGGTATATTTTTAGCTCTATGATGGAGGTCACCCTTTCTATGGAGGATCACATCATCAAGATCACAAGGAGGTAAGAATTGTCATGGGTTTGTTCTTTCCTCATGGGTTCCAGTTCCTTATGAGTTCCAGCTTGCCTCACTCTTTTCTATGCTATATCTATTTTCTCTTCCCAACTTTCCACTCTGCAAACTCCAAGTTCTAGCATAAGACAAAAGATAGTAGCCTAATAGACCCTGCCTAGCCAGCTCTCGTAATTGAGTAAGTCTCAATCCTGGTAACAAATGCCTTATCTTATATACAGTGTTCTGCTTCTTTGAAAAAATTCTGATAAAATAGATTATAGAAGAAGTATTAAACAAATGGAGGAATATATTTATAAACTGGGAAGAATAACTATTATATAGGTATTGATTCTCCAATTCATTTGTGAATTTAACAGTCCTAATAAATATCCAGCTGGATATATAGGTCTTTGAACTTCAAATGTTAGTAATAATCCTTTAACAATAAATATGTGACAGAACACAAAGAGCAGCCAGGTCCTGTGCCATGCTTGGAAACATTACATAGTTAAGTTGTGTAAAATATCTAAAACAAGAAATCGTGAAGTATGAACCAAGATTTTAATTTTAGGTGGCAGGAATTAAGTAGAATAAAATTATGGCTTGTACATATATGGTGCTTTATGTGTGAGACACTCATTTTCTAAGTGCTACACACACATACCCAGGAGCTCATTTAATCATTACAACAACTCTATGGGGTATGATACTCTTTCTATTTTCCAGGCAGGAAGATTGAAGCACAGAGAGATTAAGCACCTTGCACAGGGTCACAACCAGAAAGTAACAGTAAACTCATGCCAGAGATTAACAGAGGTCAGAACTCCCATCCCACCCCAGCCTCTTGTTTTTTCTCATTGAGATGTGAACTCTGCTCTTTGAGAACTTCACCCTGGAAGAGAAAGGCAGGCAGTGAAGTAGATCAATACCTACAAGGTTTCTTGAGAGGAAGGTGGGAGTAATTTATCTTTTAACTAACTGAATGCATCTGGACCCTTAAGGATGGAGAAAGTCAGTTCTATGAACTAGGTAAGAACAATTGACTGTCATTATTCTTGTGGGTTGCTAGGTTGTTGAAATAAAGCTGACATAGTAGCCCCAGGGATAGACTATTGAGTGAAGCATATTATGGAACAAGAATCAAGTTGTTTAATATCCTGACTTTATGAGTAGGGCATTTTAGTGCACACTAACATAAGAACACTCCTTCAGCTCATTGTCAAGCCAAAGTGGATCACCTCAATTGACAGATCAGCAATTAGTGAGGGGTCATATTTCTCCAGGCACATAAACATATGGTCTCATGGTCAAAAGATAAGGTAGCAACATTGGCTAGAACATGCTCTGCTTCTGGGGAACAGGAAATGATTGCTGTGTTTGGGTGGGATAAAAGGATTTGGAGGATTACTAATTTTCATAAAAAGCCTCATAAGGTTTTTATCTTTATGTTCATAAAGGTCCCTGATATTTTAAAAAATGCACTAAAAACCACAATGACATCCAATTCTTCACCTATCAAATTAGCAAAAATGCTTATGAGTCTGGGATGAAAACAAAGTGTAGTGTAGGATGGAATGTTCCAATTATTTCTGGTAGCAGAGTTAATTGGATGACCTTTCTGGACAGTAGTTTATCAAATATGTATGAAGAATCTTAAGAAACCTGATGTCCTCTAAACAGTAATTCCATCCCTGAGAATCTACCATAATAAAGTAATCCCAAATACTAAAGAGAACTTTATATTCAAAGAAGTTCATAGAATTATTAAAAGTGTGAAAAACTAGAAAGAGAATGTCCAATCATAAGAAAAGAAATAAACCATAGGATATTCACTTATTAAAATATTATATAAGACTAAATATTTATAAAGATTATGTAAAAACACGGAAAATGCTAATGGAACAATATTTGAGAAGGGGAGGATATAAAACTGTATGAATCACTGAACTCTGCTTCTGAAACTAATAATACACTATATGTTAATTGATTTAATTTAAATTCAAAAAAGATGAAAAATCCCTATATAATTATATATAAAACCTTTATATAATATATAATATATATATTCTTAAGTGTACATATATTTATAAAACCCCTATATAATGATATATATATTATACATATATTCTTAAGTGTACATATTTTTGTCAAAGGCCTAGAAGACAAGACCAAAACTGTGAGAATATATATATTTATGTATTCTTAAGTGTATACACACATATATATGCACAAAACTCCTATATAATTTTACATAAATATAAAATATATGTGTATATATTTAATATATGTGTATATATTTAATATACATGTATAAGATCTAAACACTTAAATATATATCTATTTAATATATATACATATACATATTTTAGCCTTAGAAGACAAGACCAAAACTGTGAGAAAAAAATAGTTTAAAGGTAGCTGGTAGGAAAATTGATGATTTCTGCCCCTCTGTTTCTACTTGTCTGAATTTAAGTCTGTTTATGAATGTGTTTTGAATGAAAAAAAAAAAGTCAAATGCATTAACAATAGCATAAATAACAGTGTCACTTTAATCATTAGAAATACTGTAATAAACAAGCTTGAGCTTCTCAAGCCCATTCTCATTAAGGTCAAAGAGAAATTCCAACACTTGAAAAATGTGATTTAATGTTCTGTTGGAGCTGTTGTAGGAATAGCTTTCAAAGGGAAACTCAGAATTTAAAAAAAAAGAAATGTTCTGGATATGTGACAGAGATTGATTTATTTGGAATCAGTTGGCTCAGACACTGTTTTGATTAACCTGCATGGGCAAAGTGGAATTTAACTGGAATATTTGGTTATATTGCAACCATCTTGCTTATTCTACTGAAAAAAACAAAAACAAAAACCCTAATATCCTATGTGGAAAAGGTAGGTCTGGGGAGTGAAGAGAAATTTTTGCGAAATGTGTTTTAGATTAGAGACCCCTCTCTAGCTTTGAGGTGGAATTAGTCACTGGCAAGATGTGCCTTTTTAAAACTTTCTGGTGCAGAAGCAAAGGTGTGTGTGTGTGTGTGTGTGTGTGTGTGTGTGTGTGTGTATGCCAGGTTTTCTCAGCTTCTCTCACTTTGCTTATGTTGTCACTTGAACTAGGACTTGAGGTAGGAGATGGCAGTCAGGGTTTCTAGTTTGTGACCCACTACATAGGATTATTTTTTCTTTTTAAGCTTCTGAAGGAGGGCAGCCCTGGTGGCTCAGCGGTTTAGTGCCGCCTTCAGCCCAGGGCATGATCTTCTGCCTCTCTCTCTCTCTCTCTCTCTCTGTGTCTCTCATGAAATAAATAAATAAAATCTTAAAGAACTTCTGAAGGACTGGTATTGGTGTATAGTTTTTCAGAAATGTTTAAAAACACAATAAATAGCATTTGCAGACTATTGCCCTAAAACTAGGGTTTAAGTATATTTTAGATAAAAAAAAGTATTCTGCCATTGGCAACAACATGGATGGACCTTAAGGGATTGTACTAAGTAAAAGAAGTCAGAGAAAATAAATGGTATATGATATCACTTATGTGTGGAATTTGTTTTTTAAAAAAGCCCTCAGATACAGAGAACAGATTGATGTTGCTAGAGGTGTGTGGGGGGCACAAAATGGGCATAAGTGGTCAGAGGTACAAGCTTTCAGTTATAAAATAAATAAGTCCTGGTGACCTAACGTACAACATGAGAACTATAGCTATTGTATATTTGACAGTTGCTAAGAGAGTAGATCTTAAAAATTCTCAAAGGGGAAAAAATAATAGCTTTGTGTGATGATAGATTCCTAAACTTATGTGATAATCATTTTGCAATATGTACATATATCAAATCATTATGTTATACACCTGATGTTAATATAATGTTATATGCCAGTTACAACTCAATTAAAGAAAAAAGGTAAGAAATTAGAAAAAACAAAATAATACTTTTGGATATATAAATCTGAATTATGCTGATAGACTCACAAAGTACTATATATATTTTACTTTTGTTAAAAAGTATCTCTTCTGAACTTCTTTTCCATTATTCTTTATTATAAAATATAACAGGATAACTCTGAAGCATTTTGAACATTGGCAAATATTAGAAGATAGACACATGTAAGAGATCAGGGGTCCACATTTTTGCTCTTCCCTTTTTCTGCATTCCCAGTGAGAGTTATATTATGAGAATTTGTACATTCTGTCTGTAGTGACACTACTATTTTTATTTTCAAACTTGACTGCTGCCTTTAGCATTGTGCAATGTTTGGCTAGCATTACGTTTTGGCTGTGGCTGTGTCAGGAGTTTCTTGTGTTATACATTATTGCAATAGATTTTGTTATTGATTCCAGATATGTTTATATGTCTTTCTTGTTCTCAGTTTCTGGAGGTTAATCCGTCTAGCATTGTTCCTTTTCTTGCAGAAAGGAATCTAGGAATCCTTAAGAGTTGGATAAAACTGGCACAAAAAATGGAAAAAAAAATCTGAATGAAGTCTTTGGGAAAAAAAAAAAACACTACAAATTGACTCAAAGTAAAACCTTTTCTAGGTCTGAAAAATCTTAGACAAATTTAGAAGTATTTTTATCCATAGTGTCTTTACATTTTTGGCGGGTAAAACAAAACAACCCCCCCCAAACCTAAATAAAACAAAACAAAAGCACTACTCAATGATACATTCTTGAATGCATAAAATGGTATATGGGCTTGGTATATAGAATTGAAACTGGCTTTATATTTGGCCAGCAAAAGAACACCATGGCAAAAGTGTATATAGTACAGTAGCTGGCAGCATTTTTCTTGGTTAATCAATATGATGGACAGGTAGATATAGAGGGATTTATCTTTAAAGTTGTTCCAGCCAAACTGGTTTTCATAGAAAGGGCTCTCTATTTTAATCTTTGTCCCAAAATAACCACTATATATTGGATATAACCTAAACAGTTTTATTTCTAACTCTTATTGGTTCTTTAAGATTTTGTTGAACAAAGCTTTTCTGTCCATCAGATTAAAATTTAGCAGATCCCCAAATGGTTAATTCATGGTATAGTAATACAGTTACTTTAAGATAGCTTTAGTACAAAATTTAAAAATGATCCCTGTAAGATATTAATTAGCATTTTGATTTTTAATCCAGAACAAGAGGCCCAGGCCTACAGATAGGTTGGGTTGGGGCATTTGGGGAGGAGAAAGAGCAGCTTATCATTAACCTTCCTGGACTTGTCAAGCTGTGGTTTTGGACCATGCCAAGGTTAAAGAGGGAGGAGAGAAGGGCAGCCCGGGTGGCTCAGCGTTTTAGTGCCACGTCAGGCTCCCTGCATGGAGCCTGCTTCTCCCTCTGCCTGTGTTTCTGCCTCTCTCCCTGTGTCTGTGTGTCTCTCATGAATAAATAAATAAAATCTTAAAAAAAAAAAAAGAGGGAGGAGAGAAGAAAGGGTAATAAGGAAGGAAAGTTCTTTGCTGACTGGGGTTGGTTTCTTCATAAGCTAGCTTGTCACTCTGGTCCTGGTGGGTGTTTGTAGCTGATACTTTCTTCCGTGGGTACTTTGAAGACCCCTCAGTGGCAACTCTCATAGCAAGAAATAATATCTCTCCTTCTGCCCTCAGCGCTGGTGTGGAGATATTCTCCGATCTTGATACTGCATCCAAGTCCTTCTGTGCTCCAGACCAGCTCTTTCCCCCACAGCCCACATTTGGTCCATGGGAATCAAACACTTCTTGGTTTTTACTAATGGAAGTACAGTTCCTTTGCAAACATAGCAATGTGGATGGACTTTTTTGTTTTCCGAAAATGGGCCATTCTAACTTTCTCAGTCCATGGTCTCTTTCAGTTATGGAGAAGAACAGATCCCTCTAAGGGCTCTGGCTGCAGCCCTTACTCTCATTGAGATGAGGAATGACAAACTCCTCTCTTTTCCCCTTGGGGAGAAGAGGTGGGGCTCAAGTGGAGCTTTTTCAGTAGAAACATTTTCCAAAATATCTTTTTCATTATCTAAATGCTTTGCCTCCCCCTTTTTATATTCTTGATCTGACTGAATAGCCCAGGACGTATAGAAGCACTTTTTTGTACATTCTGTTTGTCAATTCTGCATCTTATCTGGCACCTAAACTTTGGCATGCATCATCTTCTGTATTTTGTTGCCTGGACCAAAACCCTAGTTAACACACTGTTACACTGATATGAACTCCACTGGCAGTCTTGTTAGTTAGATCGTAGCCTAAGATTGCCAGAAAAAAATGGAGAACACCCATTTAAACTTAAATTTCAGATAGACAATGAATAATTTTTTACTATATGTATGTCAGTGCACTAGTGGAGACATATGTAAACTAAAAATAAAAAAAAGACTTATCTGAAATTCAAATTTAACTGTGCATCCTGATTTTATTTGCTAAGTCTGGCAACCTTCTCTTAGTCAAAGCCTTTTAAAGCAACTGAAATACATTTTGATTAACATTTTATTATCTGCAGGGCTGTATGTATGTATTTTTGTCTCTTATGTTCAGTTTGGATAATTAGGTGTAACTTGTGCTGGAGGCATAAAATAACTGTTGAGCAAATCTGTTTTGATGACAATATGGTTCTGTTTCTGGGCATGTCAGATTTGCCATCTTTCCTGCTGCTAACTTGTCTTGTACCTACACATGTGTAATGAATCTTGAGGGTTAAGATCCTTTTCCCTTGGCCATGTTGAAGCCTAGTTTGGGGAAGGTTATAATATGATGAAAAGAATTGTAGTACAGAGAATAAGCTGTTTGTTCTACTATTAAACACTTCTTGCAGCTATTTTTCAACTCATAAATGCTTGTATATTTATAACGTGTCTTGTAAAGAGTTCAAAGTGTATTTCAAAAGCATCCTATTAAGGCTATCTGATTCCACTGTTGATATTATTAGATATCATGCTATGATCCTGCTTTTAATGATAAACAAATGGCTTGAGCAACGACGTACAAAAATCAAAGTAAGAAAGCAGTTTACTAAATCAAGTTTTCTATTCAACTTTTTCAGTTCACATCATGAAATTAATTTAATAGCACAATCTTTGTGAGAAGGAGTAATTTTGTAATTTTATGTGTTTTCAAGATTGTGGTTTGGTGGCAGATAGAAGACAGAGGTTTTCCACAGTAAGATCTTGGAGGCATGTTTAGCATGTAGAATGCCCGAGAGGAGAGTGGGTAGGTGTTTCATGGAGGAGGAGATCCTCCTTAGCTGCGAATTCTGAAAACTGTAGCAGAAGATACAATGGTGGAAGAAGAGAATTTATGTAAATTACCTGAGTGGAGTTCTAAATATATAAGTATTTTTGATTAAAGATTGTAAAATGAATTATTATTCTTTCCTTTTGCCTGAAGGTTTATAGCATTACCACTGTAATACTTCACTAGTTTATTTCTAAACTTAAAAACGACAGGTTCTCAAAAAAGATTATTTTTATTTGTGACAAATGCATAGGATGGAGTGGGAGAGAACTACTTTAAAAGAAGCTAATGTAAAAAAAAAACCCTCCATAAACAATAAACATAATCTGGTTATCTTATACCACCAGAAATTCAGTGTGAGCTAATGGTGTGATGTCACTAAATAAGATATTAATGGAGTCTCAGTGTGCAATAGTGGAAGCATACTGGTATAACCATCTCTGTTATACTTCAGGGTATAACAGATGTGTAAGAATGCACAATGCTTATGTGAGGAAAAGAAAACTTAAATGGGACATTCCAGCTGTCTTCAAATATTCAGGGTGCTCCCTCATGTAGAAGATGGGTGGACTTAGTATAGTTGCAGAGCATAACCATGGCATCAATGAATAGAACTTACCAGGAGACACATTTCAGCCTGTAAACTAGCTAGCAAATAGAATGGTCTAAAAATGAAAACTGGCTTCTCCTTTTGGTAGCAAATGGCCTATTAAGAAAGAGCATACCTAAAGCTCAGATAACTACCTTTCCAAAACATAGAATAAATGGTTTAAATTCTTTCCAACTCTATGATTTCATGATTCTAGATATTCTCACAGAACATGATATTAATTAAATATGTAAAGTACTTGCTGTCTTTAGTCACTGTCCTAAGGAGTATGCACTCATTCATTCATACATTCACTCAGAAAATATTAACTAACCATAGGTACCAGGCATTATTAAAGGCCCAAATGTTTGCCTTCCTAGAGTGATGTTCTATTTTTTAAAATAATTTTTAAAATATTTTATTTATTTATTCATGAGAGACAGAGAGAGAGAATGAGAGAGAGAGAGAGGCAGAGACACAGGCAGAGGGAGAAGCAGGCTCCATGCAGGGAGCCCGATGTGGGACTCAATCCCGGGACTTCAGGATCATGCCCTGGGCTGAAGGCAGACGCTAAACTGCTGAACCACCCAGGGATCCCCCTTAGAGTGATATTCTAAACAGCACAATTAAATAAAATTATCTAATAAGTGAAAAAAATGATACATGTTCAAATTAAAAATAGAACCAGGAAATAGTATGGGGAATCGTAAGGGAGGATTTGCAATTTTAGATGGGGAAGGCTTTGTTGAGAAGATTATTATATTTGAGTGAAGGCTTGAAGGAAGTGAGGAGGCAGATCATATGTATATTTAAGGGAAGAATAACCCATGCAGAGGGAACAGGAAGCACAATGGCTCTAAAGCAAGACCTGCCTTTTGTTCTGAGCAGTAAGGAGACCCATGTACCTGGAGGCAAGTGGCACAGGGGAGGTTAATAGGAGTTAAGGTCTGAGAGGTAATAAGGCACCAGCTTTTGTAGGGCCTTTCAGGTCTTGAGAATTTGCTCTTTCCTCTGAACAAGATAGGCAGCCACTGAAGGGTTTTGGCAGGGAGCAACATGATGTGGTTTACTCTGTGATTTGCAGGGAACATATTGTAGGGAAGAAGGGAGACAGTTAAGAAGGCTATTGCAATAATCCAGGAGGCAGCTGGCCCCATGTTGGTCACAGCAGAGATGGAGAGAAGTGGTCAGAGCCTGCATTTATTTTGAAGACCACAGAATTTGCTGGCAGTTTGGATGTGAGATGTGAGAGAAAATAGGGATTAGGATGAAGGAGTTGGGCCTGAGCACACGGAAGGACCCTCGTTGATATGAAATGAGATGGAGAAAATTATGAAGCATTGGGTAGGGTGGGAGGGCTATCAGAAGCTTTCCAAGAATTATCTCTTTAACCATCTTAAAATGCTTTGAGGTTATAATCTCCATTCTACCAAAGATGAAACTGAAATAGGAGTTAAGGAACTGGGCAGCATTCAAAGTGAAGGCAAGTTCTGAAAACAGGTGCCTGACCAGGACTTGTTCTCCCAACAACTGTGTTATGATGTCATATTATCGACCTGGTTACAACATGGCCCTTGTTCCTCAGCAGAGAGCAAATGGCACAGGCTCAGTAACACACACCACCGCTGAGGCATGGGAATCTGTGAGGAGGAGACAGAAAGCACAGGAACAGGAAAAGACTAAAAGGCAACTTGTACACATAAATGATGACTCCTCTCTCTCAGTATTATTGGGGAAGGAAAACATTTTGAGTAAAGAGACTTTTCTCTGGTTAGCCAATTGTTGAATTTTTAAAAGGTCCCAATTTTCCTAATATGGAATTGATTCTGTGTCATGTAAGTAAATTGAGCATGGTGGTACTCCTTTTTCCTAATTAGATGGCTTTATTTTTAATCATTCTGGCTATCAATTTTCAACATGATAAGGGACCTAAATTTTGTATCACATGCTCAACTGTATTCCGTTTTTATGAATATTAAAGATAATTTGAAAAGTGTAGCAAAGTATTAACATAATCAAGGTCACACTAAGAGGTAACCACAAATGGTACATTTACTTTTAGTAATGTACCATTTCCTTTTAGTACTTCCTTTAGTATTTTTAGTATTCATATTTATAGATGTTATATATGATGGATATTATTACTATATGTAACTTTGTATTATGCTTTTTTCAGCAGACATAATATAGCTGCTTCCCTACATTATTAAGTTCTTTGTAAATGTAATATCCATGCATAATTCTTTTAAGCATCCCCCTGTTGTTGAACTGACCTATAATTTTGTATGTTTTTTTAAAAGGACTTTTACTAATATTGTTAATAATTCCCCAATACAACTGCTTGTGTTTATAATGAAACCATATTTTGGAGATTGTGCAGTCTGTGGTGTGCCAGTTATGTTATTCTCTCTAAAACAGTCACTGGTGAGAGAAAAAGCTTGAACTGATAAAGTCACTTCACTAGAGATCTATGTTCCATGCTCTTTGAAAATTTGATTTGTTAATGTTTTTTTTCCATGTCAATAAACTTAACTCTTTTAAAAGCAGGCAAAGAAGTGATGTACTCCATGCCAATATTTGTAATTTTGTTACAGTTTTCTTGGAACTTTTATAGGAAACAATAAATGCAAGCCTTTCCAAGTAACATTGTGAACTTCAATTTTATTTTAATGATTCTTCTTCACTAAGTGGTGCTTAAGTGTTTAATGTTTTTCAGGGATTAAAAACTAGCTATTGATGCATTCTGTGATGAGTTCATGGGGTTATATCTATAAATTTCAAGTCTTGGGGATTAAATTTGCTAAACACTCTGGAAATATCCTTTTGCATTTTCTTTTTTAAATGAATATATTCTAATATTCATCTTTGTTTCTACCTGTATAGACTCTTTCTTTGAATATAAAACATCTGTAATAACTTAGTGATCAATCTGTGATGATGGCATGTGCATACTTTATTTTTATTTAGAAATAAATAAATTTAAATCTCAGCAATTTTCATCAAGTATGGTGGTAGCTCATGCTTAGGGTCAAATTTACAATATCCAAAATACAAGATTTATCTATTTAACCTGATTGAACAAAGAGATACTCAGTTAACAGCAAATTATATTTAAGAAAAACTTGTATAAGTAGATGACCAATTTTAAAAAAATTGAATATGAAAAAATATATACCTAACATTAAGATCATGCTGGGTAGAATTTAATCTTTGATAATTTGTACATTTCTTGAATTATAAAATATTTAAATTATATATATTAACTGCTCTTGTGGATATTTTGAAGTTTACTAAAGACGACATAAACAAAATATAAAGTAAACAAAACAAACAAGGAAACAACCCCAAGAACCCAAGAATATGTATTTTTTTCATTTGTTTTTATTGAAGTTCGATTTGTCAACATATAGTATAACACCCAGTGCTCATCCCATCAAGTGCCCTCCTCAGTGCCCATCACCCACTTACCCCAACCCCCTGCCCACCTCCGCTTCCACAACCCTTTGTTCTTTTCCCAGTTTGGAGTCTGTCATGGTTTGTTTCCCTCTCTGATATTTCCTACTCAGTTCCCCTCCTTTCTCTTATAATTCCTTTCACTATTTCTTATATTCCCTGTATGAGTGAAACCATGTGATGATTGACTTGCAATTGACTTATTTCACTCAGCATAATACCCTCCAGTTCCATCCACACTGAATCAAATGGTGGATATTTGCCCTTTCTAATGTCTGAGTAATATTCCATTGTATATACAGACCACATCTTTATCCATTCATCTGTCGAAGGACATCATGGCTCCTTCCACAGTTTGGCTATTGTGGACATTGCTGCTATGAACATTGGAGCGCAGATGTCCCACCATTTCACTACATCTGTATCTTTGGGGTAGATACCCAGTAGTGGAATTGCTGGGTCGTAGGGTAGCTCTATTTTTAACTTTTTGAGGAACCTACACATTGTTTTCCATCCAGAGTGACTGCACCAGTTTGCATTCCCACCAACAGTGCAAGAGGGTTTCCCCTTCTCCATATTCTCTCCAAAATTTGTTGTTTCCTCTCTTGTTAATTTTCATCATTGTCACTGGTGTGAGGCAGTATCTCATTGTGGTTTTGATTTGTATTTCCCAGAGGGAAAGTGATACAGAGCATTTTCAGAACCCAAGAATATTAAAGTTGGAAGAGTCTACAAACTTTATCTAGTATAAACTTCCTAGAAGACTGCTAAGGAGAAAATGAATCAACTTACTTAGAAATAAGCTCCAGGTTGTCTGACCTCTAATTCATGTATTTTTTTCTAACATAGCACATTAATTACTCCTTATGAGGCATAGGCTTGTAAATATGACTTAATGTTAGGTTAATCAGCTTCCTGTCCAAAGATCCAAGACAGGAGTGACATTAATTACCAAAATGGTGACATGGCTCATTCCTGACTTCACTCTCCCTCACAAGAAGAACTAATAACTATTCATAGGTAAGATACCACTGAGAAAGTCTTAGAACACAGGGGTTAGACTGAAATGCCCCCATACTACAGAGACTAAGACTACATTCGAAGTGTCAAAAAAAGTGGTTCCATGTTGACTACATTACCCCTCCCCCAATCCAGCAGAGAACTACGCTGATAGGTCTCCCTTCAGCTATGGTTCTTTCACCAAAGGAAAAAAAAATGCCCAGGGTGGACATTCAGCTTCCCTGGCATTGTGGATCACTTCTTGGGAGCTCCAACTCTGGTATCATCCCATAGTATTACAGGGACATGTGTGAGGCTTGACCACTGGGAATCTGATTATAATGGAGATGAGGGGAAGTGTTTGCAACAGCCAGTGCTCAGATCTTGGCAAGCCAAATTCCTATCTGCAGCATCTGTGTAGTTGTCTGAACTAGTATCTTAGTTTATCTGCAGAGCCAGGATGGCAGTATGCCTTGATCAAGAAATTCAGTGGGGGCACAGATCCACCTGATTTGGGTCCTCAGAGAAACTTGCTGGCCCTGAAAACTAGTCCATATCCCCAAAAAGAGCCTTCTTGGACTTAGAGCCAGTTCTCTAGCTTTGCCCAAGCAAAGAAACTAATTCATAGTCCCTCCCATTGCTAAATATAACATTCAGCCCATCTGACCAGAGAACCTAACCAGAGAAAATGTGAAGCCCCTTCAATGGTTCTGTGTGCAATGGTACTTAAACAGAGAGCACAGACTGTGGTCTTCCTCATCTGCACAGCAAAACCAGTGGCCCTGTTTGGTCAGGGAATTAAGTGCAATCTTTTTTGATTTGGGTCCCCCAAAAAGCTATACAGGTCATGGCACCCATTTAGCTGCCCTGCTGGGGCAGGGGAACTAATTCATAGCCATACCTGCTGCTAAGAATATTACCCAGTTCTGACTTCTAGGAAGCCTGAACAGAGAACCCAGTCAATAGTGGAACCCATCCTACAGCCTTGCTTGGGTGGGAAAACAAGCCAGCAGTCCTATATAACTATTCCCCATCACTGGTACATATTCCTTACTCCTACACCTCAGAGCTCAGGTAGGGGCCTTGATCCAAAATAGACTTTGATAATAAACCCACCTGCTAAGGACATAAGAAGAAGACCTGGCTAGAAACTCAAACTGAATTGATTGATAAAATATTCTGCCAAAGTGAATTTGTAAAGACTGGAAAAGGAAACTCCTCATTGACATGTACAGATACCAATATAACGGGTCAATGATCACAAAACAAAACCAAAAACCAAAACAAACCCCACAAGTAAATGTGAGCTACCAAAGAACACTAATAAAACTTTAATAACTGATCCCCCCAAAATGGAAATTTATGAACCGTAAGACAAAGAATTCAGAATAATCATCTTAAAGTTTAATGAACTACAGGAACACAAGATACACAATTAAATAAAATTAGGAAAACAGTGCATGAACAAAACAAGAAGTTCAACCAACAAATAGAAACTATCAAAAACAAATGGAAATCTTAGAGCTGAAAAATATAACTGAACTGAGAAGTTCAATACAGAGCTTCAAAAGCAAACCTAATCATAAGGAAGAATCAGTGACCTAGAAGACAGGACATTTGAAATTTCTCAGTCAGAAGAATAAAAAAGAGTGAAGAAAGCCTATGGGACTTATAGGACACAACCAAAAGAAATAATATTCACACTGTGGGAAAGCCAGCAGAAAAGAGAAAGGTACAGAAAATATATTTAAAGCAGTAATGGTTGAAAACTTCCAAAGCCTGGGGAAGGAAACAGATATCCAGGTCCATGAAGCCTAAACGACTACAAATAGGAACATACCAAGACACATAATTAAATTGTTAAAAGTCAAAGAAAAAGCATTTTGAAAGCAGCAAGAGAGAAAAGACAAGTTACATATAAGGGAACCCCCATAAAACTATCAGCATAGTTCTTAACACAAACTCTCCAGGCCAGGAGAGAATGGGATGATATTCAAAATATTGAAAGAAAATAACTGTCAACCAAGAATTCTACACTTGTAAAGATATCCATCAGAAGTGAGGGAGAGATGAAAATTTTCTCCCAAGCAAACAAACCTGAGGTAGTTTATCACCACTACACCTGTCTTACAAAATAAAAAAAATAAAAAAAGGAGTTCTTTGAATGGAAATAATGGATGCTAATTAACATCATAAAAACATAAGATAGCATAAAACTCACTCATAATGCTAAATATGTAGTCCGACTTAAATTCTCTAATATGGAAAAGATGTATGCAAATCACTTACAACTCTAAAGTTAAAAAACAGTAAAAATAACCATACCTATAATAACCTGTTATTGGATTCACAATGTAACAATATGTAAATTATAACATCAATAACCTAAAATGCAAGGGAAAGGAGAAGTAAAAGTTTAAAGTTTAAGAACGCGGGATCCCTGGGTGGCGCAGCGGTTTAGTGCCTGCCTTTGGCCCAGGGCACGATCCTGGAGACCCAGGATTGAATCCCACGTAGGGCTCCCGGTGCATGGAGCCTGCTTCTCCCTCTGCCTATGTCTCTGCCCCTCTCTCTCTCTCTCTCTCTGTGACTATCATAAATAAATAAAAATTAAAGTTTAAGAACGCTATCAAGGTTAACTTGTTAACAGTTTAAAATATGGTGCTATAGTGGTGCCTGGGTGGTGCAGTTGGTTAAGTGTCCTACTTTTGATTTGGTTCAGGTCAGGATCTCAGGATTGTGAGATTGAGCTCCCCATTAGGCTCCATGTTGGGCTTAGAGAGCTTGCTTAAGATTCTGTCTCTGCCCCTCCCTGTCTCCCTCTCACTTGCTCACTAAAAAATAAAGTAAAATAAACTAATAAAATCAAATAGGGTGTTATAATTTTAAGATACCTTATGTAAGTCGCATGGTATCCACAAAGGGAAAAGCTGCAGTCATCATACAAAAAAACATAATAAAGAAGTCAAAGAAAATTGATACAAAAAGACATCAACATATGCACAAAAACCACAGAAGGATTGGAAGCAAGAAACAATGTACAAAAAAAAATGCTACAAAATAGCCAGAAGATAATTTACAAAATGGTGATAGTAAGTTCTTGTCTGTCAATAATTACTTTAAACATAAATGGATTAAATTCTCTAATCAAAAGACCCACAATGGCTAAATGGATAAAAAAAACTAGACAAAAAAAAACAAAAAAACAAAAAAAACAAGATCCAATGAAATGTTGCCTACAGGTGTCATGTTAGCCTTAGATGCACATAGACTGAGAGAAAAGGGATGGAAAAAGATATTTCAAGTGAATGGTAATCAAACCAAACAAAGCAAAACAAAACAATGAAAACAAAAAACAGGGGTAGCTATACTTGGACAAAATAGACTTTAAGCCAAAAATGGTAAAAAGAGACAAAGAAGGTTTTTATATGATAAAGGGATCAATCTGTCAAGAAGATATAGCATTTATAAAGATTTATGTACTCAACATTTGTTCACCTAAATATATAAAACAAAAACTAACAGGCTAAAAGGAGAAATACATTGCAATATGATAATAGGTAAGGACTTTACCAGCCCACTCTCAAAAATGGATAGATCTATAAAGAAAATCATTAAGAAAATTAGATTTGAACAACACTATAGACCAAATGGACATAACAGGTATATACAGAACATTCTATCTGACAACAGAAGAATACACATTCTTCTTGAGTGTGCATGCAACAGTTTCTAGGATAGATCATATGTTAAGCCACAAAACAAGTCTTAGAAAATTAAAGAAAATTGAAATAATACTGTTTCTTCCCTGATGACAATTTTTGAAACTAGAAATCAGTAACAGGAGAAAAACTGGAGAACTCATAAATACATGGAAATTAAACAACAGTTTCCTGAACAATCAATGGATCAAAGAAGAAATTAAATGGAAAATAAAAAAGGTGCATTGAAACAGATAAAAATGGGAACACAACATGAAAAAACTTATGGGATGCAGAAAAACCAGTTTAAGAGGAAACTTCATAGCAATAAACACCTACATTAAGAAATAAAAAAGTTCTCAAATAATCTAACTTTATACCTCAAAGAAATAAAACAAATAAACTGAGCCCAAAATTAGTAAAAGGAATGAAATAAGAAGGATTAAAGCAAAATATAAATGAAATAGAGAACAGTAAAACAATAAAAAATATTAACAGAGTTATTTGAAAAAAATAACAAAATTGATAAACTTTTACCAAGACTAACATAAAAAAAGAGGATCCAATCAATAAAATCATAGATGAAAGAGGACACATTACAACAGATAGCACAGAAATATAAAAAATCATAAGAAGGTATTATGAACAGCTATCTGTCAACAAATTGGACAACATAGAAAAAAAAAAGAAAAAAATCTTAGAAGCATGCAACCTACCAAGACTGAATCAGAAGGAAATAGAAAATCTGACCAATTACTAGTAAGGAGATTGCATGAATAATAATAAAAAAATATATTCCAATGAAGAAAAGCCCAGGACCAGAGGACTTTTTAATGGTGAATTTCATCACATATTTAAAAAAGAATTAATGCCAATCCTTTTTAAATTCTTCCAAAACAATCAAAGAGTAATTTTATGAAACCAATATTACCCTGATATCAAACCATAAAAAGATACTATAAAAAGAACTATGGGCCAATATCCATGATGAATATAGATGCAAAAATTCAATAAAATACTAGCAAAATGAATTCAGTAGTGTATAAAGGACCATTAACCATGATCAAGTGGGATTTGCCCCTGGGATGCAAGGATGATTTAACATACACAAATCAATGTGATACATCACATTTATAGAATAAAGGAAAAATAATTATATTATTATCTCATTATACACAGAAAAAGCATTTGAGAAAATTCAATATCTTTTCACAATAAAACTTCTGAACAAATTAGTATAGAATGAACTACCTCAACATAATGAGGGCCATATATGACAAGCCTAAAGCTAACATCATACTTAATTGCAAAATGTTGAGAACTTTTCCTTTAAGATCAGAAACAAGACAAGCATGCTCACTCTCAGTACTCTTATCTAGCATAGTCTAGAAATCCTAGCTAGAGAAATCAGGCAAGAAAAAGTAAGCCATCAGAATTGGAAGGTGGAAGTAAAATGGTCTCTATTTGCAGATGATATAATTTTGTATATAGAAAATCCTAAGGACTCCACCAAAAAGTTGTTAACCTAAAAGACAAATTCAGAAAAGTTGTGGAATATAAAATTAACATACAAAAGAGTGTAACTTTTTATATACTAGAAACATTTTTTTTTTGGAAAAGAAAATAATCCCATGCACAAAATTTTAAAAAAATCAAAGATAATAAAATACTTAAAAATAAATTTAAGGAAGTGAAAGATCTCCACACTGAAATCTATTAGACATTTATAAAAGAAATTGAAGACACAAATAAATGGAAAGGTACCTATGTTTGGATTAGAAGAATATTGTTAAGGGGTGTTTGAGTGGCTCAATCAGTTGAGTGACCAACTCTTGATTTAGGCTCAGGTCATGATCTTGGAATCATGAGATCAAGCCCCACATGGAGCTCCATGCTTAGTGGGGAGTCTGCTTGGGATTCTCTCCATCTTCCTCTCCCTCATTCCTCCCACCCTGCTCAGGCTCTCTCTCTCCCTCAGTCTCCCTCTCTCAAATAAATCTTAAAGAATATTGTTTAAAGGTCCATACTACCAAAAAGTCATCTATAGATTCAAAGCAATCCCTGTCAAGAATCCAATGGCATTTTTTTTATGAATGTAGAAAAAGAATCCTAAAATTTATATGGAACTACAAAATACCCAAACAACAAAAACAATCCTGAGAAAGAAGAATAAAGTGGAAGGTATCACATTTTCTGATTTCAAGCTATATTATAAAGCTATAGTAGTCAAAACAGTATGGTACTGGCCTAAAAACCATATATACTCCAATAGAACAGAATTGAGAGCCCAGAAATATACCCATTTATATATAGCCAACTAATATTTGATAGCAATCTTAGAATACTCAATGGATAAAAGACAGTCTCTTCAATAAATGGTGCTGAGCAAATTGGATATTCATACGCAAAAGTATAAAACTAGGCCCCTATTCTTCACCACTCACCAAAATTAATTCAAAATGGATTAGAAACCTGTCTGGATACTCTAAAATTCCTTAAAGAAAACACAGGAAAAAGTTCTTTGTTTTTTTTTTTTTTTTAAAGATCTTATTTATTTATTCATGAGAGATATACACACACACACACACAGAGAGAGAGAGAGA
Source organism: Canis lupus dingo (assembly GCF_003254725.2). Classification (NCBI taxonomy): domain Eukaryota; kingdom Metazoa; phylum Chordata; class Mammalia; order Carnivora; family Canidae; genus Canis; species Canis lupus. The sequence goes on from NC_064255.1 coordinate 8,021,418, forward strand.
GAGAGAGGGGCAGAGACCTAGGCAGAGGGAGAAGCAGGCTCCATGCAGGGAGCCCGATGTGGGACTTGATCCTGGGTCCCCAGGATCACACCCTGGGCTGTAGGCTGCGCTAAACCACTGAGCCACCACGGCTGCCCGGAAAAAGTTCTTTGACATGTGTCTTGGCAATGATTATTTGGATGTGACACCTAAAGCATATTTAACAAAATACAAAATAACTAAGTGGGACTACATCAAAAAGCTCTGTTCAACTAAATGAAAAGAAAACCTATCAAATGGGAAGAAAAAAATATTTGCAAACCATGTATCTGATAAGGGTTATTATTTTAAATATATAAGGAATCCATACAGCCTGACAGCAAGAAAACAAATAATCCAACTAAAAATGGGCAAAGGACCTGAATAAAATACCTGGAAAATTTTTCCAAAAAAAATATGTGAATGATCAACAGGTACATGAAAAGCTGCTCAACATCACTAGTCATCAGGGAAATGCAAATTAAGACCACAAGAAAGCATCTTACACTTGTTAGTATGGTTACCATCAAAAAGACAAAAGATAACACATGCTAGAAAGGATGTGGAGAAAAGGCAACACTTGTGCAGTGTTGGTGGGATTGATCCAGCAGCCATCAAAAATAAAATGAAGTTTCCTTAAAAAACTAAAAAGAGAACTACCATGTGATCCAGCAATTCTGCTTCTGGGTATTTATCTAAAGGAAGTGAAAACATTATGTCAAAGATATATTTTCCCCTTTATGTTCATGGCAGAATTATTTACAGTAGCCAAGGCATGGAAATAACCTAAGTTTTCATGAATGGATAAATGGATAAAGATGTGATTACACACACACACACACACACACACGTGTGCGTGCATGCATACATACACAATTAGATTATTCAGCCATAAAAAAGGAAATCTTTTTATGCATTTACAACAACATGGACTTTGAGAGTATTATGCTAAGTAAAATAACTGAAAGAAAGACAATAGTATGTGATCTCATTTATATATGCAAACCTTAAACAAATATTTGTGGTTTCCGGAGAGGGGGGTTAGGGAGAGGTAATTGGATAAATGTAGTCAGAAGGTACAAACTTCCAGTTATCAGATGAATAATTACTAGAGATGCAATTTTCAACATAATGACAGCAGTTAACACTACTGTGTGGCACATTTGAAGGTTGTTAAGAGAGTGAATCCTAAGAGTTCTCAACACAAGGAAAACATCATAAGGAAAATCTTTTTTTCTCTTTTTTCTTCCCCCTGTACCTATATGAGATGATGGATGTTAACTAAACTTACTGTGGTAATCATTTCACAATATATGTAAGTCAAATCATTATGCTCCACACCTTAAATTTATACAGTGCTTTATGTTAAATATATCTTAAAACTGGGAAAAAGAAAATTGCCAAGGGAAATTTAGGGCTCTTGTTTTGATGATATTATCAACTACTGTCATATTCCTCCAGTTTTAAGATGCCATCTTTTTTTTTTTAAGATTTTATTTATTTATTCATGACAGAGAGACAGAGGCAGAGAGAGAAGAAGCCTCCATGCAGGGAGCACAATGTGGGACTCGATCCCAGGAATCCAGGGTCACACCCTGGGTCAAAGGCAGGTGAGAAACCACTGAGCCACCCAGGGATCCCCAAGATGCCATCATTTACAAAAAATAAAATTGGTTTAATTACAGTTCAAAAAAAAAAAACACACCACTACACACATATATATTTTTAAAGATTTATTTATTTATTCATGAGGGACACACAGAGAGAGAGAGAGACAGAGGCAGAGACATAGGTAGAGGGAGACGCAGGCTCCCCACAGGGAACCTGATGTTGGACTTGATCGAGATTCTGGGATCATGCCCTGAGCCAAAGGCAGATGCTCAACTGCTGATCCACCCAGGCATCCCTCACTACACAAATATTATAACATTACTGACTTTATAAGTAGTAAAATGAATATTTTAGATTCAAAGATGTAATGTACTCTTTTTGCAGGTACTTGTTGGCTTGTATACATTTAGTCTCTGTTCAGACACAATTTATTTATTTATTTATTTATTTATTTTTATTTTTTATTTTTTTTTTTCAGACGCAATTTAAAAAGATCACTTATTGACTTATTCCAGTAGGAGTGCTTCCTTTTAAGGTGTGAATCCTCTAAATCTGTTGGTGATCCAGGGTAGTAACTATGGTTTATGTGGGTTCCATTTGCAGGTCCTTCCTTCACAATGTCTGAACAAGTTTACTTGATACTTTAAAAGAACAAAATACCTATTTGAAACTTAACATTCACTTTTAAAAATATTCAATTTATACTTAACAGAAGCTTAAAGACAAAATATTTGTCTTTAAGCTTTAATGATCCTTGTATAATTTTTCTAAGCGTCAGAAACCAAATTCATGGCATAAGTGCCACTCCTGATGGCTCTTCACCTTTGACAGCCAAAGAGCTAAAATGTGGAGCTTATATAGAATGACATACATAAAACAATACTCTAGGAACTGTTATTCATGGTCTGAGTTAGCTCTTGGGTTGAAAACTATCAACCATCTTCTTGTGACTGGTGAAGTCCCTAGGTGGGTATGCTTAGAATGATGTATCTATTAGAGTCTTGGTCTATTCTAAATATTCATTTCCTCTAGTTTTGTTTATAACTCTGATCCATATGATTTACTTCTATCTCTTACACCTGAGGCTCACTGAGAACAGTGAATGTTTGCCTGCCATGGTTCAGAGCTCAGTTTGTGAGGGACATATGCTTTCTGTCTGAACACACTATCAGTTGTAATTCTACAGCTTATTCCATCTACTGTTGCTCAAATAGATACAAAAGGGGAGTGGTAGGAACTACAGTTCTCTTGTGTGACTCCTTCCAAATGCCCTCAAGTAATAAGAATGGTCCAAATACATTCTGAATGAGTTTTGGCAGGAAATATTGCCTGTACCAAAAGTTGCTGGGAGATGTTCTCTCATGATGGAAATTCTTTCTAAATCTGTTTCCTTCATTGTTGTTGACTCTCTTTTACTTAGAACCAATAAAAACAAAAATAAACATGCAAGAAACCCCACACCCCACCCAAACAAAACAAACAAACCTGTAGCCCATAGTCCTGTATTTGCAAAAGGTCAGAGAGTTTTTGTTTACAATGTGAAATCATTCTTTCCTTACTTTAGGCTGTTTTCAGCCCATGCAGAGAAAAGACTGGTCATAAGAAAAAGGTGATTCCATATCTTTGAAAGATGAAATAAGAATAAGTTAATATAGAATATCAGATGGTTCCATGGTAGTTCTCCATGGAACACTGTTGTTTCTTGAGCTGAACAGATATCAATGAAGACAAAAATAAAACACTTCACAGCAGCCTTTTCCGGATTCTGGGAAAAGAAAGAATCCACAGACATGATTTTCCCAATTTCAAGTTATTTCAACTTTTTAATCTTTGCTGTTACTGTTACAGTACTGCAACTGAGATACACAATGATAGAAGAAAGTGCAAATTTAATCATTTGCTTTCCTTATGGACTTGTGTATCTATCACTATTTGTATTTTATACATTTATGGGGATTAAGAGAGGTGGAATGGGGGAGAGAAAGAGACCCTGTTAATAAACATGATTCTAATTTATATAGATACGTTCAGAGCAGGATAGTTTCAATAGTTGAATTCCATTGAACAAAAAGTTATACTGCTTTGTAAAGAACTCCATGATTATGTTATTTTGACATCTGAACAAGATTAAGTAAAACCATCCAGCAAGATTCACCCACAGTGTTCATTGCCATATCAGAGATCTCTGCTACCACCATAGTCCCAAGTCCTACTCTATCTTCTCCAAGGTTTCTGGAGAAGCCCAATTAAGAGATTTGTAAGAAGTTTCTTCCACTAAGCAAAGTTCCTCCTCAGCACGTAAGAGATAATATTCTCTTTCAAGTAGCTTTTTTCTTGATAACTGTTGAAATATTGTGTCACATTAGCTGGTATATTTCCCCACTCAGAATGGCACTGAATATGTCTTCTTGCCCTACCAATTAAATAATCCTGGGCCTATTGCCTTCATGGTAGAGATTCTATTGCAGAAATGTAGAATGAAAGAAATTAATGAATACTTAGCTTTTGCATTTTGAAATATATTTTTGAAGTTCAAGACAAGCTGACATTACTAAGGAATTTTGAACTACAAGAGCTAGGTTTTTATATTTTTAAAAAGCAGAGAAGTTCAAAGCATAAAGTTCATACCAAAAAAGGGTTACTTTTTTTTTTCAATTTTTTAAAAAATATGGAATGCTTCACAAATTTGTGTGTCACCTTGCACAGGGGCTAGGCTAATCTCTACACAGTTATAATTTTAGTACACGTGCTACCCAAGCAAGCACTCATGTTTCTCAGTCTTTTTTTTGTTAATTTATTTTTTATTGGTGTTCAATTTACCAACATACAGAATAACCCCCAGTGCCCGTCACCCATTCACTCGCATCCCCGCCCTCCTCCCCTTCTACCACCCCTTGTTCGTTTCCCAGAGTTAGGAATCTTTATGTTCTGTCTCCCTTTCTGATATTTCCCACACATTTCTTCTCCCTTCCCTTCTATTCCCTTTCACTATTATTTACATTCCCCAAATGAATGAGAACATATAATTTTTGTCCTTCTCTGATTGACTTACTTCACTCAGCATAATACCCTCCAGTTCCATCCACGTCAAAGCAAATGGTGGGTATTTGCCATTTCTAATGGCTGAGTAATATTCCATTGTATACATAGACCACATCTTCTTTATCCATTCATCTTTTGATGGACACCGAGGCTCCTTCCACAGTTTGGCTATCGTGGCCATTGCTGCTATAAACATTGGGGTGCAGGTGTCCCGGCGTTTCATTGCATCTGTATCTTTGGGGTAAATCCCCAACAGTGCAACTGCTGGGTCGTAGGGCAGGTCTATTTTTAACTCTTTGAGGAACCTCCACACAGTTTTCCAGAGTGGCTGCACCAGTTCACATTCCCACCAACAGTGTAAGAGGGTTCCCTTTTCTCCGCATCCTCTCCAACATTTGTTGTTTCCTGCCTTGTTAATTTTCCCCATTCTCACTGGTGTCAGGTGGTATCTCATTGTGGTTTTGATTTGTATTTCCCTGATGGCAAGTGATGCAGAGCACTTTCTCATGTGCGTGTTGGCCATGTCTATGTCTTCCTCTGTGAGATTTCTCTTCATGTCTTTTGCCCATTTCATGATAGGATTGATTGTTTCTTTGGTGTTGAGTTTAAGAAGTTCTTTATAGATCTTGGAAACTAGCCCTTTGTCTGATATGTCATTTGCAACTATCTTCTCCCATTCTGTAGGTTGTCTTTTAGTTTTGTTGACTGTATCCTTTGCTGTGCAAAAGCTTCTTATCTTGATGAAGTCCCAATAGTTCATTTTTGCTTTTGTTTCTTTGGCCTTCGTGGACGTATCTTGCAAGAAGTTACTGTGGCCGAGTTCAAAAAGGGTGTTGCCTGTGTTCTCCTCTAGGATTTTGATGGAATCTTATCTCACATTTAGATCTTTCATCCATTTTGAGTTTATCTTTGTGTATGGTGCAAGAGAGTGGTCTAGTTTCATTCTTCTGCACATGGCTGTCCAATTTTCCCAGCACCATTTATTGAAGAGACTGACTTTCTTCCAGTGGATAGTCTTTCCTCCTTTGTCGAATATTAGTTGACCATAAAGTTGAGGGTCCACTTCTGGGTTCTCTATTCTGTTCCATTGATCTATGTGTCTGTTTTTGTGCCAGTACCACACTGTCTTGATGACCACAGCTTTGTAGTACAACCTGAAATCTGGCATTGTGATGCCCCCAGATATGGTTTTCTTTTTTAAAATTCCCCTGGCTATTCGGGGTCTTTTCTGATTCCACACAAATCTTTTTTTTTTTTTTTTAATGATAGTCACAGAGAGAGAGAGATAGAGAGAGAGGCTCAGAGACACAGGCAGAGGGAGAAGCAGGCTCCATGCACCGGGAGCCCGACGTGGGATTCGATCCCGGGTCTCCAGGATCGCGCCCCGGGCCAAAGGCAGGCGCTAAACCACTGTGCCACCCAGGGATCCCTCCACACAAATCTTAAAATAATTTGTTCTAACTCTCTGAAGAAAGTCCATGGTATTTTGATAGGGATTGCATTAAATGTGTAAATTGCCCTGGGTAATATTGACATTTTCACAATATTAATTCTGCCAATCCATGAGCATGGAATATTTTTCCAGCTCTTTGTGTCTTCCTCAATTTCTTTCAGAAGTGTTCTATAGTTTTTAAGGTATAGATCCTTTACCTCTTTGGTTAGGTTTATTCCTAGGTATCTTATGCTTTTGGGTGCAACTGTAAATGGGATTGACTCCTTAATTTCTTTTTCTTCAGTCTCATTGTTAGGGTATAGAAATGCCACTGATTTCTGGGCATTGATTTTGTATCCTGTCACGCTACCAAATTGCTGTATGAGTTCTAGCCATCTTGGGGTAGAGACTATTGGGTTTTCTATGTAGAGTATCATGTCATCAGCGAAGAGGGGGAGTTTGACTTCTTCTTTGCCAATTTGAATGCCTTTAATGTCTTTTTGTTGTCTGATTGCTGAGGCTAGGACTTCCAGTACTATGTTGAATAGCAGTGGTGAGAGTGGACATTCCTGTCTTGTTCCTGATCTTAGGGGAAAGGCTCCCAGTGCTTCTCCATTGAGAATGATATTTGCTGTGGGCTTTTCATAGATGGCTTTTAAGATGTTGAGGAATGTTCCCTCTATCCCTACACTCTGAAGAGTTTTGATCAGAAATGGATGCTGTATTTTGTCAAATGCTTTCTCTGAATCTAATGAGAGGATCATATGGTTCTTGGTTTTTCTCTTGCTGATATGATGAATCACATTGATTGTTTTACAGGTGTTGAACCAGCCTTGTGTTCCGGGGATAAATCCCACTTGGTCATAGTGAATAATTTTCTTAATGTATTGTTGGATCCTATTGGCTAGTATCTTGTTGAGAATTTTTGCATCCATGTTCATCAGGGATATTGGTCTGTAATTCTCCTTTTTTGGTGGGGTCTTTGGTTTTGGAATTAAGGTGATGCTGGCCTCATAGAACGAGTTTGGAAGTACTCCATCTCTTTCTATCTTTCCAAACAGCTTTAGGAGAATAGGTATGGTTTCTTCTTTAAACGTTTGATAGAATTCCCCTGGGAACCATCTGGCCCTGGACTTTTGTGTCTTGGGAGGTTTTTGATGACTGCTTCAATTTCCTCCCTGGTTATTGGCCTGTTCGGGTTTTCTATTTCTTCCTGTTCCAGTTTTGGTAGTTTGTGGCTTTCCAGGAATGCGTCCATTTCTTCTAGATTGCCTAATTTATTGGTGTATAGCTGTTCATAATATGTTTTTAAAATCGTTTGTATTTCCTTGGTGTTGGTAGTGATCTCTCTCCTTTCTCATTCATGATTTTATTAATTTGAGTCTTCTCTCTCTTCTTTTTAATAAGGCTGGCTAATGGTTTATCTATCTGAGGCCGGGGCCCCTCCCCCTTGGAGGCCTTTTGTTTCTTTATTTCTTTTTCCCCGTCTTCCTACCTTGATAGAAGCGCGAACTCTTCTCACTGTAGCATTCCAGCTGTTCTCTCTTTAAATCTCAGGCCGAATTCGTAGATGTTCAGGATGATTTGAAGGTTTTCTAGGTAATTTGCTGGGGACAGGTGACTTGGGGACCCTACTCTTCCGCCATCTTGCCCCTCCTGCTCTCCTGTTTCTCAGTCTTGATAAAAATCCTTCAAGTTGGGCTTAGGGAGATAATAAGAGGAAAAAAAAGCTGTGTCAGAGTGAATCCTGAGTGTGAGTGTGTAAAATATGAATTGGTCATTGTATATTCTCTCTGTGGTTAGGTCCAAGTGGAGGCATACGATGGAACTTCTTATAACTTTCATTTAAGTTTGTCATTTGGAAAGGAGACGATATATGCTTGCTTCTAAGGTGGAACCCAGGGAAACAGACAAAAATTGGGACAGTCCTAGTAGTACTACATCAGCTTTGTGCAGTAGCAGTGGAAGAGAAATTGTGAAGAGACAGATCACACCTGAGATAGCTCTAAAAGACATTTTCCTATGGCTCAAAAGGTTCAGGGAAAATAGACATTTCATGGCCCCAAGAGTGGAAAAGAAGCAGATGAATGGATAGCAGATCAGAAAATGTTTCTCTGTATGGAGAGGGAAACAGACTGTGGAATAAAAATTATGAATGAGATAGTGGCTCTTAGTGGATGCCAGCACAGGAGGATGGAAAGCTAGAGACTGGGGAGGGTGGAAGTGTCAGCAGAGGACCAGATTCTGACCCCTACCCAACCTCCGTGCTCCACATCACCACCACTCACTAACACCTACAAACAGGTAAGAATCCAGAAACCTGGGAAAGACAGAGAGAGGGGAAACTCTTAGAAGGCTAGCTTCAATTTGAAATAGTTAATTTTAGAATTGACTAAAATCAGGTAGGATAGGGGTTTGAGTTGATTTATAGAAAACTATGGAGGCATATTATTTTTGCATATCTGAATACTAGGGCCTGATCACTTATACTTGCTACATATGCTTGGTTTCTTCCTATTTCTATTATAGAATCTTGATTGGAAATGATCTTATCTTAGGGTATAGAATTACTTCTTAAAGATTCATTTCTTAAACCAGGCTGTAAAGCAAAATTGTTTACAATGAAAAGTTATTCAAGAAATCCCTAAGGAAAAAAAAAACAAAAAACAAAAAACAAAAAACAAAAAACAAACAAAAAAAAAAAAGGAAATCCCTAAGGCCAAGCATATAGTACAATATACAGTATATATATTTAATAAATCCCACACAGGCAGTTTTTCTGCCACAGCTGGAGAATAGCTGTTTCTTCAGGTGATACCAAATTAAGTTGTGTGCTTTGTGTCTTAAGACACTTAGTTTGCAAGAAACTCCCAAAATTAGAGACTCATGGGACTGGACACTATCTGAGGGCAGATTTAATTCCTCCTACCTGCCACTCTGAGGAACTGGATCATCCAGGAAGAAGAGCTTTTCCCACATTGTTTAGTTCTCTCTCCTACACACATGCTGGCACTCTTTCTAAACTTACTCCTGTATATTTGAAAAAGTTTTAAAAGGACAGCTGGACTCTTCTATTCATTCCCGAATTTTTGATCTGTATTATGGCTCTGGGCAAAAGGCCTTTGTAAATCTACCTGGCTTGACAATTTTGGGTTAGATCCATTATCATTTAAATTAACCCTCTTTCCTCCCAGTGCTAAGTGTCTGTTCTCCATCTCATAGGGTTAAAGCAATATGGGCTTCTATCTTCACCCAATACATGGAGGTTTTGATGGTATATTAACATTTTCAAAACTATACCTGACTTAGTTCAATAAAACAACTGTCTATTTGAAACAGTAAACTTGAAAGAAACTTCTAACTTCCCCTAGGCATTAGTTTTTGTCTTCAAAATGAAAACTATTAATGATGATAATCAGCATTTAAAAGCAAAACTAGTCACACATACTTAATTGTGAGCTCAGATTCCATAATTATGCTCTTTAAAAGTAAACTTTTGTGATTATTTTAAGCTAGGAAAAAGAAATTATATTGAATTTTAGTGTTACTGATTCTTATTAGTATTGACTAATAATTATAGGCAATAATTACAGGCAGATAGAAGTTTTGTCAGAATTAATTTTCAATTTAGGAAGCTTTCTAAGAATATAGTTCACTCTTGAGGAACATGGGTTTGAACTATGAGGCTTCACTAATACACAGATTGTTTTGATAAATACAAGGCTATAAATAAATTTTCTCTTCCTTATAATTGTCTTAATATTTTTTCTTGCTCACTTTATTGCAATACAGTATATGATACACATAACACACAAAATACGTATTAATCAACTGTTGATGTTATTGGGAAGGCTGTGGTCAACAGTAGGCTCATTAGTCATCAAGTTTTGGGGAAGTTGAAAGTTATATGCAGATTTTCTACTGCACAGAGGATTGGTTGGTGCCTCTAACTCCTGTGTTCAAGAGTCAACTACATATATGAGCAATTATGAAGTTAAAGTTGGGCATTAAATTTAAAATGAGATTAATACAGCAAATTGTTAAAAATTAAGTTGATGTATACTACATGATCACAGATTGCTAGGGCTTCTCCCCAAGTTCCAGAAGGGGAGACTAAAGTGCCCCCAAGCATATACTTTATTGGTTGCATAGTAAATATCACTCTGGGCATTTGCTAAATAATAGACACTGAACTAAACACTTTACATTTGTTATTTCATCTGTTATATCATATTTCATAGTCATCCTATTTAAGGTTAGGAAGTCAAAGCTCAGAAGAGGGTGTGAAACTTGCCAAAGTTCACACAGCTAATAATGGAGAACAAAAATTTTAATACATTCAAGATCTGATTCATTCCACATCATTTTTAACAATACTTATTTGAAGTTTGATTAGCACAATTTAAAATGTTACTTTATGAACTTTAGTCTCAGTTCCAATTAAACCTAAATAGTCAGAAATATGTCCTTCTTTCTTCACCCATTCTTTCAATTTATTTTACATGCAAGTTAAATCTTGACCATGGCCAATATTTTGACAAACATTAGATTTGTATCTAGGTTCTGGAAACAATTATGCTTTATAGTAGATCCTGGTTAAAAGCCAGGCTAGGCATAGTATTTTAAAAACCTCAGTAGTGCTATTAACACTCAGGTGAATCACTATATTTACCTACTGATATGTTGAAAACTGATTGCTTTTACCACGTTTGTTTAGATTCATCCTAGAATGTTCTGTTTGGAGGCAAAAAATCTGTGAAAATATAGGCTTGAGATTTGGGGTTGTAATGCAACTGAACCGCAAGCTCTGAGTTTTATAGAAACACCAGAGAACAATTTTTCCTGTACTTTGATTACTATCTGCTCAGGTTATTGATTTTTGTCATTTCTCTTTGAGCCTGGAGTTTGATGTTTATGATGCTTAGCTATAAGACTGCAGAAATCTTCAGGTTCCAAGCACAGAGTAGGTTTTATTTGGTGTATTTACAATCTTCTAGGCATCTGGGTATGTTAAAGTCAGAGGTTAAAAAAGAAAAAGGAAAACCATCTTTCATTACATATGTATGTATACATAGAACATTATAAAACATTTATATATTGGCAAAGGTTATTTGTGTTTAAATGTAGTAGTTCTTGATATAATGACCCCCTAGACCCTCACTGGCAGATGTTATTTTGCTTCAGGTGCACATCATGGTTTATTTGCTGCTTTGGGTTGTTTAGCTGTGTGATCCTTTTGTTTTTACCTTTACTTTCATGGTGGGTCTTTCAGACTGTGCCATGACTTGGTTCTCATCATCTTAACTTTAATATGTCACAGATCAAGTATCTAATTATGTGCTTTCTTGCTTCCTATGCCCTCTCACTGCTGGTCCCCTGTCAACAACAGTTTTAAGTTGATTTTCTTTGGCAGCAATGCCCCTGAAATTTATCTATATATGTCTCTGAAATTTATATATAACATATATGTTTTTGCCCTGGAGTTTGGCCATACATTTTAAACATCTGGGTTTTAATTAAGATTTTAATTTTGTTCTAGAGACTTCCAATTTACTATTTCTCAGGCAGGCACTTCAGAAAGAGGGATATGAAGAGAGTTTTCTATTCTTCATTGCTAGAAATATTATTAAAGTAATATATAAGTAATACAGATATTTTCATGCCTTAAAAAGAATATGATGGTGATTGCTCTTCAGATAAGAGTGGGGGGAATGACCCTTTTACAGAAAAAAAGGGTTTTCTTTATTTAATGCTTAGGAAAAAATTTTCCTCTGAATCTGGGTATAAAACAAGCACTGTTGAAAGAGAATTAGAGTCCTATTATATTACTTTTTAGTATCTGTTTTTTATTTTGCTATATTATTCCAGGAAATGGTATTATTGATTGATTGGGATCCAAGAAGTGATCAAAAACATACATGCCCTATAAAATTGTGAATTTGTTTAGTCTTTTTCAGAAAATTGCTTGCATCCTGCTAAGAGTGTTTAAACGTAATCACTGCTGATACTATGTGATAAGCCTTGGCATTTAGAACATAAAATGTGAGACCATTCTAATTCAGTTCAATCAATGACTCTTATATGTCTACTATGTGGCAGAAAATGTGCTCACTGGTGAGAATATGAAAATGACTTATGTCTGCCCTCTCCAAGAGCTCACTATTGATGACAAAATAGAGCATTAATGAAAGAAAGAAAGAAAGAAAGAAAGAAAGAAAGAAAGAAAGAAAGAAAAAAAAAGAAAGTCATTTGTTAAAGGAAACATGGTGGAATAATTTTGTCTGAGAAACAATATATTTCTTGAATATAGTATTTGATGATCTGTTCAATTAAATTAAATCTGTTCAATTAAATTAACTAGAATAATGCATCATCAATCTCTATAAGTCTATTATTTCAAAGGAAATAGTAGGGAGAGAATAAAACCTCAATCTGGTGTCAGGTAGACCTTTGGTCTGGTCAGGGAGTCTTGACTCTACTTCCTACTGTTGAGTGACTTTGTTTTAATGTATGTAAAGTGATGACAATATTACATGTGGATAGGTTTACTTATGAGATTATCTACTACATAATGGTTTGATAACATAAGCCTTCAAAAATGTTATTAACTTGATCATTATTAGAAGTAATGAATGGTGTAGAATGGTATAGAGACTGAAGACTACTAAACAAAGTAGCCAGGAGATGATCATTATATAGGGCCATTATCTTTTCTCTAAAAACTCATAAGAAATGAAAGAAAAAATTTTATGCTCTTAAAAATATTTTAAAAATATTCATGGGGCTAAGTAATTCTATAGGACAGTGATTCTCAAAGTGTGGTCACTGGAACAACTATATCAATATCATCTGAAAAGTTGACAAAATGCAAGTTTTAAGGTCCCATCTTAGACCTGTTGAATCAGAAATTCTGGGTATTGGGCCCCATTGATTTGTGTTATAACAAATCAGGTGTTTTTTATAGATGCTAACATTTGAGAAACACTGCTGCATATTGATATCAATATTATATGTCTTATTAGATAAGTCATTTATGACCAATTTTTTACAAAAATACTTCTTTATTGTCCGGTCTATATTTAGGAATATAGCCCAATTTACTTTCACATGGAAACTTTCAAAGTCATTCTTAATAACAAAGTTTTCCTTTTCATTTCATTAAAAAAATTTGCTTTAGTTACTGGAGAAGAGGAAAAAAAAGGAAATTAGAATAAAGTTGAACTTTAGTTGAAATTAAGTGAAATTTAGTATAGACTGAGTCATATAAAGTAATAGAATGTTCTGAGAACTTTTCTGCTAGTCAGGAGGTGTTGAAGGTAAGAATATATTTTTGATTTCTCCTGGTCATAATATTTATGTTACTATTATTTTTCCATAAACTAACTTTTTCTTTTTAACATCTTTTGAAGACTGTCTTCTCCAAATATTTTGTATTCGTTTGGTAGAGAAGACAAATGTTCATAAACATAGCAGAATAGAGGTTGCTCGAGGATTTGAATTTGTTTAACACAACTTTGCATTCATAGTATCTACCCTTGTCCCTGGTACATGAAAGTGTTTCATAGATATTTATTAAAATTGCGTTAAAATTATTACATAGTACAAAGACAAAAGGAACCAATGCCATAGATGAAATAAAGATAAAAATAACCTAAGATTTCATAAAAGAGAGATTACTTCCATCTGGAAGACTAAGAAATATTTCACAATAAAGATGGAATGTTAGCTAATCCCTTGAAGAATGAGTAGAATCTAGACTGCTTGGATAGAAGAGTTAGGAGGCATAGGGAAATCTAGGCAAAGTGAATAGCATTTTGCAATACACAGATTGGAAGTGCAGGATATATACATGGGAACAAAAAGCTCTATATAATAGAAAAAAACCCAGAAAATACCATGATAATTATTCTGAAGCCAAATCACTAAAGAAAAAGTGAATAAGTGCCAAATAAGGCTTGGCACCCAAACAATATTCTATGAGGCCTATAGAGCCATTTTAGATTTTTGAAGAAGATATAAATGCTTAGAGCTACACTTAAAGATGGTTAATTGGCCAAGTATAAACTACATTAAAGAAGGAGCTGTTGAAAGTGGGAAGAGGAGTGGCAACCTGGATTTGAGAGATTAAGGGAAACTCAATTAACCGCTCATTATATTTAATGAGGTGTGAGGATCAAAGAAGATATATGTCACTTAAATTGAAAGCCTGGCTCATTAAGAGGATAATAATTCAAAGAAGAGTGTCAGAGAACAGAGGCAGAGGGGTTTAAATTTTGGACATGATGAGTTTGAGATGCCTCCAGATCAAACAGGCAGGGAAATCTAGAAAGTATCTGAATATCAAATATTGGAGCTTAGTAACCAAGTGAGATTGCACATGTAGATTTGAGCCATCTGTTTAGGTTGAATATGAATTTCCAAGGAGAGAATGCAGGAGAAGTCAAAGACATGGTTTTGGATAATCTAGATAGTGTGGAGAAAGAAACAAAGAGGACATCTGGAAACATTAATAAGAAGATATAAAAGAGGATGAGGAAGGAAAAAAGACATACAAATTGATGACTATGAAATCATTAACTGAATATCAATCAGTTTAGTAGAAATAAGGTTGGAAACAAAATTCTATAATATTTAAAGGAAATGAATGATGAAGAAATGAAGGTAAACATGAAAACATCCTTTAAGATTTCTAGCTGGATTGAAGGTGATAATGGTTACATGGTGGCATAAGATGTACCTCCTGCCTTTCTCTAGTTTTATTAATTAAAATTCAGCTTACATCCATGAACAAAAGTTTTGTGAGAGCTGTGGGATCAAGCACGTTATTCCAAATGATCAAGGAGGATTCTCACCCACCTTGATATGGGCTGTGAAACCAGTAGAAGCCTATGAACTAGCCTCAGTCCCTCAGTTGGGGTACACCAGGAGAAGGCTGACTTGAGCAGATACCAACAGACAAGAGAGCCTTTGTAGAAGTCCAGATTTCCAGAGGAAATATTCCAGCATTCCATTAGAAAAGAAGAAAATACAAGTTTAGATCTATTGGAGAGGGTAAGATATGTCAGTGCCATACCTCCCTCAAGATGGCATTGCATGGGGCTAAAGCAGCCGATGGTGACCTCTCCTGTGGGAGAAAGGAAAAACAGTGAGTGAGTGCCTATCTTCTTCAGTAATGTAGATAATAATGCAGTGCTCATTTCTCTCCCACAAAACCCAGGGTATTGAGGTGGGACCCCCATGACTGAGGGAGTAAAGACATAGGAAAGAGGCAGATAAGATCAGAAGGCATTAAAGGGATATAATTTCTATGGACTGCATACAAGATTCAGCAGGAAGTCTGAACAAGAGCCACTGGAAAAACCTCATAGTATACCATCACTTGGCCTATAGCCATCCCAATGACCAAATACCAAACCCATATCTTTCCCCACTCTGAGTCTGGCACCTTATGTGAGCTTCAAGGTCAGCAGCAAGAGTGAGCTCTGGAAGCCAGGGAATAAGTATAGAATGCAGGCCAAAATCTATGGGCAGAAGAAACAAATCTGAGCTGTAGCACCAACTCTGAGAATACAAAAGAGGTTTCCAGCAGCCAGCATGATAAGTTTTAAGATCAAGAAAAGATATAGAAGCTTAAGGATTCTGCCACAATCAACATATATGTATGATAAAAACTCTTAACAAGGTGGATAGAGAATATACCTCAACATAATAAAGGCCACATGTGATAAGCCCAGAGGTAACATGATACTCAACAGTGAAAAGCTGAAAGCCTTTCCTTTAAGATCAAGAACAAGATAAGAATGCTCATTCTCACCACTCTATTCAACATAGTATTAGAAGTCCTACCTGGAGCAATTAGGCAAGAAAAAGAAATAAAAAGCAAACAAATTGGAAAGGAAAACTGCCATTATTTGCAGATCACATGATACTGTATAAAGAAAACCATGAAGACTCCACCAAAATGTGTTAAATTCAGTAAAGTTGCAGGATACATAATCAACATACAAACATCAGTTGCATTTCTATACACTAACAAATCAAATATTAAGAAAATAATCCCATTTACAATTGTATTCAAAAGAATAAAATATCTCAGTTGAAATTTAACCAAGGAGATGAAAAGCCCATACACTAAAGACTATAAAACACTGATGAAAGATTAAAGAACACACGAATGGAAAGATATATACCATGCTCATGAACTGGAAGAATGAACATTGTTAAAGTGTTCATACTACTCAAAGCAATCTACGGATTCAATGTGATCTTTATCAAAATCCCAGTGCATTTTAAACAGAAATAGAATGCATAATGCTAGAGTTTGTATGGGTACAGAACCACAAGAGACCCCAACTAGCCCAAGCAATCTTGAGAAAGGACAATCTGGAGGTGCCACAGTCCCTGATTTCAAACTTATTACAAAGCTATATTTGTGGAAATAATATGGTATTGGCATAAAAACAGAGGCATAGATTGATTGAATAGAATACAAATAAACCTACACGTATACGGTCAATTTATGACAAAGGAGATAAGAATATACAATGGGAAAAGGACAGTCTCTTCAATAAATAGTGTTGGGAAAATGGACAGCCATGTGCAAAAGAATAAAACTGAAGCACAATCTTATACCATACACAAAATATATCTCAAAATGGATTAAAAACTTGAATGTAGGACCGGAAACTATTAAATTTCTAGGAGAAAAAAAATTTCTAGGAGAAAACATAGGTGGTAAGCTCCTTGATGTTGGTCTTGTGATGATTTTGTGTATCTGACTCCAAAAACAAAGGCAACAAAAGCAAAAATAAAGTGAGACTCCATCAAATTAAAAATCTCTGTACGCCAAAGGGAAAAAAATTATAAAAATGAAAAAGCCTACTGAATTAGAGAAAATATTTGAAAATCATATCTAATAAGGGATTCATATCCAAAATAGATAAAGAATTCCTAGATTGGGGGGAAGAAAAATGCTGTAAGAGTCGGGACCCTCATCTCACCCGGCTCCACAAACTTACCTAAGTAATTTTCAAACCATCCTGACCAGCTCCGAACTCGGCCTGAGAGCTGCAGGGAGAGCGGCCGGAACACGACAGACGCGGCGGGAAGGGGGCAAAGATGAAGCCGCCTCCAGCGGGGCGGGGCCGCGACGATCCCCGGAGTCTTCCCGCCGGGAGGGCGCTCGCAGGGAGCTCGGGCGGGACCGCAGGAGGCAGCGGAGCCGCTAGCGGGAGGGCGCCCGGGGGAGAGCGGGCCGAGCTCGGGGAAGGGCCGGGGCCGCGCCGGGGGGCGGGCGGGGGCTCCGGGCGGAGGGGGCTGCCCAGGGCGCGGGGGACACAGCCCGGGACCCTGCTCCCCCGGGACAGGCGGCGCGGGGAGGGCCCGGGACAGCGGGGACGCTCCTGCCCCGGGCCCCGAGCTGTGCGGGGCAGCGCCCCCCCCCCCGCCCCCCGAGCATCCAGGCCCCCGCGGACTGGGAGCTGCGGTGGTCACGGGGGAGCTGACTCCAGGGCTGGGGGGCGGCCGCCGCCAGTGGTGGTGTCCCTCCTGGTGTCACCCTGTGCCTGGGAGGGAAGGGGCGCCAGGGAACAGGGGCCTCGGGGTACACAGCTACCCGGAGGGGGGGCATCTCCCCAGGTGCACACACCTGAGAGTCAGCACAGCAGGCCCCTCCCCCGGAAGACCCGCTGGAAGGACGGGGAGGAGCAAGTTCTTGGCTGAGCAGTGCTGGAAAGCTCCAGGACTGAGAGAAAATAATATATAGAAATAGAGGGTCTCTCTTTTTTTTTTTTTCTTTTCTTTTTCCAGTACAACTCATTTTTATATCAGACTAAAAATTTCCAATATTTTTTCTCTTTTCCCACCTTAACTACAATATTTTACCAGCTCTTCACTTTTAAGTTTTTTCCTTTTTGACTTTCATATTTGTACACTACATGTTTTAGATATATTTTTCACTTCTGGATTCCCTTCAGTGTATTCAAATTAATTTTGGTAGATAAACGATATGGGTTTTAGTTTTTTGTTTTCTCTACCTTGTTATGTTTTACAATGGTGGAAGTTAGTACCTTCTAAAACATGACCGGCATGCACCCAGAACCAAGTGGAATACTGTGTTGGTTCATTCTGTGAAATTATATTCTCTTCCTTCCCATTCTGCCCCACTCCCTCGTTTATCTTGTTTATGTTTTAGTGGTCAGTGTTGGTGCTTTCTGTAAGTATTGTTGGTTTATATAAATTTGGGACTGGTTTATATAAATTTGGGAGCATCTTCTAACATACAGAACAAAATACACTTAGAATCAAGAGGGTCACCATCTAGGACCCATGAGGTAGACTACATTTCCCCTCCACTACAACTTCTTCACCACCACCATCCTCTCCTTTTTTCTCTTTTTCTTCTTTTCTTTACTATTTTTTTTCTCTTTTTCTCTTTTTCTTCTTTATTCTTGGTTATTGGCTTTTTATTTTTACTACTTTGTTTTAAAATTTGTTTTTCACTTTAGTGGTCCTTTTATTTTGTTCTGTTCTTTTTCTTTTATTTTCTGGTCTCTGATTTCTTCAGAATCATCTAGGGTGTGTTTTAATTAGGTTGTGGTTGATATTTTTGACTCAGCCCTCTCATACAGCCACCCTGCACTGGACAAAATGACTAGAAGGAAGAATTCATGACAAAAGAAAGAACCAGAAACAGTATTTTTTGCCACAGAGCTACAGAATTTGGATTTCAATACAATGTCAGAAATTCAATTCAGAAGTACAATTATAAAGCTACTGGTGGCTCTGGAAAAAAAGCTTTATGCTCTGGAGACTTTATTACTGCAGAATTTAGATCTAATCAGGCCAAAATTAAAAATAGATTAGGGATCCCTGGGTGGCGCAGCGGTTTGGCGCCTGCCTTTGGCCCAGGGCGTGATCCTGGAGACCCGGGATCGAATCCCACATCGGGCTCCTGGTGCATGGAGCCTGCTTCTCCCTCTGCCTGTGTCTCTGCCTCTCTCTCTTTCTCTCTGTGTGACTATCATAAATAAATAAAAATTAAAAAAAAATTTAAAAAAAAATAAAAATAAAAATAAAAATAGATTAAATGACCTGCAATCCAAACTGGATGTCCTAACTGCTAGGGCTAATGAGGTGGAAGAGAGAGTGAGTGACATAGAAGACAAGTTGATGGTAAGGAAGAAAGCTGAGGGAAAAAAGAGAAAAACCCATGAAGAAAGGCTAAGGGAAATAACTGATAGCTTGAGAAGGAAGAATATATGTCTAATTGGAATTCCAGAAGAGGCTGAGAGAGAGAGAGAGAGGGGACCACAAAGTATGTTTGAACAAATCATAGCTGAGAACTTCCTTAATCTGGGGAAGGAAACAGGCATTCAGATCCAGGAGATAGAGAGGTGGACCCCCCCCCAATCAATAAAAACCATTCAACACCCTAACATTTAATACTGAAACTTGCAAATTTCAAAGATAAAGAGAAAATTCTTAAAGCAGAGCAAGACCAGAGATTCTTAACTTATAGGGGAGAAATATTAGATTAACAGCTGACCTCTCTACAGAGACCTGGCAAGCCAGAAAGGGCTGGGAGGATATGTACAGGGTGGTAAATGAGTAGAGCATGCAGCCAAGAATACTCTATCCAGAAAGCTTCTCATTCAGAATAGAAGGAGAAATAAAGAGCTTCCAAGATAGGCAGAAAGAATATGTGACCACCAAACCAGCTCTGCAAGAAATAGTAAGGGGGACCCTGTAAAAGAAAGAGGAAGCCCAAAGAAACAATCGACAAAAAAAAAAAAAAAAAAGGACTGAATAGGTATTATGATGACACTAAATTCATATCTTTCAATAGTTACTCTGAATGTGAATGGGCTAAATGAGCCCATCAAAAGATGCAGGGTTTTGTACTGGATAAAAATGCAAGACCCATCTATTTGCTGTCTACAAGAGATTCATTTTAGGTCTAAGGACACCCCCGGCCAGAAAATGAAGGGGTGGAGAACCATTTACCATTCAAATGGTCCTCAAAAGAAAGCTGGGATGGCAATCCTCATATCAGATAAATTAAAGTTTATCGTAAAGACTGCAATAAGAGGTGAAGAGGGACACTATATCATACTTAAAGGGTCTATCCAACAAGAGGACCTAACAATCATGAATATTTATGCCCCTAATGTGGGAGCTGCCAAGTATATCAATCAATGAATAAGCAAAGTAAAGACATACTTAGATGATAATACACTGATACTGGGAGACTTCAACATGGCACTTTCTGCAAATGACAGATATTCTAAGCAGAATATCACCAAAGAAACAAGGGCCTTAAATAGTACCTGGACCAAATAGATTTCATAGATACATACAGACTTTCCATCTGAATGTAACTGAATACACACATATTCTTCTCAAGTGCACATAGAACTTTCTCCAGAATAGACCACATGCTGGGTCACAAATCAGGCCTCAACCAATACCAAAAGATTGGGATTGTCCCCTGCATATTTTCAGACCACAGTGCTTTGAAACTAGAACTGAATCACAAGAAAAATTTGAAAGAAACACAAACACATGGAGGTTAAAGAGCATCCTAGTAAAAGATGAATGGATTAACCAGGAAGTTAGAGAGGTAAAAATATTCATGGAAACTAATGAAAATGAAGATACAACCATTCAAAATCTTTGGGATACAGCAAAAGCAGTCCTAAGAGGGAAATACATCCCAATATAAGCTTCCCTCAAAAAACTGGAAAAAAACTCAAATACACAAGCTAACTTCACACCTAAAGGAACTGGAGAGAGAACAGCAAGTATAAACTACACCAAGCAGAAGAAGAGAGATAATAAAGATTCAAGCAGAACTCAATGACATAGAGACAAAAGAACTGTAGAACAGATCAACAAAAGCAGGAGTTTATTCTTTGAAAGAATTAATAAGATAGATAAACTCCTAGTCAGCCTTATTAAA
Organism: Canis lupus dingo; assembly: GCF_003254725.2. Lineage (NCBI taxonomy): Eukaryota > Metazoa > Chordata > Mammalia > Carnivora > Canidae > Canis > Canis lupus. The sequence goes on from NC_064255.1 coordinate 8,042,480, forward strand.
AAGAAAAAAGACTCAAATTAATAAAATCACAAATGAAAGAGGAGAGATCACAACCAATACCAAGGAAATACAAATGATTTTAAAAATGTATTATGAGTAGCTATAAAAGCCAACAAATTAGGCAAGCTAGAAGAAATGGATGTATGTCTGGAAAACCACAAATTACCAAAACTGGAACCGGAAGAAAAAGAAAACCCGAACAGGCCAATAACCAGTGAGGAAATTGAAGCAGTCATCAAAAACAAAAGACACAAAAGTCCAGGACCAGATGGCCCCCCTGGGGAATTCTATCAAACTTTTAAAGAAGAAATAATTCCTATTCTATTTAAGCTGTTACAAAGGAAGGAAAGGGATGGAACTCATTTTATGAGGCCAGTATTACCTTGATTCCAAAACTAGACAAAGACCCCACCAAAAAGGAGAATTATAGATCAATATCCCTGATGAACACGGATGCAAAAATTCTCCACAAGATACAAGCCAATGGGATCCAACAGTACATTAAGAAGATTATTCACCATACCAAGTGGGATTTATCCCTGGGATGCAAGGGTGGTTCAATACTCATAAAATAACGTGATAGATCACATCAACAAGAAAAAAAAACAAGAACCAAATGACACTCTCAATAGATGCAGAGAAAGCATTTGAAAAATACAGCATCCATTCCTGATCAAAACTCTTTCAAGTGTAGGGATAGAGGAAAAATTCCTCAAAATCTTAAAAGCTATTTATGAAAAGCCCCCAGCGAATATCATTCTCAATTGGGAAAAGCTGAGAGCCTTTCCCCTAAGATCTGGAACATGACAGGGATGTCCACTCTTACCACTGTTATTCAACATAGTAGTAGAAGCCCTAGCCTCAGCAGTCCAACAACAAAAAGAAATAAAAGGCATTCAAATTGGCAAAGAATAAGTCAAATTCTCCCTCTTCACAGATAGCATGATACTGTATATGGAAAACCTGAAAGACTCCACTCCAAGATTGCTAGAACACATACAGCAATTCAGTAATGTGGCTGGATACAAAATCAATGCCCAGAAATCAGTGGCATTTTTATACACTAAGAATGAGACTGCAGAAAGAGAAATGAAGGAATCAATCCCATTTGCAATTGCAACCAAAACCATAAGATAGGAATAAACCTAACCAAAGAGGTAAAGGATATATACCCTAAAAACTATAGAACACTTCTGAAAGAACTTGAGGAAGACACAAAGAGATGGAAAAATATTCCATGCTCATGATTGGAAGAATAAATATTGTAAAATTGTCTATGCTACCCAGGACACTTTACATGTTCAATGTAATTCCTATCAAAATACCATGGACTTTCTTCACAGAGTTGGAACAAATCATCTTAAGATTTGTATGGAATCAGAAAAGACCCCAAATAGCCAAAGGAATACTGAAAAAGAAAACCAATGCTGGGGGAATCACATCCAAGATGGCCAGATTTCAAGTTGTATTACAAAGGTGTGATCATCAGGATAGTATGGTACTGGCACAAAAACAGAGACGTAGATCAATGGAACAGAATAGAGTACCCTGAAATGGGCCTTCAACTCTATGGTCAACTAATATTCGACAAAGCAGGGAAGAATATCCCCTGGAGAAAGGATAGTCTATTCAAAACTTTATTTTTTTATTTATTTATGATAATGACAGAGAGAGAGAGAGAGAGGCAGAGACATAGGCAAAGGAAGAAGCAGGCTCCATGCACCGGGAGCCTGACGTGGGATTCGATCCTGGATCTCCAGGATCGCGCCCTGGGCCAAAGGCAGGCGCTAAACCCGCTGCGCCACCCAGGGTTCCCAAGGATAGTCTATTCAATAAATGGTGTTGGGACAACTGGACAGTCACATGCAGAAAAATGAAACTAGACCATTCTCTTATACCACACACAAAGATAAACTCAAAATGGTTCAAAGATCTAAATGTGAGACAAGAATCTTTCAGAATCCTAGAGGAGAACACAGACAACAACCTTTTTGAACTTGGCCACAGTAACTTCTTGCAAGATACATCTATGAAGGCAAAGGAAACAAAAGCAAAAATGAACGATTGGGACCTAAGCAGGGTCAAAAGCTTCTTTTTTTTTTTTTTTTTTTTTTTTTGGGTCAAAAGCTTCTGCACAGAAAAAGAAACAGTCAACAAAACTAAAAGAAAGCCTACAGAATGGGAGAAGATATTTGCAAATGACATATCAGATAAAGGGCTGGTATCCAAGAGGTATAAAGAATTTGTTAAGCTCAACAACCAAGAAACAAACAAACAAAAAAAACCAATCATGAAATGGGCAGAAGACATGAACAGAAATCTCACCAAAGAAGACATACACATGGCCAACAAGCACATGAGAAAATGCTCCGCATCACTTGCCATCAGGGAAATACAAATCAAAACCACAATGAGATACCACCTCACACCAGTGAGAAGGGTGAAAATTAAGAAGGCAGGAAACAACAAATATTGGAGAGGTTGTCAAGGGGGAACCCTCTTGCACTGTTGGTGGGAATGTGAACTGGGACAGCCACTTTGGAAAACTGTGGAGGTTCCTCAAAGAGTTAAAAATAGAGCTACCCTGCGACCCAGCAATTGCACTACTGGGGATTTACCCCAAAGATACAGATGTAGTGAAATGGCGGGACACATGCACCCCCATGTTTATAGCAGCAATGTCCACAATAGCCAAACTGTGGAAGGAGCCTCAGTGTCCATCAAAAGATGAATTGATAAAGAAGCTGTGGTCTATGTATACAATGGAATATTACTCAGCCATTAGGAAGGATGAATATCCACCATTTGCTTCGATGTGGATGGAACTGGAGGGTATAATGCTGAGTGAAATGAGTCAATCGGAGAAGGACAATCAGCATATGGTTTCACTCATAGGGGAATATAAGAAATAGTGAAAGGGATTATAAGGGAAAGGAGGGGAACTGAGTGGGAAAAATCAGTGAGGGTGACAGGTCATGAGAGACTCCTAACACTGGGAAAAGAACAAAGGGTTGTGGAAAGGAAAGTGGGTGGGAGGTTTGGGTAAATGGGTGATGGGCATTGAGGAGGGCACTTGATGGGATGAGCACTGGGTGTTGTACTATATGTTGACAAATCAAACTTCAATAAAAAGAAATGAAATTTAAAAAAATAGCTCCTAGGTAAATAGTAAAAGAGCAAAAATTCTAATTCAAAAATGGGCGGAGGAACTTAGTAAACAAAGAAGAATGAATAATTTAGTACAATCACTGTAGTAAATTATATGGAGGGCCCTCAAAAATTAAAAATAGAGCTACCATAAGGTCCAGTAATTACACTTCTGGATATTTATCCAAAGAAAGCAAATAATAATTCAAAAAATATATGAACCCCATGTTCACTGCATTTACAATAGCCATTATCTCAATTCAAAACTATATTCCCTAAGACACATTAAACTTCAAAAATCAGAAGAGAGAATCTGAAAATTGGCAAGAGAAGAAAATATTGTAACCCATAAAGAAATCCCCATTAGGTTAACAGATTTCTCAACAAAAACCTTACAGACCAGGAGACAATAGAATTATATATTTTAAATGTGAAAAGAAAAAAAATGCCAGCCAAGATTACTCTATTTAATGAAGTTATCTTTCAGAAATGAAGGAAAATAAAGACTTTCCCAGACACCCAAAAGCTGAGGCAGTTTATCACTGGACTTGCCTTACATGAAATGCTGAAAGGAGTTCTTGAAGCTGAAATAAAAGACAATAATTAGTAACATGAGACACACAAAAATATACGAAAACACTGGTAAAGGGAAATATACACTCAGATTAGGAAACTCACTTAACTATATAGTATAAAAGTTAATGGAAAGGAATAATAAAAATGACTAGCTATTGTAAGTTATTAATATTAAATATTAAAATTTGTGATATCAAAAAAAGGGAAGTAAGAGGATAAAATTTTTGTATGCAATTGAAGTTAAGGTGTCATTAGTTTATAATGGCCTGTTATGTGTAAGATTTTTTACTTAAGCCTTATGAGAGAAAGAAACATGAGAGAAAAGGATATCAAAGGATAACAGAGAGAAAAGGATATCATGAAAAAACCCCACCAATTCATAAAAGTAGGCCAAAAGAGAGGGGGGAAAAAAGGAACAATGTATCTACAGTACAGCCAGAAAGCAATTAATAAGGTGGTGTTAATAAGCCTATTTATTATCTATCAATAATTATGCTAAGTGTAAAAGGATTAAATTCACCAAAGGGCATAGAGTGTATCCATTCACTACTTAGATAGATTAAAAGTAAGTCTCATATACTGCCTATGAGAGACTACCTTCAACTCTAATGACATACTTAAGATGCAAGCAGAGGGATGGAAAAAGTTATTCCATTGCAGATGTAAACCTAATAAGAGCTGGGATAACTATATTGTATAAATATAGATTTTATGCCAAAGAATGGTAACAATAGACAAAGAAGGTTATTATGTCATGACAAATGGTGAACTCACCTTGAAAATATAACAATCACAAATATATACACATCCAACATCAGAGACCTTAAATATAGTAGGCAAATATCAGCTGATCTAAAGGGAGAAATAATACAATAATATTAGGTGACTTCAATACTGCACTTTCAGCAATGAATAGAATATCCAGACAGAAAATCAACAAGGAATCATTAGACTTGAATCATACTTTAGTTCAAACGGACCTGTATAGAACATTCCATCCAACATAATACACATTCTTCTCAAGTACACATATCTCCAGTATAAATCATTTGACAGGCCATAAAATGAGCCTTAGCAAATTTAAGAAGATTGGAATTATACCAACTATTTTTCTCAACCACAATGGGACAAAATTAAAAATCAACAATATGAGGAAAGCTGGAAAATTTACAAATAAGTGAAAACTAAACACTCCTGAACAACCGGTAGTTTAAAGATGAAATCAAAAGGGAATTAAAAAAAATCTTAAAGCAAATGAACATGGGAATACAATACACCAAAATCTATAGGATGCTGCAAAACCAGGTCTTAGAGGGTTGTTTAAAGTGCTAAATTCATATACTAAGAAAAAACTTTCAAGCAACCTAACTTTATCCCTCAAGGAAGCAGAAAAAAAACTAAGTCCATAGCTGGCAGAAGGAAGGATGTAACAAAGATCAGAGTGGAAATAAAATAGAGATCAGAAAACTAGAAAATAAATCAATAAAATTAAGAGGTTTTTATAAAAGACTAACAAGATTGACTAAACTTTAGCTAGACTAAGAAAAAAAGAGAAGACTCCAGTAAAAAAAAAAAAACTCAGAAATGAAAGAGATATCACAACTGATAACAAATATAAAAGAATCATAAAAAATTGCTATGAACAATTGTATGCCAACAAGTTGGATAATTTAAGAGAAACTGATAAATGCCTAGAAACATACAGGCTACAAAGACTGAATCATGAAGAAATAGAGAAAATCTGAGGAGTCCAATAATGAGTAAGAACATTGGACCAGTAATAAAAAATGTCCCAGCAAGAGAAATCCCAGTAACAGATGGTTTTACAGGTGAATTCTAACAACATTAAAAAAACTAACACCTATCTTTTTCAAATTCTCCCAAAAAAAATTGAAGAGGGAACAGTTACAAACTATCATGAAAAAAAAAAATGCTTTTTTCCTGAAAAGAAAAAAGTAAGATTAAAGATAGCATTCATATTAGGTATAAGCACATTGTAATATACCTGTAGATATTCAATTTTGTCTTTCATTCCAATAATTGCAATACTAGAATCTTAAAGTTGTGAAGGCCTTTAGACATAATGTAGTCTTAGCCTATTAATACTCATGACATATTATGTATTATAGGTATGCAAGTTTTGTCTCTGAATGTCCCTGATTCAGTTACGACCAGGAAAAAAACACTGATAAAAAAGTTTGCATTTGATTTAAAATTTCTATTTCTTGAGAAAATACATGCCTTTTTTTATAGTAAATCATCCATCTCACTTCAAGTCAACACTCTTTGGAGGGCAGAGGGGATCCTGCTTAACTTGAATTTTAATGTAGGTAGATGTTTATTGCCATGAGTGAAAGTCTGATTTGATGTATTTAAATTGCCTGTTAGCAGTTTTAGCATGTATACATCCCTCAACTTTCTTATATCTCCATGACTGTTACTTATTTTTTTTTTAAATTTTAGTTGAACTACAATGTTTCATTAGTTTCAGGTATACAACATGATTCAACAACTGTATACATTATGCAATGCCCATACAATAAGGGTAGCTATCATCTTTCACCATACAAAGTTAGTACAATATTATTGATTGTATCCCCTATGCTGTACTTTTTATTATCATAACTTAGGTTACTTAACATTTTTATAATAATGTTATAATTATTATAATTAATATAATTTTTTATATTTATTTATTTATTTTTAAAAATATTTTTATATTTAAATAAATTATACAAAAATAATAAAGGACAGCATTATTTCAATACCAAGCCAGATAAGGACACTATAAGAAAATTATAGGTCAATATCCCTGATAAGTATAGATGCAGAAATATTAGCCAATGTATTAGCAAGCTGGATTCAATAACACATTAAAAGGATCATACTCCATGACTGGCTGAGATTTGTCCTTAGCATACAAAAATAGTTTAACATACAGAGATGAATAAATGTGATACACCACATTAACAGAATGAAAAAATATAATCTCAATAGGTGCAGAATAAAACATCTGACAAAACATAAAATACTTTCATGATAAAATACACTCAACATATTGTGTATAGAAGGAATATCTCAAAATAATAAAGGCCATATACAATAAGCTAATATTATAATGTTAGCCATAGCTAACATAATACTCAATGGTGAAAGATTGAAAGCTTTTCCTCTGAGATCAGGAACACCACAAATGTGTCCATGTTCACCACTCTTGTTCAACATAGTACTCAAAGTACTAGCTAGAGCAATTAGGCAATATAGAGAAATGAATGGAATCCAAATCAAAAAGGAAATAAAATTATTATTTGCAGATAATATGATCTTATGTATAGGAAATCCTAAAGACTTTACCAAAAAACTATAGGAAGTAACCAATGAATTCAGTAAAGTTGCCAGATATAAAATCACATACAGAAATCAGTTGTGTTTCTATATACTAACAATAAAATATCTCAAAAGTAAGGAAAGCAATCCCATTTACAGTAGCAGCAGAAACAACAAAATAGGAATAAATTAATCAAGGAAGTGAAAGGCCTATACTATGAAAAATTGAAGATTTTAAAGAAAAATTGAAGATAATACAAATGTATGGAAAGATATCTTGTTTTCATAGATCAGAAGATATTGTTAAAATGTCCATACTACTTAAAGCAATCTAGAGATTTAATAAATTCCTATCAAAATTCCATGGCACTTTTCACAAATTGAAAAAAAAGAGTCCTAAAATTTATATGGAACCACAAAGATTTCAAAAAGCCAAAGCCATCCTGAGAAAGAACAAAGCTGAGGTCCTCACACTTTCTGATTTCCAACTATACTGTAAAACTATAGTAGTCAAAAGAGTATGGTATTGCCAGAAAAATAGACACAAGCCAGAACATAATAGGAAACCCATAATTAACCCTCAAACTCATGTACAACTAACTAATACTTAACAAAGAGCCAAGAATACTTGATGGGGAGAAAGACTTTAATAAATTGTGCTGTGAAAACTGGATAACCACATGCAGAAACATGAGATTGGGCTCCTATTGAAATCACTTACAAAAATTAACTTTAAATGGATTAAGGACTAAAACATAAGGGGTGGAACTATAAAATTCCTAGAAAAAGCATAGGAAAAAACCTTGATATTGGTCTTAGCAACAATTTTTTGAATAGGGCACTAGCAGCACCAGCAACAAAAGCAAAAACAAATGGGATTCTATCAAGCTAAAAAAACTTCTGCATAGCAAAGAAAAAAAATGAAAAGGCAACTTATGGAATGAGTTGTATATGTATATGTATATGTATATGTATATACATATATATAATGTATAAAGTACATAACTCAATAACAAGAAATATGATTAAAAATGGGCGAGGACCTGAATATTTTTCTAGAAAAGACATCCAAATAGCCATAATGTACATGAAAATATGTTCAACATCACTAATCACCAGGGAAATGCAAATCAAAAACCACAATGAGATATCACTTCACACTTGTTAGGATGGCAGTCATTAAAAAGACAAGAGATAACAAGTGTTGGCAAGGGATGTGGAGAAAAGGGAACCTTGAGCAGTATCAGTGGGAATGTAAATTGGTTTAACCTCTATGGAAAACAGAATGGAGATTGAGGTTCCTCATAAAATTAAAAACAGAATTACTATATGATCCAGCAGTCCCACTTCTGGGAATAAATCCAAAGAAAATACAAACAGAATACTGAAGAAATATATTTATTCATATATATTGCATAATTATTCACAATTGCCATGATAAAAAAAATAACTAAGTGTCCAACAGCAGGTAAGTGAATTTGGAGGTGTGGTATATATAAATAGATTATTCGGCCATGAGAGAAAAGGATATCTTGCCATTTGTGACAACATGCATGGACCTAAGGTCATTTTGCTAGGTAAAATAAGTCAGACAGGGAAAGACAAATAGTGCACAGTATCTCTTATATGTAAAATTTTTAAAAAATTGAACTCATAGACACTGAGTTGAAAGTGGTTGCCAGAGGAGTTTGAGTAACAGAGGAAATGGAGAGAGGTGGTAAAAGGATACAAACTTTTAGCTTTAAGATAAATAAGGCCTAAGAAGCTAATGTATTACATAGTGATTCTAATACTTTATTATATAATTGAATTTGGTAAAAGAATAGAAAAAAGGGTAAATATGTGAGGTTATATGTGTTAAATGGTTAGATGGTAAGAATCATTTCATAATGTATATGTGTATCAAATCATCACAAATACACTTTAAATATCTTACAATTTTATTTGCCAATTATGCATTAATAAAGTTAAAGAAAAAGAAATGGACCAAAAAGGAAACAAATGCCATCAGAGTTGATCAAATTCAGGATAAAATAGAAGAAAAAACTGTATAATCTCAGAAGAATAAGATGAACAAGAGAGAAGAAATTCAAATAAAACTTTGATGAGAAGTGCTCAAGAAAGGCACAATAACTTTTAAAAACTGAGAATAAGATAAAGGACCAAATAAAAAGGGTAAGGGAGAAAGTAGTTCAAAGGAAATCAAGTAAAGAAGTTTTAATACTTGTAATCGAAGTCTCTAAAACAAAAATCTATGGAACAGAATATCTAAACTTATAAACCAGGGGTGCCTGGGTGGCTCATTTGGTTATAGGTGTCTGACTCTGGGTTTTTGGCTCAGGTCAAGATCTCAAGATGATGAGATTGAGCCCCAAATCAGGCTCAGCGCCTAGTATGGAGTCTGCTTGAGATCCTTTTCCTTTTATCCTCTCCTTGTTTGTTCTATAAATAAATAAATAAATAAATAAATAAATAAACAAACAAACAAACAAAGTAATCCAAAAAACCTTTTGGAAATAAGAGATCAATTGACAAATCAAAATGGTCCATTCTATACCTATATAAAACATTAGATTTTAAAAGTAGAAAATATCCTCAGGGCTTCTATTCAAAGTTATCTGATTATTGATATGGTTTAAAAAAGTTAGCTTGGTAAGAGACTTCTGGATGAAATGGCAATACAAAGGTTATATAGGAAATTAGTATTTTTAAGAAATTCAAGGAAACAATTTATGAACCAACGATGTTGTATGCAGCCAAACTGTTCTTCAGTTATCAGAACTTTAGAAAAACAGTTTTACACATGTAAGTGACTGAGGAATATTGTTCAAAAGCATCCCTATTGAGAAATTTACAAATAAAAGAAGTGTTATTTGACCTTATGATAACTGGGTAAACTGACAGAATGACTGATAGTAAGCCTGAAACATATTTATATATGGCAGTCAAACAATGTATTTAGTTATAAAGCCAAAACAAAACACAAGTGGGAAGATAAGAGGAAGAATAAATGTGTTATATGTTCTTGTAGAATAAAACAACTGCAACCAAAAAGAAAAGAGAAAGGGAGAAGTGGAATGAGGCTATGGTTGTTGAATAGGTAATAGATGGGAGTCAAAGGATGCTATTTTTAAAAGACCACATAAGAAGGTAAATAAGAATGAAGGATCACAAGCTATAAAAAATTATAAATACTGTGGTAACCACTAATAACAAAAGACAAAAACAGAAAAACCCAAACCTTCCTAAATTCTGGGAGAAAAATTTAGAAAAGTGAATAAGACCCGTCGGATAGAGGAAGAAACACAACAAATTAAATATAATATACTATTACATAAATTATGATAGAATTGAGAGCAAATATATAGAAGTATAATCAATAAGTGTAAATTGGATGAATTTTTCTATTAAAATAATTTCAAATATAAATATTTGAAAATAAATATGTATACTTAGTATAAACATATATGAATACATAATTAAGGAGTGAAAGCGATAGAAAATCTCCTTTTTTCAAATGTCATAGTTTGGTTCAAACAGTAACTATCAGTAATTATGAATAGGTGAGAAGGTGCCTGGGTGGCTCAGTCAGTTAAGTGTCCAACTCTTCATCGCAGCTCAGGTCTTGATCTCAGGGTTGAATTGAAGCCCTGAATTGGGCTCCATGCTGGGCATGGAGCCTACTTAAAAAAAATTATGAATAGGTGATAAATTTTAGGGCGGAAGTAGCGGGTGGTCTGTAGAAAAGCAGGGTATTTACATTGTTCTTAAAGAGTTTCTCCACAAGACAAGAAAAAGATTAGGCATGGGGTGGGTGGGTGGGGTGAATAGTACTTATATGAATGAAAAGAGCAATTATTAACTCAAGCTTAGTATTAGAAATTAGAGACAATTGAACATCTTATGTTCCTGGATGTAATACCAAAAGACAATAGCAACATCATATTTGTATTTTTCAGGCTAGAGAGGCATAACCTGACTATAATCACAAGGGACTGTCAGAGCAATTCAAAGTGAGTGTCATTTATATAAATGACTGCTCTGTATTAAAATGTGTCATGAAAAATAAAATCTAAAGAATTTTTTAGATAAAAGGAGATTTAAAAAGAGATAGCAAATATATACAATAATCATTCTGGAACCTGTACTGAAAAAAATAAAACATTATAAAGGACATTATTAAGGCCACTCAGAAAATTGGAATGAGAATCATAGATTAGAATACTGCATCATGTCTCTGGTCTAAGATGGTAACATAGGAAGACTGAACTCAACTCCTCCACAGACACATCAAATCTGTACCTAGTTATAGATCACTTCATCCTGAAGAAAAACTGAGGGCTGACTGAATAGCTTTCATATTAGCAAAAGATAGACCAAAAGAAGAACAGCATGACATGTAGCAAAGGGAACCCCTATCCCAGACACTATGAACTGCAGTCAGGATGAATAGTACTGAGGACTGTGAACATAGTTGTCTGCCCTGGGGCACAGAAAAAAAAGAGCTTCAGTTTATAAAAGCAATTAGAATATAGAGAGACTAGGCCTAGAACACTGCCAAATAGCAAGGTAGCTGCTGGAACTGTCTGGGTATAAGGGGCTAGTGAGTGCCATGGTTTACACTTCCTCTCCACCTTAACAGCATGGACAGGAGCAGGGTCCAGTTTCCCTAGCCAGCCTACCACCACAGTGAGCCCTGGGTCCTTTAGCTCACACCAGCTCTAACTGTCCTACCAAGTGATCCTAGCTCAATGCATACCAGGATGCCCCCAGTCAGCACTCACTACAGTTCCAGCCATCCTGCCAAAGTGATACATGTGCAAAGCACCCCAGAATACCTCAAGCCCACACTGTGTTCACTTGCTAGGGTACCCTCAGTGCAGAGAACTCTGGAGCCTCCTTGCTCATGCCTGCTTTGGCTTCAGCTACCCTGCTAAGGTGACCCTTTCATGGAGCAACTCAAGGAACACTGGCCCATACCTGTTTTGGTTTTAGCCACCCTGCCAGAGTACCCCCTGCACAGAGCACATTGGGACAGGACAGCCTGTGCCAGTCTCAGCTCCATTCACCCCACCAGGGTATCTCTGCACTGAGCATGTTGGGATATTCCAGCTTGCACCCACTTCAGCTTCAGCTGTCCTCTTAAGTGCTCTCTGAATGGAGAGCTCCAGGACCGCCCTAGCCCATGCCCATTTCAGCTACTGCTATTCTGCTGGGGCAACCCCTAAGCAGAGAACCCTGGGGCCCCCTCCCCGGTTTGTGCCCAGTTCAGCTTTAGAATGTTTTGCCAGGGCACCCTTCTGCATGGAGAGCCTGGGGCCCCTCTGGATTGCACCAGCTTTAGCTTTAGCTGTCCTGCTAGGGCATCCTCCATGAGGAGAGCTCTGAGACCACGTGTACTTTAGCTTGAGCCATCCCACCAGAGAAGCCCAACCTTGGAGAGCCCCAAGATCTCAGGCCATGCCAGACACAGCACCAACCAGCCAAAGTCACAACACACACACAATCTACACAGGGGACAAAAAACATTATTATCATTATTTCAAGTTTAGGAAAAGTATCTCTTCCACTTAATTCATATAAACATACACAGAGAAGTAAGTAAAGTCGAGAGATAGAGGAATATGCTCCACATGAAAGAACAAGACAAAATCCCAGAGAAACAATGAAATGAACTGGAGATGAGCAATTTGCCTGATAAACAAAGTAAATTAATGATCATAAAGCTCCTCACCATGCTGGGGAGGAGGGTAGAAGAAAATAGTAAAAACTTCAACAAAGAGCTAGAATATATAAAAAAGAACCAGCTGGAGTTGAAGAATACAATAACTGAAATGAAAAATATGTTAGAAGCAATCAACAGTAGATTACTGAGTGTAAAATATGGGTCTATGATCCTGAAGACAGGGTAATGGAAAGCACCCAAGTTGAAAAGTAGAAAGGAAAAAAAAATGAAAATAAGAATAGGTTAAGAGATTTCCTGGACAGCATCAAGCAAATATTCACATTATAGGGTCCCAAAAGGAGAAGAGCGAGAGAAAGAGAGAGAGAGAGAGAGAGAGAGAAAGAGAGAGAAAGGGGGCAGAAAACTTATCTGAAGAAATAGTTGAAAACTCCCCTAAGCTGGGAAAGGAAAAAGATATTCAGGTTCCAAAAGCACAGAGTTCCAAACAAGGTGGAACCCAAGAGGGCCACACCATGACACATAACTTAACCACATCATGACACATAATAACTAAAATGTCAAATATTAAAGATAAAAAGAATTTTAAGAACAGCAAGAAAAGCAAAAAATTATGTACAAGGGAAAATTGATAAGGCTATCACCTGATTTTTCAGCAGAAACCTTATAGGTCAGAAGGAGGTGACATGATATAGTCAAAGAGCTGAAAGGAAAAAAAGTCCTACAATCAAGAATTACTTAACAAACAAGATAATTATTCAGATTTGAAGGAGAGGTAAAGAGCCAAACAGACATTAAAGGAGTACATCACTACTAAACCAGCCTAATAAAAAATATTAAAGGGAGCTTTTCAAGTGTGTGTGTGTGGAGAAAGACAAAATCAGAAGAAAATTATGAATAAAAATATACAAACTATAATAACATATACATAAAATGTGAAGATGGTAGAAAAAAGAAGTAATTTTAGAATGTGTTTGTACTTTAAGTGACTATCACTTAATGTAGACGGCTGTATGCTTAGGATGCTATATATGAACTTCATGGTAATCACAAATCCAAGAAGTATAATAAATATACAAAAAATAGAATGAAAACCAAGCATAATACTACAGAAATTCATCAATCACAAGGAAAGAGAGCAAGAATAAAAGGAAAAGAGAACTATAAGAACTAGAAGAGGGCTGCCCGGGTGGCTCTGCGGTTTAGCGCTGCCTTCAACTCAGGGCCTGATCCTGGAGACCCGGGATTGAGTCCCCCATTGGGCTCCCTGCATGGAGCCTGCTTCTCCCTCTGCCTGTGTCTCTGCCTCTCTGTGTGTGTGTCTCTCATGAATAAATAAATAAAATCTTAAAAAAAAAGAACTAGAAGACATGATGACAGTAGGGTACATACCTATCAATAATTACTCTAAATGGAAATGGTCTAAATGCTTCAATTAAAAAACATAGGATGGTGGAATAGATTTTAAAAAAACTGATCTGTATGCTGCCTGTAAGAGACTCACTTCAGAACTATAGACACATATAGACTGAAAGTAAAAATAAAGAAAAAGATATTCCACGCAAAGGGAAGTCGGGAAAAAAAACAGGGTAGCAACATTTGTATTAGATAGAACAGACTTTAAAACAAAGACTTATATATGAGACAAAGAAAGACATTGTATGATGATCAAGGAGTCAATCCAACAAGAGGACATAATAATTGTAAATATCTATGCACCTAACATTGGAGCACCTAAATACATAAAGCAAATATTAACAGACACAAGTAGAAATTGATAGTAATACAATAATTGTATTTTGTAATTGTAAAAAGGGCTTTAACACTCTACTTACATCAATGGATAGATCATCCAGGCAGAAAATCAACAAGGACATAGTGTCAAGTGGCGCATTGGACCAGATGGACTTAACATACATATAGAAAATTCCATCCAAAAACAAGAGAATACACATTCTTTTCTTTTTTTTTTTTAAATTTTTTTTTTTAAATTTTTTATTTATTTATGATAGGCACACAGTGAGAGAGAGAGAGAGAGGCAGAGACACAGGCAGAGGGAGAAGCAGGCTCCATGCACTGGAAGCCCGACGTGGGATTCGATCCCGGGCCTCCAGGATCGCGCCCTGGGCCAAAGGCAGGCGCCAAACCGCTGCGCCACCCAGGGATCCCCACATTCTTTTCAAGAGCACATGGAAAATTCTGCATAATAGATCATATATAAATTTATGAAAATGAAATTTAAGAAATAAATTTAAGAAAAATAAATTCAATAATATTTAAGAAAAATGAAACTGTGTCATGTGTCATTTCTGACCACAAAAGTAGGGAACTAGAAATCACAAGAAAAAAAATAAAAAACTGGAAAAAACCCAAATATGTGGAGCTACACAACAGGCTACTAAGCAGCTGATGGGTCAATAAAGAAATCAAAGAAGAAATAAAAAATACATGAAGACAATGAAAATGAAACTCAATGGTCCAAAACCTTTGAGATGTAGCAAAAAGAGTTCTAAGAGGGAAGTTTATAGTACAGAGCTACCTGAAGAAACAAGAAAAATCTCAAATTAACAATCTACTCTTATACCTAAAGAACTAAAAAAAAGGATAAAGCCCAAGGTCAGTAAAAGGAAGAACATAACAAAGATCAGAGCAGAAATAAAAGAAATTGAGACTTAAAAAACAATAGTAAATATCGATGGAATCAAGAGCTTATTCTTTGAAAAGATAAATAAAATTGGTAAAGTTTTAGCCAGACTCATCAAGAAAAAGAATAGACCCAAAATGAGAAATGAAAGTAACAACCAACACTACAGAAATACAAAGGATTATAAGGATACTACAAAAAATTATATGGCAACAAATTAGACAACCTAGAAGAAATGAATTCCTAGAAACATATAATCTTATGAAAAATTGAATCAAGAGTAGAAAATCTGAAAAAACCAATTACTAGTAACAAAATTGAACTGGTAATCAAAAACCTCCCAACAAACAAAAGTCCAGGACCAGATAGTCACAGGTGAATTCTACTAAATATTTAAATCAGAGTTAAATCTCTTCTTCTCAAACTATTCCAATAAAATAGGAGAGTAAAACATAAAAATTCATACTGAAACCAGATAAAGATGCTACTGAAAAGAAATAGAGAAACAGAAACAGAAAAAAGAGGAGGAGAGAGAGAAAGAATGAAAAATTTTTACAGGTCAATATTTTCTTTGAACGGATGCGAAAGCCCTCAACAAAGTATTCATAAAGCATATTCAACCACATTCAATATTTTAAAAGAAATCACTCACCATGATCAAATGGGATTTATTCTGGGATGCAAGGATGGTCAATATTTGCAAAATCAATATGACACACCACATCAAAAAAATGAAAAAAATCATATGATTGTCTGAATAGATGCAGAAAAATCATTTGCCAAAATTCAGTATCAATTATAAAAACTCAACACAGTGGGTTTAGAGGCAACATACAATAGCATAACAAAGGCCATATATGAAAAACTCACAGCTATCATGATCCTAAATGGGGAAAAACTGATAGCATCTCCCCTAAGGTCAGGAATGAGACAAGGATGCTCACCTTCACCATTTTTATTCAACACAGTACCAGAAGTATTAGCCAAAACAAACGGATAAGAAATAAAAGCATCCAAACTAGTAAAGAAGTTAAACTATCACTATTTGTAAATGGCAGGGTTCTATACATTAAAAAAAAAACTTAAAAAAAAAACAAAAAAAAACTTTAAAGACTTGACCAAAATGTATTAGAAGTAATAAATTCAGTAAAGTTGCAGGGTACAAAATATACAGAAGTCAGTTGTGTTCCTATACACTAATAATATAGCACAAAGAGGGGTGCCTGAGTGGCTCAGTTGGTTAAATGTCTGACTCTTGATTTTGACTCAAATCATGATCTTAGGGTCCTGAGATTGAGCCCCATATTGGGCTCCCCACTTGCCAGGGAATCTGCTTGTCCCTCTGTCCCTCCCCGCTGCTCATGCTCTTTCTCTTTCAACTAAGTAAATAAAATCTTAAAAAATATATATAGCAGAAAGAAAAATTAAGAAAACAATTCCATTTACAATTGCACCAAAAATAATACCTAGGAATAAACTTAATAAAGGAGGTGAAAGACTATCCTCTGAAAACTATAAAATATTGATGAAAGAAATTGAAGGTGACACAAACAAATGGAAAGATATTCCATGCCCATGGATTGAAAGAATTAGTGTTAAAATGTCCATACTACCCAAAGCAATCTATAGATTTAATGCAATCCCTATCAAAATACCAAAGGCATTTTTCCCAGAACCAGAACAAATACTAAAATTTGTGTGGGATTATAAAAGACCAAAATAAAACCAACCAAAATAAAAGGCTTTTCACAGAAAAGGAAACCATCAACAAAACCAAAAGGCAACCTACTGAATGAAAAAGATAATTGCAAGTGATTTATTGGATAAGGAGTTAAATATCCAAAATATATAATTTATAAAATACCAAAACCAAATAATTCATAAAAATGGGCAGAGGACGTTAATAGGCATTTCAGCAAAGAAGGCATACAGATGGTCAACAGACACAATGAGATATCACCTTACACCTGTCACAATGGCTAATATCAAAAAAAGAAGAGAGAAGTTTTTGCAAAAATGTGGAAACAAAAGAACCTTTCTACACTGTTGGTCATGTAAGTTGGTATAGTCATTGTGGAAAATAGTGTGCAAGTTCCTCCAAAAATTAGAAATAAAGTATCATATACTTCAGTAACTCTACCACTGGATATTTACCTGCAGAAAACAAAAATGCTAATTTGAAAAGATAAATGCAATCCTAATCCTGCAGTCTTATTTACCATAGCCAAGATATAGAAGCAACCTAAATGTCCATTGATCAAAAAAAAGTATAAATAAAAATTAAAAAGTAGTATATATTTAAAATAAGATGCTACTCAGTCATAATAAAGAATGAGACCTGGCCATTTGTGACAATGTGGATGGACATTGAGGGTATTATGCTAAGTGCAATAAGTCAAAGACAAATACCGTATGATTTCACTTTTAGGTAGAATCTAAAAAGCAGAACAAACAGAAATAGATCCATGAATACAGAAAACTGATGGTAGCCAGAGAGTGTGGGGAAATGGGAAAAATGGGTAAAAGGGAGTGGGAGATAGAGGACTCCAGTTAAGAAATTAATAAGTCATGGAGACAAAAGATACAGCCCAGGTAATAGTCAATGGTATTGTAACAGTGTTGTAAGTTGATGGATGGTAGCTACAGTTGAATGCTTGGCATAATGTATAAACTTATCAAATCACTATGTTGTACACCTGAAACTAATGTAACATTGTATGCCAACCTTATGTCAACTGTACTTCAATACAAAATTTTACAATGAAAGTACTGTATCAATATTAAATTTTCTGAATTTGATTATGATGATTATGTAAGAATATCTTTGTTTTTAGGAAATTCACATTGAAGCATTAAAGTTAACATGGCTTGATAAGTGCAATGTGTTCTCAAAGTGTTCAGAAAATATAAAGAATGTGTGTGTGTATATACATAGATACAGACAGGGAGAAAGAATAATCAAGCGGTAGAAATTTTAAAAATTGGTAAATCTTGATTTAGAGGTTTCATTATTCCAAATTTTCTTTAATTTTGAAGTTATTTCAGAATAAAAGTTATAAAAGGGATAATGTTTCATTCAATAAAATGTTTTAGGAGTGCCTGCGTGGATCAGTTGGTTGAGCATCTACCTTTGGCTCAGGTCATGATCTCAGGATCCTGGGATCAAGTCCTACATCGGGCTCCCTGCTTAGCAGGGTGTCTGCTTCTCCCTCTCTCTTTGCTGATTCCCCCCATTTGTGCTCACTCACGCTCACTCTCTCATTCTCTCAAATAAAATCTTAAAAAGTTTTACACTTTTATTCCTTTATTAAACAGATTTAAATAGATTTCTCTTGTGTACGTGTATATACACAAACGCATCTTTATTCATTAGACACTTGGGCTTTCCATAATTTGGCTATTGTTGATAATGCTGCTATAAACATTGGGGTGCATGTATTCCTTTGAATCAGTATTTTTGTATCCTTTGGGCAAATACTTACTGCAATTTCTAGGTCATATGGTAGTTCTATTTTTAACTTTTTGAGGAAGCTCCATACGCTTTTCCAGAATGGCAGCACCAGTTTGCATTCCCACCAGCAGAGAAAGAGGGTTGCCCTTTCTCCTCATCCTTGCCAACACCTATTGCTTCTTGTGTTGTTAATTTTAGCCATTCTGGGTGGTGTGAGGTGATAGCTCATTGTAGTTTTGATTTGTATTTTCTGATGAGTGATGTTGGGCATCTTTTCATGTGTCTGTTAGCAATATTACTGAGCCATAAAAAAAAGGAATCTAGCCATTTTCAACAATGTGGATGGAGCTAGAGAGTATAATGCTAAGCGAAATAAGTCAGAAAAACAAATACCATAGGATTTCACTCATACTGTAGAATTTAATAAAAGAAATGAACAAGGTAGGGGGTAGAAAGAGAGGCAAACCAAGAAACAGACTCTGGGATATTTATGTATGTATGTATGTATGTATGTATTTATTTATTTATTTATGGGGGAGCACTTTTAATAATAGAAACAAACTGATGGTTACTGGAAGAAGGTGGGTGGGAGATGGGTTAAGTAGGTGACTGGATTAGGGAGGGCACTTGTGAAGCACACTGGGTACATAAGTGATGAATCACTGACTTCTACACCTGAAGCTAATATTATACTGTGTTAACTAACTGGAATTTAAATAAAAACATAGCAAAAAACAGTATTTCTCTTTCTGTGTCATCTATGCCTAAGCTGTATTTTGCTTGTGACAACTTTAAAGAATAGTATTTTTCTCATAGATAACTCGCCCATGACAAAAATCATTTTTTGTCACAGTATAAATATGCTGCGGTTCTAACAATTTTGTTATAATCTGAAAAAAGTGTTGACTGGGGATGCAATGAAATTACTAGTATAACCCATTATATATAATATAGGCTTTCTAGTATCTAAAGAATGTGCACTGAAAGCACAAACTAAGAGGTCTATTTTTATTACTTAGCAGAGTATACAAATATGGACTGCAACCAGTTTCTCATAAAGCCTAATGAACTACAGGTTAGTGTAGATAGAGTACATGTAGTATGACCTCAGAATTCAAACAGTTTCAGTCATAAGTCAAATGCAGTTAAGAGCAAACAAAAAGATGCTAATATCTAAAACGCAAAATTCTCAACTTCCAGATTATACCTGGAAGTCCTACTGCCCAGTTACACATATTTCTTATTAAATGGGTATATACTTCTATAGAGCTTCTAAATTGCAAAGTACATTTATATACATTGGGCCATTTAAATTTTGAACCAAAAAAAAATAAATTTTGAACGAATAGGTTATTTTACATATTTTATTTTTAAGTAATCTCTATACCCAATATGGGGCTCAAATTTACAACCTTGAGATCAAGAGTCGCATTCTCTACTGGCTGAACCAGCCAGGCACCCATGAACCAATATTTTAAAATAATAGGTCAGAAATCACCCATTTTACAGTTTAGGAAACCAGGACATAAATGATGAAGTGTTTTGTTCAATAGTAGCTATTAGGTTACAGGAACAGACAGCTATTGCATTCAATTTTCATTCTATGTGTACTGAATTACACTTTCTCCTTAGGAAACTAGTGGAAACATCTTAAGATCTTTTGTCTATATTTATGACAATAGGAGTGGACAAAGACCATTTAGGATGCTTCACAACCACTCAGGTTGGAATCAAAAGGATTCTGATTAATTCTGTTAGCAAACACAACAAATCCAGTTATGCAGAATATTTGGTACGTTCTGATGGAATACAATTCTACTTTACATAGGTAGGCTATAGGAAACCTCTGCATGTCTCTGTGATATCTAATACAATTCCTGTAATTACATCTATTTAGAGTCAAGGAATTGAAGCATAGTTTAACTTATTCAAAATATAGAACAGGCCAAGCATCTTTATGTGACTAGCATGTTAAAGAACATTTCTGACTGAAGATTTTGATTGAACCAATCGTCTGCATTTGCTCTTTGGGGAGGTATTCTGGAATGATGGATACTTGGACCACTCAACTGATTGTACTGTTGGATAAAAGGTCATGGATTTCCTGTGGGTTTTGGAGCTTAACTGAGATCTTTTCTCCGACCCTTAAAATATAGACTCCTGCCTTCCTCTAATAACATTAGTATATATTTACTTTGTGAAAGGACAATGTACCCTCTAAGTAGTTTCAGATTCCTTCATTTTTAAGCACATATACTTTTTTAAGAAGATGAACTATGAAGAAAGTGAAATTAACTGTATAAGGGATTCATAATACTTAACCTTCTTCTGTTTCAGTTGAGCTAATGGCAAGGATTAATTCATGGATGCTGAGTCCAAGTTGAGCTTGTTGTTCTGCCAAACCTAGTAAAAGCGTAGTGTTATGAGTGTGAAGTTCAGAGCCAGATTTCTGGATTGGAATCCTAGTTCCAGGCCTATTAGCTGGGTACCTGGGAGAAGTTACTTAACCTTTCTGAAACTCTGTTTCAACTATAAATTGGGAATAATGATAGAATCAGTGTCACAGGGTTGTTTTGAAGATTGCATTGCTCCACGTATGTAAGGAAGCCTCCAAATGGAACAGTGCACAGCATACTACAGACAGGTTAAAAATTATGTATTTCGTGCCAATGTAGAGATTCAAGATCAGTACTGCTTATATCGTAAGTCCTCAAGGAGTATGCACACACTCAAACAGGGGCATGTCCAAGTCTGATTAGAGCATTCATGTACGCCTACTTGAATTATGGAACTTGGGCCGCCACAAGTGGAAACAGGGCACAAAAAGGTCCATTAAGAGCAAAGCTGGATAGTCCATAACTGTGGCCTGAGTCAAGCTATAAAAATGGAAGCGTAGACCCCAACCTAATCACAGAGAAAAGAAGGAATGAGAAACTTACCTCTGAAGGCAACTAGCTGGCAAGGTAGTGTCTTTTTGCTGTGTAGGCATCACTTTCGAGGACTGATTTATTCCTTTCAGGTGCTAGACTCTGGGATCGTTGAAGGTAGTGATTATTCTTTTATTTTAAAAATATCCTTAGGCTTGTCATGTTAACAGATGCTTAATTAGGATAAGCATATGATCCAGTTTGCCTGAGAACAGCCTAATTCGTACTATTGTCCCAACATAATTATGAATAGCATCTCCATTTTCCTTTCAGTGTCTTTCTCCAAAGTATCTCAGCTTGGATAATTACACATTTTCCCCCATTAATGGTGGTAGCTGAATTAATGAATTCTCCCTATCCACATTAGCTCTGTCTTCCACATCTACTTTAGGTTTTCCTGCATTTCCAGCATTTTCTCCTATGAATAATACATGAAGAAAGCACTATATTTCAAGCAGGTATAGGCTTTTAATGTATTTTAATTTTTTTCTTTTTATAGAATTGAGACAGAATAGAGGAATGTTGTACAATGTTTTCTACTAACATGCTGTATCTTTAAGTCTATTTTAGCATCATGAGAGAAGAAAAAGCCATTTTAGAAAACTTGTATGGAGAAGCAATTTCACAAAGAAGAAACAGTTATAAAATTATCAAAATTAGGCAAAAAAATCTTATTTCTTTGATCACATCGCCACATACTTAAGTTATTTGTGGGCAATTGTTATATAAAATGATTTTATCAATACAGTGACATTTTGAAGAATCTATTAAAAGTACCAATTTGATTCCAATATAATAGAAAGTTTCTAAATTTTTTTTGTTTTAAGAAGGAATGCAACAGTTCAGTTAGCTCTGAATTGAAAATGTCCATAATTCCATGGAAGCAACTCAAAAAGCACTGTAAGAATTATTTTTGCTAGTATACTCAAATACTGCCATAATCAATCCTGTTTTTTTCCTCATCCACTCATTTTGCCTGATAAAATTACCTGAAAATTTTCTTTTCTTTTTAAAAATATTTTATTTATTTATTCACGAGAGACACACACAGAAAGAGAGAGGCAGAGACAGGCAGAAGGAGGCAGAAACACAGGCAGAGGGAGAAGCAGGCCCCATGCAGGGAGTCCGACGTGGGACCGGATCCCGGGTCTCCAGGGTCATGCCCGGGGTTAAGGCAGCACTAAACCGCTGAACCACCCAGGCTGCCCAACCTGAAAAATTTCTAACTGGATCAAATTATATCTTCTTTTACATAACTCATCTCATTTGAAGTTCAACCACCCAGAATATCACCTTCCTTTGTTGCAATGACATGCTCTGTATCAAGCTATTAAAGATATGATTTAGAATCAATATCATCTTTTAACTTAAGCCCATTCAAAATTTGTACCAATGGAAGGAAAGTTAGAACCCATCCTAGGGCTTTTTCTCTTTGAATAAACAGCAACAGAAAAATCAATATAATAGCAATAGTGGTAGAGGCATGACCTCTCCTTCCTCATCCTTTAGCTTGGTTCATTCCTTACAGTACTTAACACATTTATAATTTTGGTTTGAAATTAAATATGAGTTTGAGTGAGATTAAGACCACAAATATTAGCCCAAACATGTTCCTTCATTTTCTATTCCTTTACCCTTTTCCCCCAAAAATGTATATGGCAACTCCATTGCTTACCTAATTGGAAAATTGAGTTTGAATGTTATAAATCTGTTTTATATCTTGCATTCTTAGAGGAACATAACTGCATAGTTGTTAGTTTTATTTTTAATTTTTTAATTTTTATTTATTTATTCATGAGAGACCGAGAGAGAGAGAAAGAGAGAGAGAGAGAGGCAGCGACTCAGGCAGAGGGAGAAGCAGGCTCCATGCAGGGAGCCTGATGTGGGACTCGATCCCGGGTCTCCAGGATCGCACCCTGGACCAAAGGCAGGTGCTAAACCGCTGAGCCACCCAGGGATCCCCAGCTGTCAGTTTTAAAATATTCACATATTTTAGCCATGTAAGTACCCATTGTTTAATTGCTAACATTTCAAATGGATGAGTGTTTTTATGTGGCAATTCTAATTTTAATTTTGAAAAATCGCTAAGGATAAAATTCAGTGGAAAAGTTTTTATTAATATTTAAAACATATGTTTGCTACATCTAAAATGGTGTTGTGCTCCTTGGCTTTAAATTCCTATTTAAAAATTTTTTTGTATCATAAATGTCTGGAAAGTCTATAAATATAAGCAATCTATTTTCTCATTATCTTTTTATTCTAGGAAGTTTTAAAAAAGTATGTCATATCACTGACTTTATAAGATATTCTTGACTACATACTTAGGATACACTCTTGGAACATACTTTGCTGAAAATGGTGATTGATTTTGATTACATTCTGGCAATAGAGTAATGTAATTTAAAGAAACTGATTTAGCAGGGGCTAATTTTCTCCATGTTGTAAAGCCTTACTTAAATTTAAATCTTTTCTGAAGACAAAGAAGCAGGCAATAACTGCTTTAAAAATCTGACTGCTGATACACAAAAGGAATAATTGTTCTGTTTAGTTTGAACATTCAAATTAAAGAGGAACTGGATTTAATTGGCTCCAGTGGTGTTTTAACACTAAAATACTGTAGTTATTTTATTACTTGCTCCTTTTTTTTTGTAATCAACATGATACTGCTTTGCCAGATTGAAAGTTATTTTCTAGCCAGATAGTAGATCCTGCAAAATAGATGAGTGATCTCTTTGCATAGGTAGAAACTGATTAAGTTTTATTGACAGAAAGATCATAGGCCACAGCAGAAGTTATTTGAGACACAATCCAGTGACTTAACACTGTTAAGGATTTCATGTGGCTACTCATGTAAGCATCTTTTGGGGGAGCAGGTTCTAAGCTTTCATACAACTCTTAAAAGTGTTTGAGAGCCAAAACTGCTTGAGAACCAATATACCATCACTTCATCCCTGAGATATTTTCCATTCAATTGGCGTGTGGCTCTACTATCTGCCCACCGGTTAGTTGATGAATGTATTTATTTCCCATATATTTATTGAGCATCTATAATGTGCTAGACCACAGGGGAAAATAATGATTAAAGGGTAGACTCTGTACTCTTTGTAGCTTATTGTTTCCAAAGAGAGACAATAACAGAATGTGATAAAACCTATGATAGAGATATCTTTTAAGTACTGAGAAAAACCATTCAAAGAAGACCACAGTTCCTGGTGTAGAGAACTGGAGGCCTCCCAGAGACATGACACTGGCCTATATCTTGATAGGTAAGAATGGAGATAAGAGGATTCTGAGCTTTGGAACAGATAGAAAAAGAGCAGAGCTGTGAAAATTTTGAGCAATAGCAAAAGTGGCTGGCGCACAGTTGTATAAGGTGGTGCAATGGATAATTAAGCCAGAGGTAGAAAGAGACACAATGTAAAGAGATTTATATAGCAAGGTAAATAATTTCACATTTACTTAGTAAGACAGTAGTTCTCATTTGGGGGTGGGGGATGCATTGTTTCTAGTGGCCTGCGAAGGAGACTAAACACTATTGTCAAATACTCCAAAAAGCCTATAAAGGTGGATACTAATCCCCCAAGCCCACCCCCCAAAAAACTTTAGCCTTGCACTGAGATTATTTAAAAGGCATTGATTATTAAGTAATGCATTTGGGGAATCAATGTTTCAAAACATGGGGTTAATGGAGTAAAAAAATTTAAGAAATCTTTTGCAATGCTTACAAACTGTTGCTATTCAGTCATTGGAGTAGACTGATTCTAGATTTAAGAATTTGTGTCCACTGGATGTAGGGATTAAGAGAGAGAGAGTAAGTGAATGAAATTAATTCCTTTCTTTCTAGACTATGCATAAACAGAAATTCCACTCACTCAGATTGGGAATGAAAGAGGTACTCAACAGACAACTTCATTGGCCCACTCCTGGAGATTAAGGCTGGGTATATTCAAGTCAGTGGGGTCTTGAGGGGGTATAAAATAAGAAGAAAAGGAATCCTTGGTAGTTAAGAGATAGATATGATAGCTAAATGTGTAATCCTTGATAGATCCTACATTGCAAAGTGGGGCTTGCTCTAGCTATAAAGGATGTTACTGGGGAAATTTAAATACAGATTATATATTAGATAAAATTGCACAATGTTAAATTTCCCAAGTGTAATAATTATTCTCAGGAGATACATGCTGAAGCATTTAGGGTGAAATAAAGATATTTGCATTTAACTCTCAGATATTTCTGGGAAAAAAAAAGAAAAGTGTGGGGGCATGGAGAGAGAATGAAATAAGGAAAATGTAGCAAGTTATTAACAATTGGTGAGTCTAGAAAGATACTTGAATATTCATTATTCCTGCAACTGTCCAAAGGCTTAAAAATGTTCAAAATAAAAAATAATATAGAAAAAAATGGAACTGGTTAAAGAGATAGTAACTAGGGTTAGAGGCAAGACAGACATGCACAGGATTCAAGTGTTAGTGATGGGGACAGTTGCCATTGTCGCTCTTGGAAGGAAATTTGACTCTCCAAGGAGGGAAACAGTTTAAAAGGGGAAGGGCCACTTGTGGGAAAGTAGAAGACTGATTTGTTATTTAAGGAAGGGATACTTAAAAAGAAGGAGACCAGATAAAATTTTAACCACAAAGCCCACCAGAGAATTCAACTGCTGTTTAAAAGCAGATGAGTATTTTGAAGCAAGAGTGTATAAAAAGTGGCTCTGCAAACGTTTGGTTTTGATGGGTTTGTTGAAAGTAAAAAAAAAAAAAAAAAAAAAAAAAAAAAAAAAATTCCTTTCACATTTTTCTTTGTTGACTTTTTAATTTCAATTATTTAAGATGTTAGGGTTTAGAGTTAGTTAAGATTTGATATAGCTCTTCCCAGAGAAGCCATTTCTTGTAGAGAAAATGGTTTCTACTTCTTAGTGGTAATTTCATAAGCAATTTTTGAGTACTTAACTTTCTTCTAGGTATTGGGCAAATAGCTTTCACTGTATAGCCTGGCTTAATTCTTACAAAAATCCTATTTGTAAATATAGATTTATTGATATTCCAATGTTACCAATTTTACAAGGGAACTAGACAAGGATGATTTAATTACATGTCTTAGGTCACAGCTTGGAGGCTACAGAGCCAGGACTTGAGCCAAAGCTATCTGACTCTAAAGCCTATGCTCTCAAACATAAGATGTTTATTTCACTTGAGAACTATTAAAATTCTAAAGAGTATTACCAACTCCTCAATTGAGTATTAAAATTTCAATGGCTTATTTTAAAGTTACTATAAACTATACTATAAAATCTCAGTGTAATAGGTTTATGAGCTGCTTCCCCTTCCCTGTTATCTAGCTTGAAGCATTTTGCAAATTAGATTTTTTTTTTTGTTCATTCATTCGTATCCATTTATAAGGCACATTGTTGCAGTCATGGGGCAGAAGGAAACAAGAGAAATCTAAGGATCCTGATAAAAGACAAAGGGCATATCTCAGAATAGGGTGGAAAACATTGTTTCTCCTTTTCCTTCCCTCAGTGCCCAAAGAACAACCTATTCAAAGTCCAGTTGGCCCCCTCCCTTACCTCCACTCTTATTTATCAAAGTTTCTTTTAAGGAAACACCTGTAAAAATGGGAAACCCTTGTGAAAGGATCATACCAGGTCTAAAAACTCCACCTGAGAATTCATTCTTCCCGCTGAACTTGAGTCTTCCTGAGAATTCATATACAACAAGAGGTGTAGATGAAAACTTTGGCAGGATTCTTGTCCAAGCCAAATAAAAAACCCAGCAGGTGATGCCCCGGGGCAACAATTCTGATACAAAATGAGAGTTAATCTGTAGGGTGCAAGATTCCAGAGCTGTATTCTTTTTTTTTTTTTTTAATTTTATTTATTTATTCATGAGAGACACAGAGAGAGAGAGAGGCAGAGATACAGGCCATACAGGGAGCCTGACGTGGGACTTGATTCTGGGATTGCAGGATCACGCCCTGGGCCGAAGGCAGGTGCTAAACCGCTGAGCCACCCAGGCGTCCCCAGAGCTGTATTCTTGAAGGCACCTACTTATGATGATAGAAAAGCCTAATTGAAATATGAATAAAATAATCCATACGGAATTGTCAATAAATATTTTTGAAATGGGAAACAGATATCTTGATTAGTATTTTAATGGCACCGATACCTTCCATAAATTTGGTGGAAATATATCAAAAAGTTACAAACAATTACCAATAAAAAAAAATCAGGGTTTAATGTTGTCTGCTGGTTGAGTAAACTCAGATGTTTTTACTAGGGCTTTTTCAATTTCTTGTATGAAACTACTTCTATTAGAGTAGCTTCAATCTCATCTATAAACTACTATACATGCTCAATTAGGCCTCATTCCAGACTTTCAGAAATGGTTATGGGTGACCGATGGTCCAGGGGAAATAGGATGAAGGAGGGTGGGAATACTTCAGAAGTCTCTCTACCTCCCATCACCCCCAGAGAGACCCAGGAGACTGTTTGCTATATTAATTTGACAGTGAATAACTGACCAAAGCCTGAATATTTTGGTTAAATTTGTCTTTTCACAGTTCAAGTAAAATGTGTTTGTACAAATTCACTTAAAAAAAAATTTAAATGGTGCAACCACCCTGACAACAGTTTACGGTTCCTCAAAAGATTAAACATAGTTACCATATGACATAGTCATTGTATCCTTTGGTATTTATCCAAGAAAAATGAAAATAAATGCCCACACAAAAATTCATACATACACAGACACTCATAGCAGCATTATTCATAGTAGCCAAAATGTAGAAACAATTCAAATGTCCATCACCTGATGAACAGATAAAATATATATACCATATAGCGAAATAAAAAGGACTGATTTATCCTCCAAGAGTGAAACTACAACGCATTATGCTAAGTGAAAGAAGTGTATCACAGAAGACCACATTGTAGATGGTGACAGCTGAAGGGTATGGTTTCTTTTGGGCTTAATGAAGATGTTGTAAAATTAACAGTGCTAATGGTTGCACCCTTGAATTACTGGGGAACTATTGAACCGTATATATTAAAATGGGTAAATTGTGTCATATGCGAATTCTCTTTCAATGATAGTATTACTAAAAAACTCCTCTAGTTCAGCTAACAAGTTTTGTTCCTTTAAACAATAACTTTTTTTTAATTAAATAAGAGGTCTCCTACTTTCCTGCTTCTGATGGCTTTTTGTGAAGATGCAGGCTTCAGATGCATTATTCCTGAATCAATTTGATCTCACAGTATTCAGTAGTGGAAGTAGATGCATAGCTTATATCCTCTCATTAGAATATCAGGGAATACTACAGAAAATACAGGACTCACAATCAGGAAACCTGGAGTTGAGACCGGACCCCACTATTAACTATCTGGTTGACCTTGAATCAAACCAATCTGTAAGCCTCAGTTTAACTGATTTGTACAATTTCACTGAATAACAACGACCTGAGATAATTGTAGATTAAAAAAAAAAAGAGAGAGAGAGAGAGAGACCATATGTTCTTTTTTTATTCATAGCTATGTTAGGGGATATAATGGAGGTTTTCAGGCCCCTATGGAGGCAGATAGAGCTTAGTTCTAGATGCTTTTAGAGCCAATGGGTAAATCACCTGATCCAGATTAGGAAATTAAAAGAAATAATCTCTCAGGAGAGGGGATGTCTCCTTGAATTTCTGAACAGGCAGGATTTAGGTGGATAAGGAGGCATGATTTTGAAACATGTTTGAAGGAGAAACCAGACAAAAGTTCACAAGGACACCTAAGCAGGTTGTTCAAGCAATTTCATGTAATTAGATAGGAATAGAGCACTGGTTCTCCAACTGTGGTCCCCAGACTGTTGTCATTAACATCACATGGGAATTTGTTAGGGATGCAAATTCTCATTTCACACCACAGACCTACTGAATCAGAGACTCTGGGGGTGGGGCCCAGGATTCAGTGTTCTAATAGCCATCTACCATGATTGTGATGCCTGGTCAAACCTGAGAACCACTGGGCTAGAGCCTTGGGTATTAGTAGCAGGAGATATGTCTATACTAGTTGACTATACAGTTTATTAAAGAAGTTTTATATGTAGATCTATAAACAGTATAAATTACCACTTTAGGCTTATTAGAAAATACAGAAAAGGTTAAAGAAAATGTAATCTCACTATCTGGATAGACATATTGTTAATATTTGGTGAATTGTATATTTTTTTGCAATATTGGGCCATAATATACATTCTTTTGTATTCTGGTTTTGCTAATACTTTGAGTATTTTCCCATGGATTTTGAATTCTATCAATCAGTCCTAAAAACTCATGGAAAATGTTTTTAATGACTGCCAAATATTTCATCATGTAGTTAGACAATAATTTAATTTAGAATTGATTATTGTTGGATATGTAGATTTCAATAACTTTTATAAATAACACAGTATGAAAAATTTTACATAAATATTTTTCTTCATCTTTGTTTTCCATAAAAGATTCCTAGAATTAGACTTGTGTTGAGTATTTATCTGTGTCTCTCCCTCTGGTAAGAGACTCATCTTTTCTGGCTATAGGGCTGCGGAGTATCCTAGACTGTACCAATTATGGTGCCCATTCCTTGGACTACAGACATTAAATCAGGGACAGTCATTGGCTCAGGCTGGGGCAATCAGCTTAATGGCTATATTGCAGGGAAGCCATGCCCCTCCCCTTCTGAGAAGTTGAAAAACCAGACAGCTGTAGAAAGTAATGTAATTAATCTGAAGAAAGTAGCAGATTAGAGGCAAAGATCATCCATATTTTCAATGTTTTCCAGCTTATCCTTCTAAAACAAATAACTAAAACAACATCACCACCCTAGGTTGAGCTAGATTTATTAGTCATGAATATATAGGGTCTTGAAGGGTATGAATGTGATTGCCTTAGTCTATAGATAATATATAGTTAATCTATATGAAATTAGTATATATGTATTAATCTATATAATAAATATGTAAAATATGTAAATATATTTAATATATAAAGATACAAATCTAATAATAAATGATGTATGTGTATTATAGATTAATGAGTCTGAGAACATTGAGCTCCTATGCAGTATTTAGCCTTATCTGGAAGCATATTATGTTTCTCTATTTTGATTTTCTTTGATAATTTGCAGTAAAACTTTGCAATTTTCTTCAGATAGGAGCAACATATTCCTTATAAAGTGTATTCTTAGACATCATTTTTGGTTGCTGTTGTTAAAATGAGCTTTCTCCCATATTAGATTTCTACTGCTGCTGTAACTAATTACTACAAAAATAATGCAAATTTATTCTCTTACCATTTTGGAGGTCAAAAGTCCAAAAGGTATCTCATTGGGGTATAATCAAGATGTTATCACGCTGTGTTCCTTCCAGAGATGCAAGGGGAGAAACCATTTCCTTGCCTTTCCAGCTTCTCCTTGCTGACCCACTCACTCCATCTTCAAAGCCAGCAATGGCCAGTTGAGTCTTTCCCACATCCACATCTTCTCTCTGCTTCTGATTGTTCTGCCTCCTTCTTCTGGGTTTAAGTATTTCCATGCTTATAATGGGCCCAGCTGGATAATTTCCTTAAGGTCAGCATTAACAACTTCATTCTACCTGCAACCTTAATTTCCTCTTGCCACATAATATATTTACAAATTGTGGGGATTAGAATGTGAACCTCTTTGCGGAACTATTATTACGCCTATTTTACCCCTCATTATACACATCACTTGGCCACTGATTTTTGTATATATGTATATTTATATACGTATAGATGCAAATAATATATATATATGTGTGTGTGTGTGTATATATATATATATATAAATATAAATTTTCTGCATTCACAGCAAAACTCCCCAAACAACTGTGTGCTCTTCACATTGCCCCTTGAACATATTGCAATCATGCTTTCATTTTCACCATTTCACTGGAAACTTAGGTTGTCAATTACCTAACATTCTGCCAAATCCAAGATTAACTCATGGTTCTCATTGTGGGAGGCTTACAGACATTAATGAAATCTCAATGTCTTGGCACAGTGAAAGTTTTTTTTTTTTTTAAAGATTTACTTATTTATTCATGGGAGATACAGAGAGAGAATGACAGAGATAGAGGGAGAAGCAGGCTCCTCACAGGGAGCCTGACACGGGACTCGATCCCAGATCCCAGGATCACCCCGTCCACACTGAAGGCAGACGCCCAACCGCTGAGCCACCCAGGTGTCAAGGCACAGTGAAAGTTTATTTTTTCCTCATGCCACCGTTGAACGAAGGTTGGAATGGAGAGACAACTAAGATCCACAGTCATTGTATGACCCAAACCTGTTCCAAATATGATTCCATCATCCCCTAGAGCCTTCCTGAATCCTCTGAATACAGCTGGCAGATGAAGGAAGAGAAAAGAGAGGAAAAGTATGCAAAGTTTATTTTTTTCAGAGGAGCTAGTGCTGGAAATAATGTACAATACACCTTCCACACCCCCTTTGGTATAATTCAGTCTCATTGCTCCACCCAAGTGCTAGACACAATGGCAGATGAATCTAGTTATAGATTGGGAGGATAAGAAAATGGGGCTTAGGGAGCATATGGCATTGTGTCTGCTGCATAACCAATCATGGACACTTGATGCAGTTGGTTACATTCTTCCTAGGCCTTCCGTATGTCCCTGAGACCAATCCTCGTAGTGCTTGGTAAGCTTAGCCAGTTCCAGAACCAATATAATTTGCACCAAATGTAGGACATATGTGATGATTTAATTCCATATTTATTTTCTCTTCTCAAACTTTGACTTTATCTTATTTTCCATTTATCTTTATTAGTGCTCTGTTCTTTCTGACTGCTGATTTTTTTTTTCACTCCTCTCCTGACTGTGGCAATATTTTGGCAACATTCTTTGGAATCTATATTCCATTGTGAATAATTCTTCCCATCCTCACACTCATTAATCCCTTCAAATAATTTTCTCTCTATTTGATGAAAGGACTTTAATAGGGATATTTGTCTGTGAGCCTGTGAACTCTGTGAAACATTTCCCTTGGTTCATATCAAAAAGCCAGAAGGGGGAGTAGGCATTTTCCTTAACAAAAACTCTGTTTTGATTTTTTTCAAGCCCGAGTCCTCAGTACTTTTGTTCTAAGGTTTAGCCATATAGAATTTAATACTACCATTACTATTACTTATTACACTATTAAAGATAGTGTTTGTTGCTGTATTTGACAAGCACCAGAGTAAAGATTTATATATGTTCCTTTAATCCACAAAACACATTTTTCCCTTAATTTCAAAGAAAAAGCATTCTCTTCCTCTGATGTGTCAAATTTAATTTGTTCAACCTCGTAATTATTATCTGAATATCTTTTTTGATTATCTTTCTTTACTTTTCTCATTATCTGATTCTATCAAAAACTCTTTATAACAACAGTTAACATGTATCACATGCCAATTATAAGCCAAAGTATTAAGTGCTGTATTTAATACTTCAAGACATTGGTACTTTTTACTGTCATTTTACAGAGCCGGAAATAGAAACGCAGAGATATTTAAGAACTTGCCTAAGGTCACATGGTTTCACAGGTGAAAGAGCAAGACCCCAGATGGAGACTCAGAGCTCTCAGGTAGATTCCAGCCACTGTGGATTTCCTCAGTTTCCGGTTGACTGTGTGTTCTCATTTGATCATCAACTGTCTTGCATGTGGATTGCTCTTGCATGTGTATTCCTCCTTGTTATCACTATGATTCCTGTCCCCATATAATTTCCTGTCATGGATCTTTTTATTTTTACTGATTTTTATAAAATGAGAATTTGTTAAAATTAAAAAATGAAAGATTTTTGTATGAATCACTTAAAAATTAATTGGGTTCATATATTTTCTTTTCCAGTTGTGAATTTGCAGAATTTCTAAGGTAAAACTAGAATTAGGTTCTGATTTTCATGGGGTTATCAATCAGCTATCTTTAAAATTCTGCTCTTTATTAGAACAAATACAAATTTGGCCTCCTTCAGTTCTACAGATGTTTATACACAATAGGAAACAATGAGGGTAACTTTTGAGAAAGATTTTAAATTCAAAGTTCAATAATAATAATGATGAGCACAAGAAATAAGCATGAGAAATTGAAAGGGAATTGAAAACCAACATGTGTATGTATGCTCATATCTAGACAAGTTTACTAACCCCTGAATGTAAAGCATATGTTCTAGCCGGCAATAAGCACAAAAATTGTCCTCTCCTGCTTGACGAATCAAATTCTTCTAGTAAACTCTGTAGTTGTAAGATCATACACAAGTCTTTATAAATCAAGTGAAATAAAATAGGCTATGAGGTAATTTGATCCAGAAAATCTCCTGGCTTTTCTCTGAACCACATTCAATAAATTCTGGTCATTTTATTTTAGACAATTCATGTGCACAGATGAAAACTAATAAAGATATCTCTTCTAGTATCACTGTTGGAGAAAAAGTCCCCATGTTTATTAACAGTAGAATTCAAAAGATTGAGGGCATTCTGAAATTTCGCTTAATAAAATATTCTTAAAATGTTTGTTAGACTTCAGTTATAAGGAATGTAGATTACATTCTTATTTGAATACCAATGTTGACCTCAACCCAATGACACTTGTCAACTTTGTAAGTGAAGAGTGTAAAACTGCCTGGATTTCCATGGCGATTTAACTTTGCTGACCCTTTTCATCAGTTCTTGTTTTTGAGGATTTGTAGTTCAAAGAAAAGTCCACAGTTTAGCCCATTACAAAGTAGCATATGCTTAAATCCATGTGAGCTGCACCAAACATTAACCTAGCTTTGGTGGATTTCTTTTGTTTCCTAAAGAAACTGCAGCTACTTAGCAAATATTTCCTAAATTTTAATTTTTCTTCTCGTATGCTCTATATATCCAAATGCCATTTAAAAATTTTTCAACAAAAGCTGTAAGAATACATACAAAATCAAGGGTACAATAAAGTCAGTCATCCAAATAAAGCAAATAAACATAATCTGACCTTAAATCCTGCTACCTATTAATAAATCACCAAAGTTTGCTCTTCCTTTTCTCAGAGTACTTTTTTAATCTAGTCAATGTGCTGGTCACCAGAATGTGTTCTGGTAACAATACCATCAAGAGTGCATAAAAGTCTGATTTTTATTGTATTCTTCCTACCTCTAGATGTTGTATGTTTGCATATGTTTATATTAGATCACATAATACTTGCATATATTTTTAAAATGTAACTTCAGTTCACCAATGGTTGAAAAAGTATCATGAGATCTTAAGCTTTATAAATTGCAAGATTTAAATCTATCCTGCCAATCGTAACAGCTGCAATGTAATGAAGATATTTTCTGGCATCCGTCATGAAGGTTTGGAATTAGAAGGGAGGTGGCTCATTTGGGCAGCATACTTCCCTTGGGTCTGATGCTGGTTAATTTAAGGCTTATAGCTAATGGGTCTTATCACCTCCTATGACATCGAATTGGCCAGAGGCCCAGACCAAGAACATTTAATTGGATGAATGATTATTAATTCTGAAGACAATATAAATCAAAAGATTTAAAGAATGGGGCTGTTATGTTCATCACAACTGGCATTTCTGGTAAATTTAAGAACCCCCATCCTCCCAACACTGGCAGAGAGACCTATGTTAATCTCGGGTAGAATTTCTTTTTTTTTTTTTTTTTTTTTTTTAATTTATTTTTTTATTGGTGTTCAATTTACTCACATACAGAATAACACCCAGTGCCCGTCACCCATTCACTCCCACCCCCCGCCCTCCTCCCCTTCTACCACCCCTAGTTCGTTTCCCAGAGTTAGCAGTCTTTATGTTCTGTCTCCCTTTCTGATATTTCCCACACATTTCTTCTCCCTTCCCTTATTTTCCCTTTCACTATTATTTATATTCCCCAAATGAATGAGAACATATAATGTTTGTCCTTCTCTGACTGACTTACTTCACTCAGCATAATACCCTCCAGTTCCATCCACGTTGAAGCAAATGGTGGGTATTTGTCATTTCTAATAGCTGAGTAATATTCCATTGTATACATAAACCACATCTTCTTTATCCATTCATCTTTCGTTGGACACCGAGGCTCCTTCCACAGTTTGGCTATCGTGGCCATTGCTGCTAGAAACATCGGGGTGCAGGTGTCCCGGCGTTTCATTGCATTTGTATCTTTGGGGTAAATCCCCAACAGTGCAATTGCTGGGTCGTAGGGCAGGTATATTTTTAACTGTTTGAGGAACCTCCACACAGTTTTCCAGAGTGGCTGCACCAGTTCACATTCCCACCAACAGTGTAAGAGGGTTCCCTTTTCTCCGCATCCTCTCCAACATTTGTTGTTTCCTGCCTTGTTAATTTTCCCCATTCTCACTGGTGTGAGGTGGTATCTCATTGTAGTTTTCATTTGTATTTCCCTGATGGCAAGTGATGCAGAGCATTTTCTCATATGCATGTTGGCCATGTCTATGTCTTCCTCTGTGAGATTTCTGTTCATGTCTTTTGCCCATTTCATGATTGGATTGTTTGTTTCTTTGGTGTTGAGTTTAATAAGTTCTTTATAGATCTTGGAAACTAGCCCTTTATCTGATATGTCATTTGCAAATATCTTCTCCCATTCTGTAGGTTGTCTTTGAGTTTTGTTGACTGTATCCTTTGCTGTGCAAAAGCTTCTTATCTTGATGAAGTCCCAATAGTTCATTTTTGCTTTTGTTTCTTTTGCCTTCGTGGATGTATCTTGCAAGAAGTTACTATGGCCGAGTTCAAAAAGGGTGTTGCCTGTGTTCTTCTCTAGGATTTTGATGGAATCTTGTCTCACATTTAGATCTTTCATCCATTTTGAGTTTATCTTTGTGTATGGTGAAAGAGAGTGGTCTAGTTTCATTCTTCTGCATGTGGATGTCCAATTTTCCCAGCACCATTTATTGAAGAGACTGTCTTTCTTCCAATGGATAGTCTTTCCTCCTTTATCGAATATTAGTTGCCCATAAAGTTCAGGGTCCACTTCTGGATTCTCTATTCTGTTCCACTGATCTATGTGTCTGTTTTTGTGCCAGTACCACACTGTCTTGATGACCACAGCTTTGTAGTACAACCTGAAATCTGGCATTGTGATGCCCCCAGATATGGTTTTCTTTTTTAAAATTCCCCTGGCTATTCGGGGTCTTTTCTGATTCCACACAAATCTTAAAATAATTTGTTCTAACTCTCTGAAGAAAGTCCATGGTATTTTGATAGGGATTGCATTAAACGTGTATATTGCCCTGGGTAACATTGACATTTTCACAATATTAATTCTGCCAATCCATGAGCATGGAATATTTTTCCATCTCTTTGTGTCTTCCTCAATTTCTTTCAGAAGTGTTCTATAGTTTTGAGGGTATAGATCCTTTACATCTTTGGTGAGGTTTATTCCTAGGTATCTTTCGGGTAGAATTTCAATGTAAGAAAAGTTTCAGGCATTATCATATGATCTCCAAGCTCTGTGGCTCAGACTCCAGGCAGAGTTCGATGTAACATTATCTGGGAGCCACCAGATGTCGTACATACATTGTTCATTATTTGATTCTCCAAGTATGTGTAGTAAGCACTGGAAGAAAAAAAGTTTCTACAGCTATTAAAAGGTTAAGGGGATTCTATCCAGACCAGTGTTGAATTTACTAATAATTTTTACTTCTTTTACCTTTGTATATGTAATTTTAAAAAGGGCTTCTACGTCATTCACAGAGGCATTTTAAATTAATGTGATGATTAATTATTATTATTTTTATGATGATTTAATTGTCTTAAACACATTCAATTTTTTTCTTTCAAACTGATTCCTTGCTTATTTTTTATTCATTCACTGCACAATACCTGAATCACCACCTATTAGGTGCTGAATCTACTTAATCACCATTTATTAGGTGCTGAAGATGTAGAGCTCAATAAGATTTTCCATGTCTTCAGGAACATACAGGCAAGTCAGGGAGTTAGAGAAGTAAACTAATATAACAGAACTATGGTGCAGTCTCAGGTTAGGTTCTCTGGAAGCACATAATAAGATAGGTTTGGGGTACAAAAGGTTTCCTAGGGATAAATATCTGTGAAAGGATTAGGCAGGAAACAGGATTGGGCAGAGGGAAAAGTCAAACTAATGTAGGTCTGCCAAAGTGTTGGCCAACACAGTGGGACAGTCTGCAGTATTGCCCATCAGAGTTGTTCCATGT
The DNA here is from genome assembly GCF_003254725.2 of Canis lupus dingo. Taxonomy (NCBI): domain Eukaryota; kingdom Metazoa; phylum Chordata; class Mammalia; order Carnivora; family Canidae; genus Canis; species Canis lupus. Next base: position 8,080,429 of record NC_064255.1, read on the forward strand.
CTGGCCACATCTATAAATCTCTTACTTTGCTCAATGGCCAGATGTGGGCATGGGTGGCCCTGTGAAGTACATGACCTTGAGTGAGGTCATTCTCTGCAGCTGAGACAGACTCTGATGTTGTCAGCTGAATACTGTGGTGGCCACATTCCTTATAAGCTGGGAAGCAATGGGCGGGGGGGTGGGGGTAAGTGGTAGGATCTGGGGGATGTGTCTGTGTTGACCACACATAGGTTGCTATGGAATCCCAGAAGTTTAGTTCATTCTTGGGAGGTGGTTCATAGATGGTTTAAAGTGAGGCCATAATGAATCTTAAAAACAATAATGGTAATAATAGCTAAAATTTATTAAGCAATTACTCTATGTCTGGCATAATATTAAAGCCTCACCTGAATTCTCTCATTTGATATTTGATTTTGGAAGGAGATAGATATGTAACTATCATTTTCAGGTTATGGATGAGGATATTGCAGTTGAAGGATTAATTTGCCCAAGGTTACAGAGCCAGGTTCAATCCTAGGCTGTATGCCTTCAAGACCCATTGGATATATGGATTGCTTTTCAGGAATATGGGCTGGATTGTTAGTTTGGAGAAAGAGTGCATAAAGACATGAGCCATCTAGCAAAACTCCTGACCTAGAATTTGAATTTAATTAGTATTTGTTGAAGGAGGTATAAAGGGAGGGAGGGAGATGGGAAGAGCGGAAGGAAGGGAGGAGAAAACAAAGTCATGTTTAAAGAACTGTAACAAGAAGGATGTGGTCAGATAATTGAGTCCTAAGCCACATTAAGAAACTCCCAAATCACCCTCCTTCAAAATTCAATGGGTATTAGGCATGTTGTTCTTTGTGTACTCTGTAAGGGAAGATACTCCTTCTGAGATTACCTCCAATTCACCGTTTTAAAAAATCTGTACATGCAATTGATAGTCTTTTGTCAAGTGCATATCCCAGTTACCCTGTTATGTTGGGATTGTTTACAGATGTCTTTATATTTTACCAGATTACCCGTGGCCCTGGGGAACCACGTGATTCTTGCCTCAAAAAGATTCTCACCATCCCTAGAGTACAATAGACTGCCTACTAGATTTGATTTCTTAGTATTTGATGGTCATGCTATTTCAACTTTTACTTTTGTATCTCTTTTCCAGCTTTCTCCTTTTCTACACATTTTTATGTTCGGCCCATCTTACCTACATCCTGTTGTGCTTCTGTCTCTTGCTCGGTTATCAAGTCCCTTGGAAAAGTGTTTGCACAAGACATAAGCCTGATTTCAATAATATGGGAATAGCTACATTGTTAGCAATCCTGTCTACCTTAAGCACATAATATTAAAGGTTATTAAAAACTACAGTTGATGCAATTTAAGATAACTGAGTAGGCCTGTTGTTAATGATACTTTATCTTTTTTTTTTTTTTTAAAGATGGTAAGGCTGACTTTATTTAGGACCATCATGATAGATGTAGGGACCACTTTGATGGAATTTTGAGGTGATGGAGAGAGATTGGATTCAACTTTGTTTTGTTTTGTTTTTTTATTTATTTTTTTAATAAATTAATTTTTTATTGGTGTTCGATTTACCAACATACAGAATAACACCCAGTGCTCATCCCGTCAAGTGTCCCCCTCAGTGCCCGTCACCCACTCACCCCCACCCCTTGCCCTCCTCCCCTTCCACCACCCCTAGCTCGTTTCCCAGAGTTAGGAGTCTTTATGTTCTGTCTACCTTTCTGATATTTCCCACACATTTCTTCTCCCTTCCCTTATATTCCCTTTCACTATTATTTATATTCCCCAAATGAACGAGAACATACACTGTTTGTCCTTCTCCGATTGACTTACTTCACTCAGCGACACTTTATCTTTTAACCTTACATAAAGGTTTGAAGATTTTGTTGGTTATATTTTCTAATTCCTGGCTATCTTTTTACTTATGTGGCCTTATTTTAAAGCCCATGATTCATGGTTTCTAGAGTTGAGAACAGTACCATGTATCAATAAAGTCTTATTTTTAAGATACTATAATGAAAAAAGAAATGAATTGGAAGAGGTGAGTGACAGTGTATTTTTTTTTTTTTTTGACATGAATTTGGAAGATACAGGATGTCAGAAAAATCAGTTCTGATGGGGCTGGTGGATAGACCTCTGGAGCCCAATCCTCTAGCAGTGTTTTAAACTGCCAACAGAAATACATTTTTAAAAAATTTACAAGAATCTCTATAAAAGAGAAGCTGGGACCTCAAGGATAAGCAAATGTCATAGGCCCAAGAAAGGCCCTGTAGATGTCTGATTTTTTGCTAAATATTGGTGATCTGGACTGGCACCAGGTATGACATCCATTGGAGCAGGAATTTTACCTGAATAATATAAGAAGCAAGATCAAGAACAGTGAGTGCTGGAGTAAGCATGTGCTTAGCATCAAATCCAAGGTTAAATGTGGGTTAGTAGACAAGAAATAGAAGTGATCAAGCACAGACTTGAAAATACGTTGGCCGGGGCAGGGGGTAGGGATGGGATTAAAAACGTCATGGACACAGTTAGTGAAGGCAGCATCTGGGTAGTCCTGTCTAGTGCAGGAAAGAGCTAGCTGACCTTCTCATAAGGTTGGTAGCCACTGGAGAGGGTGATTATGTTGACACAGGAGCCCAAGAAAGAAGGGAGGTATGTAATCTCAGAAGGTGCGTTCTGCTTAATTTTCTGTTCTTATCTGGGCTAATCCTTAGTCTTCCATGTACCTACACATATCAGATATCACAGTGATTTTGGAAGTACTTTTACTTTATTGGTAGACAGAGAAGAAATAGAAGTAATCTGCACTGGTTGAAATGGAGTGGTAGTTGGGACCAGGGTCTTACTCTTCTGAGGGTTTCCCTATGAAGATGCTATTAGCAACTTCATTAGGCTTAATGATATTTGTGAGGAGGTATGGGATTGAAAAAAAATTCTTGGTTCAAAGTGAATTGAAATTATGGAATATTTTTGTGTAGATATTTCACATATGTTACTAAATAAATATGTAGTTATTTTAATGTTTAATCTTTTCAATTTAGTTTAATAAACTTACTTTTATTTTTATTAGGTAATTTACAGAATAGTATCCAGGTTGAGATAACTCTAAATGTAGACTGCCTGGGATTTTGTTCCCATTTCACCACTTACTTTGGATAAATTTCTTAGTTTTTCTGTGCCTCAGTTTCCTGACTAGAAAAGTTATACCTATACCTCATATGTACTATTATGAGGATTAAATTATTAAAACACTTACATAAAAGACACAGCATATGGCCCCTAGCATATATTATGCATTTTATAAAAATTTTCTATTATTTTTGTCATTGTCAATATTAATATTGATTAATATCTGTATCTTGCATTGGTAAGCAGACTGCAAACTTCCTGGGGTCAGAAGCATTATTTATATCTCTTTTTATCTTGAGTGACTAGAATAATTTTTTGTATGTAGTAGATGTTCAGGAAAGTAATCAATTAATCAACCAGTTATTAACCGGGCACTTCCCTAGGATACACTCCTAGGATTTGAAAGCATAAAGATAATAAAAGAAGGATCATAAGAAACTTGCAGTCTAATGACTCTAAATGAAGTAAAATATAACATAATTACATGTAATTAATTTAATGTAAATTAATGTAATAAAAGAGCTCTGGGCACCTGGGTGGCTCACTCAGTTAAGCATCCACCTTTGGCTCAGGTCATGATCCCGAGGTCCTGGGATTGAGTCCCACATCAGGCTCCCTGCTCAGCAGGGAGTCTTCTTCTCCCTTTGTTCCTCCCCACTGCTTGTGTCTCAAATAAATAAATAAATAAAATCTTAAAAAAAAAAAAAAACAAGAGCTCTAAAAGGGATGTGTGAAACACAAAATTAGAAACACTTTGCAAGAAGAGACAATGAATTGAATTTTTTCCTTTGGTAATCTAATTTTGAGTTAAATTCTGAAGAATGCATTAGGGTTAGCTAACTCTAAAAATGTGAAAAAGACTTTTTTCCCCAAAGAATACGTGTATGTAAAGGCACAAAGGCAAAAAGTAGCATGACGCTGGAAATAGCAAGGCCTTTAGATACTGAGAGTGAGAAAATGTTACTGGAATCAGATGTAAAGTTCAGTAGGAACCTGAATACAGAAACCCACGGATGCCATTCTAAGATTTAGGATATAATCCTGTAGGAATTGAGTAACTATACGGGCTTCTCTCCATAAATATTTGTGGATGCTGATGATTTCTATTCTGGATTGAACAACTCAGTCAAACTCCCTTTGGGCCTTTTGGATATTTATACATAGATGCTTTTTTTTTTTTTTAATGAAAAACTAAAAATGAAGGACTTTGCTCTTTAGTGGTTCCAGCTAAGTGTCGTGAAAGGTCACTACAAATAACTGAGAGATTGTATGTTTTGAACTATTCCCTGCTCCATGTTTAATTTTGAAATCCTGTTTTTCTGTACAGAAATTAGATTTTACATTTTATATAGTAAAATGTCAGGAACATAATCAGGGGAAGTTTTCACTTGGACAGAAACCACAAGTTCAGAGTCTACTATAATTCTGTAGGAGGAAGAACAAGAGATGAATCTGGCCATAACACATTCTTCCTCTAGATTAGGAGGATGAGAACCATCAAAGGACATAAGGTAGCTTGTGGGAGATTTTGTTGATTTTAGCTGAATTTTGGCCTTTCTTTTAGTACTTTGTATTTATTAATACTGGTTTATATCTTTACTGTTTTGTTAGGATGTTATGCCCTGAGGTTTTTTGTTTTTTATATGTTTAACCCATAGTAAAAATTCAATAAGTTGTTATTATGTAAGTGAATAACACATTTGGGCTTTTCACACCAACTAATCAATATAAATCCATGACAAATAATAAATTTACTGATTACAGATAGAAGTGGGAAATACCAAATCTCTATCCTCTCATGTTATAATAATAGTGGAAAAGGAAATATACCATTTTAAATTCACCGCCAAAGTCCTTTTCTTTCCTGCTGCTTTCAATGCCAATGACCTCTCAGCCTTCCTATGCTTCTACGTCCTAGGAATCAATTTCTTTTTTTTTTTTTTTTTTTTTTTTTTTTTTTTTTAGGAATCAATTTCTTTCTCAGTTGAACTCTAATAGGCAACATGTCTTTTTTTCTTAAAGGAAAAGAAGAGGGGAAGCAAAACAAAATGAAAACCTCTATTTATATTGTCAGGGCACCAACATTTTCCAAGGAAGAACATTACCATATGCTGAAAAGCTCATGGTTTTCAGAATTAGATCTGAGTTCAAAATTAGCTCTGATTCTTGAGTGACCAAGCTGGTGGCCTAGGTCAATTTGCTTTCTCAATGAAAATTAATAAAATCTACCTCATGAGGTTATTTCAAAGGCTGAAGGAGGAGATGGATGTGGTCACATGTAACAAAGTGAGCAGTATCTGTAACAAATAAAAAGCATTCCACATTGCCTGGATATCAATCCTACTGCCAAATCATGCCTTCTGACTTCTGGAAGCGACTCTCTTTCTAGAGATCTGAATTATAAAACTTGCCTAGAAATAGTTGTAAGTAATAGTTCACTGAATTCTTTCTGATTGGTTGCATTGAGTTTTATGGTAGACCTTTTCAGTGTAAGAAGTATTCTTTCCTATGATTTTGTGGTTGTGATAATTCACTCCATTCATCTATCACAGGGGTGGCCACGGTGGTCACCCTAACCAGCCAAAGAGATCGGTTAAGGAATGAACATGTGGCATATGATCTCCATCAGGACAATTCTTTAGTTTAGTTTAGTTTAGTTTAGTTTAGTTTTTTACCATAAATGTTAGTGACACTATCTCTTTCCACTGGGCTTAGTAAGTTGAAAGGATATGAGTCAGGGGTTAGTCAGCTGTCTTGTATACAACATGAACTGTCTGAAGAAGGGAAGACTGAAAGAGAGAGAGAGAAATTCTTTTCTTCTTTTTTTAAAGATTTTATTTATTTATTCACAGGAGACACAGAAAGAGAGGCAGAGACATAGGCAAAGAGAGAAGCAGACTCCTCACAGGGAGTCTGATGTGGGACTTGATCCCTCAACCCCAAGATCATGCCCTGAGCCGAAGGCAGATGTTCAACCGCTGAAGCACCCAGGCATCCCAGATGGAGAGATTCTTATGGTATCAGTTCAAATACCTTAATACAGATATTTTGGGAGCCTTCTTTATCCTTAGACTTCTTCACTTTATTCATAAACCGTGATGGGTTTCTGTTATTTGCAATGAAAATAATTCTAAAAATACATATTTTGGCTCCTAGAAGAAGTTATTTTGACTAAATAGGAAACTATCAATTAGCTCTTTCAACACATTTATAATTTTCTAAAAATGATTGTATGTTGGAAAGACTATGTAAAAAATATTTGATATTTTTCAGGTCCCTAGTATTAATAGCTAGACAGGTTTGTGGGGTTGGCCTCACTTGCTTGAAGGGAAGTGTTGTTAATATTGAAGTTATATGGCTAATTTTCATACTTGAGTGTACCCAGAAACAGAGGAGGCCATTTGGATCAAGAATCCCCAAAAAAGTCAACACCAGCACCAAATACAAAACCATAGACATGCTGAGAATACTCAAAGGTGTTAATCAGGGCAAGTGCTTGACTAAAGCTGCTGGGTACAAGCCCCTGACAGCTTCTCTAGAATCTCTGAAGTATCTGCAGTGTGGTACTCTACACCTCACCACTCTCCGGTGACAGCGGATTTTGTACAATTAAGGTCAAGATATTAAAAGGAGCAAAATTAAAAAAAAAAAGAATCAAGAGAAAAGATGACAATGATATACAAGACTAAACATTTGTTTCCTTGAAGTCACAAAACTCAGAAACCTAGTCTTGGAGACTCACTATCACTAGCATCTTGTTAGTGAATCATCCAGTGTTCACTTATTCCTTTATTCAGTTGGTATTGATTGAGTTCCCAGTAGGTGCTACTACTGTTCTAAATGCTGGGGGTGTAGCATTTTACAAAACAGAAAGAAGCCCCTGCCCTCATGAAGATTATATTCCAGGGGATGGATGATTTAAAAATGAAAATAAGTAAAATATACAATGTGCTGGATGGTGTTAAGTGCTACAGAGGACCTCACACTGCATGGATGGAAGAGGGAATGCCCCAGGGGACGGGGGTGGTGTTGGAATTGTACTTTGAAAATGTGTGAATGGAAAAGGCCTCACAAAAAAAGACAGGAGGAGCAAGCTACTGAGGTATCTGAGGGAAGAGTATTCAAGGAGGTGGGAGGAGCCAGTCCACAGGCAGGAGCAGAACCAGTGTGCTGAGAAACAGCAAAGAAGCCAAGAGGGCTAAGGAGTGAAGAGGAGAACAGTAAGAGGAGGGGAGGTCAGAGACGCAACAGGGGCCAGATCTAGGAATGGGCTTTTATTTCACACAGTTAGAGAAGCCTTTGAAAGGCTTTTAGCAAGGGGGCACATATTTTGAAAGGATCCCTCCTTGTGTTAAAAGGATATATGTATGTGGATAAAGGCAGAATCGGGAACCTGATTAAGACTATTGTGATAATTCAGGTAAGAACTGATGATAGCTTGATCATGCTACCATGATCTCCACCTCTACGGTGGAGATGGGCTGAAATGTTCAGATTCTGGCTAAGATATGACAATAGCCCTATGGATATCAGCTGAATACTCAAAAAAAAAAAAAAAAAACCTCTAATGGTGACAATATTGCCAGTCATATATACATATACATATATGCAATTATTGAAAAAAATTATACATAATGAGTATAAAGAGTTTACAGTTTTTATCACTATCAAACATGTAACATCCAAGGATTGTTTTAGCCTATGCAAGAACTTCATGAACCAAAGCTTGAAAAAGAAAACTGGTCCAAGCTGAATAGTCATCTGAGAGAATCTGAGAAGTAAAGCCCCATCCCTTGCTTTGTCTCTGGGTATGTGTGCGTGAGATTTCCAGCTTTCCCTTCCTCTGTTTTGCTGTAATGCATATATATAACTAGATATGCATATCCAGGGCCAGCTACCTAGTTTGTGGGGCCTAGTTAAAAATGAAAATTATGGAGTCCATTGTTCAAAAAAGCAGAAAAAAAGTGCTGTTATAACGTTACTAAAATATAAAGCTTTTCCTTCTCCTCTGTAGTCTCTCTCTCGTCATGATGGTTTTTTTAATTTGTTATTTATTATTGTTCTAAAGAATATTAAAATTTTAAATGATTAGGATGAATTTTCCTATTCATTTTTATATTGGGCAATGTCAGTTTTAAGTTCATATATAAGAGCATGTAATTCATGTGTAGAATCACTGAAATTGCACAATTTGTATTTTGCAATTTGCACATGCATATATATTTAATTATTACTAGAACAGTAGAAATGCTGCACAAATGCCCTACCGTTTTTAATTTTGTTTCTCAATATATGCGCATTCTACCAACACTCCTCAATCTTAGGTGTACTGATGAGGAAGGAAGAAGGAGAAGAGACTCTGTGCTGTCTTACTTTCTCTCTCTGTTGGTGTCAGTATTTTTAGCATAAACAGTCAGCCAATACAGAGAAGCAAATGCAAGGAAGAAGATAGATGATAAGATTTCTCAAAAATCTTATTTTAAGATTTTAAGAAAATCTCATTCCAAGATTTGTCTTTCTTAGAATGTCATTGGCTTCTTTCTTCATTTGCAGCAAATCCAGAAATTGAAAGTGAGGCTTCTAGGGGCTATTGGTGTCTTCACTTACATGGGAGCACACAACATGCTGAACTCCCACACGTGGTAGGATTTCCTGGCTCACAGGACACTGAGACCACTGGATACAAATGAAGTGGCAAGAAAGGGCAACATGCATATCATACATTATCTCCTCTGCTCACACACATGCTCTGCTGTCCCACTGGATGTCACCTAAAATAGATACCCTCCAGGGTTATTGAAGAATTTAAGGGCAGCAACAGCAGAACATTAAATTAAGCATGAAGAGACCCCACAGATTGCATGCTTACGAACCCAGCTCTGTGTCTATCTTACATTTCATCAAGGGTCCCCCATTCTTTTAAAATTCAGGTTGAAAATTCCTGGATTCTCATGTAGGCTCACAGTGTTTACTGAAAAGGCTTCCCCTAATTTTCTATCTTCTCTCCCACTGCCACCTTCCTCATTCTTGGATTTGCCTTGGAAACTCCCAAACCTTTTCAATCTTTCCTTAAATTGTACAGTGCTATACCCATCCCCACTTGCCACCTCAGACTCTCCCAGCTGGAACCCTAGCACTCAAGGAGAACTTACCTAACAGGGATTTGGCTGTTACTTGTTGTTAGTTGTCTTCACCTCATTATCTCATTACTTCTCTACAAACATTCTTTTTCCACTTTTAAATAATTTTGAAAACGTGATACAACTTAAAATCAGTGTGCACATTTAATGTGACTGTTTCTAGTAAGTTAAATTTTGAGGGGGGGGAGATGTGTAGCCTAAGATCTATTTGAAAACATTCTGTGGCCATTTAAAGAGCCGATTAAAAGAGAACACATGGCATCTACTCTCTGCTCCTCAGTAGTTCATCTGCAACTTTATGATGGTACCTTTATGACCATTACAAGCATTTACACTATGTCTGCCTTTTCACCATACTATGAATCCTCTGAGGGCACAGACCAGGACATAGTCAGATGGACATCCCATCGTGACCTGAAGGACTAATTTTCAGCTCCTGCTAGAAGTTATTCAGCACTTATATATTGAAAGAATGAAGAACTGTTTCTTATTTCTGGGATTATAGTTTTAGTTGAGCTCTCAAAAATACATTTTGGTATTTATAGGTCATTCTTTATGAATTACTCTATTATGTTTGGATGATTTATGTGGAAAACTACATCTAGGAATCTATGTGGTTGAAGAGTACACAGACACTGTGTCTTAAGCATTTTGTTTTGTTTTGATATACATCTTTAGCTCCTCAAGTGTCTGAAGGTAGTTTTTTCTAATAGTAACATTAGATAAGAAGTTGATGGCTTGTACAGCAAATTACTGTTACCATGCTACCCTAGTCCCTCCTGGGCACTGCTCAGTGGAAGTGTGCCTCCATAGGCAGGTGTATTTTTTTTTTTTTTTTAACTTCCAAAGTCACTGCCAGGGCACTAGAACAAATAACTAAGTGGATTCAGAAGAGGACTATATCGTTCTGCCACCATCCACCACCCATATTTATTTATTTTTATTTTTAAAAGTTTTCTAAAGACTTTATTTATTTGAAAGAGAGGGACACACACACACACACACACACACACACACACACACACACAGAGAGAGAGAGAGAGAGAGGGGAGAGAGAGACTGGGGAAGGAACAGAGGGAGAGGGATAAGCGTGGAGTCTGATGGGGCATTTGGTCTCACCATCCTGAGATCATGGCCTAAGCCAAAATCAAGAGTCAGACACTTAACCAACTGAGCCACCCAGGTGCCTCCACTCGTATTTATTTTATAGTATCTCAGAATCTTTGAATTGGGAACAAATTTGAAGATCATCTACTCTGACTTCTTTCTTAATGCAAAGATCTAGTGTATATTACTTCTGACAAGTTTGTAAAAATTCATCTTTGAGCTCCTGGCTCTGAACCAAGATTCAAAAGTGTGTGCTCTAGAGTAGGAAAGAATGCCTCCCTCTTTTATACTCAGAATGCCTCATTAAGGTGGCATTTTTCAGTCACGATAAGCTATATGCCTTTTGATTTCATAAGACTTCAGCTTTTAGAATATATTGCTTTTTAAACCATATTTTTCTTTTAGGAATTTGGAGAACTTTCTTTTTTTTGGAATTTATTTGACTCTAAATGGCAAATGTTTTAACTCTGAATATAACTATGAATTTCTTTTATTTATAAATGGGCTCCTGTAACTAAAAAGAGGATATGCAAGATGAAAATCTCCCATCAAGTCATTATTTAAAAAGTATTTGAAAACTTACTAGGTATCAGGCACTTTTTCCTAGGACCTGGAAAAAAAGTGATAGCCTCAGAGTCATTCAGAAATCTTTAGTTTTGAGGGTAAAAGATAATTAAACAAGTAATCCTGATGGACTTCGAGGAGTTGTCTGATGTGAGGAATGCTTTGAGTGTATATATTAGGAACATCTAACAGGCTAGCTTTCCTGAACAATGAATATTTAAGCTGATACCTGGAGAAGTAGGAGTTATCAAAATATGATGATAAGAAGCTAAAAAAAATTCCACATGGCTGGTGTGTGATTAAGAAAGGACATCACATGAGATTGGAGGGGTGAGTATGGGCCAGACTGTGAAGGGTCTTGTAAATTCAGTGAGGGATCTGACAAGGCTGAGGGAAATGAGAGCTATTGGAGATTTTTAATCCAGGAATTTACAGATGACCAGCTGCATGGAGCAATGCATGGAGACAGCGTTGGGCTGGAGTCAGCTCACATTGGCACAAGAGAGCCAATTGCTAAATATTCAGGAATTTTGCTAAGTAGTTGTTAAACCATCAGTAGCTTGCAGTGGGACACGGTGGGAGAATTTACATGCTGGAAATTGGCAAACAGGGCTTCCAAAACAAGAAGGTCTTGTTTTTGTTTTTGTTGTTGCTGTTTTAGGAAAGCCGGTTTGCCAGCACAGCCCTGGATAAATACAAGCAAGAGTAGAGAGCAGGGGAAACAGAATGGCCTAGACCAAGGTAGTAGCAATCGAAATGAGAATACATGTTTACCTTTGAGAAGCATTTAGGTCTGATCTTTGTGAAAGTAGATATGGAGGTAGAAGAAGGGTAGTGCAGGCACCAGGCTCATTTCAGACCTGTCCGTGGACTTCTAACTTGACACCTCCTTCAAGTAGCTCCAGCTTGAGAACAAAGGTCAAACTCTTCAGGCATTCCATTCTACAGTCAGTCAGACCATTTGTTTCTTAAGAAAATGTATATTAAAAAATGTTGCCATAGGTTTTTAGGATCAAATTAAATTAATAATACCACACTTCAATTTTGATAATGCTATCAGAAATATGTATAGATATATTTTTTCAAGCCTTTTTCTATCCAGAGACTCATTTTCCTCATCTGGCATTTATTGCCGATGTCCTCCAAGCCCTCTCAAAGACAATGTGAATGCCAAATGTGGAAGGCAACTTGGACATTAAACTATATGTCCTCACGTGATTCTGCAAAGACAACTTTTCTCCAGAGTAATGCCGAAGCAGATGTTATGATTCTGTGTAAGTTTTATTTGTAATTTTATGAGATTAGCACACACAAAAACTCCATATGGTATGTTCTCTTTGGTTTTCAACAAGAATTATATATAATATGGAGAGGTAAGGAGCAGAAGAGAATATGTTATTTATTTTGGCCAATTCAGTTGCTAAGCAGAAACATTATTTGTGTCCTGGCTCGAAAGGAGCACATTTTGAATGTGGATCAGAATATTTCGTTTTTTCTTGTTGTGTCAGATTACAGGGGTTGAATCACTTCACCAAGAGTTACCCTTTCTGTGACTGAAAAGCCATATCCTGTCATTTTTATGCTCCAATGATGATTCTGTTTAGACAGAGGAAAGTGTCAGGAATGAAGCTTTCTGACAGCAGGGTGAAACTCTCTCACATTGAAAGAATTCTCACCAGAGGTGTCTGTAATCTCCCTCCTCTTTCCCCTTCCTCCTAAAACCTGTTTGAAGATAAAGCAGAGTGTAACCTGTGCCCTGTCAACTTCCTGCAGAGTGTTAACTCAAAAACCTCCGTCAGTCACAGAGTACATCATTTAACAAGTTCCTGGTGATCAGGAATGAGTTCCAGATCACTTTGCATGGGACTGGCTGTCTACTGCCCCAGGCCGCCGTAGCTATTCATTAAATCTGCAGAAGGCGGCATCTAACTGCACGATTAAAGCACCTTGAACCGAGGCACAATGTGATTCCTTGTCAGTAAATCATCTCACCTCTCCCAAACTAGGAAGATCAGAAGTGGCTTCTGAGAATCTGGTAGCTTATAAAAAGAGTGTGAGAATGCCCTCTATACCCGAGGTGTATTGCTATTGCTGTTACTGTTATTTTACTTTTAAGATGTAAGAATATATCCAATTCATTAAATATGTATATTTTTGTTTATTAGAAAACTTGCTCTCATCATTTATTACAGCCGGATGTTGGGACTGTAGTGGTGAACAACACAGATAAATTCTGGGCACCTTGGTGCGTCCGTCAGTTAAATAAATTACTCTTGATTTTGGCTCAGATCATGATCTCAGGGTCCTGGATTGAGCCCTGCATTAGGCTCTGCACTCAGTGCAGTCTACTTGTCTCTTCCTCTCCCTCTGCTGCTCCCCTGGCTTGCTTTCTCTCTCAAATAATTAATAAATATTTTAAAAGTCAGGTAAATTCCTCATTCTTATGGAGCTTGCATTCTAAGAATAAATGATTGAATACATGAATGATGTGCTATCTCCCTGAAGACACAGGGTTGAACTGATTTTTCACTGAAGATTCCTCCCAGCTTTAAAATAAAACAACAACAAACAAACAAACAAAACAAGGAAAGAAACCTTTTTATTATGATGTAATTTGTCTTTAGAAGAGTTACAGAGATGGTAGGGAGAGTTGCCTTCTTCTCCTAAGAGTAACATCTTACATCGTGCATGGTAAGATAGAAACTAAGATATTATTATCTGTAATCCAATTTACCACACTATAGATTTTAGTTTTATTTCCCCAGTTTTTCCTTGGATATTTTTGCTGCTCCGGTGTTTCCCCCTAGATGTCACGTTGCAGTGTTGCCATGTCTCCTTCGCCTCCTCTCTTCTATCTTTTTGTGTGTTTCATGACCTTGACACTTATGAAGGGTTTTGGTCACATATTTTGTAGCACTTCCCTCAGTTTGGGTTTGTCTGGTGTTTTTTTCATGATTAGACTGTGGATATGGATTTTGGGGAAGAATACACAGAGATGTGTTGTCCTCATCATCTGAGAGGGTTCATGCCATCAGTGTTGTGTTGGGAGTGATATTAACCTTCATCCTGTGGCTAAGGTGGTGCCTGCCAGGTTTTGCTACTGTAAAGTTACTATTTTTCACTTTCCAAACTCTGTTCTTTGGAACTGAATCACTAAGTCCAACCTAAACTCAAGGGAAACAGGATTAGTTTCACCTCCTAAAGAGGCGTATCAAAGACTTTGTGGATGTATATTAAAGCTGCCACAGTCATGCGGTGCCTGGGTGGCTCAGTCAGTTAAGCATCCGACTCTGGTTTTGGCTCAGTTGTGATCTCAGAGCTGTCAGACGGAGCCCCAAGTTTGCCTCTGTGCTAAGTATGGAGACTGTTTAAGATTCTTTCATTCCCTTTGCCTCTGGGCCCCCAACACCACCCCCTCTGGCTTGCTCTTTCTCTCTCTCAAAAAAAAAAAAAAAAAAAAAAACCTATCACAGTAATTAATAATTATGTGGATGGAGGTACTTAAGGCTATGCAGATTCTGGTTTCTCTTTATTTTAACATTTATCCATGGATCTTGCTTGTAGCAGTTCTTACCGTGGTCTTCTAATTGTGAAGAATTCATCCAACACTTAGTAATTGAATTTTTTCGGTGAGGAAGAGCTGTCCTTTGTCCCCAGTTTTTTGTTTCGTCATTTATTTGTACCAATATGGACTCATGAATATGTATGTTGTTCTTCAGGTTATAATACAATCCTATTGTTATTTTGTTGTTCAGATTGTTCAAGTTCTGGCCAATTCATTTTGGTTGAATGTTCTGCTGTTTGCAAATGAGGGTTGGGACTGTTATTTCTTTCCTGGATGACACCATGGAATCGCCTTCTGCTAGAGGCAACTTTGTGTGAAGGTCCGTGTGGTTTGTGAACATTAGAAAGATGGTAGAAGAACAGAAATTGTCCTTATTAACTTTGAGAACATTCACATACATATTTAAAAAAAAATCAACTGTATTTTGGTGAGTAGAAGGAATAGCCATAGCATGGAAGAATAATATAAACATTCATCATCTTGGGTTTATTTCTGCATTATTAAGAATAATCACACATTTATCTGTAGTCATGCTTTGATTACACATGTGAACTTTTGAAAGTGACATCTAAAAAAAAAAAAAAAAAAAAAAGAAAGTGACATCTGAGCCTAGTAAAATGTCACATAGGAGAATCTAACTGATCAGCACTTGTTGAGCTTCATCTGTATATTTTGCATTGTTCATTTTTACCTGGGGAAAATAAAAATATATATGTCAAATAGAGACATGAATAGAGACTTTGAAGAATTATAATGTTTGCCAGTGAGAGAAGATTAAAAAAATGAAGTGATTAATTCAGAGCACAATATAAACACAGGTAAATTTAAATTTTATGGAACAGAGAGTAAGGGACACTCCTAATGAAAGAATTTACTTTTGGCTTTTCCTATTGTGATTAATCTTTAGGAAATTTAATTGTGGCTTATATTGAAAACTGAAATAGATATGTGATATAGTTTAGACTAATTCACTTGTCTTTTAAAAGAAGGCAGACAATATGTTGAATGCCATAATTCTTTGCTGGTCATCTCGACCCTGATTTAAAATTTTTGGATTTCTATCTTCAACATATTCTAATGTAACATACTTCATTTAAGGCATTTCTGAGTAACTTCTTGATTTAAGAATTGTAGTGGTAACTACTGAGTCAAAAACAAAGTACTGTTAAGATTCTGCTTTCTATTTCCTCACTCTAACTTGGCCTTATTCGTCACAGCATGGAGAATTCACTGTTATTATTCTATAGGGACCTTCTCCAGTGTCCAGAGTCAGAAACAACTCTAATGAACAAATTCAAAGCTTCATGAAGTCATGGGTGTTTATAGATACAAGCCTCACTTACTTACTCCACATAGCAACCTTACATCCCTCGAAATAAGTTCAGGGGTCATCCAAGTCACAGAGGCATAGACACCATGTATCAGTGGGGGGCCCCTCAGAAATACTCAAAATGGCAAACTTACATTTGAGAATACATAGCGTTCCTTCAAGACAATTTTTGGAGAAAGGTTTTACGTCAATGTCAAATATAATTTTTTTATCGAATCACCAGGCCTCTTTAGTCTTTTTATTTTGGTATCTTGAGATCTACTGGTCAAAAATCTGTCTTTTCGGAACCATTTGACCTTCCATGAAGGATTACATTAGAGTAAGGTGTCTGTTGAGATGTAGGAACTCAGACAGAACTGGCCCTTACAAACAAAAGTTCAGGCAACTGTCCTTATATCTATGTGTATATTTGATGAACTCAAGCTTGTGGAGAAGAAGGAATAATATATGGGAGTTTCCCCACTAGGACCTTTGAGAATGTACTTCCCCCACATCTAACAATATATATTAGAGTGTAATATAATACGGTATAATAAATTTCATTTTATCAACAGTAATGGCTGGGCCAGAAATGATTATATTTTAGAACAGAGCACCATAAAGATAAGCATCTGAATTGCAGAAATTGTTGGTAAGATTAGAAAAAAATGATACAAGGAAACTGCTTTCTAGAAGTCATTGTTGGAAGGGAGGGACTAAAAATGACTTACATAAAATTATATCTTGTTTTTGCTTAAAGGTCAGTGGTTTTTCTTTTGCTGTATACTTAGATTTAATTTCCCTCACACTTTCCAGCCAAAATGTAACACTCCCAGCACTGTCATAGGTGGATTATTTCACCAATCCCCACCTCCTCACCTCCCTGAAAATATGTATTTAACTCAAGCAATTCCACCTTCTATATATAAACCCTTCAGTTTAGTTATTAGACCATCATCATCATCATCATCATCTTATTACTGGCTGTTCTTATCCAGGGTAATAATGGGTAAGAAAAGAAACGATGGAGTTTTGTGTTTTAAACTCCCAGGCTTATATTCTTAGATGATAGATATTTTGGATAAGGAACCACATGGTGTTTGTCATTTCTCAACTTTTGGAAATTCTTCTCATCTCCATCTCAATACAAGAAATATCTTCTGGGACTGGTGATGGTTAAAAAAAAAAAAAAACACCCAGAAAATCCAAAACAAATATAAACAGAAAGTCTACCAATAACAATGAAGGAATTACTCTTAACAGCACTTTTTTCTTTATTACAAATACTGGTTTGGTAGGTCTGGCTTCTAAGAAGTCTGCTTATCTAATGAAGTAGCTCTACATAAGTTGAGACTTAACATTACCCAGAAATTTGGCTAAGTTTCATAACTGACACACATCTTATTACTCTTAGATGAAATTTCAAGGAAGCAGACATTTGCCTGTTTCTGATCACGTAGCCTTAACTCTGCATAGTCACATTTAGATTAGAGAAGTTTAAATTACAAATCTTATGTAAAATGTGAGTGCCACTATGATAAGAAGCTCATAAATAAGAGCATGGAACACATTTAAAAATAAAGATTATGAGCCTCACAAAAAAGATTCAGGAACAACGTCTCTTTACAGAGTGGGTTATATATGGGAAGCTTCTCTTGATAATGAGAATTATTGCTACATTCAAAATCAATATTATTCCTCCTGCAGTAGTAAAATAAACATTAACCCACAATTTAACATCGCGGTCAAAGAACCCACTTACTGCTCCATCCAAATATCCTGATGTAATATTATTTAGTTGGCATTTTAAGAGTTTTAAAATAGGATTATATTTTAGAAAATTAAATGCCAATGACAATGGAAAATAAAAATAATATGTGTGTTAAGTTTTTGTTTTTAAAGTCTGATGATGTGCACTTTTGGGGTCAAATTTACCATTGGCATATGACATTTAATTCTAGTGTTCTTCCTCCAAAGAATCAGTGAAAAAGTTACCCTTTTCAAGGATAGTTAAAAGTCTGTAAAAGATTAAAACTGTAAGAAAGCCTTAAAGATAGGTTTCAGACTGTAAAGACTACATAGTTGGCACATGGGTTGTGGCACTGAGTGTTATGAAACGTGCAATAGGTATTTGTGAAACATTCAATTAAAAAATATAACATAGATTAATAAAAATGCCTATGTTAACTTCATACCTTTTAGAATGGGCCATGTATCTTTGCCAGAGTGAAGATGCTTGTCTAAAACATTGTCTGGGGGATCCCTGGGTGGCCCAGCGGTTTGGCACCTGCCTTTGGCCCAGGGCACGATCTTGGAGACCCGGGATCGAACCCACGTCGGGCTCCCAGTGCATGGAGCCTGCTTCTCCCTCTGCCTGTGTCTCTGCCTCTCTCTCTCACTGTGTGCCTATCATAAATAAATAATAAAAAAAAATTAAAAAAAAAAAAAACATTGTCTGGGTTTCCTGAGACTGTTCTTTTTTGCTACCTGCTACCTCTACTAAATCCAGGTCCACAACACTCACAGCTGGTATTCCCAGCTTCCTCAGTGCTCTCCCTCCTGGTTTTCTTTTCCTTCCATTATACCTTGCACACCTACTCCAGGCTAATTTCAGTCTTGTTCTCTTCAGGTCATTTTCTCCCTCACAGGTCTTCAATGGCTCCCTTTTTCCTACTGGGGAGTATCCAATTTACCATTAGCTTTTAAAAGCTTTACATAACCAAGCAGAACACGACCTTTGAAATGGAATCTGACACTGTTCTGTTTCACATTTTTCCTCAGCTAATGTAGATTATTTACTGTCTCTTGAAAGAGACATGTTGCTTCTGTCACATTTCTCTTAATTATCCCGATTAGAATTTTTGTCCCTCTTCTCCATTTGTAGCACCCTTAACTCCAGGTATCTTTCCAATTGCCTTAGTTTTAAGGTCCCATTCAACTCCTATCTCCTTTCTGATCATTTCACATGGTACGCATCTCTCCTCCCAGGCATTCATCACATTAAATCAATCTCTTGTCCTTAATTTCATAACACTTATTGGCATGGCTGATGGTTTTCTAGTGCACTATAGTTTAGTTCTAGGGCTGTCATTTAGCTATTTTTGTTTGCAGGGTCCCTTAGGGTAGACACTGAATATTTTAGCTTTTGGAATACTGTGCAAAGAACAATGCATTGATTTGGGAATAGATAGTCCTAAAATCTGAATCATTGCTAGCTGAGTCAGACCCATTATATCACCTCCTTTAGCTCAGTTTGCTCGGCTCTAAGACTAGGATTCTAGTGAGTATAATGATACTTGTGGAAGCACTTAGTGCTCAACAATGTTCCTTCCCTCTTGTACTATGCATAATATAGTTGTTCAGTAATTATTTCTCAACTTCACTGAAGAAACGTCCACATCGGTCAAAACCCTTCTTTTAATTAGTAATTTAAAGCTGTATCAAAAGATTTGAGAACTGTATGGTTCTCTGTGAAAAATCTTTTGTGGATAATAGTTCCTGAGGCATTTCACCAACATCAGCTATATTCTGGACTCAATTTCATATAAATAGGACGAGGTTACCAAGAGCAAAATCCTGGAACAAGCCAGTCATCAGGATGCTAACAAAGCTGCATAAAAGCCAGCCCTGTTGAAGTAGTCTGGAAGACAGATGGCAGTACAATTCCAATACGATAGCTGCTGTATTTCTCTCTCAAGCTGACAACGCAGCAGAGTCTGAGAGAGGTTGTATTAATATATAGGGATAAAACAAAGATGAGGTATTTGGAAAGTAGGTACAATGAGGATAGAAGAACCCATACTCCGCTACTTGGGCCTGTCCAGTCCATGAAGCAATAAGGAGGAGCCCAAACCACATTAGATTGTTAACAACAGTGACAAAACCTGCATGAACATTATAATAATAACTATTAATATAGAAAGTTATAAAGAAAATTGGAGGGCTTAAAATCACTCACATATGTGAAAGTACTAAAATAAATGTGTAATATTTAGGAATACATATGTGTAAGGGTATGTAACCAAAGAACACTGAAGTTATTCATCAGTAATAACTCTCATGCAAATAAATTTGTGTTCAATACTTAATTTGTCCAGGAAATGATTAAAAGAATATGAGTACTCACTATGGATACACACATGAATAATATTAAAAAATCTGTTTTGGCCACAAAGATTTCAAGTCAGAGAATATAACCCATCGCTTAAAAAAAAAAGGAAAAGGATGTGTTTGCCAGGGCGCTTGGTCCAATTTCTCTTTCCTTTAAAAAAATATAGAATTGTGGGATCCCTGGGTGGCGCAGCGTTTTAGCGCCTGCCTTTGGCCCAGGGCGCGATCCTGGAGACCCGGGATCGAATCCCACATCGGGCTCCCGGTGCATGGAGCCTGCTTCTCCCTCTGCCTATGTCTCTGCCTCTCTCTCTCTCTCTCTCTCTCTCTCTCTGTGTGACTATCATAAATTAAAAAAAATTTAAAAAAAATTAAAAAAATATAGAATTGTTTCTAACATATTTTCAAAATATTTATATATCAGGAGTGACTTCTCTTTAGAAAGCGTAAGAAATACTTAAAAGGAGTTAATCTTTACTGTTGATAGATATCATTATATAATTATTGGTAAATAGTTTACCTAAGTGATTTAAAGTTGTATTTTTTAAAGGATTAAAAGAAGCTAGAAAAGATTTTAATGAGATGAAATGCTTGGGGTTCAACATTCTGGGTAAGTTTTTATCATTTTTTTTCAACTCACTTTACTTCAACTCACTTTCTGATTGTACCTAAGAATATTCAGCAGTATGCATATGATCAGCCAGCTATTATTACTTTTACTGCCCAGGTAAAGAAAAACTGCACAAATGTTTGTTTCTTTTTTTCCCTAATAATTTAATAATTTTCAGGCTTCATTTTAGAACCAGAAGCCCATGGTAAATCACCTAACTGGCTAGGCAATTCTCTGAGCAAGAATCAGCTAAATCAGTTTTATGTAGTGTTGAAAATACAGCTGATGGATAACTAAGCAATGCTTTTCAACTGGCTGTCTAGACCTTACCCGAGAGACAAATAGCAAAAAGCTAAGGAATAAAGATGCACACAGGACCCCCACCTTAGCTTTTTGCTATTTGCTATTGCAGTGGGGTGGCAGGACTGTGGCTGGGGCTCAACCACATAGGCCCATAATATAGGGCCAACCATGGCATTTGGAAGGTTTACATACTCTTTAATCTGGCCCTACCCACTCTCACTATTGGTTTGGAAGACAGACATCCCAACAAATCTCATCAGAAAGAACTCTTGTGGGTAGGACAGTTTTGCTTTTTGCCTTTTTTTTTTTTTTTTTTCATTCTCTGTAACACAACCTAGAGGACTTAATTTATGATGTCAATTCTATCACCTTAAACTATCATAGTGAATGGAACGTGGACAGAGAAGAAAGATTAGGCCTTCTGTTTAGTCAAGCCTTTGCCTAAAGGAAGTTTGTTGGACAGGAAGTTTTATTCAAATTGACAGATGGTTAACTGGGAATCACTCTAGACTGAAGTCTATTGTCATCAGCGTGCTACTTTAGTTGCCTGTAGTTTCTCATTTGTGTTTAAAAAAATAGCACTTTTTAATGTGCTCTGAGGCATTTGATTACAAATATGAACTAATAAATTCCAAAAAAAGAAATGCCTTTAACTAAGGGAGTTTATAAACCAAAAAAGCAATGAAAGAGATGTCAAATCTTCCCCAGAGACCCAAGATGTACATGGGAAAGCAATGGATTCTGAAATTTTTATTTTTCTGAAAATATTTTCTTATCCTAAAAATAGACATGTTATTTATATGTAGATACACACACATATACCAATAAACTTCATTAGATAAAAGAGATTGGTTTTTATTTATACTTTTAAGATTTAAATACATTTTTTCTAGTTCATTAAAAAAAAAAAATCCTTAGTTACTCAACCTTCTTGGTCCAGGATCTTTAAACCTTTCAGAAAAGGCAGAAATCAAGACTAAACAACCCAAAGACTCCTGTTAAGAATAGGAGATATTCTTAAGAGCTGAGTGAATGATATGAGATACAGTAAGAACTGTCCAGCGGAAAGAATCAGCATGTGGTCAAAGCCAAACCTCATTGATGCTAAGTCAAAGATGTTTAGAAAATGCATTTAAAAAAAAAAAAAGGAAAGAAAGAAAGAAGAAAACTGTAGTTCCAGTTGTGTGTGTTGGACAGCAGAAACAGTGGGTGGCAGATGGCCTAATGGGCATTAGCAGAAGTCACGTGGGTTGAGTAAAGCTGAGAAAAGTAATATCAGTAACAGATTTGTAGGCAGATGCCTTAACTTCTCTGAATCCCAGATTCTTCATTGGTAAAACTGGGATAAAACAGGATCTACCTCATAGAATTATGTTATTTATAAAGCTATTCATTGTAACAAATGAAAAGGGTAACTGAATCATATTTAGTGAGTTCTTACTGTTAGCTCTATAGCATGAAGTTTTCAAAAATCAGTGTCTCACATGATATTCCATACCTACCCACCTTTCTATGGTTTATGTTAATTGTGTTACTTGTTGGTTAATTTTATTTTAATTATAATCTTCCTCTGTAACATGCTGTTTTTCCAGTGTTGAGTCTAGTGTTGTGATGGTGTATGGAATTATGAATGAATTAGTAGCCAAGGAAGCTAAGATTTTTTTAAGAATGATATATTCTTAGTGGAGGAGTGAAGTTTAATATTAACACAAGTATCGATTAGTTGGGCAAGATACTGGCTCAATTTGAAAACATATCAATTATATATTACTAGAATACACACACTACCATGTACCAAAAGAGCATCAGTCCTGCCCATGTGATTCCTAATCTGTTCCTATGTGATTCCACATAGCTAATCTGTTGTGGGGAATTTTCAGGGGAAGGATTTCTGTGGATGGAGGAGGCTCTGCTTTCCATCTGGTACTATGGCTTTTAAAACCAGAGTCTGCCTAGTGATTCCAGATCCCTGCTAGGGAGGGAAGGAGGGAGGAAGGAAGAAAGGAAGGAAGGAAGGAAGGAAGGGAGGGAGAAAGGGAGAGAAGGAGGGAGGGAGGAAGGAAGGGAGGGAGGGAGGAAGGAAGGAAGGAAGGAAGGAAGGAAGGAAGGAAGGAAGGAAGGAAGGAAAAAAACCAATAGCAAAACCAAAGAAACAAAAAATTCACTTCTTCACCTAATAGCCATTTGTTGATTTAATCCTTTAATGATTAATTAGCTTTAAATGAAATTAAATTGTGAATGTTTAAGGGTTTATTAGGGCAATCAAATAAGATATTTCAGATTTGGATGAATCCTCTTTTTTAATTTGGGTAATGTATGATTAAGTTCCAAAGGTTAAAAAAAGAAAGGATATCTACAAAAGGTCAAAACAGTGCTCTAATTCTTTAAATTCTATAAATATTTATGAAAAAGAATTAAAGTCATAAGTCGTAAAGAAGTCAGTTTTTAAAAATCTTGAAAACAGGCATGAAAAATGACAAAAGGAATGAATACATCTAAGAAGATGCAGAAACACTCAGAAAAACATTGAATTTTAGTTTTGGTCACTGGGTACATTTCTCCTTACACTGTTTCTGGGTGAAGGGCCTTTAAGCAAACGAAATAAACCAAGGTCTACCTGATTCAACAAGAGTGTCATGTCACACCACAGCTCAAAGATTTTCCAGGTTTGTCAGCCTGGCTCTGAACCTGGCTCATTGGATATCTGAGTTGTGAGTGTGGCAAGATGAAGTTGAAATTAATGATCCTCCAAGGACATGTGTCACCACGTGTGGGACAAACTTCTTGTAAATATAGTTTGTACTTGGGTCTTCTTAAAAGACGGGGTTTCCTGTTTTTACTTGGGGTCCCTTTTGAAGCAGTTCATTAACAACATAAAAGATGGAGAAATGGAACTTACAACATCTGGAGTTGTGCTGAAACCACGGAACGTTGGTGATCTTAGTCGAGGCAGCCTGATGTTGATGAATGAATGGGACAAGTCATGCCCGGGAACTGCTACTTGGATGGGAACACTACCTGGGGTTGTTTTAAAAATGGTGATGACCTATATGCAGATTGAGGATTTCTGCAAGAAAGTCTGAACAGTATATTAGAATATCATCCAAATATAATACACGGTAACTCTAATATTTCCCAGGACAGGAATTCATGAAGTAAAGCATTCATTGACGAATGGGACACAGCATTACATGTGGCTTATAGGCCTCATGAAGTTTGAACTGGCTTAGCTGCACACTAAGAGAAGTCTGTAGGTACCAGAGGGCCAGCTTTTTACAGACACAGGATTCTTAAATATAGGTAAACGAACCTATATTATTAACTACACTGTATCCAGGAAGATTCTTGGGCCAGGGGTTCCCGTTCTTTTATTTTTGACACTAAGTCAATTGCAAAATAACGGTTGTGGTGTGAGGCCCAGCTTTGAGCTTCCTAACTGGAAAAATCTCTTTGGCGTGTAGTATGTTTGGACAACATCTCTAGTAAGGGGTAGAGCGGAGCTGCAATCCCAATTGGCCAGAAATAAATGCTTCAGAAGTATTCTGTCAGAAAGTAGAGTAAGTGCAATCGCAAAGCGTTGTGTTCAATGACACTTGTGCATAACAAAAGTTTCATTGTCTTGTAGTGCTCTGCCATACAAAGCCAAGAAATAGTTCCATTAACATAATACCACGCAAATCAAGCTCTACTGTTAGGTACTCCAGAACATACTGGGTCACAGCTGGCTGACAATAGAATTTGTGCTTCAAACTGGAATGGGTTTGAGAGTGAAAGGGGGCCTTATTATTATCCCACTGGGACAACAGTCATAACTCAGGACTGCCCAAGGCAAAAATATGATCACTGTGATCTTAGGTTTATAAAGCCGGCAAGACCAAGGACAGATGGGAAAGAAGAAGGGACTGACAACATAAGTGGTGTCAGTAGCTCTGTTGGACACAAAGTGTGGTCTTGAGATGATTATTTAGCGAGAGTGTTAGCCTGTCACATTGCTATGTCTTTGACATCTATCATATTGTGGATCCAAAGGTAGGTCTTGACTTGTCCGGAATCATATTGGCAGGTCAACATGTTCAGGATTGGCAAGAGTTTTAGGGTTAATGGAGGTCAAGCCTGAGCTTGACCATTTTCCCCAATATTGGTAGGAGATGGTATTTACCAGTGACAGGTGTGATATGAAATGGATTCGCATTCTAGTAGCATATAGTTTGACTAACCAGCATGTTTGGAATATAATAGACACTTAATAAATATGCAGAAAATGAAATATAAAGTGCTGCCACACAACTTCCTTGACATATGGTCATCTACAATAGTAGCTATGAAAAAAACACAATTTCATAGTTAATTTCATTGTTCACCAATTCTAGTAGTTAAATACTCTTTCTTAGTTGATCTGAAGTCTGTCTTTCTCTACTTCTACCTTTTTCTGTCTTCTGAATTAATAAAGAACAAATTTCTTTCCTTTCTTAGTACTCTTATGTTATCCCTTGGACACTTATTTTACTCCATTAAAAAAAGTCCCCATTACTTCAACCATATGATTTGTTCTTAGCTACTTGGGAGAAAAGTATATTAGAAATACCTTGAGAAGATGTGTGAAATTCTCTTGTTTTGTGTCAGAATTAACAGATAAGTCACACTAGTTGTTTTCTATATGATATAGAACTTAACATCTTGATTCATGAGCTATACTTATTACTGATGATAAATTTCAGTGCCCTGTTCTGTTAGCTATTATCTTTGCTTTGTCTCATTTATCACTTTTTAATCTACTTTGTGAACACTCAGATCTGTCACTAGAATTTCAAGAAACTATTAAATAAAACTGTTTTCTAAGAAAATATAGGGGCTCTGTCATTACAGAGCCATTTTGTTTTAAAAAGTTAGTTTACAATACCCCTGTACCATCTCCTGCCTCTAATTCATCACTGCTTCAATGGAGGTACTGATTCTTTTTGATCAGTCATTATTTCCATAGTTTTTTTAAAAAATGAATATGCCTTATATATGCTTGTGTACCATATATATTGCCAAGTTTCTGGCAAGTAAATAAAGTTATTTAAGTCTGGATAACTGAAACAATTTTATGTGTGTGTATTTGCAAACCTTAGACTTCCCCCGTGGTGGTGAGGGGGCTAAGGAATAACTTAGGTTTACTAGGCCATAAGGATAGGAGGTTTTTAAAAGTGTCTTAAGGGTTAAAAAGCATTTGTGTTGATTTTATTTTATGTGGTCCTAACAAAAATGTGGAAGTTGTTTAAAAAAGAAAACTCTCAGAGCTATTTGTGCTATGAAGACGCTTTCCAGAATAGATTGTTACTTTTTGAACTGCAAAGTGATGTGCAGACACAGAGAAAACCCATCGAACCTGGGCAGGCTGAGGGAGGCTCTGCTGACCACACATATATGGAGGCTGCTTCCCCTGGATGTTCTGTGGAATTAGCCACGTTGTGATTTCTGCTCTTCCTAGTTGATTCTCTCCTTCCAGGTTTAAAGCAATGAATTTTTTGTAAACATTATCCAGGTGTTCACAGCAGGACTCAGCAGGGATTTCTGAAGCAGGGTGTAAAGGAGAAACTGTTTCTAGATTTAGGTTATTTGAGCTTTGGATGTCAACCGGGGGGGGATCTGAAAGAATCAAATTATATAAAAAAAAAATTTTCCAGAGGTAGGATTTCTTGAGTATTTCTCCCCAGACGCTTTAACTGTTCACCTATCAATTTTTAAATTACTCTGGTTTTTAAGATACACATATTTAGCTTTAAGACAATAAAGAACTTGAATTTGCCCCTAGGTCAGTTGTTGTGCTCTAATTGCAGGCATTAGGTGAATACCAACCAGCTCAATCACGGTGGCTCCAGAACTTTTTAAGGGGCTGTGTCTGCCCAGTATATGGCCTCATGAGCAAAACAGGAGATTGCTTACACAAATAGAAGCGTGCACGTGCGAATTCCTTTTTGTGTTGAGAGCTGCTTATTTTGTACAGATAATTACCAGGCTGCATTCCCACTAAATATATTCTGCTGCCTTAAATTGGGGGCTTAATTGTGAAAATTGATCCTTTGAAGACATGAAACTCTTTGAAGGTTTCTTTCCTGACTGCAGAATTTTATGGGTTTTGTCTATAAATTGAGTTGTGCAGAATGACTGGGCTGATGAATTCTATAGACTGAAGTCCAGTGGTGTCAGATTACCCATTTTCCACTAGAATACTGTTTCTGCACAAGGACCTATGGGCCATGAGTTGATGATATCGTTAACTCTCTAGTAATTTAGGTCTCTGTTTTTGGACATTTCCCCCTCATTTGGATAATCTCTCACTGTCAGTAACAAGAGCAGCAGAGGAATTAAACACATTTCTATCCATTAAGATAAACTATGTCACAAAGTAGTCCTAATTATTATCTGGAGTCAAAGGCAGTGTTTAACATTAATGAATGATTGTATTTGTTCTTTTTGTCTTAAATCTTTTTATTTTTAGATTTTATTTGTTTATTCATGAGAGATGCAGAAGGAGAGGCAGAGACATAGGCAGAGGGGTTCCTGGGGGGAGCCTGATGCAGGACTCCATCCCAGGACCCGAGGATCATGACCTGAGCCAAAGGCAGACACTCCACCACTGAGCCACCCAGGTGCCCCACGAATGATTATATTTGTTATCTTTGTGAAGTGCTTGAGCCCTGGGAAGACACGGCTCTATAAAATCCAAGGTTTTATGCTTGCCTTGTATGTCATTTCTGAGGAGGAAAAAATGGCTGACAAAATTAATATTAGTCCCCAGATCTTTCCACAATGCAGGATTAAAATTTATTCAACAGGTAGATGCAGAGACCCTTTACACAGACAGGTATAGTTTGCACCTTTTAGGATGTCAGTTCATAATCTTTATTTGGAGATGTGCATTTTTTATGTGTATTTTTTACTTATGTGTATTTTTATGTGTATTTTTATTTATTTCCTTCCCTGCTCTGGTGGCATTCTATGGGATTTAAACATAATCCTAAAAGTGATAACACTGACCTGGCTGGGAAAAATAAATGAATAAATGAATAAATGAATGAATGAATGAATGAATGAATAAGCATGTGGTCGTGTGACCAGCATGCAAGATAGGTGTGAGTATTTGTTTGTGGTTTGCACTCTAAATCAGGGCTGCTGCCATTAGCTACTCTGTAATTTTGCCTCAAACATTTCCATGAAGAGAACCTTCCTCATTGCCACATACCAAGCCATACAATCTGCTGTGGTATGGCCTGGAAGCCCACATCTGTGCCATGTTATGAAGGTGGGTCACTGTGGTTTTAAAACACTGTCTTTAATATATTTTGCGTGTGAATTGATGCAACCCTTCTGGAGGGAAATTTAGCTGTATCCATTCAAAGATTTAAAAATGCCTACACTCCATGACTCAGCAGTTTAATTTCCTGGAATTTTTCAGAAAAAAAAAATCAATGATGTATATTAAAATTTACGAATGTGGTTGTTCTTCAGAGTGTTATATATAATTAAAATTTTGAAAATTATTATGTTGCACAATGAAAATTGCTCATATAAGTTCTACTGAATAAATGTCTCACAATGAAAATTGCTCATATAAGTTCCACTGAATAAATGTCGCACAATGAAAATTGCTCATATAAGTTCCATTGAATAACTAGTATGAAGCCATTAAAAAAAAATGTGATACAGTAGTATAGATATCAGGAAGTGTTTATAATTGTTTAAAAATGGAAAAGGTAGTTTTTTCTATTTAAAACTATTTTTTGAAAAAAAATAAAACTACTTTTTGTAAAAATAGAGGTAAATATATAATAATGAGCATTAGCATATTATGTAATTTGTGTGTGTATAATGTTATTCACTACTATCATCATACATTATTATCGTATTAACCCTAGACTTTGTGTGTGTTTTAGTATTTTTCAAAAAACTAATAATAATCATATATTAATAGTATTATGATCAGGTAAATAATTGTTCTGTTTTTTTCCTTTCATATAGAATTTCAAAAGCATCAATGTTTTATGGAGAATATAATAGAATTTCATAGTAGAAATTCATATAGAATTTCCAAAGATGGTGATGTATTATGTCTTAGGAACAGACAATGGGTGGGCCTTCAAATAAAAAACTTCATTTTTGCTAACATACCCTCTTACTTGACTTCTCCCTTCCATGTGCAGTAAAAATGTCCGTGATTTGATTCTGAAATTCTTGTCCATTCTTTCGCAAACATTAATGAACTGCAATCTGACAACCTCCAGCACCTAGCTTGAAATAAACAATGCCTCTGCACCCAGAGCAAACTTAATACTTTAACCAGGGAGAAGATGTGCTTTTATGAAGCTGTTTCTGTCACATTAGTAGCTGAAAAAGGATTGAAGAAATATTAAATAGTAGAAAAAGGATGAATGTGGTCCAAGAATTGGGACCAACAAGTTCAACCCCCAGGTAATTGGTTTGGGCAATTGGAATTGTGATGCCATTATCTAAAATGAGAGAAAGGAAAAGGAGCAGGGTGGATAAAGAAGAAAAAATATCAGATTCTGAACATTTGTAGCATGAACAAAATAACAAAGAGACTTGCAAATACATGTGCAGGATTGTGATTATTGCAGATGGACATGGATACAGTTTAATTGAGAAATACTGCCTATAAATGTATTTCAAAAAAAAATTAAAGGAGTCCTTGATAGTGGCTTCTTGCCACTTCTTTGGAATGCAGGTACCTCTAGATATTGCACCTCAAGCATCACTGGGCTGCAACAGCACATCCTCTCATTGATGCATCTATGGTTAGCATTTAAGGTGTGGGAAGAGAGGTGGATCAGGCACTGTTTCCACTCAGGGGGGCTCTCAATGCAAAAGGGGAGAAGCAAGTATTATAATGCAGTGTGGTTAGTGTAGCGACAGATGTACCTTATACTGCCAGCTCAGGAGAAGGAATATTTATTCTCTGGTCCTTGGAGTTCTATTTAAGCTTTAAAATCAGGGTGATGCTTGATTTGGATCTCAAAGATTGAGTAGGCAGGGAAATTATAAGTTTTTACAAATTATGAATACCTACCAATTATAAGTGGTAACATGTAGCAATGTAGGCCCATCATTTAGGGTTTTCTTAGGCCAATGCAAAGGTCAAATTTAGTTCAGTCAAAAGAACCACTGAAAATGTCATTTTGAATTCCATATATATAGACTTTCCCGACATGTTATCTAAGAAACACCAAATGTGTCACAGCTGTGAGAAATGATACACCTTTAGTATCAAACAAGTGACACCCATCCCGGCAGCAAACTGCTGGTACAGCTTAAGCAGCAGAACAAGAACTGATAAATGCTGGAGAAATGAACTTTCCATAATTCCACCAATTCATGATAAGTCTCAGTTTAATGTTTCTCAACCCTATTTCCATGATCATTACCCTGCCAAGAAACTTTTTTTGACATTTTTCCTGATTGCCTCTTCTTTTCCCCGTGAAATTTAAATACCACAGATGTACTTTATCTGTTTATACATAGCCACAAACTATTATAACATCTAAGGTTTGTTTCATGCTACAAGAACCAATTATTGCTCCATTGGGGTTCATAATGCCCCCACTGGTTATGTGGGCCCTAGGAGAAGATGTTAGCACAAAAAGTTTTGTCTCCTAGATTGCTTAGAGGTCAGTGTTTTGATTTGATTTGATTCAATTTGTTTTTTAAATATTTATTTTTTTAGGGGGGGGCAAGGGCAGAGGGAAAGGGAAAGACAAATCTCAAGCAGACTATGAGGGCTGAGCGTGGAATCTGACACAGGGCTCGATCCCATGACCCTGAGATTATGACCTGAGCCCAAACCTAGAGTCGGGTGCTCAACTGACAGAGCCACCCAGACATCCTGGCCAACAATATTTTAAGAGGGACCTATTTACGTGCCTCAGGTATGTAAATCATAGGACATGCACTGACTGACATCAAACCTTTTAATGTGACCTCAAATAACCATTCAAAGTAGAAGTTTTGTTCAGATGTGGAACCATTCTCAATTTCTGAAGTGTAGTTCTGTAGTGAAAATCATGACTGCCTCTTATTTCTCAGATTTTTCTAACATGTCATTTTGCTTTCACAGTATCATGGGTAATAATTTAAAAAATAGAGAACAGAAATTCTTCAAATGGCCAGATCTCCTTTTTTCGGCCATAAATTTCCTCTGGCTAACCTCAACTATACAAAATCACAGCAACA
The DNA here is from genome assembly GCF_003254725.2 of Canis lupus dingo. NCBI lineage: Eukaryota > Metazoa > Chordata > Mammalia > Carnivora > Canidae > Canis > Canis lupus. The sequence continues at coordinate 8,111,502 of NC_064255.1, forward strand.
AGTAGTTAGAGCAGTTTCAGAGAACACACACACACACTCACAAACTAAAAAAGAAGCATAATTTTATTTGGCAAACACAAGCTGTGGCCAAAATTGTTATGTAAAGTGTAATGCTTCAGAAAATAGCATACCCACAACTATGCATCATGGAGGCTGCTTACAAAAGAAAGTAGAGATTGGCTGGTGAAAAGAGGGAGAGGGAGCCTCTCCAGGAAGACAAAAGGGACAACTTCCAGGTTTGGAAAACTTAAAGTGGAAGACATTTGGAAAGGAAGTGGATTGCAGACTTCAAGTGATAGATTTGGGAGCTGAGGAGCAAGGAGCTTCAGCTAGCTCCCTGGGATATACCTAAGCAGATGCATAAGGGGCTTCAACCAAACACAGATGGAGCCATGGGCTCCAGAAGATGGATGTCCTGGAGACTAAAACATAGACATTAGAAAAGCATGGAAGATACCAGAGAAAGACTTCCCCAGATTTCACCAGGTAGTGTGACCTCCTGCACTGGAATTTTGTAGCATTAGGCAAAAGATTTTGCCAGTTCCATACATCAATCACTGAGATGACATATTATTCAAACCATGTGTTAAAAACTATATTAATATTTTAAAATAAAATTATTGTAGATATTTTCTGTGGGAGCAACAGAAATTGGGATGAAGGGTCAGGTGGGGAGAGATCTATGTCACATTACCATCCATGACAGTGTTTACATTAAAAAGAATCAGGTGAAACAGCCGAGATGGGGTGCACAAGCAAAACGTGACTCATTGCTCTTTCTCTGCTTTGATTTTCCACTACACTTGCGGGTCCCCCATGTGTCCCCTTCTGCCCTCAGGCACCTGCCCTCTTCACTCCTGGATGAGAGAAGAATTACTATCTCAGACATACTGACGTTGCTGCTTTATAACCTTTCTGCTGGTCTAGGGCTTAAAGTTCCCAAACTGTTAGCTCAAAAAGATGAGAGATGTGCACAAATAAAATATCCCATGGGAAAGTAATGTTGGAGAATCCAGGATAAATAAACGTAAGCAGGTTTGCCAACATGCTAACAAGCAGTTGATTCTTCAAGAAGAACATAGAGTATTTGCAGTTGCCTAACATATATTGGAAGATAGTTTTATGAAATGCTAAAATGCAACTTTGTATGTTATCTTCACACTAACTACAAACTGCTATTTGACAATGTAAATTTCCCTGGGAGGTTGGGGACAGTAGTAACTCTTGGTGAGCTGAGATAACTTGTCCCTGCTGGGGATCTGAATTAATATTCAGCTTATTAACTTTGAAAAATTTTAAATATTGAGCTTTCTATTAGCCTTTTTATTCAACCTATAGTTCTTGCTCTTTTCTCACTGTATACTATTAACAATATGAAAATAAAATCACTTTTCCCTGCACCAAAATAGCAATCAAACTGAACATGTTAAACCTCCTTAAGCCACCAATGATATTTAAAATTTAGTCACATTCCTTTAAGTATTTTATCTGCATTTATAAATTTAATAATTTTATTTGCTTAAGTGATTCAAATACATGACAGCACACTTAAAACCTTAAGGGGCAAAACCTTTCTAAACCCTTACAGCTAACGTTTATGGAAGTGTTACTCTATGCCAGACACTCTTCTAAACTTTTTACATATAGATGAACTTATTTAATCCTTGCATCAATCCCATGAAGTAGCTATTCTAATTTCTACTTTAAGGTCAAGGAAAACTGAGGTATTGAAGTGATGAGTAATTTGTTCAAAGTCACACAGATAATAAGTGGCAGAGCCCTAATTAATTTAAGACATTAAACTTAACCGAGTAATGAAATCAAATTCTCTCAGGTATTCCACTACTCTTGACCAAAATTCTCTCATAACTTCACTTAAAACTTACAAACTGATATTTCAGATTCTCTTAAACACACAAAATACCTTAAAAGACAAACACAGATTATGAGGAATTTAACATAATCTTTTTCTACTAAGGATTGAGGGGGTTTTTAATTCTATGTCCTTTTAGAATTTAAAAGTTTCAAAGGACAGTTACCATGTCAGACACACTGAGGTTATCAATCCATAAACTTAGGACCACAGTACAGTTATTTGTCAGTTAGAAACTGGGACATAGAATATGGGGCCTGGAAGAAAAAGCTTCCAGATAATCCTCCTAGAACCACAGTTGGAGTGTTGGATCATTTATTTTAGTAGTGCCCTTGGGACATTGTGTTCAACCAAAATTGTAATCTACTTCTGAAATTATAACCTACTTCTTCTGGTGTGTGTGTGTGTGTGTGTGCGCGTGTGTGTGTGTAGAACACTTGATTGGATTCTTGTGCTTCTTTTACTGTCTCATTGAATTCTGTACCCTTTTCATGTTTTCCTTCTAGCAACAACTCCATAGTTCTCCTAATGATAAATTATTATCAGCAGTTTGCAAATAAGGAAGCTGAGGATCTGAGAATTTAATCGCCTGCTCAGAGTCCAGTAGAGGACAAAGAGCACTGCTGAGATGCAAGCCCAGGTCTTCTCCAGCAGAATCGACCATGTGTTTACTGCTTCATAACTGGTTTCTAGTCCACCTATTGTGGTTACTCAGGTAACTCCCACTGACCATACAAAAACTCTGGATCTCATGTTGAAGTGATGTTCTTTCAACTTCTTTCCTCTGTCTGTGCCTTTGAAAATATTCACAGTTACTGTGAGGTCATTCATTATTTCATCAGTGAGGTACAAAGTACTCACTGGATTCCTGGGCACTGCTCTGGCACTAGGGATGTTGCAAGAATAAAATGATTTCTGCCATGAGAAGGGTTAGAATTGTTCAGACATGCCCCTCACTCCTGTATTTGTCAGGTGTTTTTTTTTTCCCCCCCAAGTAACAAAAATCCAAGTTAAATTAAATTTGAAGCAAATGGATTGCTCTGTGTAACTGAAAACTCTAAGAGCAGGGAGCCAAGCCTTCAGTGTGCCTGGGTCAGAGCCCCACAGCATGTCATAAAGTCTGTCACTCTTGATCCTACGATCTGTTTCCACATGTTCTGTCTCTGTGTCTCAATTTGCTATGTTATGGGGTTTTTCCCTGATTTTCCCTGCTGCTGACTACTTCTTTTGTGTGGCAAATGAAAATAGTTACAAATCTTATTTGCATTTTCCTTTCATCATGTGATTTAAGAAGAAACAAGAGTATCTCTTTCAAAGCTCTTGGAGAAGAAATCTTGGAAAAAACATTAATGGACACAGTTTGAGCCACATGCCCATGTCTGAATGAATCATAATGACCAGGAGTATGGAGAGGTGTGGGGCCACAAGCCCTGGGGTGGAACCACTCCCACCTAAGTCACTTGCAATGGTGAGAGGTGTTTATTTAAAGGAAAGATAGGCAGATAAACTCCTGGACCACCAGTGTATTTTTTCTCTCTACTTTTCTCCATCCCTCCCTTCTTCCCTTCTTGAGTAGATATTGTATGTCTACTATGTGCTAGTTACTGTAAAGAGACAGAAAGAAAGTATAAGCTTCTCAGAAGCTTTACTATAGTAGCAAAGAAGACAGGCATCAAATGATGAGTTAATTATTTAGTTTATTAATTTTAATTGTGATAAAGTTAAATAGAAGCACAGGATGTTAACACAGTGTATAGTGAGAAGGTAGTCTGGCCTAGAGAATTAGAGAAGGCTTTCCTGAGGAAAGTATGATTGAGATATTTATTGGAATCTAAATGAAAAATAGTAGATAACTGAAAAAAAAGGGATTGAAGAGCATGCCAGGGAGAGAGAAGAGTGGTAAAGACTCTGAAGTGGGCAGGAATGGTGATTAGACAACTAAGAGGCTAGTCTGACTGGGCTGCACTGAATATGGGAGAGAGAAACAAGAGATGGAGCTGGGGGTGGGTGGAGATAGACAAGGGGCCACATCATGCAAGGTCTTGAAAAATCATGGCAAAGTCTGATTTAGAGAGACAATGCTCTATAACTTCATTTATTGAGGTTGTGTAACCCAAAGGAATAAAATGTAATAGTAGGAGTTCTGGTCATTAGAAATGTGCCCAGGGAAGGCAACAACAGGTCAGGATATTTGACCTGAGTCCTATAAACTTTCACAAATTACTCCATGTATCTGGCAGCTGACCCTGCCCAGGGGTGTGGTTAGACCAGAAAGAGAGTCACTGCTGAATGATTCTACCACAAACTTCCTCAACCGAGAGCACATTCAATTTTTCATAAGGACGAATGATACTGGTGAGTATATTTTAAAACTCTCTTGAAATGTAAAGCCTGTGCTGCTTTTGAGTTGTGAAAAATATGAAAATGCCCAAAGCTATGTTCATTCATCCCTTCATCTTCAATCCTTTGCCAGGTTAATATCTATTCATCACTGAGCATAAGCTCAACTATCCTTTGAGAGCCTTCTCTGATGTGCAGTCTGGATCAAAATCTATCCGCTACTCTTCACTATAGTTTTCTTGCATGGTTCTCAGAGTTACTAATTATGCATTTGTGTGATACTGTTTGTGGTTGTAACAATAACCCATCCCATTAGATTCTAAGTGCCATGTGTAATGACTGTATTCTCCAGTGTGTGGCCCAATGAGAAGCACATAGTAGATTATCAATACCTATTCATGAATAGGTAATCTCAATTTTTCCAATTTGTATTCAATCTTTCAGATTTAGACTTAAATCTTGTGATATTCTAAGATTGTGCTTGGTCTCCAGTTGACTTGCTCATAATGAGCTCTCAGTAGTATTTGCTGGAAGGAATTAAATGAAGAAAAATAAATCAAGTCTGTTTTCAGAATGCCTAAGCCATGTAACTTTCTACATCTAATTTGATTAAGAGATCAAAAGCACAGTAGAACTATCCAAGTAATCTTCTTTTGAATTCCTCTCTTTGTAGAGTCACACATTCATGACCTTTGTTCCTGTCTCTGAATCCCTCTATCAGAAAAATGTCTTTTGCCGCAACCCTGGAGGGGACGAGACACAAGGAAGAGGAATAGAATCTCTGGGCCAAATAACAACCTCATCTCAACTGGCAAATATTGTGATATTCTATGGCTCAGGTCTTGTTTGTAAAGATCTTCTTAGACATTTTTATTTATTAATGCTTGTCAGTGGAGGACTATTTTTAAGCATGTATGTGAGTACACACACACACACTTCTCATTTGCTGAAAATGTCTCTCATTTTTAGTTCCTGTGCCTAACCAGAACCCTGACAATTTTATGTTGTCCTTTAACTTTCTGCTTCTTCCTGAATAAACAACATGTCCAGGCGTCCAGCAGTAGCCGGTTTGAACTACTCTGTGCCACTAGCAGTGAGATGTCAGTGATACAAAACTATTCATGGCATTTGGACTTGTAACTGTTGTACGATTCTAGAAAGAGAGGCTTGAAGATGAGTTGACATAGCTCCATCAGCAAACTTCCCACCGGATGTTTTCTTAAGCATTTCTGAACAAAGTTCAACTGCCCTTTGGGAGAGAACACACATTTCTCCCTAATTTATAATTTTTGGAAGGATACCAACCAAAAAATCTGAAGAGTTCATTAGGGGAAAAAATGTCCAAATATAACAATACATTACTTGCCCATTATTCCATAGAATCATATAATTCTTTTTTAGTATCTCAGCAATTAATTAATACCATTCCTTGAAGAAGGAAGGAAACACTAGACCCATTTTGTAGCCATTGTTGAAGAAACAGGAAGACTTTACTCTTTTTGAGGTTAAGAACCTTCCTGGCTGAAGGTTCTTGGAGATTGTGTTAAATTTTTCAGTTCATGAAAAAAAATAAATAAACCCAGATTATGCTTAAGAAGTAATGCAATACATAGCTAATTTTAGGTCTGCACAATAACAGCAGAATTCAGAGTGATCTACATAAACTTATTTTTTTTCAAATGCAGATTGTCTTGTATAGTTTTTTTTTTAAGATGAAGGACCTAGTGATTTAGAAAACCTGTAATATTCATGTAGCTCAATGTGGAAAATGTTTATGCCTCATTTAATTATTTTTGCAAATTTATCTTACTTTTCTTTAGGCCACTGCAGACCAGAAATGAAATAATTGTTTCTGACTGTAGCTCCTTTCCAGCAATATTACTGAAACCTGAGTGTTCTATAACATTTTCCTCCAGTTAATGTTGGGTTTTTCCCATGTATTCAGGAGAGGCTAAAGTATTCACATATTTCATATCTCCTAGATATTTACAAAAAGTTTTAAAGTTCTGTCTTTCAGATTTCAGTCCTGATTTAATACATTTGGAATTGTTTGTACATTGGGAGGTAAAGATCCACATCCATTTGCCCCTTATAGATATTTGTTTTAGGACAATGTACTGACTAGCAGTTCCTCCTTTTTCCATTTATATGCAGTGTATCTTTGCCCTGCACCTATTTCCAGAATTTCATATCATTTTTGAGCCTTCTATTTGGTTTATTAGAAAATATGTCCAGTGTTATACTGTTACCTTGTCTCATTCATTATAGCTTTAAACTTTCTTTAGACATTTAAGAAGTCATTTCCTTCTAGCTAATTCCTAAGGAATGTTTTAGCTCTTCTTGGCTCTTTTCATATAAATTTAATATTCATCAAAGAAAAGTCCTATTGAATTTTAATTGGATTTACACAGTTACAGATTAAATAGAACTGAAATCAATGTCTATAAGCTATTGTGTCCTATTCATAACCATGTTATATCTTTCCATTTATGTAGGCCTTCCTAAAAATCATTTTTAAAAGTTTGATAAATTTCTCCAAAATAGTCTTAGAGATAATTTCCTAGATTTATTTGTAGGTGCTTTATATTTTCAGTTGCTATTGCAAGTAGATTCTTAAAAATAATTCTTGTCTAAAATTTTCTTTCTGGTATAAAGAACTACAGAGAGGACTCCTGTAATAATTATATATCAGTCTGCTAAAATCTCCAATTAATTATAATAATAATTTGTCCAATTAAAATTCTGGGTTTTCTGTGTGCACAATCACAGAATCTGAGAAGAAAATACTATCATTTGTTCCTTTCAAATCTTTATACATTTAATTTGTTTTATGTTCTTGTATAGTCCAGATGATCTTCTAATAAGAAGACATGTTTTTTTTGGGGGGGGGGGAGGTTTGGTACTAATGTGAACCTATGAAAAGGTATTTGGAAGGAAAATTTGAATCATGGATCAAAGTTATTAAATTATTGTAGGATTACTCAGGGTTTTTTATATTTTATATTTTTATACAATTTTGGTACTTTTTAAATCTAGGAATTTATTTCAGCAAACTTTTCAATATTTTGACTAAAAGTTGTTTATAAAATCTTTTATGTCTTTGTTTCATCTCTATGGCACCTCTAATTTATTATTATGAAATAATAACCAATTTTAACTAAGTTTTTCAATATTATTTCTTCTTTGGCACACAAGTATTAATATTTTAGAGGGTTTTTTTGTATGATTTCTAAAACTGGATTTGGATAGATAACTATGTCTGTGTTTAAAGATGTTGGAAATTTGTTTTCAAATGCTATATGGGCTTGTAAATGATATATATGATGCAGTAATCACATATCATTCACATATATATCACATATACTCATATATGTGAATGATATATAATCATTCATGATATATATTCAATGATATATAATCATTCATATATATATATGCTTTATTTATGTTGGCAAAGAATATGTATTTGTGATGGTTGGATCCAGCGTTCTGCATATATCTATTGAATCTATCAAATTTGTTACAGTCTTAGCAATGTCTTTTATCTGCTTGTATATCCATACTGAGAAGTATTAAAATGTCTAATATTTACAGTTGATTTGTTAATTCTTATGTAGATATATCAATACTTTCTCTTTATATTTTAAAAGTTTATCATAAGAACATTAATTTAAAGCTGTTATGTCACTCTTATAAGCTAAATATTTACCATTATGTGATGACCCTCTTTATCACTAGTATGACTTTTTGCCTTAAAATTGATTTTCAAAAAAATGGATTTTCTGTGTTATTAATATAGCTAAAGAAGCCTCATTTTGATTTGCATTATATAGCATATATTTTTTATTTCTTAGTTTGTTTCTTGTAAATAATACAATATTAGATTTTATTATTCAGTTTAACAATCTATGATTTTCAAGAAGTCATTTCATTGACATATATCATACCAACTTCTACTCTAGCTTTTTTCTTGCCTTTTTTGGATTGATTGATATTTTCTTCTATTTTATATTTTCTCTGATACTGTTGAAATATAAATGTCATATATTTACAGGCTAAACAGATTTTGACATAGCCAAGTTTTATCTCTAGCAGGACATCTGTGCATTATTTTACTGAACAAATCCTCTGTCTCCTACTTTCTCTCAGCTGCAGTGAAAAGGGTCTCTCTCTTGTGGTACAGGCCTCCAAAGTGCACATTCTAGAAGAGTGATGTGTGTGTTTTATGTTCCAGTGTGGGGCTAAGAAGGAGTGAAAGCCTCTTACATTCTATGGCTGTTGAAAATGAATTTGAACACATTAAAAACACCATCACAGATGGTGTTGGGTAAACCACAAGAGGAAAACAGTAACATTTCTTTGTAAATTTTGGTTCAGAATTTATTGGTTTAAAATCAAGTTGGAAAGTAGACCTAGATAAGTGGTAAAAGAGTGTCAGGTTAAGCTGATGACATTTTCCAACTCTTCCTTGAGCAAGTCATGCATATGTGTAGTTAGTGAGGACCTCATGGCTTTTGAAAGAAATCTGTATTTAGAGCAAAATTCCTGCTGGTTAAGCAAATAATAGTTCACTCTACACTTGCTCAGCTTAACGGACATTTTCAATGCTTTCTGCACTGTATTGTGCTCTGAGGTTAGAAACCTGGGCTTGAAGATTAGATTATTGATGTGTTCAGCCATTTAATATATTTCTGAACTTGTCTCATCTCTTTCTGGCTGAACTCCGCTTGAAAACTAGGCTCTACATTCTAAAGGGGAAGCAATGCAAGAGCCGGGTTTAAGTATTCTTTGGAAGTTTTTAAAAAAGACATTTATATGTAATTTTCTGTATTGGTAAAATACACATTTCAAATGTAAATGGGAACATGGCTATCATCACTGATTATTGGGATTTTAGCCTATTTTTATATAAACTTTAGAACATGCCTTGGGGTAGTACCTAGTCCTCATAACAATTATTTGACTGTTATTATCTAATTTAAAGGATGTCTAAAAAATAAAAGCTAGACCAATACCCTTCAATACCAATGATTAAGTAATTTTTTATACTTAATTCATATCTCTTCCTTTTGGGGGTATACTAATAGACAGCATCTAGCTGTTCTGGTTTTTTTAAGTATAGTTGACACACAATGTTACATTAGTTTCAGTTGTACAACTTAGTTATTTGACAACTCTATACATTATACTATGTTCATCACAAGTAGAAGTACCATTGATATTAAAATGTCATTGACTGTATTCCTTATGCTCTGCTTTTTTATTCCCATGACTTACTCATTCCATAACTGGAAGTCTGTATTTCCCTTTCCCCTTCACTCATTTGCCTAACACCCCATGCCCCTTCCTTCTGGCAACCATCAGTTTCTTCTTTGTATTTATATTTCTAACTCTGTCTTTTGCTTATTAATTTTTTAGATGCATTTATGAATGGAATCACATGGTATTTATCTTTTTCAGTCTGACTTATTTCACTTGGCATAATACTCTCTAGGTCTATCCACACTGTCTCAAATGACACTCTCTCATCCCTCTTTATGGCTGTGTAATATTCCATTGTGTATGTATACCACATTTTTCTTTAACCATTCATCTATTGATATTTAGATTGCTTCCATGTCTTGGCTATTGTAAATAATGCTACAATAAACATAGGGGTCTATATGTCTTTTCAAGTTAGTGTTTTTGTTTTCCCTGGTAAATACCAAATAGAGGAATTATTGGATCATATGGTATTTCTATTTTTAAATTTTTGAGGAAACTTCATACTGTATTCTACAATGGCTGAAAATGAGTGAAAATATCAGTGAGGGTGACAAAACATGAGAGTCACCTAACTCTGGGAAATGAACAAGGAGTAGTGGAAAGGGAGGTGGGCGGGGGATTGGGGTGACTGGGTGATGGGCACTGAGAGGGGCACTTAACAGGATGACCACTGGGTGATATGCTATATGTTGGCAAATTGAACTACAATAAAAAAATAAAAAACAAAACAAATAAACAAAAAACAAAGGCAGATGCTTAACCCATGCACTCCTAAACTTGGGCTTTTAGATTTGAGTCTTTAAATGGCAAATGACTAAACTATGTAAAATAGTGTTTCTTGATCTGTGAGCTGTGGAATAATAGTATCTAGGAATATTCATACATGTTAATTAGTCACAAAAATATCAGTTTTTACATAATTTGGGAAATTGTGGATTTAACATACCTAAACAGGATTCCTATTGAAATGCTGTAATAGGCTAAAATGCCCCATGGCCCTAGTTAACATTCAGGCAATATTTTATCCAGTCCCTTCTGTGTGCCAGGAAGAGCACCATGTTTTGCTCAAAGAGATGTCAACAAATCTGGCATTGTTTCTGTTCTTACAGAATTTTTAAATTAATGAGAAGAGAGAGATTAAACAAATAAAGACATAAATATTCAGATTGCAAAAAATTGTATTGTGCCATGAAGAGAAAGAATAAGATGCCCTAAGAATGAGCAAGAGTACCAATTTAAATGGAGAACAGATTTAGGAGAGGCCTCCAATAAGAAGTGAGATTTAAGCTGAAGCAAAAAGAAGTAAAAATTAGCCAGGTAAATATGAGCATTCCAGGCAGAATGAACAGCAAATCCAAAGGCTTGTGGCAAGAGGAAGTTTGTTACATGGGTGGAAGAAAAGACCAATGTGGACCCCAGAAACAAGAAGCCCAAGATGAAACAGAAGAAATAATGAAGGGTAAATTCATGCAGAATTTTAGAGGCCATACACAAGATGATTTTTATCTTAAGTACAAAGGATTTTAATGAGGGGATTGGTTATTAAAAGAGCATTTTCCAAAAGAAAAATATAGTATTATATTTACTTTTTCCCAGTTGTATTTGATCATGGAAACATTTTGATGAGAAATTTCCTGGGAGCAATATCTTTGGAAAACACCCTGATAATACTTTAGAAATTCCACTCTAACCAAGGATTGTGTGCTCAGATTTCAAGTGTCAGAAAACAGTAAAAGAGACTTTACTAGTTCAAATACATTTATCAGTATCAGAAACATTCAGAAGTAGGGCCACCAACATGGTTGGATTTGGGGCTCAAATGTTATTTGGACTCAGTTTCTCTTCATCTATCTAGCCCTTCCTGTCCCTGTTTTGATTTTATTCTGAGGCCCAATAATATGACCTCAGAAGCAGCAGGATTTTCCACTGAGGTGGCAACGTGGCTGAATCATCTTTTTATATGTTCCAGGATTGCATGCCAGTGGGAAATGAGTCTCTTTGACGACATTCCCCTGAAATCCACTGCCTCTTGCTACGTTTCACTGAGATTACCATCTGGGAACCAATCCCCTAGGTAACTACAGTAATAGGATATGTTGAATGGTTTAGGCCTGGGTAATCTGCAGCCTTGGCTATTCAGATTCCCATATATCTAGGATGTATACTACTGAAAGGAACAATGTTGGGGAGGCAAAGAGCAAAACTCCAGTATGGGTTTTTTATTTAATTTACTATTTTAATTTATGTGGGTATATTCATGTCTGAAATGATCTTGTTATTTTCTTATTCAAAGTATACAAAGTCAATGCAATCAAGTTTCTAAAAGAGCACAATAATAATGTGCTGTTTGTTGTTTCTGGGTGGTTACAGAAAGTAGAAAAATTATGGAATAATGAAATAGGATACTTCTGTTGTTAATATTACTAATAATTTACTTCTATGACTTTTTTTGATTCCTTCTACATGAAAATTATTCTACCTAGAAAAGTGAATCTTACAAAAATTTGTAAGATTTTATTTGTTTATTCATGAGAGACACAGAGAGGCAGAGACATAGGCAGAGGAAGAAGCAGGCTCCCTGCGGGGAGCCTGATGGAGGATTCGATTCCAGGATCTGGGGATCACAATCTGAGCTGAAGGCAGATGCTGAACCACTGAGTCACCCAGGCATCTCCTCTCTGTGTGCTTCTAATACTATACCTTTTACTATAAGTGCCTTCTTGTATGTGTGTGTGTATACACATACACACATACATAATGTATATATGTGTGAATATATAGTATACAAGCCTTTACAGAAATATAAATCTTGAGGATTATAAAAGATGATTTATGGTTAGATTCTTTAATCAAAATGTTCTCTAAAGAACTTTTAAGATAGTAATAACTATTGGAATTTATAAGAGGCAGTCCAACTTCTGAGCATGTAAAATAAATTTTAGGAGTATAAAAAAGGGAAAAAATGTTCTTCTATGAGAAGATAATATGGCCTGAGTGATCAAAACAGACTGAGATACACTTTGGAGACTGCATAAAAACTACAGGTCAAGGAAAAGCTATGACCCTTACAACATCAACTAGCAACGGATTTTTAGTCTTACAGATTGTGGTTAACACTTCTGGTCATTTATACTTTGTTCCTCAATTTATGACTGTGGTCTAAAAATAGTTGGGGCCAAAACAGGGCAGGAATTGTCAGAGAGGGCTTTATGGATAAAATGAGACTTTGGGGGATTTTTTTAAAAGGAGGTGCTGGAAGTGCATGGGAGAGAATCCCCGTAGAAAGTCAAATAGAGAGGAAAAGAGTTTGGCAAATGGAATCTAATTGTTCCCACCTCAGTAATAGGTCCTTTCCCCCTCAAATCCCAAGAATGGTTCCATAGCAAATTCTTAAGGATTTCCAGATTGTTAGAAAACCAATGATAGACTATTTTCTGATTTTATTCCAGATACTTGTATCCCTCTAAATTCTCCTCTCATCCGGGAGAAAGACTAGGACTTTATTTGCCTTTAGAAGTGAGGAGAAAGGCAAGAATGCTTTTACAAAAATTATTCTTTTGAATTAGGTGCCTAGGTGTGGCAGTTTAAAAGCTGGTGGATTTTAAGCATAAATATTATATAAATGCGCTTTTGTACTTAGAAGTCATTGAGTATTAAAATTGTATATAACATATTCATCGGGCAGCCGGGGTGGCTCAGTGGTTTAGCGCCACCTTCAGCCCAGGGTGTGATCCTGGAAACCCAGGATCAAGTCCCACGACAGGCTTCCTGCATGGAGCCTGCTTCTCCCTCTGCCTGTGTCTCTGCCTTTCTCTGTGTCTCTCATGAATAAATAAATAACATTAAAAAAAAAAAAAAAACATATTCATCATTTGTCCTGTGCTATGTCTTTTTTTGGTTGATATACTCTTGTAGAAGTCCAAATTCATTAGAGTTTATCCCTAAAATCTAAAATTTGCAAAGATTTTAGATTTAGGAATCTAAAGTATCCTTAGACTTTGTAAGTAAAGGGTTTGGTAAACAACTAATTGTCACATAGCTCCATGAAATAAGTGTTGCATCTTTGTAAATTCTCTAAGAATTAATTTTATTAATGTAACTTCTGCAATAATTTCATAAATTATACAAAATTTCATGCATAATGTTCTGGTAATATAAGAATTTTAAGAGCTAAGATACATTAATTCAAGTCACACATATAAATAATGGTCTATTTTCTGAATGAGTCCTGAAAAATTAAGTATTATCCCACACATATTATTTGTTTCAAATGATAGGTTCTTGGGGTGCCTGCTTGGCTTAATCAGGAAAGCATGTAATTCTTGGTCTCAGGATAGTGAGTTCAAGCCTCATATTGGGAGTAGAGATTATTTTTAAAAATTTAAAAATTCCAGGCTCCACACTCAGTAGGGGTCTGAGATTTCTCTTTCTCCCTCTCTGTCTCTTCTCTGCCCCTTCCCCCCACATTCTCTCTCTCTCTCTAAAATAAATTTTTAAAAAATTTAAAAATTCAAACGATAGATTCTTGCATTCTATATATGAAAGAATACTAACATTTATATATATTTAACTAATTATGCTAACGTGTTGCATTAGTCTAAAAATGTTTTGTTTTGTTAATTTAAAAAAAAGATTTTTATTTATTTATTTAGGAGAGAGAGAGAGAGCTCAAACACCAGCAGGGGAAGGGCAGACTTTCTGCTGAGTGGGGAGCCTTATGTGGGGCTTTATACAGGACCCTGAGATCATGACCTGAGCCAAAGTCAGACAATTAACCAAATGAGCCTCCCAGGTGTCCCTAAAAGTGTTTTTTTAATAGATAGCCACATATTAATGCTTTGGCAATGCCATATACAATAAATCATCAGATATCATTAAACTAACATCAATGCTAAATTTTTAAAGAATTTTCCAATTAAGTTAATAACCATGAATCTAGCTGTTTAGAAACATGGATTTTTTTTAGCTTTATTGAGATATAATTGACACATAGGCATTGTATATATTTAAGATATGCAACTTGATGTTTTGATATATGTGTGTATTGTGAAATTAACACTATGCTGGAGCTAATCAGCCTATCAATTACCTCACATACTTACCTTTTTCTCCCTTTCTTTCGTCTGTGGTGAGTACATGTAAGATATACTCTCTTGGCAAATTTTAAGTATACAGTACAGTTATTGTTAATTATAGTCATCATCTGCCATATTATTTTATTAAGACAAACTAGGAGAGGATTATGAAGAAAGCTGACTTAAACAATGGCTATATAACACTAAAGTAGAACTCAGGGATTCCAATTTTTTTCCTTTAATTTATGTAACAATGAGGGTAGCCTCTTAAAAACATAGGCTGTGGGCTAGAACATTATGTTTAGCTAATCTTCCTTGACCTCATTTATAGGTAAAGCAGAAAAGGTGCATTCTTGTCCAGTTTACCTCCCCTACCTGGCAAGATTCTACATGGCATGTTCTATTCAGTTCTCTTCACAATTTCTGTGAGCTCCTGACATCCCAGCCTGGGCCTGGGTTCTAATCTCTATTAGCCATTATGTAACTAATTCCTCCTACTCTCAGTAAACCTACCTTCCCCATACACATGGCATGGAAATGGACTTATCTACGTATGATCCAGTTCCCAGAGTCCTCAAACTAGCTGTGTTGGTGCCAAATCAAAGGAAGCTCAGCAAAGATAGAACAGTGAACTTTACTTTCACGATTGCGACCTCCTACTCACTCTCCAAATGCACTAAGTTATGCTACCTTATTACCAGAAAACACAAAAACCTGAGGGTAAATATTCTTATTTCTAAGGGCTGATGTTTTTTCTCTCCAACATCTACATTGTTTATTCCTTCCTTTCCATCTTCATTAATTAGGGTGTGCTTATTTCCTATCTTGATTACTACAATTTTATTTTATTTTTTTAAGTTCAAATGCTGGTATCAACCCACTATTAATAATTGTCAGTCTTTTCCTTTTGGAAAACATGACTTCCTCCATCTTGGAATCTTACACTGTTTCCAATTACCCTTTTCAATGAATTCTACTTTTCTAAAGTTAGGGTGGATACACTAAAGAATGCTTATATGACATATAGATTTGTAAAAGAAATTTTTACATAGAATTAGTTAGGATACTTCCCATCATGACGGATAAAAATAATTAAAACTATCTTATTTAAAAACAACAAACCCTTTATGTATGGCTGATCAAGAGGCTCAAACTTTATCAACTGAACTCCATCTTATATTCTTCTTTCTCCTTGCCTTTCTCCTGTGTTAGCTCAAATTTCAGAAAGACTCTCTTCTTGGCAGTTGCCACCAACTTACAATTTATCTTTTCAGCATTCTACCCAATGATTCCAACAAATATCTTAAAATTGTCTTATTGGCTATGATTGGGACACATGTTATTCTTGAGCCCATCATCATGGCCAGGTGATTTCAGTGCTCTAATTGATCATATCTTGGTTACATGCCACCTTTTGGATCTAAAGGTAGAAATATTTTTTATAGAATTACGTGGACTGAAGTGGAGAAGGGGTGACTATAAAAAATTAGAGTTTTATTGAAACAATAGATATGAACTATATATGAAAGGAAGAAAAATTTATAGGCATTATGTCAACAGGAAGTGTATATAAAATATAAATAAATAATCGTGAAGCTTGGATAGGTTGTTAGATTACTCCTTTCTGCTCCTGGACGCCCCCGAGTAAGCATCATTAAAGTCTCCCCTCCCACCGCCACCATGTCTAAGTCAGAGTCTTCCAAAGATCCGGAGCAGCTGCGGAAGCTCTTCATCGGAGGTTTGAGCTTGGAAATAACCAATGAGAGTCTGAGGAGCCATTCTGAGCAATGGGGAATGCTTACCGACCGTGTGGTAAGGAGAGATCCAAACACCAAGGGCTCCAGAGGCTTTGGGTTTATCACGTGCACCACCGCCACGGTGGAGGAGGTGGATGCAGCCATGAATGCAAGGCCACACAAGGTGGATGGAAGAGTTGTGGAACCAAAGAGGGCTGTCTCACGAGAAGATTCTCAAAGACCTGGTGCCCACTTAACTGTGAAAAAGACTTTTGTTGGTGGCATTAAAGAAGACACTGAAGAACATCATCTAAGAGATTATTTTGAACAGTATGGGAAAATTGAAGTGATTGAGATCATGATTGACCCAGGGAGTGGCAAAAGAGAAGTTTTGCTTTTGTGACCTTTGACGACCATGACTCTGTAGACAAGATTGTCATTCAAAAATACCATACTGTGAATGGCCACAACTGTGAAGTAAAGAAAGCCCTATCGAAGCAAGAGCAGACAAGTGTTTCGTCCAGCCAAAGAGATCGAAGTGGTTCTGGAAACTTTGGATCATGGAGGTGGTTTTGGTGGGAATGACAACTTTGGTCGTGGAGGGAACTTCAGTGGTGGAGGTGGCTTCGGTGGCAGTCAAGGTGGTGGTGGATACGGTGGCAGTGGCGATGTCTATAGTGGATTTGGTAATGATGGAAGCAACTTTGGAGGTGGCAGAAGCTATAATGATTTTGGTAATTACAACAATCAATCCTCAAATTTTGGACCCACGAAAGGAGGAAATTTTGGAGGCAGAAGCTCTGGCCCCTATGGTGGTGGAGGCCAATAGTTGGCCAAACCACGAAACCAAGGTGACTATGGCGGTTCCAGCAACAGCAGCAGCTATGGCGGTGGCAGAAGGTTTTAATTACTGCCAGGAAATAAAGTTTAGCAGGAGAGGAGAGCCAGAGAAATGACAGGGAAGCTACAGGTTACAACAGATTTGTGAACTCAGCCAAGCACAGTGGTGGCAGGACCTAGCTGCTACAAAGAAGACATGTTTTAGACAATACTCATGGGTATGGGCAAAAAACTTGAGGACTGTATTTGTGACTAATTGTATAACAGGTTATTTTAGTTTCTGTTCTGTGGAAAGTGTAAAGCATTTCAACAAAGGGTTTTAATGTAGATTTTTTTTTTTTGCACCCATGCTGTTGAGTGCTAAATGTAATAGTCTGATCATGATGCTGAATAAATGTGTCTTAAAAAAAATAATTGTGAAGCTCAATACATTATGACATAGTCTTGGGAACATCTGACATTAGACAGTAATTATAGAGTAATCTTTATTTTTAAAATATATAATATTTATTTTTAAAATATATAATATTTAGGCTTATTTGAAGAATCACCAAAAGTAGATGAAAGCATTTTCCATCAGATCTCACTGTAAGTGTTTTGTTTTGTTTTTTTCCTCCAGGAACCACTGATCCCTTTCCCTCTAGAAATGGGCAGGTTACCTCAACAGCACAGGCATATTCGTAATATTCATAATATTCATAAGTCTCAGGATGTTGTCAAACTTCACAATTAGACATTTTTTGCTATCTTCCTCTGTAATATCTTCCTAAGTGTCATTAATAGGATACTTAGCTTAATATATGTACTACTAATAAAGAATTTACAATGGAAAAATCAAAATCAAAATAAATAATAATCAATATAATAATAAAATATCAACAATAAAGATAAATAATAATAAAGATAAATAATAATTATAAATAATAAGTTTATGATTTAAATCTCTTTCAGGTAGCGTTTTTGCCCCTAAGCTCAAAGCAAGTGAAATTCAGAGTCATGTGCAGCAGCTGCTTTCTCTGAAGTCAGATACAATCAGCAACGTCATAATTAGGGTTGGAAAAGGCAACTGCTATAATTGGAGTGCTCAGACCGACACACAACTGTATCTTGTGGAGAAGGAACTGGGTCATGAATGGTGATGGCGAATAAGAAACTCCAACTTAGTTTAGGAAGAAGATTAGTCTATAGGTCTAGAGACCTGGCTTCTGGTCCTGATTTACCAATTTGCCATGTGATATTAGCTAAGGTTTTCACCTACCTGGGCTTCAGTTTTCTCATTTTTAAAATGTGTGTGTGTATGTGTATGTGTGAGAGAGAGAGAGAGAGAGAGAGATTTCTGTTTTCCAAATTCACTTTGAAGCACCGGGATTCTATAATCCATTAGGGTAAGGAAAGGTAAAAGCACATGAATCAGATAAGCACTTTTGATAATCTACAAGTTGTGTCAATGGCAGTTGCTGTGGTGCTAAAATGAGTACAGCAGAAGGGTTCTATGTCTGGGAATAGAATGGCATCAACAACAATGACAGCCAGGCTCACCAAGAAATGACTCAGGGAGCTTTCCTCCCAAATACAAATATCTCAACACGAGAAGAGAGCTGGACAGAGTTGGAGAAGGCTGGTGATTTTCTTGGCCACCTGTGAAACTCCTTTCCTGGAAACTAAATTGTTCTTTCCTACCACTAACCCCTTTCATCAATAGGATTGTAACAGCAGCAACCTGTCCTCAGTTACTGGACCAGCTGTGGGTTCATGAGCCAAAGTGGACTAGCAGAGCTTTTCCTCAGAGATTTGGATGTGGCATGTAAAGAGATAAGTAACTTTCTTCTCTTGAATGGCTGACCCTATAACCCTTAGGAGATGTAACAGTCATAACTTCTACCATATGGACAAGATAAGGGGAATCTAACTATAGAGGAAGACAGAAGGATCAGATGGAGATTCAGAAATGTGAATAGATTAGAGACAGGGAGAGTCCTGCTGACTGTAAAGTCTCTCTTCCAGTTCTTCCTGAAATCCAGTGGTATTCTTGTCCTTGGGTTCTATGAGACACCCCAGTATTATTTTGAATTTCTATTAATAAATTGTTGTTTTCCTTAAGTTCATTTGAATTAGTTCTGACTCTTACCAGCTGATGGTAGCTGGAGCCATATATGTGTTTGATTGTGAGTTAAGCTTTTACTACTTCCTATGACTATTGGGGTATTTTGGTTGATTAATTATTAGATACTAGGTATTCAACATAGATTGTTTTCTTTAATGTCCTTACATTCTTTGAAGTAGGCAATAATGTCCCTTTTTTAGGGGTGAATAAACTGAGGTTTAAAAGAGTTTCTAACTCACTTTGAGTTGGACAACTATTAAAAGTGGCAGGGATGCCTTCAAACAGACTTCTGTTAGCTGGATTCTAACCTCAACCAGTTTAGCCTCAGGTTCCTGTGTTTAGCCACTATTTCATGAGTTAGGTAAGATATGAGTTGCTAGTGGGAAATGTGATATAGAGAAAATGTACAAAATGCTAATTTTCCTAATGCTTTCTAATTTCCCAGAAAAGGAAATCAATATGGTTCTGAGTCAGGAATAGAGATAGGAGGAGAAAGTGGTCAGTGTTTAGGGAAGCCTGGTATCAAAGTTTATCTTGTTATGTCAGATTCTGTAATTCTAAAAATTGGAGACTTCATGGAATTGTTAAGGAAAGGAAATTATGTAAGAGTTAGTCATTTAGAAGCGAAGTCTGTGCATCGTTGGCTGGTATTTACCAGTGCCAGAGGTCAAGCATTAGTGGATTCTCCCTCAATGAATTTCTCCCAGGCTGTAGGACCTTATAACTTTTTTCAAGTCCAGCAATGTTGCCTTCATAAGTACTTTTAATCACAAACATTCAGTTGGCCACAAACACATTCCTGTACAATTCCTTCATCTGTGTCTCCTAAAGAGTGAACTGAACTGTTAACTTACTTTTAAACAAAACTGAATAGTTGAAATGTCTGACTGCTTCCTATCAGTATAAAAATATGAATTTGTACAACAGCTGCAACTCATTTCAGCAGGATTAAGTTTTACCCAAAGAAGGACAGAAAAAAAATGTTGTCTGTAACAAGGGAAGACTAATGTTCTCAATGGAAAGAAATGAATATACTCACAGATTTTAATGTTGGTTAACATAAAAATGGCTTTGAAGATTAAATGAGAAACATCCTTTCTATTAGGATTAATCATATTTCCAAATGATTAGTAGTGCAGGTCATGAAGACTGTAAAATTATTAAGGAGTAGGATTCGAAGTACACTACAAAAATCCAAAACAGTAACTATAAAATAGTTGATCAGATTTTATAAAATGTCATGCCAATTCATAAGGAATGGTAAAAATATGCCTTTGAGGTCTTTTCTCATTGAAAGTCTTTGCAATCTTTCTCCATGAATGAACTAATTGGTATCTTTTCAACTGGCCAAAGTTATATAATAATATTAAATAGATGTAAAACACTTTATAAGCACTCATAACCCACTACTGTGAATTAACAACTCTCCCAAGCATGCATGGTGCTGCAGCAGTTACGGGTGTGAGGCTGGACCTCTCAGGACCTCCCTCTAATAGCTGGGCTGAGCATGGAACCCATGGTCAACACTTGCTTTTTAAGTTCATACCTGGGCATTCTCAGCCCACCTAGAGATGATCGATTTCTTAGTAGCCAATCTGTTTATCAAATCATTCAATGAATCATTCAAGAAGCATGGCACAGAGGATGAGAGAAATTAATCAAGAACCAGCTGCTGGGTGTGAACCTTATTAGCTCTCCCATTTGGGCATATGGCTTAACTATCATGCAGCTCAGCTTCCTGGTCGGTCATATGGAGGTAAGACTAATTCCAACCTTATGAGATTGTTATGAAAATAAAAATAAATAAATAATTTAAAAAATCCTTAGGACAGTGCCTGGCATTGTAGTCAGCACTATATAATTGCTGTGTATAAAAATGAAATTCACCATTTTTTATATTCCCCAAATGATTTTTTGCCAGCAATATTTGTTATATGCCTACCAAAAGTCAGGCACTGTGGGTTTCTCAAGATTGATAAGGTATCTTCCCTCACAGAGTTTACATTCCAGGTGGAGAAGGGAGACAATAAAAAAGGTAAACAACTAAATAGCAAGATCATTTCAGATACTGATAGTTTTCATGAAAAAAACTGAGTGATGAAATGAGAAAATTTGAAGTGGGGAGATGGGGAACAGGTTTGGTCAGAGAAGCTTTCTTTAATATTTGAGCCAGGGACTGAAGGATGAGAATGGGGTGAGCCATGTGGAACACAGAGAAGAGACCCAGAAGGATGAAGGGAGGATAACCTTGGTATTCATGGAGTTTTATTAGAGGAGGGTGAGAGTACAATAAGAAGTTGGAGAATCAGGCAAGGAGCTGATGATATAACCTGGGAGATCATACTAAGGAGTTCTTATTTTATTTTTTTAATTTCAAAGAGAGTTTATGTTTATTATGGCTTTTTTTTGTTACAAGCGAATATATTTCGCTTAACAATAGGAAAAAAATGTTGCCTATAGTCAAAACATATTCAAGGGATAAATCTGATCCATGCAGAACTGGATAATCCAGGCCTTCAATAATGACTTCAAGACAGTTTGTATTTCTCCATCTCTTCATTTCATTACTTTGGTTCCTCTCTCAGGCAAGCTTTTACCTTAACATGAAAAGATGGCCATTAGCATCTCCATACCAACACAGTTTTCAATAACTGCAGTGAAAATACCTCAAGATAACTCATTGTTTTGGATTGTCAGGAACTCATTTTGAACCAAACACTTTGCCTGTGACCTGCTGTGCCTGAGTGACTTGCCCACCTCTAGAGCCAGAGGGTGGGGTCAGTCTCATACAGGAGCAATGTAGAAAGAACAGAGATGAGGGCTTTCCTAAAGGAAAATTAACCCGCTCCTAGCAGAAGCAGAAGTCATGGATTCTGGGCAAGTAAACACAGAAGATCTCTATCAGATATTTGACTGATGTCCACTGAAGTATTTCATCTCCATACTTCTTTATGTTTTGGCATCCAGTTCCGCTAGCATCTGTGGAGAAGATGAATTACCATCTGTCGTTGCAGGCATAGGTCCATGCATATTCCATCCTTTTGGCTCCTAAGAGAAGTTGATCTTCTCTGAGACACTTCTGGATCCTTCTGGGGACCAGAAAAACTTTCTTATTCTCTCTGATACCAAAAAACTTGGGGTAGGCACAAGCAGCCCCTAGACACTGTAGTACTGTCTGTTCTTCTGCAACCACCCCTGGTGTGAGGATCACAAGAAGGTTTCCTGCCTCCTTAGGCTCCAGCAGAGCCTGGGAACATATAATCTGCCTTGTGATCCTACTAAACCTCTTTTGGAATTGGGACAATGTGGAGAAGACGGCGTGAGATGCTCCTCAGAGAACTACCTAATCTGTGTTCCTACTGCTCTTCTTTCTCTGCCTCAGTCCTGATTTTTTAAAGCAACTTCAGGATAGAAAAATCAGCTCTTATATGCATTCTTCTGAACTCTGTTGGTTATATATACCAATATGAATTTCATTAATAAAAAGGCAGGTTTCAGGAATGCAAAAATCCTTTATCATATCCTATACCCTTTGCTTAGAATTTTTAAAAGTTTGTCTTGTTTTTTTGAGAATTGACTTTTTTTTCCTTGTTGAGTGTGACTTTCCCAAGGCAGTGACCCTAAGCCATTCGTGTAAATGTCTGAATGTCCCTCTATTGATAAAACACTGTGTGTTCCAAATCTATTGTCAATCTTCCTGGGAGAGTGATGGATATATATGGACAGGGTTGATGTTTCTGAACCCTGTTTTCCAGGTGACCACTTACCTTGTTTATATCATTTCCTAAGATAGAATTTCCAAGAGCTCTTCCAATAAACAATATAAAATTCAGCTTTTGACTGTAATCAACAAAAATGTACTGTGGCTATTTTAAGTAGAAAGGTTTACTTGGATCACATCTGGGGCTCACAGATGGAATGGTATACAGCAGGAATTTAAGTAACTTGTCACCCTCATAGCAGTAAAGAATAACTTCTGGCCCTAACTCATACCCTTGCATCCTTTACCCAGGTCCAGAGAGAGAGTATCTCATTGGCGTGGCTTAGATCACATTCCACCTATCGCATGCACAGGGGGCATGGAAAGAGGTTCTCTGATCTCCGTGACTTGGGCCATAGAAAGCAGAAGCTACTTCCCACCGATACCTTACACAATTGCGAAAGGAAGACTCCTAGAATGGAAATCAAGGGGGGATTAGGAAGGAACAGAACTCCTGGACAGGTAAAATGACTCAGCCCACTGATACAATTCTAGGATTCTGTGTTTTATATAGAATATTGTTTAGGGCTAGAGATAGCACTAAGGTACTATTCGAGAATAATACTATAACCTGTTTATAAAAATTAAAAACAGAAAAACAATCCTCATCCAAATCTTTCCATTAAGAAATACCTTTTCAGACAATTTACTTCATTCTCTTCCTATGCAAAGCTTTGGTTGTGTTATATTATGTACATAGAGGAAGAGAGCATAGCATTGATATTTAGCTCCTCTGTCAAACTGGATGATTCCTTTCTATTAACAAATAGAAAATAAATGAACATAAGAAATCTAGTTTAGAGAAGAGTCAAGGGATATAGAAAGAGCAGGATAAGAGAAAGAAATGAGAGTGGAGTGTGAGAAGGAAAGGAAAAGAATTTCATTTCTTTCCCTTCCCTCTCACTTGTCTCTCTCTATCCCTTTCTCTTCAACTTTATTTTATGTTTTATCTTTTAAAAAGATTTTATTTACTTATTCATTATATATATATATATATATATATATATATATATATATATAGAGAGAGAGAGAGAGAGAGAGAGAGAGAGGCAGACGGAGAAGCAGGCTCCATGCAGGGGGCCTGATGTGGGACTCAATCCCAGGACTCTGCCTTGGGCTGAAGGCAGGCGCTAAATCACTGAGCCACCCAGGGATCCCCTCTTAAATTTATTTTGATGTCAGTACCCATTCTCTGGCATCTGCTATTGGCAAAAGACGGGTGAGGTAACTTCTGCAATCTTAACTATACTCTCACCCTAACAATTACCACAAAATGACAATTCAAAAATTCAACAAAAAATAAAATACCACACAGAGATTTCTGGGATCTTTTCCTCCTCTTTCCCTTAAAACTTCTGGAATCACCTTTAGTTTGTTCATTGGACTCAATTTGTGAGCATTTACCACATAAAGCTAACTTACAGTTTTTGGCTTTTTCTCATGGTGGTTTGGTAAATAATTGTCCATGCTTTGAAAATGTATAGTTTTGTATAGATTGAAATTACAGTTACATGTAAACTTGCTAACAAATGTGTTTCCATTAAATTTGCAGTCTATACCCAATGGTAAGGAAAATGTAGAACTCTGTTTCCCTAGCTTTAACGATTTCTTTCACAGAAGATCCCTTTAGATCTTAATTGGAGGTAGACCAACAAATTCATTCATTCAGCTCAGTAACTACTAGATAGATATGCCATTGGATTGGCTGAATGTTTTTCATAGGATTCAAGTTTTTGGCTTCTTGTGATTCAAGTCATAAGGCTTTTATTAGAAATAAAAAATAATCACCACTATCATCTTCAATAATTATTGAACACTATCTTTTAGGAACTTCACTCAGCACTAAATGATATCACATTAAATGTACTTTCATTTAATCCTAATGACCATCTTATGACGCTACACATTATGTTATGTGTTGAGATATGTATTGTCATTGTAATTATAATCTCCATTTTATAGGCCTCATAAATAAGTTGTATGTACATGTGTTTGTATGTGTGTGCTTGTGTACTAATGGAGGTTTAATGAACTTCCATGTCTATGGGGGGATACTCAGAGTATTTCCTCCAGCCCTAGTAGCACGAACTTGAAATGTGCCACAAATATTTAAATCTCCAGTTGCCTTCGAAAATTATTTAAAATGACAACATATAAAGGTAATTAAAAATATGACCCCTTGGCCTGGTGACTTAGGTTACAATTTCTATAAATTCTAATTCTCTATTTTCTACGAATTCTAATTTTCTAATTATTTTCTATATCCTTTTTTATATTTCTCATACAGATATTAGAATTTTTTCCCTTTGATTACAGTATTAATATACTTTGCACCATTTTCTGTCTTATTGTACGAGCTAGATCCTCCAGCTAAATGAATGTTGCATAGAAGCAGAAATAGCTAGAATCTTTGCCCTGTTTTTGTTTTTAAAGGGAATATTTAAAAATAAATTTCAGCCATTACTGTATATTTTTGTTAGATTTTCATGACTAATTGTGCCTGTTATGCAATTCTTCTCAGCTACAAGTGTACATCTTATTGCCTGCCCTGTGAAAATGGAGATGGGCCCTTTAAATATTTCTCCTTTGACAGCTGGCATGAGTTAAACTTTGACAGTACAGGGCAATAGAAAGATATTGCAGGAGGTTGTCCTTCTTTCCTATCTCCATGACAAGCTGCAGTGAAA
Source organism: Canis lupus dingo (assembly GCF_003254725.2). Classification (NCBI taxonomy): domain Eukaryota; kingdom Metazoa; phylum Chordata; class Mammalia; order Carnivora; family Canidae; genus Canis; species Canis lupus. Next base: position 8,137,182 of record NC_064255.1, read on the forward strand.
TCTTTCATTCTCTCTGCCTTTGCCTTAGATCCCCAACATGTTTAATTTGGGTTATAACTAATGCTTTGGCCTTACCCAAATTGTTTCTTCCCTCAGCCATATAGCCAATTTAGTTAATGTTCTAAAACATTAGCTTCAGATACTCCTCTCATTCCTTACATGATGATATTCCTGAAATTTTACCAAAGTCAAATACGTGCAAGCCATCAAAGGAATTAGATATTATAAGGAAATTCTCTTTCTGGAGGATGAAAAATTGATCACAAATTGTTAATTACAGTCCACCTTTTAGACAGGGCTGCTAAAAATTTATAACTAACATGTCATACATGTTCTTTTACTTTGTTCTTTTCCTTCCTAAGTACTAGTATAGTCAATGAGCTGAGGTTCAATGAATCCTTCTGTTCAGTCTAATGATTCCTTATCTTTATCTCAAGTTTATTAAGTTCATGAGATCTTTGCTTGTCATCACTGAGGTCGGCACTTTTTGGGTAATATTAGTGTTGTAAAATAATGAGTAAAAGGCAACAAAACTATAATTTTGTGCAAAGATGCTGACATAAATTATACAGAGAGTACTATCATCAAAAGGTAATGTTTTAGATGGCTCCAGCACATAAATTTAGAACATAGAAAGCAATTTTAGGGTTTTCAAACATAATGTCAGAATGTGAGCACTGTTTATGCTTTTTTTTTTTTTTTTTTTGGAAACTGTATCTTCTGATTGGTGATAACCATACCAGCATGGGGTACAGTATAAATCCCATCTCCTTTTCATATTTCAGTTAAATAAAATTAAATAGTTTGAGTCATCATTTAACCTCTTCCAACAATCTTCCTTTGTTCCCAGGATCTACATTTAGAACAATTCTAAGAATAATAAAAATTCTCATAGCTATTGACATTTAGGTAGTGCTTACAATGTATGCTTTGCATCTATTAATGCATTTGGTGATGACAACAACCCTATAAGTATATATTATTGAAATATCTATTTAATATAGCAGGAAACTGAGATACAGAAAGGTCACACAGGTGGCCTCTATGGCGTGGGTGCATTACTTCAAGCTTTATGGAGAGCAGAGCCATCAGCAAAAGGTGAAAAACTAGTTTTGTAAGTAACTCTGAAAAAGCACTGAAATGTTAAATATTTTCGGGGAGATCTCTCTAGGGATATCAAAAGGTAACAGAGCAAGACTTAGATCAACTGTAAGTCCTCCATTATGAGGGATTGGTCCAGAGATACTGAAATCTGTATTTTTATGATTAATAAGACTCCAAAGTGCCGACGGTTTTGTGGAGCTGAGAAACACTTTGAATACAAAGATGATCTTATCTACTATCCACGATTAGCTTTCAAGATATACATTATGATTTCTATCTTAGATGTTTAAGAAACTGGAACTCAGAGAAATAAGTAACTTACTCAAGACCAGGATTCTTGTAAGTAGCAGAGCTGGGATTCAAACCCAGCTATTTCTGACTCTAAAGTTCACATTCTCTGCACTGTGCATACTGTCTTCCTGCTAGGATGGAAAAAAAAAAATACTGTGGTGTCTTCTGTTTGACATATACAGGCAAAGCATTCCTTTCTCAGTACTTGGCATTTCTCATGACCTAGAATTAGAATTCATTGATATTTTTATAAAATAAAGTCCCCAGTGAAGAGTTTTATCCTTACTCAAGTTAGATAAACCTCAGTATGCCGCTACAATCTGATGATTCTCAATGTGGTTTTCTTTAGAAAGCATGAGTTCAGATGCAGTCATCACTTCTAATGTGTAAATAAATGCATGTGTATAGCACAGTTGCTCACTCTCAGTTCATGTGGCATACAGAACACTGTGAGACCTTCCATTTCCCACAGTACACAGTGCAGCCTCACAGAAGAATTTTTCAATGTTTATAACAAAATGTGTTTCCCAAGGGATTATGTTCCTCATAAATCTGTACAGTATCCTACTTAAGAAATTCTTTGAAAATCTGCCTTCATTAAAAAAAATAAAAATAAAATTGTCCCTCAGTTGTGAAAGGGAGAGAAGGGGTTATATATCAATAGAAATATAACCCAATCAGGGGAATCTGCATTAGATTAGATTCAGTTCATATCAGTTCTGATGAGATTGTAAATTTTGCTTTTATCATAGGTAATCTGATCACGCATTAGGTTTAATTTTGAACAATTTGTGATATTATAATTCAGAGGAAACTTCATTCCAAACAAAGGGGAAATGCCATTGCTTATGGCCAAAGTTAACAGTTTCACTGAGAACCTGGGTTCAGTTGTTTGCCATTTCCATGTGAGTCGGAGAAGCATATTTGATTCATTTGGACTCCTCAGAGGAGGGCGTGAATGGTTCCCGTGTGCACTAGTTTCATCTGTACCTGATACTGTTTTTTTCTCAGCCTGGGTCAAGTTGCGAAGTGATGCCGTCTTCCCTTTCTTGTGCCTAATTTTGACTGGCTAATAATCATGCAATGTTTCAGAAAATAAAGCCCTCTTAGTAGAGTTAAGAATTTAAACCCCATGCTACACAATTAGGGTTTTTACAGGAACACACAAATGTAACATTTAATTTCTATAAATGTATATTTTTTAAAAACTATATGTATAGGAGGAGGTAAGATAAAAACAAATATGTATGGGAGTCAGTCCCTTACAACTATGCAAAAGTTTCCAAACTAATTGCCTGAAGGAAAACCAAGAATATCTTTTGCCAAGAATGTTTCCCTCTAGTATTTTAATCCCAATAAATTCTATGTGTTTCAGAAAATGAATCCATTCTTTTCTAGCATCTTTAATTTGTTGATGTCTAGGATTTTCTACATTTTAATCATAGTATGAAATGAAACATTAGTTTTGAAAAGATATAGTTTGAGTTTTATACTTGGTTAGAATCTGAAAAGGTTGTTTTGAATATTTGAGTTTTTTCTTCCCTTTTAACAATCATGAATAAACTACTGTTCTTACACAATGTAGATGATTAAACGATAAAATTAGGAAGTAAATTCAACAATGGAGTAACAATGAAAACTCATGAGGGCTGTAGTGATGCTAGGCCATGGTATTTCATTGAAATGGTTGTTGCTTCTTAGCAAATGATGTGTCACTGCTTTGGGGCTGGCGTGTGGGAGGCCAAATGACTGCTGAAAATCTAGCAGTTGTAATATCTTAAGCCAGAAAATGTGTTGAAACAAATCTTCAAGTCAGCAGCAGAATCTGAAAACCCTACTAATGAACGCCTGTCCTGTTCTCTTAGCTAGGAATGCATTATCCCACTCCCACCACTCCTGCCACACCATCTCCAGATGGTCAAACTCTTTTTTGTATTTTTAAATCCAGATCAAATACCACCTTCTCCACAAATTGTGCCCCTGTGTCTTCCTCCCCACTTGAAAGTCAGTTCTTGTGTCTTTAAATGCTCATATTACTGCCTGTGTCTTTCTTGAGGCAGATTTACTCCTCTTTATTAGAGCCATCTGAATCCATGTCTCATTTCCCCTACTTGATTCTAAAAACTCTTCCAGTTCAGGTTCATTATCTGATTCATCTCTGACTTCTACATAGACCTCAGGGAATGCTCTACACAGGCCAAGAATAACAATGCGGAGACCTTACATTTATTGAGAGTTTACTCAGTGTGAAAAGTTTCGTTTAATCCTTCAAAACACATACAAGACTGGTACTATTATTATTTCTATTTTCCAAGTATGAGACCTGAGACTTCAAGAGAATAAATAAGTGGGAAATATTCCAACACAGGACTCAAACCCAGGCAATGTGACTTCAGGACTGATGCTCCAAAAAAGGGGAAGGGCATTAAGAAAACATGAATTTACCAAGTAGTTGACAGAATACAAAACAGAGGTGAAGGTTATATGTTCTAGTCTTCTTCTAGAAGAACATTCAGATAAATACTTCCCACCTTTCATGCTCCAGCCCTTTCAAAACAATACAAAAACAGCAGTCCACTGTCTCCCTCTATCCAGTGTTTGGGTCAGTTTTATTCTAACTTGGCAGAGCCAAGTTTTAAATTCAGGACCGCTGAAGCTAAAGCCTGACATTAGCAGCCACTCTACTAGGGTCCTCCAATCCCTTGAAGGTTAATCCTCAGCTTCTGTTTTGGTCATTAAAACTCTGTGTCCCTCTGTTGTCTTGCTGACCAAGTCCTAAAAACTCTTCCTTTCAAGCCTGTTTTTCCATATACTAAGGCTTCTAATTTCTCCCCCAGCCTCTTGTTTTCAAGGTCAAACCAGTCACCTTTTTCATTTTTTTCCTGAAGGTCAAATTTTTAGGTCTTGCCACATTCTTGCTGTTCCTTCTGTGTCCTCTTCAAGTTCTGCACACATGATAATAATATTAAGTAACTGCTTTGAGTTTTTCAGTTGTTGATCTAATAACTGTCATGTGCGTTTTTCTGAAAACAATAATTGCAAGATTGCATGGCTGATTCAGTAACTCTGCTGTCATGTGCATGAATATAAAATAAACACAAGGGAGCAGATGAGAGTAAGGGAAAGCAACTGCCAACTAGACCTTTAGAAAAGAATGATGTTCTGTAACCTCAGGAGCCATTGAGCACAACTGAACCATATCTATTTTGGGGAATATATTTAGGATACATGAAATATTGTGGCTTTCCTTCCCTGCCCCCTATACATTTGAGGTATATGGAACTGATCTAGTGCATAATGGTAAGCAGCCTAGTAACCTTGGTTATATGGTACTTTGAGTTAAGAGTGTAGTTCAGAACTATTTCTAGCATTTTCTTCCTATCAAGATTCATAATGATATAGCAATGCTGCATACACATCTTTTCTATGTTTCAATATTTTTGTGCTTGCTCTATAGAAATGACTCAACATGATATTTTTTATATACAAGGCATACAGATTTTATGGGGTTATTATGTGTGGTTTCAGTATTGATCTCAGGGGTTTTGTTTGTTTGTTTGTTTGTTTTTTAAATTAGTCTCTGCCAAAATACATGGGAGTAAAGAAGAATTTCAACATTTTCTTGCACACACCATAAAATACAAAGCCATTTCCTCTCATACTTTTAAGGGTTTTTCCAACAGAAGAAGTATATAAAAGCAGGCACTGAATAACTATCAAGTAAGACACATCTTACTCTTTTCATTACTATGAATCATCATTATTGTTACCGTTATGATTAGAGAAAGCCATCTCACTGCTAGTCATCACTAGCGTTTTGTCTTAACACTTTTTGGAATTTGAAATTTTAATTTGCTTATTTTGGTGATGAGTTTCCATAAGAAATCTTACCTAATTAGCCTAGGTACCAAGCCCATCTCGAATAGGTTCTTATTCTTGATCTATGTATAATTTAAATATGTCCTTGCATTTCCTTCTTTTGGTTTGATTCTAGCCTGCTCTTTTAACTTTGTGTGTGTCTCGGCCCCAATGTTGCCTTACTTTGGAGCACTTCTCAAACTTTAATGTGGATACAAATCACCTGGGGATCTCATTAAAGGCCCCATTCTTACTAGGTCCCTGGTGGGCCACAGATTCTGTACTCTCTTTTTTAAAAAAATATTTTATTTATTCATGAGAGACAGAGAGAGAGAGAGAGGGAAGGAAAGGCAGAGACACAGGCAGAGGGAGAAGCAGGCTCCATGCAGGGAGCCTGATGTGGGACTCAATTCCAGGTTTCCAGGATCATGCCCTGGGCTGAAGTTGGCGCTAAACCACTGAGCCACCTGGGCTGCCCAGATTCTGTATTTCTGATTAATTTTCTGGTGATGCTGATGCTGCTAGATCTGTGGACAATGCTTTGAATAGAGAACAACTTTACATTTAATAAGTTTTCAATCCTAAATGCAAAACTAGTCATTCATTTATTCAACAAATATTTATTGAAGCTCACCGTGTGCCAGGTAAATCAAATACTCTTCATTCTAATGCAAAGTCACCTACTTTTTTCCCACCATTTCTACTGCTACTACCACTCAAGTTCAGTGCTAAAATGATCTCTTCTGGACTTTTGCAATAGCTACTAAATGCATCTCTCTAGATACATCCTTGTTTCTTTTGTCAATTTATTTCTTTTAAATAGCCAACAAAAACAGATTTTAAAAATACACTTCTAATGATTTCAATTGACTGCTAAAATAAAATCCCAAAGTTTTGACTTAAAAAAATCAGCAAGGTCCTGCTTACCTTCATCTACCATCACTCTCCTTCTGGCTTTTGATGTTTCAGACATTTTGGCATTTTTTCAGTTACTAAGGTGCTAAGCTTCTTTACATTCCAAGTCCTTTGCACATGCTGTTCCTTTGCCTGGAATTCCCTTCCTCCTCTTCTTTATCCAGTAACTATTCACCCTTCTGATCTTAGATTAATGCCACTTCATCAGAGAACCCTCATTTGACCTTCCAGAATGTCAAGAAATCCTGTTACAAGTCCTTTCAATGTCACTTATTTCTTTTGGGGGACACTTTTCATGGACATAACTACAATTCAACATGCAAATTAACCTGCTTCCTCTGGTAACCAGTTACATAATGGAATGGATCATGTCTTTTTTATTTTTATACATCTAGTTGTTTTCACAGTGCCTGGCAAATAGTTGGTGTCAACAAATAATAAATGAAATGATAAAAAAAAATAGAACTTGGAACATTCTGGTCCATCTGGATCCCTCTGTTAAAAACAGAAGTAGTTTGCCAATTTTCAAAGAACCAATCTACAACAAAATGCACATCATTAAAATGTTATCCAGTTTCTTAGATGTATTCATTCGGTGTTTCAGTGTCTTTCAGTGTTTCCATGTCATTTATATGGTGTCCAATTTCCTCTGAAGTTCAGGAGATGACTAATAGAAAACTTAAATTACTTGCATATGAAAAAAACTCCAGCTGTTTATGTATTTGAGAAGTGTTTAATATACTGCCACATACAATCTTCTCCTACTGCTTCATAAATTGTTTCTGATGACACATAGTCTTTGTATATGGTGAATTATTATATGCTTTTAAGAATCCTTTGTCAAAAAGGAAGATGAATCTCCGGGAGCTACCTCTGAGAAAACCTTTGTAATTACATTATTTGGCTATTTTAAAAAGCTATGGTCTCATCTTTTCTCTGGTTGATAAATTTAATTTGTGAAAATATGTGTTGAATCTATTTCTCAAAGTTCTGCCACCACTGTGGGGCACAAAAGAACAGGAATGGAGGGGTTCCTCGTGATGAACCTTGGGTCCTGCATGCCCCTACATATTTAGGACCACATATGCACTGGCCTAGGAGATTTCTATAATCCCTTCAGAAAGTGGTATTTTAGAAATAGTTTTAGGTCTGGAGAGTCATCCTTAATTTTCTGAAATCAGTGGAGAAGCAAAAATAATTTTGGAAAATCCACCTATCCATCTTTCGCATAGTAAACAGGACAAATAATTCAAACGGGTGAATGGAAATAATGTTGCTTGTGGCTTGGTTAACATATCTCCTGAAGGCCTCTATTACTGCCTGACCCAAGACGATCTCAAGCATTGACCTCAGCCCTCCCCAGGCTGACACATTCTGTATCTCCAAAGTGGTGAGTCAGCTTTATTTTAAGCCCTGAATGGAGTGGGGCTTATTCTCCTCAGGTCCACAGTGGGCTCCAGGCCAGCAGCAGCTGTCTGCTCAGCGGGTTTCAGCCTACTGCTCAATGCAGAATGAGAACCCTTGGCAGGGAGGAATGAAATCCCCATGCTGATGGGAAAACGCTTATGTTGTCTACCCTCTCTTTGTTGCTGTTATTTTACAGTCCAAGTCCCATTTACGAGACATCAGGAAAAAGCTGCTCCAACCTCATAGCAGTGGAAACAGTCATTCTCACTGGTACACTGCACCGACACAGCTTAGCTCCTGAGCCAAGCCCGAGGAGGATGGCAGGCCTTCTGTAAACAGAGAGCTCTGACTACGCAGCACCACAGGGTTATCTCGGCCGTGTCCTGGCACTAACTCTTCCTCACCTTCTCATATGTGCACCTTCTCATCTTATCTCATTCCCAAAGGTTTAATAATAGTCTAACAATTGTTTTCCAATTTTTGTCCTCCATTTTCGTTATCCATTTGAGTAAACACACTTAAGATGTTTAAACTTTAATCTTCTAGCTGAGTTTCCCAATTTACAAGCATGGTTGATGGCTAAGGTAACCAGTCTATGAATGAGTCAAGAGGCTCAGTCCTTCCACAGTCTCTGAAGACTTTTATTTTTGTGGTATTTCAGAGATTCTCCTCCGATTTTCCTTTGCTTCCTAAGGTCAAATTCTATGGTTATATCCCTAAAGGATCCTGGGATATGCTAATAACAACTCATATTGTCTGCTTAGGTTCTGGGGGAAAATGAAGGGTTTTAAAATTCCCCACAAGAAATAAACCGCCCACCCTAATTCTCTCTCCTCTCTTTCACTGTTCACATGTACTTCTCTCTTCCTCTTATCTTTTCATTTCACTGTAAAGCCTTTTCATTCTTCTCTTCATTCACTTAACAGCGTTATGCTGAGGCTTGCCATGTACTAGACACGAGAGAGGCAATAATGAACAAGGCCGAACTTCTCCCTGACCAGTTTGCATTCCAGTGAGGAAAACCAACAATAAATAGGTGAGCAAAGTCATAATTGAGAGAGTAATGAGTTGCTGTTATAGATAATAATGGAGACAGTTTCCTTTCTACCTGAAGTAAAAGCACTCTACCTAGAATTCAGAGGAACATGCTCTGAAAAATTGTATTTAAGCTGAGATCTAAAGAATGAGATCATCGCACATGCAAAGAACTTGGGAGAAACATTTCAGGCAGAGGGAAGGGGAGGGAACAGAAAAGATCTTGTGGTATTTTAGAGACTGACTGAAATCCAGAGTAGCTGGAGGGTAATAGAGTGTCCCCAGTTGAACTTGATGAGGGAAGCTGGGGCCAGAACTACAGAGCTCTGTAGGTCATAGAAAACTCTTGAAGAACGATGTTAGACTTTTTGTGAGGACCTTGTAGGAGCTCTGGTGATTGTGGGGCAAAACCAGGTAAGAGTCCCAAAGAAATCATCTGCTTGGTAGATTACGTATAGATGTGTTCAGCCTAAACCTGGAATGAGGGTCAGGGGAGAAACTCAAGAAATTCCCTTCTCAAGAACATTATCCACAAAGAAGTATCCAGAAGAACCAGTGTTCTTATTTTCAAGAGTACATTGTGTAATGTAATATATACAGTGTTGTATATTCCAGCACTTGGAATGTTTCCCCTCTGTATTTTTCAGGACATACTTTCACCCACTCGTTGACTACTTATCTCTGTATTCTAGACCTATTTAGCAGGCATCCAGGTTGGGTAGACCAATGCAAATTTCTAGGCAAATTTGGCTGAGCCCATCCTACTTGAATACAGACTAAAATAACCTCAACAAACTCCTTTTAGCTTTTTATTCTCATGGTTCTTTTCTATGTGAATGCCTGTTGAGTTTGTACTTTGTACCATATTCCACATCTGCTAGTATTTGACTTTTAAAAATTCTTAATATGCTTTCATCATGCTCCCAGGTTACAGGTTAAAATGTGATCATTTGATTCCTAGATTTCTCCTTCAATTTTTTTTTTGTTGGAGGATTACCATCAAGCTGTAAACTCCTGATACTTTGGTAATAGTTTTAGAAATTTAAAATACAAATGCACTTTCTGCATTATTTTCCAATACAGAATTTTTTTCAACACTACTTCAAATGAACACTTTAATTGACTTCCTCAGGCTCTTTCAATAATAGGTTGAGCCAAAGGTGAAATAATATCTTATTATTTGCATTACTGTATTTCAGAGCATAGGACTAAATCTGGTGGAGAAGTAGGAAAAGTCACATATAAAGGACCCAGATGGTGGAATACCACATGTTCTATGTCTTAGTGTGAGAAACAGCTCAAGCAAGTAAACTATTCCCAGACATTTATTACATAGCCCAGGTTTGGAATAATTATTGTGCTTCTGGCAGGAGACAAAGGTGGAAAATGGAAATTTAAGTAGAGTTAATATTAAGGAATTATTGCATTCTTTTCTGAACATAATCACCTGTAACTGGAAAAGTAATGGTTCCATATGTCATGTTCTTTATTGATTTCTTTTAGATATTTGTGCTTACTCGACCAAGTGTAGGTATGGGATGTTGCTAACCCAGTTTTTTTTAAAGATTTTATTTGCTTATTTGAGAGAGAGAGAGTATGTGTGCACAGGTGGTGGGGGAGGGGCAGAGGGTGTGGGAGAAGCAGACTCCCTGCTGAGCAGAGAGCCCAATTTGGGGTTCCAATCCCAGGATCTAGGGATCATGACCTGAGCTTCAGGCAGATGCCCAACCAACTGAGCCACTCAGGCCCACCTAGCCCAGATATTCTTGAGAAATTAATAAAATCAAGTGGTTATTAATAATAAGACAGTATGTTTAGAGTATTTAGTTCCATTTCAAAATAGAAGCTAATATCTAACATAATAGAAGCTAATACTTCAAAAACTATAAATGGCATACTTTTATGAAAATGCCTAAAAGCATATCCTCCCTGTGATATCTATACAATTTTCAAACAAATTGACATACATTTTGCCTACTCACTACAAACTGTAGCAACAATTTCATTTAATCACTTTGTACATCCACTTCTAAATGTATACGGCAAATCTCTTTTTCATGGCACTTCTTAACACGAGGTCACTAATTTTTGTGCAGGCTTTTCAGTATCTCACTAATATTCTTTCTTTCTTTTCTTTTCCTTCCTTCCTTCCTTCCTTCCTTCCTTCCTTCCTTCCTTCCTTCCTTCCTTCCTTCCTTCCTTCCTTTCTTCTTCCAGAGAGAGAGGGAGAAGGAAGGGGAGAGAGAGGGGTAGAGGGGGAGGGAAAGAATCTCCAGGAGACTCCATACTGAGCACAGAGCCCCATGTGGGGCTCTATCTCATAATCCTGAGATCATGACCTGATCTGAAACCAAGAGTTGGATGCTTAACCAACTCAGCCACCCAGGCACCCCTGATGTTATTTCTCTATTAATAAAACTTTACTTCTCTCACTGAGACTACCTAGTTTATCCCAACAGATTTTTTTTATTGCCCAGATGAAGATTATACAGCATGACAGCCCTTTGATTAATAAAACATTAGCTTTTTTTAAAATTCAGAAATTAGTAAATGGACCAGGACTGACTGTAACAAATACCTTATTTCAGCTGAATATCACCAACAAAGTACATCTTGCTTCTGTTAGCATAAACACAATGATCTAGAAGAGATAGCTACTCAGAACTCCAAAGAGAAAATCACCAATAAAAAACTATGCATAAATCATGGCTCTCTTGGCTTTGATAATATAATGCATGATAATGGGAAAGAATCAAATATTTATTCTATATTTCCTGTGTGAATTTTATCTTAGGGTATATAGATAGCTGGGGATGGAAAGTTTTTATTTAAGAATAATACAAACTAATGAACAAGAAAAAGGATTTACAAAATCACCTAAAAATATTCTTGAAAAAAATAAGTATAATTCAGGCCAAAGTGTCAAGATTTATATCCAGTGAATGTTTTAAAAACTATCCTGTATGACTGAATTTCAAACACTAGTATAAGGCCTCCTTTTTTTCAGGATGGAAATTAAGACCTGGACAAGTAAAGGAACTTGGCTCTTGTCATGCAAGGATCCAGTGGCTTTTTTCATACTAGAATCATAAGCTACATCTCTTAAATCCTGATCTTTTGTTCTTTTAAGATACCTAACTGCTTGTTATTTTGGTGCTCTATCTATGACACTTGAAGAATGTCCCTATGGATTCTCCTGGGTAACAAAGCCAATGAGTCATAAAATGGCTGTTGTCTTTATTTTAAAATTTCTAGGAGAAGGAGCCTGAAAATGAAACAAAGTGATTGAAGATTCAGAGGCCTTCCTCCCAAGACTTTTTTTAGAGTTAAGTTTACAGAAGTCCATGTTTGCAGTATGTCCAGTGGTCAGAATCATGACTACCCAGTAAGTTTAAGCAAAAACTTTGGTTCTTTGTAATTAGGGGGATCTGCGGGAAGAGGGAATCTCTAACACATTCTTCCCAGGCTTTGCCATAACTCTCCGTGGCTTACTGCTCAGAAAGGAGGAAAAGTATGAGGAAAACAAACAGAGACAGACCTTCTTTGTGCATTGGCTTTTGGCCTGCCAAATCAGCTGGCTGGACGCAGAGGCAATTTCCTTAGTGTTTGCAGCCTTACGCTGACTTCTGCGTGGGGAAGTTGGGCAATATTTATTGTTGAATGGGACCCTGGGAGATTATTCTTGGAAGAAACAACTTCTGTGAACCTTTGTGTGTTGACTGAAAATCTCTTCTAGGTTTCACAAACTGGATGTAGGTTTCACAAACTGGATGTAATTCCCTCCTCCCAACACAAAAAGGACAGTGAAACAAAGAAAAATTCTTCAATCCATATAGATATGGCTTCTTACTCATGATTTACTTTGAGAGCACTGAGTTAGGGAAGTGTGGAAATAGGGAGATAAACTTTAAGATACCATGAGCTGCTCTCTAGGAGTTTGTGAACCATTGAAATGGAAAAATATCTCTTTACTAGTTATTCATTTAAAGGTCATGTTTTGACTTCCTTTACATGTAGAGTCATGGGTCAATTACTCAGAGATATGACAATGAATGAAACATACTCTTTGGCTTTAAGGTGCTTACACAATTCACCGTCTTCCAAAAAAAAAGTAAAACAATCGTAAGAATAAATGAACCATCTGGTATCAATATTAGTGTGATTTACATAGTCCATTAAGTGTCATTAAATAGTCATGCAAATGCTCTTTCTCTCTCTAAATTAATGTCTGAGAATAGGGAGAAAGTGGCGGTGAGCACATAACCTTAAGTAGGGAAGGGCCAGGGCCTTGGGCTTTGCTGTGTTCCTAGTCCTCTTGTCATTTGCAGCTGAGGTGAGATTCATGAGCTGGTCTTTTCCATGAGGTCAGGGCTGAGCAGCTCTCTCTGGCAAATGAGCCTCACACTGGCTTCTGGTAAGAAGTCATGTAGTCAAACCAGTATGACAAGCCCCCCAGCCAGAGTCTCAGTTGTTTAGAAACCCAGGGTGACACCAGAAAGTTAACCTTTGCAGATTTCCTCCACGTGACCATGTAGTATTGCCAAATTGCTGTGGCCACTGCCCATCTTGGTGACTAGAAGGTGTTTCCTCTAGAGGTAACATCTCTCCAGGAGTCTAAATGTGGAGAGAGAAAAGCTCTTCTTTGCCTTCAGTGTCTCCCTGACCTCTCTGGAATGTTCTCTCCTTTTCACCAGAGAGGACATCAAAGATACCTATCTGACTAACATCCATTTTATTTTTCTCTTCCCTTCTCCTTCCCACAAATTTCCTAGGCCTGGAAAAGGTCAAGCATTTCTTCCATTTGCCCCAAATCTTATCTTCTCTTTACATTCATTTGATCCAGATGGAGCGTGCCCTCAACACCATAGTGAATCCCCTGAGCATTTTTATAACCTAAACAGGGAGCAAAGGCACTGGGGATCCTGAACATTCTACTCTTATAACAGCAGTCTCTTTTGATCTCAGAGGCCAGGTAGGATTTTATTCTTTCTCTTCATAATACCCAAATATCTGCCGAGGTTAATGGGTGTTTTGGGTAGATGAGGATGGAGCTCTAGTACTCAGAAAGTCTAAATGAAAAGTATATTGATAAGGTTTACAGCATCAACTTGTTTGTGACTATTATACTTATCATTAGGAGTTGTTTTACCCATTACCCCCTACAGTTCCAAAGGGCTGATGAGTTTTAATCCTCATGTAAAGAACTCTCCAGAAATGAGTAAAATCTAGTTTATTTTCCAGTATAATCTCTATGAAACAGGGATATCAGAAGCTTTGAACAACTACTTGCATTGACAGGAAGTAGTGCCAGAAGTTTCTATAATGGGAGAAGCCACTTTTAGGTACATTCAGTAGAGCCCTTTATATGAATTAATTGCCTCAAGACATATATTACAGTCTGGCAAAGCTCTCCTTTGCTGACCAACAACCTGCGGCCAACCCCAGGTGGAGTGAAGGTGAACATGAAGGAGAACTGCTGCTTTAAGGTTCGTTAGCCAAAAGAAGAAAATGAAGAAGAAACTGAAGAGGCCAAATCCCAATCCAGGGAGCACATGTGAGACACTGCACAGAACCTCCAGCACTGTTCTGGAGGGATGTGAGAGGGCCTAAGTCCTTAAACATCAGTGACAAGTTGGTGAACTTGGAGGAAAACTATTTAAACATTACAAAGGCTTCTTACTTTTTTCTCTTTCCCTGCATTGAGGCCTGGGAAAAGTGATGGACACATGTTAGATCACAAAGGAAATGACTATATCCATATATTTACTATTTAAAGTATTTTAATTTCTCATCTTATATTGCTGATTTAGCCTCATTCTTTAAGAATATAAGCATCACTGGCTTTATTATTATTATATTTTAATTTGTAAGCACCAAATCATTCATGGGTCAATGAGTTCTAAAGCTTACCTGGTTTCTGAATAACAGAGACAGATATTGATACTGCTTCTTAGAGTTATTATCACAGTGTTGCTAAAATAGAAGTCATGCTGTTCCCTCTGCCTAGAAACTCCTCTCCTATTCTTTACACATTTAACTTCTACTTATTCTACTTCCCCACTTCTCAGACCCAACACTCATATTTAAATCAGATTCCCATTATACTCTCTCACTGCATCCTCTAACACTTGTCTTGATTTGTACTTGTATATCTATTTGTGTTATTTATTATTTTTAATATTTGAAACAATAGTTCATTCTTCAGAGAACCAAAGGGGAGAGAGAGAAAGAGACCCTCATCATAGATGGCAGGTGGTGGCTAGGAACCTGAGAAGAACACAAAGGGAGGGGTCCACCGCCAGCCATTTCACAATACTTGCCTCTTGGGATTTACATAGAGGGCCCCAGATCCTCCTCGGCACTTCCTTCCCACGGCTTGCTGAGAGCCCATATTCATGATCTTTACTTTCCCTCCAACTTCAAATTTGTTCTTCATCAATTTCTTTGGCTTCTAAACACATGATTGTGAGGATCTAAAGTAGTCGTAGAAAAATGAGAACCAGTGAGCTTAAAAACATGCCTGTGATGTGCAGCAGATTTGGACTTGAACCCTGGACAACCTGATTCCAAGGTGCATGAGCTAGCTTCCTGTTATATCAGCTGCCTGGTGTTCACAGCTCAGCCCCAAGATTGACTTTAATGCAACTGTATTTCTGATACTGTGCTCAGGAGCTATAGTAAGCTCCTTGTTCTTTTTATTTTTTTTAGGACCAAGCCCCTATTTCAGCATTCTGCCTTTTTTATGTCCCCAATACATCTATCTATGCAGTTTTCTGTTAAAGCAGACGGGAGGCTGGATTGGGGCAGAACAAATTATGTAATTTGAAAATGGCTTGCCTTTACTCCAAGCAGGTTCTGATACAGACTGCCGAGAAGGAAATGACCCTGTACCATTTTTGAGAATTCTTTGATTTTCAGAAGCAGGGTCACCTGTGCTTTACCCCTTGCTTTGTGAGCCTCCCCACTATTCCAGTTTTTCTAGCACCAGCATTCTTTGTGGTATCAGAGATTTATTTCTAAACCTACTCCCCTGGTATATGTTAGAGCTGTAATTTCCAGGCTCTGACTGCTTTTCTTCCTAAACTTTTTTAGGTTGCTTTCTTTTCATTCTTTTCCACCACCTCCCCTATATTCTGCCTGGACTCTTCTCCTATAACCCCAGCATATCCTGGCACCATGCTTTCCTCACTAACTGAAATGTCTGCCAACTGTTTACCATGGATCTTTGGCACATCTGTGTAGATTCTCTTCTTTTATTTCTACTCAAATAAGCCCCAGAGGACATCTTGTGGTCTATCTGGTTACTGGGTCTCCATCATTCTAACCCCGCCACCATTTGTCTGGACCTCCTCGCCACAGATATCCACACAATTATCCCTTGTTCTTTATTGTTAACTTGAACCTTCTTTTAATAGCTTCACCATGGATGAATGAGCTTTTAAAAAGAGAGATGTGTCTTCCTTACATACATTTTTATATGAATTCTTGTTTTATAGCCCCTGAATGGGTTGATTTGTTCAGAAAACACAATAGAGCACAGATGTTTGGGCCAAGTGTGCTTGGTAAATGGTATTCTCTAAAGAATGTTTTTAAGTATATGAACACTCACAACAAAAGATGGACATGTTTCCATTTTGCAAGGCTTTAATTTTTTTCTCAGTCTTGTCAAAAATTGGATTCATGAACTAAATTGGTAGAGTATTTGTTTAAAATTATCACTAACAAAATATATGAATCTATATATTAAAGCTTATAAAACCACTTTCATAAAAACTTAAAACCTTTTAAGTGTTAGTATTGCCAAACATTCCTAAGCCTAACATAGGTTAGGGCATGCTGCCTCATATTCTTGCTCAGAGGAATATCTATTGTTTTTGTCTGTGAGCCACTGAGAATGGTTGTGATATGGATATGTAGGTATAGGATGGTGTGTTGTGGTGTTACTGCATGGGACCTTTGTCAAATTCTTATTTGGTGGAATTTGTTGAATATAAAAACACTGTACTTCTGTGAGTTTGCTTTTGAAAAATTTTCCTGGTAACTGTGGCCATAGCAATTACCTGAAACAAAAATTGGTAACTTATTTCCTTTTCCCTCCTCAAAGTAGGTTGAGACTAAGAGTATACTCTGAGGATTTTACAATTAGTTATTATGGTTTTTTATTTTTTAATCTTTCAGTGATTTTGCTTATGTAGGGAAGACCTACATAGTAACTGATATTAATATGTAAAACATTTTCAATCAGTACCAATAATCACTCATGTTTTCATGTAAAGTGGTTTTGAATACCTGAAGCTTTTAGACTCTCATTTTACTGATAATAATTGGTATCTATAGATATAGAAATAATAGGTAGAGAGGTAAGTAGCTTCAAATTTCAGTAAACTGATAGAGTTAAATACATTCGATTGTGCTGTTTCAGAGAAGTTCAGGATAAGGTCACATCTGAAAAGTGAGCCCTCTCGCATTCTAGAAAAAATGCCAGTTTGGAATTTCCATATTTGAGACACCCCCACCCCTACCAATAAAATATAGGTTATATGATTCTAAAGTTTTCAGCTAGAACATTTTTCCTTCAAGGCAGAAGAAAACTGCAAGTTATTATAGCCCATGATGTGTATTTAAGGAGAATGTGGGATAATAGATAATTTCACCTTATTTCTAGACTAAATTAATATGATTATATATTATTTCATACCACAAGAGAAAAATTATTTTCTTGTAAAGGTTGATTTCTCTCCCAAATTAAATAGACTGCTAGTTATTTTGATCAATATTTTCCATGAATACCACTACCAGCCAGATGTTTTAAGGAAAGAATAAAATCACATTTGTCACTAGTCCTATCCCAAATTTATAATAACTAGGCAACTTGTAGGATATGTGCTATGGTTTCATTGCCTGTTGGTTTGAGTTTGGGGATGGGGAGGAATCACCAGTAATTATCCATCTACACAGCTGACCAAGACACATACAGTCATTGTATGCTCTCGGTTAAGCTGTATAGACAGATCACCATTAAAGACTAAATATAGCTGCCCTCTTGAAGGAAAGAAGCATTTGAATAGATGAGGATGTTGTCTAAGAAAGACTCAAGAACTAAGATCCTAAATTAATAATGGAGTATGTGCTTTAGAGGGCACATGCAAGGAATATTCAATGAATTAGTCACCATAAACTTACTCAAGATGAATTGAGGTGCTCTCATTCAAACAGGTAAATGAAAGAATTAAAATTAAGAGATGTGCTTTTGCTTACATTACCTGGTTAGCTTCCTCCAGCTAGCCCATCAAGTGAATTGAAAGCTGTGCCTCCTAGAAGGGGAAAATTAAAGCCTATAATATATAAAATATCATAGTTCCTATAATGTTTTTTGTTAATAAAAGTGTGGAGAGAGCCCAGCCACTGGAATTGGAATCTCAAGCAAAGCTACATAAGAGGGAGTTTATCAGAAAAAAAGTGAATTGATAAGATACCCATTAATGGACTATGCCAGACCCCTAAGGAGAGGTATGCCTTGCAGAGAAGACAATGCTCTAGCAGCCAGTGTGAGGGGGTCACTCCCCAGAAGTGCCCTGTGAACCAGAGAAGATAGATATTAATTTTCTGCATTGTGATATCAAGAATAAGTTTGTTTCCCTCTATTTTGTCATATCAAAAACCAAACAGATGTTTTGCTAGTAAATTGGACTACATATAAATTGTTCAGATAATTAAAAATGTGTTCAGCTAAAATAGAACAGTGAAAAACACATTAAAAGATTACTTATAGTAAATGCTGATGGCTATTATATTATGTAAAAGTCTCATAAAATTTTTAAGAAAGCCTCAAGAGTCTCAATAGACATATGTATAAAATGTATAATAAGCAATATCTATTGAGAGAATGGAAATGTTGTCAACATTGAGAATAACAATATAAATGATTATGCAATGCTATTTTCTTCTGGTGAAAAATGAAAGTGATCTTCTAGCCCCATTGATTGCAGCACAGAAAAGTGAAGAATAAAAAATGACATTCTAGAAATATATTTGTCAGTTCTTGTCAATAAAAATTATGTAGTAATATCCTTTGGCCTACTAATTTTACTTCTAGAAACTACCTAAAAAAAGAAATAGTAGTGAAAGCAAAAAAAATTATGCACAACCATATTCACTGAATCTCATAGATCTGTGGTCACCCTGGTTCCATCCCTGACAGGTTCCATGGCTTTAAGTTATTGCTCTGAGTAAGCCTCAGTTTGCTTATCTGTAAGCTTGAGAAGCTCTACCTCAATCAGTTATGAGTATGAAGATGGTATATATATCAACTGCTTAGTGCCCATGCTGAATAATTGACTGCAATACAATATCACTAATAAATCTCTAGCTGTAGGGAAATGACTATTAGGTTAATTTGACAGATCAAATTGATAGACTAGCATGTGCCTATTGATACTGATATTTACAAATAGGAAATAATGCCTACAATTATTATCTTAGAATGTTAATAAATATATCAGCTGCACAGTGATGGTGATTTCTGATATTTAAATGACAAGAAAAGGAAGGAGGGAAAGAAGGAAGGGCAAATGTAAGAAATTGAGTCTAGAAAAATGTCCTGGAAGGAAATATATCACAATGTTAGCAACAGTTATTTGTGTTAGGATGAAGATTTTTTCCCCCATATGGTTGAAAATTTATTGAATAGAAGAATACCCACTCCTAAAAAAATGGCAGTGTGACGAGTTCTGCAGATCTGCTCCCCATAAAATAACGATGACTGATAAACATGATAAAAAGAGAAGTATTTAAGATCTTTGCAAATATTCCTGGGGGCATAGAGCTAATGAAAAAATAATATTCAGGAAAATCTATTACATCTCAATAATTAGGTGAGAGTCTGTTGTGATTTTTTTGCATATCTTTTTTTATTGGAGTTCTATTTGCCAACAGATAGCATAACACCCAGTGCTCATCCCGTCAAGTGAACCCTTCAGTGACTGTCACCCAGTCACCCCATCCCCCCACCCACCTTCTTTTCCTCTACCCCTTGTTCATTTACCAGAGTTAGGAGCCTCTCATGCTTTGTCACCCTCTCTGATTTTTCCCACTCATTTTCTCTCCTTTTCCCTATGATCCCTTTCACTACTTTTTATATTCCCCATATGAATGAAACCATATAATGTTTGTCCTTCTCTTGACTTACTTCACTCAGCATAACACCCTTCAGTTCCATCCACGTCGAAGCAAATGGTGGATATTCATCATTTTTAATGGTTAATATTCCATTGTATATATAGACCACATCTTCTTTATCCATTCATCTTTCAATGGACACCGAGGCTCCTTCCACAGTCTGGCTATTGTGGACATTGCTGCTATAAATATTGGAGTGTAGGTGTTGTGGTTTTTCACTGAATCTGTATCTTTGGGGTAAATCCCCAGCAGTGCAATTGCTGGGCTGTAGAGTAGCTCCATTTTTAACTCTTTGAGGAACCTCCACATAGTTTTCCAGAGTGGTTGCACCAGTTCACATTCCCACCAACAGTGCAAGAGGCTTCCCTTTCTCCACATCCTCTCCAACAATTGTCGTTTCCTGTCTTGTTAATTTTCCCCATTCTCACTGGTGTGAGGTGGTATCTCATTGTGGTTTTGATTTGCATTTCCCTGATGGCCAGTGATGCGGAGCATTTTCTCATGTGCTTGTTGGCCATGTCTATGTCTTCCTCTGTGAGATTTCTGTTCATGTCTTTTGCCGATTTCATGATTGGATTGTTTGTTTCTTTGCTGTTGAGTTTAATAAGTTCCTTATAGATCTTGGATACTAGCCCTTTATCTGATATGTCGTTTGCAAATATCTTCTCCCATTCTGTAGATTGTCTTTTAGTTTTGTTGACTATTACTATTGCTGTGCAGAACCTTTTAAATCTTGATAAAGTCCCAATGGTTCATTTTTGCTTTTGTTTCCTTTGCCTTCATAGATGTATCTTGCAAGAAGTTGCTGTGGCCAAGTTCAAAAAGGGTGTTGCCTGTGTTCTCCTCTAGGATTTTGATGGATTCTTGTCTCACATTTAGATCTTTGAACCATTTTGAGTTCATCTTTGTGTATGGTGTAAGAGAATGGTCCAGTTTCATTCTTATGCATGTGGCTGTCCAATTTCCCAGCACCATTTATTGAAGAGACTGTCCTTTGTCCAGTGGATAATCTTTCCTGCTTTGCTGAATATTAGTTGACCATAGAGTTGAGGGCCCATTTCTGGATTCTCTATTCTGTTCCATTGATCTATGTGTCTGTTATTGTGCCAGTACCACACTGTCTTGATGACCACAGCTTTGTAGTACAACTTGAAATCTGGCATTGTGATACCCCTAGCTCTGGTTTTCTTTTTCAATATTCCCCTGGCTATTCGGGGTCTTTTCTGATTCCACACTAATCTTAAGGTTATTTTTTCCAACTTTCTGAAGAAAGTCCATAATATTTTGATGGGAATTGCATTGAACGTGAACATTGCCCCGGGTGGCATGCTTTTTCACAATATTAATTCTTCCAATCCACGAGCATGGAATATTTTTCCATCTCTTTGTGTCCTCCTCAATTTCTTTCAGAAGTGTTCTATAGATTTTAGGGTATAGATCCTTTACCTCTTTGGTTAGGTTTATTCCTAGGTATCTTATGCTTTTGGGTGCAATTGTAAATGGGATTGACTCCTTAATTTCTCTTTCTTCTGTCTCATTGTTAGTGTATAGAAATGCCACTGATTTCTGAGCATTGATTTTGTATCCTGCCACACTGCCGAATTGCTGTATGAGTTCTAGCGATCTTTGGGTGCAGTCTTTTGGGTTTTCTATGTACAGTATCATGTCATCTGCAAAGAGGGAGAGTTTGACTTCTTCTTTGCCAATTTGAATGCCTTTTATTTCTTTTTGTTGTCTGATTGCTGAGGCTAGGACTTCTAGTACTCTGTTGAATAGCAGTGGTGAGAGTGGACGTTCCTGTCTTGTTCCTGATCTTAGGGGAAAGGCTCTCAGTTTTACGCCATTGAGAATGATATTTGTTGTGGGCTTTTCATAGATTGCTTTTAAGATGCTGAGGAATGTTCTCTCCATCCCTAGACTCTGAAGACTTTTGATCAGGAATGGATGCTGTATTTTGTCAAATGCTTTCTCTGCATCTATTGAGGGGATCATATGGTTCTTCTTTTTTCTTTTGTTGATGTCATCTATCACGTTGATTGTTTTATGAGTGTTGAAGCAACCTTGCATCCTGGGGATAAATCCCACTTGGTCATGGTGAATAATCTTCTCAATGTGTTGTTGGATCCTATTGGCTAGTATCTTGTTGAGAATTTTTGCATCCATGTTCATCAGGGATGTTGGTCTATAATTCTCCTTTTTGGTGGGGTTTTTGTCTGGTTTGGGAATCAAGGTAATGCTTGCCTCACAAAATGAGTTTGGAGTATTCCATCCTTTCTATCCTTTGGAATAGCTTAAAATAGAATAGGAATTATTTCTTCTTTAAAAATTTGATAGAATTCCCCTGGGAAGCCATCTGGCTCTGGACTTTTGTGTCTTGGGAGATTTTTGATGACTGCTTCAACTTCAATTTCCTCACTGGTTATTGGCCTATTCAGGTTTTCTATTTCTTCCTGTTCCAGTTTTGGTAATTTGTGGTTTTCCAGAAATGCATCCATTTCTTATAGGTTGCCTAAATTATTGGCATTTATAGCTGCTCATAATACATTTTAAAATCGTTTTTATTTCCTTAGTATTGGTTGTGATCTCTCCTCTTCCATTCATGATTTTATCAATTTGAGCCTCTTTTCTTTTCTTTTTAATAAGGCTGGCTAATCGTTTATCTTATTAATTCTTTCTATATTATTAATTCTTTCTAACTCCTGGTTTTGTTGATCTGTTCTACAGTTCTTCTCATCTCTATTTCATTGAGTTCTGCTCAAATCTTTATTAACTCTCTTCTGCTTGGTGTAGGTTTTATTTGCTCTTTTTCCAGTTCCTTTAGGTGTGAGGTTAGCTTGTATATTTGAGGGTTTTTTTCCAGTTGGGGGATGCTTGTATTGTGATGTATTTCCCTCCTAGGACTGTTTTTGTTGTATCTCAAAGAGTTTGAACAGCTGTATCTTCATTTTCATTAGTTTCCATGAATCTTTTAAATTCTTTTTTAATATACTGGTTGACCAATTCATCTTTTAGTAGTACGTTCTTTAACCTCCACATATTTGAGTTTCTTCCGAATTTCTTCTTGTGATTGAGTTCTAGTTTCAAAGCATTGTGGTCTGAAAATATGCAGGGGACAATCCCAATCTTTTGGTATCAATTGAGACCTTATTTGTGACCCAGTATGTGGTCTATTCTGGAGAAAGTTCCATGTGCACTTGAGAAGAATGTGTATTCAGTTGCGTTCATATGGAAATTCTGTAAATATCTGTGAAATCCATCTGGTCCAGTGTATCGTTTAAGGTCTTGTTTCTTTGGAGATGTTGTGCTTAGAGGATCTGTCATTTGCAGAAAGTGCCGTGTTGAAGTCTCCTACTATTAGTGTATTATTATCTAAGGATGTCTTTACCTTGGTTATTAATTGATTAATTAATTAATTGGCAGCTCCCACATTAGGGGCATAAATATTCATGATTGTTAGGTCTTCTTGTTGGATAGACCTTTTAATATGATATAATGTCCCTGTTCATCTCTTACTATAGTCTTTGGGGTAAACTATAATTTATCTGATACGAAGATTGCTATCCCAGCTTTCTTTTGAGGACCATTTGAATGGTAAATTGTTCTCCAACATTTTCAGGCTAGAGGTGTCATTAGGTCTAGAATAAGTTTCTTGTACACAGCAAATAAGTGGGTCTTGTTTTTTTGTCTAGTCCAAAACCCTGCATCTTTTGATGGGATCATTTAGCCCATTCAGGTTCAGAATAACTATTGAAAGATATGAATTTAATGTCATCATAATACCTATTCAGTCCCTGTTTTTGTGGATTATTTCTTTGGGCATCATCTTTCTTTTACAGAGTCTGCCTTAATATTTCTTGCAAAGCTGGTTTGGTGGTCCCATATTCTTTCAGTTTCTGCCTATCTTGGAAGCTCTGTATCTCTCCTACTATTCTGAATGAGAGCCTTGCTGGATAAAGTATGCTTGGCTGCAAGTTCTTCTCATTTAGTACTCTGAATATATCCTGCCAGCCCTTTCTGGTGTGTCAGGTCTCTATGGAGAGGTCTGCTGTTAATCTAATATTTCTCCCCATATAAGTTAGGAAACTCCTGTCTCTCACTGCATTAAGAATTTTATCTTTATCTTTGGAATTTGCAAGTTTCACTATTAAAAGTCGAGGTATTGAATGGTTTTTATTGATTTTGGGGGTGGGGCCTATCTCCTGGATCTGAATGGGTGTTTCCTCCCCCAAATTAGGGAAGTTCTCAGCTGTGATTTGTTCAAATATGCTTTCTGTCCCTCTTGGTGCTCTCTGGAACTCCAATTATACTATACTCTATATGTAGATTCTTCCTTCTGAGGCTGTCATTTATTCCCCTTAACATTTCTGCATAGTCTTTTATTTTTTTATTTATTTTTTTATATAATTTTTTTTTTTACATTTTTATTTATTTATGATAGTCACAGAGAGAGAGAGAGAGAGAGAGAGGCAGAGACACAGGCAGAGGGAGAAGCAGGCTCCATGCACCGGGATCCTGACGTGGGATTCGATCCCGGATCTCCAGGATCGCGCCCTGGGCCAAAAGCAGGCGCCAAACCGCTGCGCCACCCAGGGATCCCAATTATACTATACTCTATATGTAGATTCTTCCTTCTGAGGCTGTAATTTATTCCCCTTAACATTTCTGCATAGTCTTTTAATTGTTTTTCTCTTTTTTCCTTTGCTTACTTCCTTGCCATCAATTTGTCTTCTATGTCGCTCACTCTTTCTTCCACTTCATTAACCCTCATTGTTAGGACGTCCAGTTTGGATTGCATCTCATTTAATTGATTTTTAATTTTGGCCTGATTAAATCCAAATTATGCAGTCATGAAATGTCTTGAATCCTTTATGCTTTTTTCCAGAGCCACCAGTAGCTTTATAGTTGTGCTTCTGAATTGGCTTTCTGACATGGAATTGTAATCCAAATTCTGTAACTCTGTGGGAGAGAGTACTGTTTCTGATTCTTTCTTTTGTGGTGAGTTCTCCCTTCTAGTCATTTTGCTCAGTGCAGAGTGGCTGTATGAGTGGGCTGAGTCAAGAATATCAACCACGACCTAAGTAAGTTTCACCCTAGATGACTCTGACCAGGTTACAGACCAGAAAATAAAAACAAAGATCAGAATGAAATAAAACTAAAGGACCACTAAGGTGATAAACAAATTTTAAAACAAAGTAGCAAAAAATAAAAGGCCAAGAAACCCAAAGAAGAAGAAAAAAAAGAGAAAAAAGCAAAAGTAAAGAGGAAAAAAAGAAAAATATATAAAAAAGAGAAGAAAAGGGGGGGGGACTGGAAGATGGTGGTGGTGATGAAGTTGTAGTGGAGGAAGAATGTAGTCTACCTCATGGGTCCTAGAGGGTGATCCTCTTGGTTCTGAGTGTATTAAGTTCTGTATGTTAGAAGATGCTCAGTCCCAAATTTATGTAAACCAGAAATACTTGTAGAGAGCCCCAACATTGACCACCAAAACATAGATAAAAGAAGAAGGGGGGGGCAGAATAGGAATGAGGAGAGAATATAATCTCACAGAATGATCCAGCACGGTATACCACTTGGTTCTGGGTGCATGCTGGTCATGTTTTAGAAGGTATTAACTTCCACCATGGTAGAACAAAATGAGGCAGAGAAAACAAAAAATAAAACAAAAAAACACATCTCATATATTTCCCAAAATTAAGTTTAGTATGTTGAAGGGAATCTAGAAGTGGAAAATATATCTAGAACCTGTAATTGTAGAAATATAAAAATAAAAAAAGGAAGAAACTTAAAAATGAAGAGGTGGTAAAATATTGTAGTTAAGGTGGGAGAAGAGGAAAAAAATGGAAAATATAGTCTAATATAAAAACGAGTTGTACTGGAAAAAGGGGGAAAAAACAACAAAATGGGTACCCTCTAGTTGTATATACTGTAAATCCCTCTACTTCCCTTGGAGCTTTCCAGTGCTGCTTGGTCAATAACTTGCTTTTCCCCTGTCCTTCCAGCGGGTCTTCCGGGGGAGAGGCCTGCTGTGCTGACTCTCAGGTGTGTGCACCTGGGGAGATGCCCCGCCCCCTGCTGAGTGCAGGCTCAGTCAGAGCTGTGTACCCTGCGAGGTCCCTGTTCCCTGGAGGCCCCGCCCCTCCCAGGCACAGGGTGACACAGGAGGGACAACAACACTGCCTGACATAGGTCAGCTCCCCAGCCCTAGATTCAGCTCCCCAGTAACTGCCCAGTCTCCCAGTCCGCACTGTCCTGGATTCTCCCAAGGGGCGGGGGGCGCTGCCCTGCACAGCTCGGGGGCCCCGGGGCAGGAGCGTCCCCGCTGTCCTGGGCCCTCCCTGCCCCCGCCTGTCCCGGGGGAGCAGGGTCCGGGCTGTGTCCCCCGCGCCCTGGGCTCCGGGGCCTGCGCCACTGGAATCGCGCTCCCGGGCCGCGGCCCCCGAAGGCAGCAGGTGCAGCCCCCTCCGCCCGGAGCCCCCGCCTGCCCCCCGGCTCCTCCCCGAGGCCCCCCCGGCGTGGCTCCGGCCCTTCCCCGAGCTCGGCCGGCGGGTTGTGGCGCATTTTACTCCCGGGCACACTTCCTGTATTAGTGACTCCGGGAACCTGGAGTCTGTTGTGATCGAGTGTGACTTGCTCTCTCCCTCCTCTTCCCCCAGATCAATGTGATAGAAGCTTTAGTTTGGGTCAGCATAGCCAAGAACACAAATTTCTTGCTTCCTCTCTCCTTATCCCCAGGTCTCTGTTGAAGGCGATGGTATCTCAAGTAGGGTAGGACATCAGCACTTCTTAGCCCCTCCGCTTTGTGTTGCAGAGGCTGTATTCTTGGTGAGCATGGCTAAGAGGCTGAGTGGAGGGGGGCTTCTTTCACACACTCCTCTCTCGTAGAATGGAGGTTTGTTTCCAGGCAGTGCAGACCAAGTATGGGGCCAGGGTTTACTTCACTTAAGCTCAGTTGTATGGCAGAGGTTCCACTCTGGGAGAGAAGACTGGTTGAACAATTGAGAGGACCAAATGCTACTGCCCTTGTTGAGTGACCTGCTCATAAAGCATACTGCAACTCCAGCTCTGGGGTAGAATCCTGGAGGGGAGAGTAGATAGATTCTAATCACAAAGAGCCCCAAAGCTCCCCCTAAGGAAACAATTTTACTTAGAATAGACAGTGGAGAAGTTCAGCCTCATGGCATGCTTGTAAACAAGGGAGATTCTGGTGGTACCATCTAGAAGCAGGCTGGTATCCTCAGCCACCTAGTTTACAGAAAGAAGCGGGGGCGGGGTGGGGGTGGGGGGATAGAGTGGGGGGGGTGGGGGGTGGGGGGGTGGGGGGGTATGCTGGGGAGAAAGACTACTAAGGAGAGCACTGCTGGGCTCCAGATCAAACCTCAAAGCCTGGCCTTAAAATGTACCACTTCAAAGACATCTGAATTAATTCACCTTAGACTGCAGTACAGTTTAGGACCCAGAGAATTGTTGAAAATAGTAACAGAGCAATCAGATAGCAGTGAGTGGAAGCTAACAGCTGGGTGTGATGCCAAAAGAGGCAGGTAGCTTCACATAAATCAGGAAAAAGGTAGCCAAAGACTTTGCTAAAACTGTCATAGTATGAAGATTGCATACAATCAAGGTTGTACCCTCTGAGAAGTCAACAGCAGAGATTTCATGCAGAGAGGGATATAGATTTCTCTCAAATAGACCACTAAACGAATATATAAGCAAACAACAACAGTAAGCCTGGCAGCAGGCGGGTGAATGGTGTTGTACACAGAGCCATTACAATATAATTTCTAAAATGTCCAATTTCTAACAAAAAAAATATGAGAAATGCAAAGAAATCAAAAAGCAAAGCAAAGGAAACTGCCTGTAAGATGTCAGACTTAGACAAAATTTTCAAAGCAGCTATTATTAACATTCTCAAAAATTATGATTAAAGAAAAAAACAATATGATGTCAATGTCTCAGCAAATAGAGAATATCAATAAAGAGACAGATTCTAAAAGAACCAATGGAAATTCAGAGTACAACAGCTGAAATGAAAAATTCACATGAGGGGCTCAATAGTAGAATTGAACTGGCAGAAAAAAGAATCAGCCATCTTGAGGATAAATTGATAGAGATTATGCAATCTTAAGAACAGAGGAAAAAATGAAGAAAAATGAACACAGCCTCAGGAGAGTATGTGATACCACTAGAGAAAATAGTGAAAGCCAAAGATGAAGAGAAGATCTTAAAAGTTAAGAGAGAAACAACCCATCATATGTAATAGAAAAATATCAAGAGATGATTTCTCATTAGAGACAGTGCAGGTCAGAAGCAATAGGATGATAATAAAATTCCTGGAAAAATAAAAATTACAAGAATCTTATATCCAACAAAACTATTTTTCTTTTTTTTAATTTTTATTTATTTATGATAGTCACACAAAACTATTTTTTCAAAAGTGACGGCAATATAAAGACATTCCAAGACAAATAAAACCTAGAAAAATTATTGCTAGCAGACCTGCCTTGGAAAAAATACTAATGGAAGCTCTTCAAGCTAAAAGCAGTGATTCCAGACAGTAAGTAATTTAACCCACATGAAAAAACAGAACTCTAGTAAAGATAATTATGTAGATAATTAAAAAAGACAGTAAAAATTACATATTTCCGCCACTTTCTTCTTTTAATTGAGCTAAAAAGCAATCACATAAGAATGTATATAATTGTTATTGGCTTACAGCATATGGAAACATAATATATTTTATAATAACAGCAGGAACAAGGTGGGTAGAAATAAAGGTGTGTTAGAGAAAGGAAATGACACCAGATAAGCTGGAATCCATAGGAAGAAATGAAGAGATCAAGAAATAGTAAATAAGAGACTATAACAAATTATATAAATATATTTTAGCTCTACCTTCTTCTTTCAGCTTCTTTAGTAGCCATCAAATAACATAAGGGAATAAACTTTAAAATGTATTGTTGGCTTGCAACACATCTAGATGGATGGCAATAATAGCACAAAACAGGAGAGAAGGAAAAGAGCTGCCCAGGGTAATGATTCTATATATAATTTGATTGAAGTTAGTATAAATCTGAAGTAGATTCTAATAAATTTAGATATATATATAGAAAGCCTTAAAGTAACCACTGAGAAATAACTAAAAAAATAGTGAACGTACTCCTAAAGTCATTAAATATGAGTAAATCTTTGTGGCTTGGGTAGGCAAAGCCTTCTTAGATAGGCCACCAGAAGTATAGGCAACAGAAGAAAAAATAGACTGGCCGTTATCCAGATTAACCTTTTGTTTTTTAAAGGGTACCATGAAGTATGTTAAAAGACAGCCTACACAATGCTAGAAAATATTGCATTGATAAATGATTCATATTTAGAATTTATACAGAATTCTTACAACTAAATAATAAAAGACAAATAATCCAATCAAAAATGGGCAAAGGAACTGAATAGACATTTCTCCAAAGAAAATATGCAAAAAGCCAGTAATCACATCAAAAGATGATCAACATCATTAGCCATCAAGGAAATGCAGGGTAAAGGCAAAACCAACATGAAATACCACTTCATACCTACTAGGATGGATTTAATTAAAGTCAGATAATAATTAGTGATGACGAGGATGTGAAGAAAGTAGGACACTCATCTATTGTCATTAGGGATGAAAAATGATGGAAAGCAGTCTCATTCTTCAAAAGGTCAAATACAGAGTTACCATGTCACTTAGCAATCCACTCTAGAGAGAATTCCACCTCAGAAAAATGCAAATATATGTCCTCACAAAAACTTCTAAGTGACTATCCCAAGCAGCATTATTCATAATTTCCACAAAATAGAAACAACCCAAAAGTCCATCACCTAATAAATGATAAACAAAATGTATATGTATATTGTGTAATATGATATATTATATGATTCCATTTACATGAAATGTCCAGAATAGGCAAATCTACTGAGACAGGAAGTAGACTAATGGTTACCTGGGATGGTAAAGCTGGGGCAAAATGAGGAGTCACTCTTAATGCCTATGAGGTTTCCTTTGGGGTATAAAATGTTCTAAAATTTATTGTGGTGATGGTTGCACAACTCTGGATATACTAAAACTACTGTACTGTACACTTTATTTTTTTTTTTTACTTTTTAAAGATTTTATTTATTTATTTGAAAGAGAGAGAGAGCAAGAGCAGGGGGAGGGGCAGAGGGAGAGGGTGAAGCAGATTCTCCACTGAGCAGGGAGCTTGATGGTGGGCTCAATCCCAGGACCCTGGGATCATGACGTGAGCTGAAGGCAGATGCTTAACTGAGCCACCCATGTGCCCTGGACTGTACATTTTATTTTATTTCATTTTATTATTTTTTATTTATATGATAGTCACAGAGAGAGAGAGAGAGAGAGGCAGAGACACAGGCAGAGGGAGAAGCAGGCTCCATGCACCGGGAGCCCGATGTAGGATTCGATCCCGGGTCTCCAGGATCGCGCCCTGGGCCAAAGGCAGGCACCCAACCGCTGTGCCACCCAGGGATCCCTGGACTGTACATTTTAAATGGGTGAACTGTATGGTATGTGAATGACATATCAATAAAGCTGTTAAAGTATATTGAATAAATACAGCCCTTATAACAAAGTGTACATAAATACACACTCAATACACTTTTCTCTGTAGAAACACACTATTTCATAAGGTTCTTCTAACAGTTAATACCATAATTCTTTGAGAATATTAAACAGACATAAAAAGATAAAGATTTTTATAATGATAAATTGAATGTAATCAGGTAGCAAAGTACAGAGAGACTTTAAGAATGAAGAGGAAGTGGTGAGATCTAGGTTTTGCCACATTTGGGGAAATACTGCTCCAGTGAAAATAAAACTTGACGGAATCCTTAATGGATGGGGTCTTCCCTTAAGTAACAAATCTCCCATGGATAAACATGTTTTGTTTTTAAAGGGTTTCTTAAGGAGCTGCTATTTTGTTGGGCACTGGTGGTCAAGGTGTTTTACATACATTATCATTTGTTCTCATACAACACATTCTACAAATGAAAATATGAGAGCTTTGTAAAAAAAAAGGTAACTTTGCCAGCTTTCATACTAGTATGTGGTGGAATAAAGACTAGAATTTAGGAGTGCTTATTATGTCATTCTATGTTGATTATTGTGATTTAGAACTCTGTGTGATGCTTCAAACAAATCTTATTAAAATGAATTTTGCACGTCACTTGATTCAAAATTAAGAAGAGAGAGTGGAAATTTGAGAAGTCATTAATTCATGAATAAATCTTAAAGGTCTTAAGGAGAATTCCCAAGATTTTTCAAATAGTAAGCCTTAAAAATGTAGCACCTTAGGTCACATTAGCAACTTTTCCAAGGGAAAGTAATGTATTTTTTAGTTCTTCCTGGATAGGTATCATTAACAATTTTTATTGCTTACTCAGTTCTTCAAAAAAATAATTTCTTGAGGCAAGTCAATGGAAATATCTTGGTCATATTTATGAACAATTTTAAGGGATTGCCTCTTTCTCAGACTAGAATGTATAATATATCAAGTAGTTTCTCAGCTCAATACATTTTAGCAATGTCCCTTATGTAAGTGAAATGTCTTAATGTAAACAATATATAATGAACTCTAACACTGCACTAACCCTGTGCTCCAGAATACATATTAAAGAAAAAAAAATCAGGCTGATGAAATTTTTAAAAAGTTACTTAAATGTTTACTTTTGTGTAGAAAAATGACTTTTTTTCTAGTGGAGAAGTAAACTGGCAATAGAATTTTGACAAGAGGATTTGTATGATTCCAATTATAATATAGGTCCCAAAGTAATAAATGTGTTGGTCGTAACGTCCTACTTGTGTGAGCCCCTTAGAATTCCTTCTAATGGAATTCCCAATGAGGTCATCCCTTTGCAAACATCATCTCA
Organism: Canis lupus dingo; assembly: GCF_003254725.2. Lineage (NCBI taxonomy): Eukaryota > Metazoa > Chordata > Mammalia > Carnivora > Canidae > Canis > Canis lupus. The sequence continues at coordinate 8,168,880 of NC_064255.1, forward strand.
CCAGCATGTGGTACTCGGATACCTTGGGTTTTATTCAGATAGTTTCAGATTTGGACAGGGTCATGCCGATTAGAGGGGAGAGAAAGGGTGCGTTCCAATCAGAATAGCCAAAACTTAAACAGACCAGAACTTTACCTTTAGGGATTGATTAATTTGATGTATTAAAAATTTATAGAGTTGGATCCATTCACTCCAGTGGAACCCTAAACAATTCCCAGGACAGGCAAAATGCCCAACTTGTCTTTGAGAACAGACATGTATGTTACATGACAGCTGTTTATGTCTTCTGACATAGGAGGAGATCTTTTGGCTTTGCAATTTGGCAATGACATACACTTTTTGGCCAGCAGAGCAGATATATTGTGGATTAAGATGAAAGGTAGAAAGAGTAAAAGGTAGATCATAGGGAGTGATCACAGGGTGATGATAAATCAGAGCAGGAAATGCTTATTTAGATAAATGAGACACATTAATGGCTAAAACGTCATTTGTGGGAATCCCCATCCAATAAAGGATTTTAAACTCTAAAATAGATTGAGATAAAAGCACAGGTGGCTTTAAAAAAATGCCTTGTCACATAATTACGGTTCCAAACCTCTTATGTAAAAAAAATATTAAGTAAGAAGGAGGACATTAACTAAAATCCCTCCCACACCAGAATAAATGCTATGGAAAAGCCTAAGACATCCCTGAGTTTCAGTTTCCCATCTATAAAAATCTCAGTAAAAATACTTGCCAGTTTGACCTGTGACCTCTGAGATTTTTTTTCCAAATTAGTCTTTATGATTCTAAGTAAGATATACTTATTGTCAGTTCAAGGTGTCACATTTAGCAGGAGTATATGAATTTTAACAAGTAATGAAGAGGCTTCAGTACCCAAAGGGATGAATCTCTAAGGGTGAACTAACAGGCAATCTGACAGACGCACATGTGTGTGGTGAGGGGGAGCCTTCCACACCCTTAAATCATACTGCCATTTTCCAAAGCAAATTCTAATAAAGAATTCACAAGCTCAGATGAACATTAGAATCTGGGGAGCCTTAAACAATCCTGATATCCAGGCATATCTCAGACCAATTAAATCACGATCTCTGGTGATGGGACTTGCACTTCAATATTTTTTAAAGCTCCTGAGGGGATTCCATTGTGAGTCATGATGAGTACTACTGCCTCACACCTTCGTGTTTTGGAAGAGAAAACTGAAACTCTCATAAGCTAAATGATCGAGCATAGCTCGACGAGTCTATGACAAAGCCAAGACAAGAAATTCGGTCTCCCAACTCTTTACCCCTTTATTTCCATTACGCGACATCCTTCTGCCTCTTCTTGTTTCACATGGTCACCTCTAATTGGCCTGTCTGAGGTCTTAATTTCAGATCCTCCATTCAGCACCTGTAGACGCTGTGTAACAAAGCTGGGGCAGCCTCTCCCAGTGTAATTTTTGCATATCCTTTTCCTTTTTACAAGCATCACTTTCTGGGGCTTGCTAATTTACAGGTGACCCAAGTTCTTTCACCTTATTGAGAAAATTGAGTACCAGAGAAATTAAGTGAGTAGCCAATGGTCATTTAATCCAGCAAAGGGCAGAGTCCAGAAGTGATATTGCTTAACATTTCATTCAAGTTCTTTCTACTTGTCCAAGACACCACCTTTGACTATGGGAGTGTCTTTAAGGAAATACTGGTACCCTTCGTCAAGAAGCTGACACATTTGTCCCAAGATGAAAGAAACTAGATGAAGACCAGCCTGGGGCTGCATTTTTTTTAGGTCAAGCAACCATCTTTTTAGGTCGACCCCAAGATGCTGTTGCAGCTCCAACACATTAGTGCTTGTATGCTGGCTCAGCTGGTGAGGAGGAGCAACTCAGCCCACAGTTTCTTCTGCATGGGTTTCAGCTCAACCCTACAGGCTCCAGTTTGTCCTTGCTTTCCCTTCTATTCTCCCTTCTTAACTGCTTGTCTTCTGGGTTTCAGGTTCCAGCATGAGACACAGAAACAAGAAACAATAGCATCAAATAGACTATGTAACTGTCTCTGGCAATTGTATAAAGTCAAATCCCTACAATGAGTGCCTTTAAAAATACACACACACACACACACACACACACACACACGGCCCTGTGGTTGCATGAGTTCACATTTTCCCATTTCCTCAAAACTAACAACACTCAGACTTTACAATAACCTTTTTCTGACACCCTTTTGACCATTTTTCTGATTTGCCATGCCTTGATTTCCATGATTTTTCCATCCCTCAAGTATGTTTATTACTAATGTTCTCATTCGTGCTGCTGTTTATTCCTTAAGACTTTAATCCTTGAGTTTAGAACACAACAATTTTAATGGCTCTTCTTACCTATATAATGATCAAGAGAGTTAGGAATGTAGTAGAAGCTCACTTAATAACTGTTGAAATTCATAGATCCTTAATGAAGGTCCACTGTTTATATGTTCCTACGTGTTTTTAGTTGGAAGAGGGCTGACAACTTGCCTTTCTGCATATGTTTTAAACAAAGCAGTAGCATTAACCTAGAACAATTTCATTCCTCTGTGTATTTCGGTCATCTTCTTAACACCCAGAGACCTGGCTGATAATTTTGTTACCTACTTGTAGAAATACAACTACTACATATTCACTGCAAACTTTTCTGAAAAAGGATACTTCATACCCAATGACTGAATATTAGAGAATAGTTCTCTTTGAATAATTTAGTTCAGTTTTCATTTTTAGAGCAATATCAGTTATCAGTTTTAAAAATGCATATTATGATGATACATTATATGACATACCTCAGTTAGCCTTGTTTTTGAAGTCTAAAGTGATAGACTAGATTTTAAAAGTCAAAACCTGCAAGCAGTTCTCTCTTTACACTTATAATCAGTGTTTGTAAATGCCTATATGATTGTTCTGTGTATATTTTTAAATGGAGAAATTATATGTTACAACTTCATAAAAAAGTATACAAAATTTAAAAACTCAACACTTGAAAAACAAAATAACTTCCCTTTTAAAAGGACAATACTTTTATTTCAGTATAAATATATGTATGATTAAATAAATAGAGCCTTATTCTACATGTACAGTTTAATAATCTATACATTTTTTACTTAAAGGTATAAAAATTTTACACTAAAGCATGGTTTTTAATATCCACATAATATTTTATTCCATGAATATAATCAGTTTACTTAATCACCTATTGTAAGAAATTTGATTATAAGCAATGGTTCAGCAAACCCTCCTTGTTCATCAGTCTCTTTTCCCATAATTTTAATAATCACCTCAAGATAAAAATTTCAAAGTGAAGGTGCTTAAAATATATGCACATTTTAAAACTTTTCATACATATTTTCCGTTTTTTCTTAGAAAAGGTATACCAGGGGCACCTGGGTGGCTCAGTGGTTGAGGGTCTGCCTTCAGCTCAGGTCATGATCCTGGGGTCCTAGGATCAAGTCCCGCATTGGGCTCCCTGCGTGGAGCCTACTTCTCCCTCTACTACTTCTCCCTCTGCCTGTGTCTCTGCCTCTCTTTCTTTGTGTCTCTCATGCATAAATAAATAAAATCTTTTTTTTAAAAAAAGGGTATAAAATTATAATTTCATCAATAACCTATCTTCCTTTTGTTTTTGCCAAGTGGATAGCCCCAAATTCTACATAATTATTATTTTAACTCATATTTCCTCAAGTTTCAAGGACAATTTTTTTTTTAAGGACAATATTTTTATACCTTGATATAACTTGTGCTTTAGTGAAAGAAGCAATTGTTTTCATTAAACTTTATCAGGTTTCTTTTATATACAACAAAAAATAGTGATAGTAAACATTATTTTCAGGAGAATAAAAAAGAGCATAATTTTGAAATGAAATGAAGCCCAAGGAAGTAGGAGCATAGCAGAACACTTTCTCTTCCCTCATCCAAAATCATGGTGGACAGGGAGAGGTGAGATTTGCCGAAAGTGGGGATTAAGTTGCTCTGGATATCAAAAGGAGAGTAAGACTGTGCTAACAGCTTTGGCTGGAACTCTGCAAGTGTTAGATTTATAATTGACAAGGCATCAAGCCAAACATATACATCCATGACTGATAAAAGGATGTTAGACTAGAAACAAGAGAAGTCAGTCAATATTTTCACAACTTTGTTGAGCTCAAAATGAGATCCCTGAAGACAAAGATGATGATTAACATAACCCCATTATGATAAAAAGGGGGAAGGGCTGGTGAATTACTCAGAAATATATATCAGTCTATTCTAATCTAATTTGGGAGAGAAATTCTACAAGCTTTGAGCTATCCAATAGAGCTATACTTAGCAAGCCCATGGTTTGATGGAGACCAGCCCTGTGCTCTTATTCCTTGGCTCATCAGAATTCTTTAAGGATATCATTACTTTGAAGGTGCTAAGCTATTTTCAGAAAAGAGGAAGCATAGAGTGTGTGTTCTTATTGCTTTAAATGGAACTCAATTTGTTTGGGCAGGTTTGGAGCTGATACTGTCTACGGAGAGAAGACTTCATTTGTAATCATATACAAGCTGTAAAGGACGTTGGTTCTTCAGAAGTGGTTTGAATGAGGAAATTCTTTTCAACTCTCTAAAATTCTGGTGAGAAAAATCTTCCAACCAAGGGAATTGCCCTTCTATAAAAAAGGCAGTTTTGAGAAGAGTGTGCTAATTTGGCAAATGAGTAAGGTGGTTTGTGTCCAGTCTAAACCTACAGCTTCTCCAATATCCCTGGGGACTCCTGGGAGGAAGAATAGCTTGAGGGCTTGATTATTACCCAAAGTTCAAAGCAGGGGGAGGAAAACACAAGAAAGGGGAGGATTAGGATGCTGGGTGGCTCAGTGGTTAAGCATCTGCCTTTGGCTCAGGTCATGATCCCAGGGTCCCAGGATTGAGTCCCACATCAGGTTCCCCACAGGAAGCCTGCTTCTCCCTCTGTGTATCTGCTTCTCCCTGTGTGTCTCTCATGAATAAAAAAATAAATAAAATCTTAGAGAGAGAGGGGGGGAGAATTTAAATAGCAGAAGAGAGACAACAAATAACTAATAACTTGCATAGGAAGGCTTCCAAGGACAGTGCTCTCTTACTCACTCTTCACTCTCAGTTTAAGACTTCTTACATCTGAAGTCCCCTGGGCACACAAAACTGGGCAGGAAATTTCTGAGTCAATTAGCTGCTTGACATTTCTTTTCTGACATGCAAGGAAATAGCCAGACAACAACCTATCATTTACTGCTTTAGACCTAGCTAGAAAAAAAAAGGAACACAACACATGTAATTAATCTCAACTATGCAAATCAACAGAGTGAAGACTTCTTATGTAAAAGAAAGAAATGTTGATAATCTGCCTGAGATAGTGAGTGCACCCTGCTGTTCCATGGACCTAGGCTTGGCCAATCTAGCAGCTCTCTCGCAAACAAAACAAAACAAAACAAAACAAAACAAAACACTTTTTAAAGATGGAAGTCACTATCATTATCTGGGATTGCATCTATTGTAGATCTTCTGTTCTAGTTTAGATATAATTTCCCATAATCCAAACCTAGTGGTTGTGAAATTGAATAGCTATAAAACATTTACAAGTTCTTTGAATAATCCATCCTGCCTGGGAAACTGTTTCCTGCCTTTGGTTGCATCTCTAAAACATTGATCAGGGCATCCTTGGACAGAATGTACTTCCCTGGCTTAATGGGCACAGGGTAGACAAGATCCTGAGTTGTACCTACACGTCCAGATGGCTGCCCCAGATTTACATTTATTTTCAAAAACTAGGGATAATATGCTTCATTTTATTGAGCCACAATCCCACTTGCGGGAGATCACTGAGATCAAATGTACTGGCCTAGAACAAGCTTTGGCAAGCCTCTGGGAAGAACATGTCTTTTCTTTCCTAGTTCAGTGTGTTTCCAAGATAATTCCTTGGTTCAAATGGGGTCACCCAACCATAACTTCTCACAGTAGTTTCTTTTAATAACCCAAACTTACCTTTTATCTGAATATGCCCCTTCTGAGTTCTTTAGGTAGTTTAAATATTTTATAATGGGTAAAATCAAGAAATTATGGTCACTGTGCTAAATCTTATATCAACACCCTTTATGAGAGGGTCATGATGGTCAAGAGGTACATACCAGGAGAGAAATGGGAGAAGAGGACTTCTCAGGGTTGCTATTCTCCCCAATATATCAAAAATGAAAGACTTCAGGGCCAATTCAGGAGCAGAAAAGCATAGTTCCACAAGTAGGAATGTTTCCACAAATAGGCAAAGCAAGCAACTGTGCATGTTTAATTACCACAAATATTCTTCACCATCTCAGCATGGAGAATTGGTTTTCCTATCTTCATACTTTCACATGACATCTCTTCCTATGCTATGTCTAAAACAAAACATTTTCTCATTAGATTGCCATGTGTTTCTTAAGACACTACTGAATTATAACCAATTTGAGGGCAAACATAAGTTCTCAGAGAGCCTGCAACAGTGTTCTGCAATTGGCAAATTTTCATTGAAAAAAATTTGCTATCTCATTGTTGCGATTTTATGGATATCAAATCACTCATCCTACTCTGACACACATTTAAATATTTTCCATTCTAAATACATTTTCTATCCCAAACACCAATTATACCACTTGATTTCCTAACAACAAAGATTTCGTTTCTTTAGGCTTGGAAATTTCTTAATCTTTAACTATGTCCCATTAAAAATGCAAATATATCTGGACAGAGTGAACCAAAGGTCTCCTGCCATGGCAATGTGTGACTGCTCTCTCAAGGTATCTCCTTTATCAGGTCCTTGCTTTCTAGTGTCTTCTTTATCTAATACCTGGAGAAGGGATGCAGAAGATAATATGGGTATTTTATTTTCCCTAGCATGGAACTTAAAATTAGTTGCCAGTTTGCATGAGTCTATTAAGTCAAAGAATTGATTCTAACTCTTCTTGAAATTTTTCATTTGTAACTCTGATAAAACCTGTTGCTTAAAAACCAAATTCTACTTGGCTTTGTCTGAGTCCAGAGACATTTTATTTAGGCCCAGGGTTGTTTACTTAAATAGCTAGCTTAACTAGTGAGTAGCTGAACCCATTTTTTTTTCCCTGAAAGTCTTCACCACTTGAATGATCATGATGTTCCCTTTTGGTATTTTGGGGGGAAAACATTAATTTTTATAAAGCCCAGGAAGAACAAAAGATTAGGCTAAGTGGTTATGGCCTATATTCCCCTATTATGTCTAAATATTCAGTGTTTGAAAGAAAATAGAAAATTTCACAATTTTCAAAAATTTAACTCCAACTGTCTTAATCCACAAGGGGAATGTCAGGATTGCAACAGATGAGGAGACCTGTTTCTAATTGAGAAAGCTCTGCTTTACTCACCAGCCTTGTTGTCTGTGGGTTAAGGCTTTTAAAGTTTGGAGAAATTCACTCCCTTGCTCTTTACTTCTTTATGAAGTCTTTAAATGTTCTCCACTCCTTTCTGGCTCTTTCAAGAATAATTAGTACCCTCATCAATTTCCCTGCCCTAGCTGGTTTGACAAACAAGTGCCATTTGAGTGAAATGTTTGCATTCTTCACTGAGCAGAATTTGGGGGCAGTTTCTGATTCGATAGATTTCACAGCAATGATGCTCCCAAGAGAGTCATAAATGAAGTTGTGGCAACTCAAGCAGTTTTGACGACCAACAGTGTTGTGTTACATCTTTGAATTGGCCTCTCATTTCAGTAATTAACAGGTGCAGTGCAGGAAGCCTTTGATTCCAGCTCCACTTAATTCAACAGCCTGCTTTTGCTTCCCTACTAAGTCTAAGAAACAATATCAGGCTTCCAGAAGAGTGACTAGACTTCTGTATTTAGATTATTTCAGGAATAATTAGTTAGAAAAATCAACTCATAGAATCAAATAGGCACAGTTCCTAAATCTTTCTTTTTGCAATTTTATAAGTAGAATAGCTTCTTTCCAGCTATATGTCTAAAGTAAAAATCTTTTTCCTATCAGAACTACATAATAAATTACAATTGTTAACCAGTAAGACCATCGTGAATCATCAGTCTAAAGATGAGCCATTTTTGTGGATTTCTTCCCTTTTTTCTCCAAGTTGCCTGCACATGAACAATATCATTCCAGATACTTGCTATTTTGAATGATGATCAGAAAGGAGTGTGGAAGGATGTAACAATAATAATTCACTTTACTGTTTGTTTTCAACAACAACAGTTGGTTGGGGGGTAACAGAATTTGTGAGAGGATAGACAACTCTGTTAAGAGGTTTTCCCAATTGCATTGACGTCCCTTCACTCATCAGCATGTGCAAAGCATCAACTGTATACTAAGTATTTCAGTTGGCTCTAGGTGAAATACTCAGGAAAAACACATTGTTCTTGCCTTTTTGAGAATGACACATGAAATAAAGAGTAGTACAAACAGCTAAATGGGTCAAGAAATTACAAATAAAGGGAATAGGATCTTGGAGCTGAAATTGTCAGGAAGGTTTTTTTTTTTTTTTTACTTTGAAAAAAGTAAAAGGAAAGTCATTGAAGGCAAGGGCAGAGAAGCAAGAATCAACTATGTACACTGAACATGTAAGGTTAAGTCAGCTGTACATACTGAGAAGTAGGACATCATTCAAGTAGCTATGGAACCACTTATTCTCCAGGTAGGAATAATGGAATTCACAGGGAGAGAGAAACTCAAGTTTCTTAATCAGAGACCCGATGCAGAGAAGGCTTTTGTGTATGTCATTATTGCAATCTGGATTACACTTGATGTCCAGTATCAGTTTCAGGTCACTTATCAAAGAATAACTTGAGGTACACAAGCATGAATAATTATATGAACAATCAGGAAAGTGCTGAAAATACACCAGCTTTGGTTGGTTATCCTGGAATTGACATTAATTAAAATAGACTGAAGTTAATGAGTGAGCTTGAGTTCTAAGTAATTTTGAATATTATTTCCAAAGTCACTCTAGCCATCCATGTTTCCAAATGATTCACTTTAAATAATTATAAGGCAAAATTATTACCTGAGTTGTGACTAAATCCAGACATCTAAGACAGGCAACCTACAGAGCAGGTTATTAACATATTCCTTATCGTGACACTTAAGACTCTGGAAAAATAAGGGCTTCTTATTTACAAGTTTATGGATTTCACTGGAACCACAGATGACCTTCTAATCCCTTCAGTCAGTCTTCAGAGACATCTCACCAACAATATGTGTTTGAAAGTAGAGTCATCATTAGAAGATCTGGACTTAAATTTGGGATTTATGATCAGTACAATATTCATGATATACACTGCAGTGTGAATAAGGCTTTGGTATAGTTTGACATTCACTGGAGGATATTTTAAAGGCAAAACTTGGCTTTAGTTTTAGTCAATGGTTTCTTCGTTATCTAAAACAGAAGAAAGCATTTATCAAGGCATCAATCAAAGTTTCAGATGTCTCAGAATGTAAAATTATTTAAGGGGACTCAAGGGAGCTGTTGCAAACTGTCTACCTAAAATGACTTCAATGTTATTTTTAATTTTAATATGAATACTAAAGTTATCTGATTATAGCAACTTTGTGTTATACTTACACAAGAACAGATTCATGACCCTGCTTTCAAGCTGAATTTAAACCTTAGAGAGACTCCAAAGTATAAATAAAACATTGTAATCAATACCACCCTTTTGACAAAACTCTGGGAAATAAGTTAGAAATTCCATTTTTCTAAGATGAAACATAAAATAGCAAGATTTTCTAAATGTAGTTTACATGATATATTTTGCTGCATCCTCAGTGTTGTTTTCAAAACATAGAAATTAAAACTACAACATTTTGAATTGAGAACACCGAATACTTTGGAACCACTAGAAATACTTCCACATACTACTACTTTTTATGCATGATTTTATGTTAATTCATTCATTTTACAAATATTTATTTAGTACATATTATGCATCAAAGGCCATGATAGATGCTAGAACACAAAAAGAAATTGAGGGGAAAACTAATTTTGCTATTGCCCATTCTCCCATTATCTCAAGGTATTCCCTCCAAGTTCTTAGAGTGTTTGGCCCATGATCTTTTCATTTGTTTTCTAATCTAAAGAAAGTTTTAGTTAAATGTGTGGATGATTAATCTAGGCTGATTTTTAGCAGAAAATTAGAATTAATTGATATATCTCCCTATCCTTTTAAGATTGGTATTGCAAGTAGAATGCTTTAGTGAATTCTCGATCTTTGAAGGATAAGAGTCCCAAAATAGTTTCTAACTCAAGAAAAAGACTGTATCAGACTTCGAGATGTCATCAAAGAAGGCACAGAGCTAATAAAGAGAAAGCAGGGGTTGAAGGTAAGCCAACGTTTATCTTGATTCCAGGAGTCAAAAGGCAGAAGATGAAGAATGCAAATAAAGAAAAGCATGTGGCCGACTTTGAAGCCACTCATCTTTTAAGAGTTCATAAAATTCTACAGAGAAACAGTGTGAGCGTGTGTGTGAATTAATTATGTTAGAATCCTTGACAGACACATTGTGTGTGGACAGAAAAACCAATCCAAATCAAGTGGACAAAAGACAGGGAGGCCTTCTTCTTCCATGTGGTTAGCCAGGCATGGATTTCACCTTTTATGATAAATGTGGGTATGTTGTAAATATATCAAAAAAGTATGGAAGACAAAAAAATGAACCAACAAAAATACTCACAATGACCTCTGCGTTAGCTGCATGTGAAAATTGCAGAGGTGTGAAGCTCATACTATAAATGAATAGAAGCAAGATAGGAATGTGGCCTTGGGGGAAATAGCAAGCATTATGTTTATCCGCATGATGATAGGTTTTGTGGGCAAAACATCTGAAAACTTAAAGTGCAGGTCTGGACAGGAGGAGTAGTAAGGTTGGCTTAGACAGGTAGATCTGGGAATGATCTGCAAAATGATGCTGTTTTAGCTGGGAGAGTACAGGGGTCTGCCAGGGTGAGGGAGATCTGGGTGCCACATAATCCAGGAACAGAGCCAAGTTGGAGCTGGTCCCAGACCCAGATAGAGGAAGGCTGAGGTGGGAGCATAGAGGGAACTTTACTGGCATCTGGAGTTTCAAGATTATCTGTACTAATCCTGCCTCTCTCTATGGTTAGAGGGTAATTCAGAAGCTTAAAACTAGCAAAACTTAAAAAAAAAAATCTAAAACCAAAGAGAAGAAAAATGCTTGCAAGAAAGGAGACAAGCAAACATAGTGGTCATACTGCCATACAACAAACACGGTGAGGATGTGCAAACAGAATGTCCACCACATACATTTAGGTTACTTTACTTGTTTTTTTTTTTTTTTATTTCAGTAATTTATTACAGTGCCTTACCGTGTCGCCTGAAATGCATATTTGATTTGGGTTTTAGTTGTACTTGCCTTCGCTGACATTATGGATTGATGTTATAGATCAGTACCTGAAAATCTAATTACTCTACTCCGTGCAGAGCACCTCACTGATTTTCTGGGTAACACAGATTACCCTGAGGACTTGCAGGTCTGGCTGAGAAGTTAAGAAGGATAAAGAAACTTTGAGCAGGGGTCAGAAATATGCTTAGTTGAGGACTGAACTCAAGTCAATTGCAGTTACAGAACGGCACAATTAATTGGCAGGATCAGTGTAGGCTAGAGAAATACAGGGAAAGGTCCAGGGAAGAGGAATCTGTGCAGAGATTTGAAGGATGGGTAGGGTTTGACTGGACAGGAAAGGAGAAAGGCATTATTGGTATGAAAAATGGCATGAAGATGGGACCAAAAAGGGCAAGATAAGCAGGCTCTCAAACATAAACAAGGTATGTTTCAAAGTTGTGGGAACTCAAGTTATCTAGATGGAGGACTTGCAGAGCTGGGATGAGGGATTGGGATTTGAAGCTACATGTAGGCGACTTGCCTTTACACTTGGAGGGTGAGGTCAGATTGAGTCTGCTAAGGTAGGGGCCTGATTGCCAGGACCAGTGGAGCCTAGAAGACGTGACAGGGGACAAGCGTTCCTTCCCACACCACAGCTAATGAAGAGCCAGCTCTGCCAAAAGTCCATTCACTGCATTGGAAATGCTCCTCTGCACAGGCAGCTGAGAGCTGGGCCCAGCACTGACCAACAGCCTGCACCTAGGCCTTCCTATCTTCGCGAGGCTATTAGCTGCAATCCTAACACTCCATCAAATCAAAGCTTCATGCTTAAGACTTGGCTGCTTGTATAGTTTAAGTAGTTAAATGAAAGCTAGAAATTTAGCTCTTAGCAAAGAACAATGTATAAGGTAATTGGCAAAAAAAAAAAAAAAAAAAAAAGGACAATGTGGATTCTTCCCTGAAACCAGCACACCCTAATTTCTCCGCCCCACCTTGGATTTTCTTTCCACAATCTAAATGCTATTATGTTCTTTATTTTTTAAAACTGCTTCTGGCTAAGATCAGCAGTGGTGGTTTAGGAAGTGTGATCCCATGGGCAGCAGCAGCACCTCACCTGGGAACATGTTAGAAATATACATTCCTATATCCCACCTCAGGCCTACTTAATCAGAATTCTGTGAGTGAGGCCCAGCAATCTGTGTTTTAAAGAGTCATCCAGGTGATTCCCATGCACGGTAAAGTACAGCACTACTCACCTGCAGGACGCAGTGATGACTCCTTAGAATATCACAGGAGGCCTTTTAGGTCTGTTCCTAACCTACTTCACAAGCCATGGTCAACCTTTGCCCTGGCCTGCAACCCTATCTGGACACTCAACACAAGGGCATTGCAGACATGCAGAATTTTCAGTCTCCTAACCACACCGAACTCTTTAATAAATGCTCGTGATCACGTCACTCTGTGTGATAACTCCCCACTTTTCAAGTCCACCCTCAACATCTGGTTATGGCCAGCACTTACTCTCTCCTATGGTCCCAAAGCCCTGTGCTTACTCTGCTAATAGAATAATTATCACAATGAATTAAACGCTCTGAATATATGTCTGTCTAGGTTAAGGACAGGATCTTACTGCATTCAACTCAGAATACTTACCCACACGGGAGATTCAGGACACTGAGCTGAATCTGTTCAGCTCACTGTTTTGCTGACCAGCTGGTGTCCTCGGCCACTTGACCTGGCCCTCTGCTGCCCTGTCTTGATGATTTCTGCATCTGTAAAGTAAGGGGACAGATTAAGAAATCCCCAGGGTGTCTGACATTAGAAATCTGCATTTCTAACCAGCATCCAGGTGATTAGTATGCATGAAGTTTGAGAACCACTATTGATGGCCACGGTACCTATAAACTTTAAATGTATTTAGGACAATTTTATCTTCCTTTACTGCTGTCACTACATTCCCGTGACAGGACAACTGGGTGGCTCAGAGTTTGAGCCACATGAGCCACATGGGCTCCATGCAGGGAACCTGCTTCTCCCTCTGCCTATGTCTCTGCCTCTCTCTCTTTCTGTGTCTCTCATGAATAAATAAATAAAATCTTAAAATAATATAAAATAAATAAAATAAAATAAAATAAAATAAATAAAATAAAATAAAATAAAATAAAATAAAATAAAATAAAATAAAATAAAATAAAATAAAATAAAATAAATTCCCGTGGCACCAGCGCACCATAGAGTAAGCCAGCCCAGGGGTCCTCACAACCATCAGCTGAGAACTCACCTGCATGAAACCGTCTCCTGTTTTGGTCTTTGGAGGCCTGGCAAAGAGCTTAGCTGGAAGCTCCTTAAAGTTATCAGTAACTTGGAGAAACCACTGAAGTCAGGCCCAGGCACAAAGCGAGGAATTAAAAACTAAGAATAAATATGTGGGACACATTTCTGTTTGTTTGACTAACCAAATTAAAGAAATGATTTAATAAATCAATAATCATATATTCAAATAATCAAAGTAGTTCCCAGTGGAAGATAAAAGGGCATAGCCTCTCCAGCCCCGTTAGCTCACGAGTGTCACGGTGTAGAGATTTTGTAAAGCGATAAACACCCAGGAATGTGTATATATGGACTATCGACGTGTTCTTTTCCTTATCAGCAAACGTCTGCCTCAGTGGCAGAGACAGACCACCCACAGTACCTCGAAGCTGCAGTTTGCTACCAGCAATGATTTGGTTAAGCTTTGATTAAACCTAGGAATGTAAAGCACGGAAAGGTCTGGAACCCGACACAACCCTTTGACACCACGCTGTCTGTCATTAATGATCATGCACCATTAGATGTTCAGCTTTGAAAATGAAATTAGACGACTCCAGTTTTCAGCCCTAACCCTGCTGTGTTTGGAGACTTCCTGATTTACTGCTTCGCCTTTTAACTATTTTCAGGCGATTGGGAGTTGGGGGCAGGGTAAAGAGTCCAGGGATCAAGTGAGTACAAACAAGGCATCTCAACTACCATCAGGGGAAGCGACTTTCTGCTCAGATAAGTCACCAGGTCAAAAGAGCTTTATTCCCACGTTGAATTAATCTTCCTTTTCTTTTTTCTTTTCTTTTTTTTTTTTTTTTTTTCTTTTTTCAAGCTAGGTGTAAGAATTTCCTTGCTGGGACATCATGCAAGAAATATTCAGTATCCTTTTTCACTTCCTTTTAAAAACAACAGCAATAATGTTAGAGTTCCCTGGGGTCCCTCCTATATGTCTCAAAGGTTCTTTTCCTTTTAACAATATATGAGTGTATCTGAAGGCTCCAGATCTCATCCCACATATAGTGTGGTGTTCAGAGCAGGGTCCGAAATATGTATAAAGCTTGTTGGGTGAACAAATGACCACATTTGCCTCTCAGTTCAATAGCTGTGGTTTGCACATAAAAGCAAATTTTAGACAACAGTAAAATTACAGGCAGTTGACCCAGACCTCTTCCTGCTAACAGCTGACTTGTTATTCTTAGGTTCACTTTTTTTGGCTCCTGAGTCTATGGCTACCCACTCCCTGCACCCCTCCACCCACCACAGCTTTTTGACTAATTAGACTTGGGAATCTCTCTCAGCCCTAGGTTTGGCGGACTCCTGGGATTTCAGTGTCAAGGGATTCCTACTTCCATCTCCACCTAGTGGAATGCTTCAGGAAGGCCTAAAATTCAACTCCTCCATTCCCTGAGATGAGAGAGATTTGGGCATAATCCATCTAGCTAGGGGAGAGGGGCTAGAGCAAACTTTATTTTCTTTGGATCCTTCTCATATATAGAGATGGTTTAACAGAATTCAATCATTTTTATTCTGCTCACTGATGTGATTACATTGTTGTCACTGCCATACAAAGACTTTTCAAGTATAATATAACCTCCATAAAATTTGTTCCAGGTAAAGAGATAGGACATTACCATTCTAGCTACTCCATCAGCGCTGCTTCAGGAATTAGGAGGCTATTAGTAAATCAGCCAACCACGGCACTGAGAAATTTTATTTTAGTTATCAAACAGCCATATCATTTACCATGAAACAGATGCTGTTTTATGTACTTCGTATTAGTTTATTTAATTTTCAAAACAACATAAGAGGCAGGTACTATTATTAGCTCTATTTTAAAATGTGGAAAGGGAGACGACACAGGGAGCTAAGTGACTTACCCAAGGTCACTCAGGTAATGAATGGCAGAGCTGGGATTTGAATCTAGCCAACTCCAGGTACAAGACCTGTGCTTCTAGCCATTTACTATGTTGACTGGTCACCTACGGTCTGGTATTTCATGAAGAAACTTAAGTTGTAGATAAATGATCATTTAATGATATCATTAAATATAATTAATCATAAAAACAGGATAAATAGTTTTACTAAAATAATAAGAGAAAAAAAGAATCTCTCATTATTTGAGGATATAGTCCTTGTTCTGATATGTATTATACCAATAGTTTTGATATTCATATTAAAATGAGATTACTGATATTTTTACTATGATATATATTCATTATAACCTCAGTATTTGTTCCTTTTTTGTTTCTCATACATAAAAAATATATCTAACATAAAATTTCTCATTTTCAAGTGGAAAATTCAGTAGCACTAGTTACCTTCACAATGTGTGCAACCATCACTACCATCTCTAAAATTTTTCATTGCACCAAACAGATACTCTTATACCTGTTCTGCAGTAATTTTCCATTACTCCTTCTGTAACTTTTTTTTTTCTAAGATTTTATTCACTCATTCATGATAGACACACACAGAGAGAGAGGCAGAGACAGGCAGAGGGAGAAGCAGGCTCCATGCAGGGAGCCTGATGTGGGATTCGATCCTCGGACCCCAGGAACATGCCCTGGGTCAAAGGCAGGCGCTAAACCACTGAGCCTCTGAGGGATCCCCTGTAACTTTTAATATACTATCCATCTCTCTATGAAAGTACCCATTCTAGATATTTCATGTAAGTGGAATCCTTTTGTGTCCTTTTGTGTCTGGCTTATTTCACTCAGCATAATATTTTCAAAGTTCATCTACAATGTAGCAGAACCTTATTCCTTCTGTGTCAAAAATATTCCATTGTATGGATATACCACTTTTTGTCTATCCATTCATCGATTGATGACCACTTGGAATGTGTTGGCCATTTTTTGGCTGTTGTGAATAAAGCCTCAGTAAACACTAATGTACATGTTTCTGCTGGACTCCTGTTTTTAATTCTTTTGGAATTGCTAAATCATACGGTGGTTCTGCTTAGTGTTTTGAGGAACTGCCAACTGTTTTCAATATCGGCTGCACAATTTTACATCCTCATCAGCAACATAAAAGGGTGCCAATCTCTCTCTCAGCAACACTGGTTATTTGCTGGATTTTACTCATTATAGTCTCCTAGTAGGTGTGAAGTGCTATTTCATTGTGTTTTTGATTTGCATTTCCCTAATGACTAATGATGTTGAAATCTTTTGGCATGCTTATTGGTCATTTATAGATTTACGTATCTTTTTTCAAGAAATGTCTAAGTCCTTTGTATGTTTTTTAATTGCATTGTTTATATTTCTATTGTTGAGTTGTATGAGTTCTTTATACAATCTGGATATTAAACTGTGTCTATCCTTACGCCAGATCACACTGTTTTTATTGCTGTAGAAAATGACATCTATCTAAGTATATTCTAATCAACCATTATAAGATTTGGTCAGCATCTTTGTATAGGTAGATCATTTGTATTTCATAAAACAGCTTAATTAGCTAAAGCTGATTTCTCTAAACATGTAATTCCAATATTAGAGAATTGAATCTCACTAATATCCAGTTGCCTTTTCATTCTGGCAAACTGAAGATTTTGAAGGTCATATGACTAGTTCTGGCCAACAGACACTGAGCAGACCTGATGGGTGTCACTTCTAGGCTAAACATAAAAGAGTAGCTATGAGATTTTATGGTTCTCTTCTGTTTTGGCAACCAGTGAAATGGTGGGTTGTAGATAGGGGCAGCTATATGGAGCCCAGCCTGTCCCTGAGTGACTATGTGGAGCAGAGACCCTCTCACACCGGTACCCCACCTTAGGTGGCCTGTAATAGACAAGTAGCATGTGTGACAAATCACTTTTTGGTGTGATAAGCCACAGGGATTTGGAGGGATGTTTGTTAAAATAGCACAGTATTCTCAGAGTATGGTCCCTGGACCAAGAGCATCAGCTTCATCAAGGAACTTATTAGAAATACAAATTCTCAAGTCCCCCTCCAGAATACTCTGTCCAGATCTTGGAGGGGGAGCAGCAATCTACTAAAATATCTCCAGGATATTCTCATGCAAGTTAAAGTTTGAATACCACCGCAGTAGCATAATCTAGCCTATCCTATCTCATAGTTGGTGATGGTTTTTTTTTTTTTAACTTGTTGAATAATTAAGTACAGTCTGTGTATAGGAAATGGTAAAAGTAAAACTGTGACTACACATTTTTCATCATGATCATCTTTACCATTCCTATTGCTACTACCTTACTTAGGGTGTATTGAGTTTAGCTGCAGAATAGGATATGTGAAGAGCAATTATGGGAAAGAAGATGGTGAATAAAGCTTTGGACCACGCCAGAATGATGTGTGCACAATCACTCTGTTCTTCAGCTCCTCGGTACTTTTTGATTGGAGTAATTGCAGAAACATCCTAACTCTCTCTTCTGTGTTTAGTATTTCTCTACTCTAGTCCCCCTACATTAAGTTTGCATTAATCTTTAAGAAATTCAGTTTTGATTACATCATTATTCTTTTTAACAACTTGATTGTGATTTAGTTCATATCTAGGAATTTGGATTTAAGGGAGGGTTTCCACCATTACTAGAACTGATAATAATTGTTCACTGTGGTTAAACTGCTTGCATGAGGAATATGGATTATGCTCAACTCCTGCTATCCTTTAGGGATACTGAAATTTTCATCCATGCTAGGCAGAGCGCCTAGGTGACCAGCTCCAGTAAAAACCTGAGTCTCTGATGACCTTCCCTGCTAAACATCTTTCCACATGTGTTATCATAGCATGGGCTAGAGGAATTATGGATCTGTGTGACTCTGCTGGGAAAGGACTCTTGGAAATTTGCACCTGCTTTCCTCTGCATCTCACCTCATTCACCTTTTGTTTTGCTGATTTAGTTCATTACCTTGTGCTGAACTATAAATCATAGCCTTGAGTACAACTGTATGCTAGGTCTGTTGAGTTGTCCTAGTGAATTGTGTAACTGAGGGTAGTTTTGAGGGTCCCCAATGTATCCTCCAAATGTTAGCTTCCACTAATTTCTAAGTGATTGCTCTACTGTTTTTGAGAATGCCCTCAGGCATAAATTGCTCCACAGTTTCATCCAACTTCTTGGCCTCACCTGCCTGGAGTAGAGCTCTCATTACACTGATCAGGGAAAGGAGTGGAACTAGGTTATGATTAAGCTGTCATAGACTCTCACCATTTTTAATAAGAGCTAGTAGATTTTCCTGAATAAATATTTCCCCATTTAAAATTTCCAGAGCCAAGTGGTTGCTTTTAAATTATTATTTATAACTTTTATAATTTTCATAATTTAAATGGTTACTTAACTAGGGAAGTATTCCCTGAACTCCTTAACACCATCATGCTGGAAGTCCTATTTCTGATCATATCATTATTACATACCAAATTGTCAAAGACTCCCTATTTCCTACCACAATAAAATCTATATTCCATAGCTTGATTTCAAGGCCCTGCATAAGTTGGACCCATAGGGTATCACTATAACCACGAGAGAACGAGTCTCACGTTCTTCAAGCATATCTCATGCTGTTTGCTCTGTCAAAACTTTCATCTCCTTTCATACCATAACATATATTCACATTCTTCATCATGTCAATATAAATACCTCTTTCTGTATTCTTTGCTAATTTTCCAACTTATAGTTGCCTTTCTCTAAATAATGTGTTAGAATTTAGAGACACCAATCACTTTATCTTTTTCTAATTGTGGACAAATATTAATAGAAGCTATCATTCACTGCAGAGAGCACAACACCTGCCACATACTAGGCCCTTTGGAAATATTTCTTGTTCCATGAGCAAATGGCTGAATGAGAACAAATTATGGCTGAAAGAATGTCAAAAGTTAGGACTTCACCATTTAAAGAGCACTTGTCCCAGCAGCAAAGTCAGCTGAGGTTATCGTCATTACTCCCATGAGGAAATTAGGGCTTTGGAGTTTAAGATTCTTACCTAAGATCATACTGAGGTACTAAGTAGCCATTGCACATCTGAGTTCATAGCCTGCTCTTTAAGAACCAAATTCTTTCTATAATGAAAGGGATCAGGAAAAGAAAGTGCCTTCTACCCTGAGCCTACTCATTTTTCAATTAAAAAGGAGTAAGGGCAGTTTAAAAATAAGGAGAAAAAGATAAAGGAACCCCTTTCTGACATTTTTGCTTACATATCTAAAATGTAAACTTAAGATTTCAGTAATGAATGTTGGTTATATAATAGATAGTAACAAAGTAGGTCTATTCTGCACAAAAATGCTCTGTGCTAACCTAACCACATGGCCATTTTATTACAGTGACTATGTTGTTTTGAAAAATAACTCATTCCACTGGAGATGAAAGATAAGTGACTGCAGAATGTGGAGCAAAAAGGGGAACTTTTGTTGTATGTATGAGCAAGGCAAAGGTTAGACAAGAGTGGCCTGAAGAAAAGGGTTTTAGAAGGAAGTAACTCCTGGGTGATGGTACATGTTATTTAAAATGACATTTGCACATTTTTAAAGTCACTGAATCACCTGTGTCGCCATTCTTTCACAGCTTCTTTACTGACAAAAAAGTCCCATTTAATTGATGCTCAACAGATTTTGTTCACAACCACACTTGGCACTGTGTCAGATTCCTCCACTTAGACAAGAAATTATCAACAGAAGGACTTTTTTTTTTTTTTTTGTAGATTTGGTTAAGAAGTTGAGGAATATATCTTTATCCAGCATGCTGGAGAGGCAGAACCAATATCATAACACAGTATCCTCTACCACAAATCCTGAAACTTGAGCATCCTTTGGCCCCCTTTAAAATGGGCATAATATTGTTATGGATGTGTTGCCCTAAAGTTTGAAAAAAATCACGGGAATATTTCTAGCAAAATGTCTGGCATATTATTTACTCAAGAGATTTCTTCTTTCTCTTTTTTAAAAGATTTATTTGAGAGAGAGAGAGAGAGAACAAGGAAAGCAAGGGGATGAGGAGGAGCAGAGGAATAAGGAGAGGAAGAGAATTTCAAGCATATTCCACACTGAGCGTGGAGCCCAAGCCAGCTGATTCCACAACCCTGAGATCTTGACCTGAGCAAAAATCAAGAGTCTACTGCCCAACCGACTGAAACACTCAGGTGTTCCTCAAGAGGATTTTTCTTGCCTGCCTTGACTTTTCACCACTATTGCACTCTAGATGAGGTCCCAGATCCCCTGGTTGGTTTTACCAAACATATGCAAAATATAAAAACATATGCAAAAAATTGTTGATGATGCAATACATTAAGGGGGTTTGAATTTCCCCATTATTCGCTTATTTTAATCATGCCGTTATAGTGGTGGTGGGAGTGGGTGAGTAGCAAAGGAAACTTGAAATAGTGTATTTATAGGAGTTCATAAAAATAATAGATGTATTATTATCCTATGTACTAATCCTATGTACTTTCCAATTTGAAAAATATTTTCATGTATGTAGTCTCACTTCATTCTCCCCAAGCATGCTGATGTAGATGTGCCTATCTTCATTTTACAGATGAAGAGACTGAAGTTCAGAGAGGACCAATGATATAGTGTTACTTTTAGAGGACCTCAAAAAGTGTTAGAATGAAAACATTCACATGAGTGACCACATTTTCTATGGAGGAGAAAGAAATGGTCATCTTATAACGCCCCGTAGAAAGAAAGATTGCAATAGATAGGTAGTTATAGATTAGGAGTGAGGTGTCATAGATCTATTTATGCGTGGGGGTGATGAACAAAATTTATTTTGGGATTGTACTTGCAGTTATCTAACTTCTCACATCTGGTATAAGGTATCTTTTTGAAAATAATTTTCATACTCCCTTTCTTCTTATTTCTGTAGAATTTCCGATGAATATACATCACATTTTATAGTGAAAACATTTATGCTTTTAGTTATCATATTTATCTTTATAAAAAGCACTTATTGAGTAACAACAAAGAATTGGGAGTGGAATGTAAAAACTATTTTATTGATCATTTCCTCATTTTTACTTCACTTTTAATGAATAGGTAAAAGAGTCCAAAGAATAGGTTGAAATGCCATTTTTGTCAATATATCTTTATTCATTTTCTCTTAACTTTAAATCCCTCTAAATATTTTGGCTTCATGTTGTATTATTTTAAAATCCTATGCCTTTCATTCCTTTCTCTAACTATAGTTTGATGAAGACCAATACTTATGTGGCTTGTTTCCAGTTAAACCAGAGGTGTAAAATACTAAATACATAATTTTAGGAACCTATTTACTTTCAAAATGTAAAAAAGATTTCAAAAGAAAATACTAAAGAACCAAAATAGATGAGTTCCAGAAAATAAATAAACAACTTAGGCATACTTGAGTTTTGGAGAAATAAAATAAAATAATGTATTTTGGATTATAGTCTCCTATACTATTAATTGAATTATTTGGATGAAATGTTTTCTGCACATTGTATATTATTATTATTATTTAATTAGCATAAAACAGATAATTTTAGATTGCCTGGCTATAGACAAAGGAGATTTAACATAAACATAATAGAGAGTTTTATTCCTCCCTGGAAATATATATTAAATTGTATTTGAGATTCATTTTAGAGAAAATTTAAATCTTGATTTGTAGTCTGATTCTTGCTAAGAGATTGAAATCCTTTTTAAAAAATTGTTATCTCTGATAACATTGCCCAGAACACTTGCTGAAGATAAACACAATGGAATCAACACTGTAATATGATATTTCCTCATGGAATACCAAGCTTATCCCTCGTGGGACACAAAACCCATAATCAACTGGCAGGGTTATGAAGGTCTTTCTTACACACTAGATTGATCTGATAATCCATACCATGTTTGGACATATTTTATGCATTACAACTTATATTCTTCTGCTTCTATGGCAACTGACGGCTTTGTAAACTTTTGGAACACTAGGGAAAGAAACATATTGGCAGAATGCTTAGGTTTTCATTTTTTCCATAAGATAGAAAAAGCAAGATACTCAACAACTAACTGTGATGATGTGACAAGAGATTATTTAATTATTCTTGACATGCTCCTATGCAGCCAAGAAGTAATCTTAACTTTGTTAAAGGCCTGCATTGATTTAAAAACAAACTCAAATACAAAAATTTATTTTTCTTATTTAATGAAATAATAGATTTTTCAGCCCAACAGCACACATGTGAAGCATATATACTATTTTGGTACAGCCATGGAAATGAAACATTTCAATTTTGAGTATCCAAATGGATTTGAGTTCTCAGCCATTGTGTTTTTAAAGATAGAAAGTTAATTGGATATTTAAAATCTCAAGTTTCTTAAATCTATTTTACATGAGAAAATTTAGTTAAATATTTGCAGTTTTTGGATAAAATGTTTTAGTTTTCTTAATTGTTTAATGATTTCCATTGAGATGGGTCAGGGTTTGGTAAAAACTATGGCCTATGAGCCAAAGCCAACCTATTGATCTTTTTGTATGTCTTATGATCTAAGAATGATATTTGCATTCTTAAATGGTTGAGAAAAATTTAAAGAAAAATATTTCATAACATGAAAATCATCTAAAATTTACATTTTAGTGTTCAAAAGTAAAGTTTTATTAGAACATAGTTATCTCCATTCATTTATGTATAGTCTATGGCTTCTTTTGTGCTATAGTAGCAGAATTGAGTACTTGGAATAGAGATCAGATGGCCCACATTGCTAAAATATTCATTATCTGGCTCTTTATAGAATAAGTTTGCTGGCCCAGGGATTCTTACCTCTAAATCCCAGACAGCTACTAAAATGCACACATAATCTCACACACACACACACACACACACACACACACACACACACAATGCATCCTAAGTGTGTGCCCTATGAAAATGTTTTCATTCCAAACACTTGGATTTGTGGGAACTATCATTTCATATTTTTAATGTTCTTTTTAAGTCTAAAAATTGTTAGGAAAACCATCTATCTTTACCATCCAATTGTGATAGTCAAAAAAACCTAGACAACATTTTGTGCAAATATAAATCCCACAGATTAAATGTACTTAAATCCTGGAGTCATAAATTGATTGGACTGCTTTAGGAGGCATCCATATTCTCCTTCCTTATTCCCCACCATTGGATTGAAATACTGACATAGTCACTATTAGGACATTTGTTGTCTACACGGTTATTCAGAGTGCTCTGTCAGATTATTACTGAAAAATCATGGAAACTAGAGTTGTTTTTTAAAAATATTTATTTATTTATTTTTTTCATGAGAGAGAGAGAGTCAGAGACACAGACAGAGGGAGAAGCAGGCTCCATGCTGGCAGCCCAACGCGGGACTCGATCCCGGGACCCCAGGATCACACTCTGGGCCAAAGGCAGGCGCTGAACCACTGAGCCATCCAGGGATTCCCTAGAGTTGTTTTTAACAATCTGTATTGTCTTGACTAGAAAGCCAATTTTATCTTACTTAACAGTCTCACAGAAAATTGACATCATAACTGTATGATATGATAGGACGCATCCAACATATTTTACAGTGTTCTCTATTTTCCAGAGAAAGAGAGCTCAAATAAAGATAGCTTTCAGACTGTGAAGAGTTCTGGGGAGGGCATAGCTTGTGGGGGAGGTACAAAGAAGAAGCCAAAGGATTTAGGCTTCTTGACCTTTGTGCCTTTCAGCTGGAGTAGTTTTGCTTTTATTTTCTGATATTTTAGGTCCTATTTGAGGATTTACAGTGCTTCAACTCTTGCAGATGCAGTGGCTTTATACTGTGTCAACACAGCCTGACTAGAACTACATTTTCCAGACTCTCCTCCCCTGTATTCAGATTAGGGCTGGCCACAAGAGAAGTTTGCCGTAGAGTATCATCATACTCTGAGGTTCAGCGGAGAGACCAACACATACACATTGTCGCTGATCTGCCAAATTATTTTGTTCACATGAGACAACAACTGGTCCCACAGCTCCTTCAGCTTGCCCATGTCCTTGGCTAGTCATGATGCAACTCTGCTGTGGTGACGTGGGGTATCTTCTTCTATAGGTCATCCACATCATCACAGGTTGAGAGGGTAAGATGAAGAGGAAGAGGTGAGTTCCAGTTTGACCTCATGGGTCCCTGTTGTTCTTGAGAGCCTATTAGTTCATCTCTCCCTGCTTCATGTTTAAGATTCTTCCCAGATGCTGATTCTGCTGACCTAGTACCATTTTGGGCCCAACTTCCAGACATAGATGCAACCGCCTTCTATAGACTGCCTCATGGCTCACATCTTGATATTTGGTATGATACTGAAAACAAGTCCCTTACTCCACCTCACTCAAAGAAGTTCGCTCTTTGGAACCATAATAGGTATACTGAAAGTGTCTGAAAGCTTCTCATTATCCATACACATTGTTTCAAAAGTCAAGAAACTGCAGCCAAGAAAACCAGCAGCAGTGGGAGTCATTGTCATCATAGTGGTAGTAATGTTAGTAGTAGTAAACATGGACCAGTGCTTACTTAGTGAATACTAGAACCCCTCAACCCTGATCCTCATTGTAACCTTAACCTAATCCTCATTATAGCCCTGTGAGTTAGGGGTACTGTTTTTCCCATTTTAAAGGCAAGAAAAACCAAAACACAGAGAATGTCAATTTAAGGCATGAGGTCAAAGATATTTAATAGCGGAGTTGGAATTTGAATCAAAGCAGTTTGACTCCTTCAAAATTTATCTTTGATGGTAGAATTTTATAAAAATGTAATGAAGAAGAATTTTTTTCCAGCTCTATGTTTTCCTAGGCAATTGCTTAAATAATTTGCAAATATTGAATACTTAACATAGGGCCTGTTCTAGCAAGCAAGACAAATACAGTTCCTGCCCAGAGGGAGCCAATATGTATTTTGCTATCCTTGCATTTGTGAAATGAGAATTGTGCTACTGTTGGAGGCCACCTCTCTCACTCTCTATCTCTGCATGTAGTTATATTTCATTTCATTCAAAACATAAATATATTAGAGGGGATTTGAGGAAAAGCATAGGCATTTAGATCAAATGTATGAAATAGCAAGAAATAATAAAAACTGTAGTTTCCAAAATATTTAAAATAGAATTTATGCTCTTAAAAGTGTAATCATGTGACATGAAAATTACAAAACACATACTTTGGGAAGAGAATTATGTAAGTCCCTTCTCTAATTCACAAATGAATAGGTCAAAAATGTACTGGAGCCAACCATATGTCATGAATAAGCCACAGTGGTAGGAAGCCTTCAGACACTTAGACTGTTTGGAGAACCCCAGTAATGCTCACGCTGGAGATTCTTGGTAACTTGTATAATTGACTATAAACTAGAGTCAATAGTAATCCTGGCTGTACTGTGAACTTCTGTGATTCAATAATTGTCTTTTCAGAAAGCTCAAGCTTCTGTGACAAGTTCCAAGTTTTTAAATTGTCTCCATAAATGTGCCTTTCTTTGCTTGTGAAGAAGGACTTAGGGCGAAGGCATATCAAGTCACAACGAGCATTTCCGCCTAGCATGTCAAGTGGGTGGCCATCCCTCTGGGGACCAGTGTTGGAAAAAGGCATCTAGCCAGGATGGGGCCACTCCTGGATTCTGGCTATATTTCCTTCTTTGCTTCAGAGATGGTTCTGATAAAACCGTTATCTTTTTCTCACAAATAAATCATCAGAAGCTCATAGTCAATGTGTCTAGGGGCGTGAACTCTGGTCACAAGTGTGTTAATCTATTGAATTCTGCTAAACCATTTCTTTTTGTGACACAGGACATTCTTAACTTACAAAATATCACCATTTAGGTTGGCATGGTAACTTCTCTTTTGAGACCCTTTGTTTTCAGGCCTCATTTATAGACTTACAAAGAGTCACCACATCTTTGTCAGTCTTTATCAATTTGTTTATTCAGAATCGTATCTTTTTTAAAAAAAGATTTTATTTATTTATTCATGAGAGACAGAGAGAGAAAGAGGCAAAGACACAGGCAGAGGGAGAAGCAGGCTCTCTGCAGGAGCCCTATGTGGGACTCAATCCCGGACCCCGGGATCACAACCTGAGTCAAAGGCAGATGCTCAATGGCTGAACCAGCCAGGCATCCCCAGAATCGTATCTTGAAAAGGTTTTGCAAAATGTTGAGACTGTCTCAGGCACGGTGTTTGTTTGCTTGGCTCTATAGCTCTCTGTGGCCTGAATGCTCAGTTCTTTTTGTCTTCTCTTTGCTGGATGAGCTCTGCTGACACAGAGGATGCTTCGTTCTCCTCCTTTGGATGGGAGGTGTTTCACTTCCACTCGTGCATGAGGCAAGTGGAGCCAGAGTCGAGACCAGAGGCGGAACTCGGGATCTGACAAGATGTCTGGGCTGCCCTGCAGGATTATCAAGGAGACCCAGCATTTGCTGGCAGAACCAGTTCCTGGCATTAAAGCAGAACCAGATGAGAGCGACGCCTGTTATTTTCATGTAGTCATTGCTGGCCCCCAGGATTCCCTCTTCGAGGGAAGGACTTTTACACTTGAACTATTCCTTCCAGAAGAATACCCGGTGGCAGCCCCTAAAGTACGTTTCACAACCAAAATTTATCATCCTAATGTAGACTAGTTGGGAAGAATATGTTTAGGTATTTTGAAAGATAAGTGGTCCCCAGCACTGCAGGTCCACACAGTTCTGCTATCGATCCAGGCTTTGTTAAGTGCTCCCAATCCAGATGATCCGTTAGCAAATGATGTAGCGGAGCAGTGGAAGACCAACAAAGCCCAAGTCATAGAAACAGCGAGAGCATGGACTAGGCTATATGCCATGAATAATATCTAAAATCCATCCGATCATCAGGTGTGCATCACTTCTCCTGTTCTGCCAAGACTTCTTCCTTTTTTGTTTGTATTTAATGGGCACAGTCTTAGAAACATTACAGAATAAAAGCCCAGACATCTTCAGTCCTTTGGTGATTAAATGCACCCTAGAAAATCTATGTCTTGTCCTGATTCACTGTTGTAAAGCATGAGCAGAGGTTAGAAGTACCATCTGGATTGTTGTGAAACGTTTAAAAGCAGTGGCCCCTCTGCTTTTGTTCATTTTCCCCATCATGGTTTAAGTATAAAGCACTGTGAATGGGTAGTTGTCAGGGTTAGCTGCAGGGGTGTGGGTGTTTTTCTTTATTATTTTTTTGAGGGGGAGAGGTAGTTTTATTTTAATTTTATGGACTCCTTTCCCCCTTTTTATGTGATCTAATTGCATCGGTTAAAAGCAGCTAACCAGTTCTTTAGAATATGCTCTCTAGCCAAGCCTAACTTTATTTAGACGCTGTAGAGGGACAAGCTTTATTGTTTGAACCAAAATGGGAACATTAAACACACATCACAGCCCTCACTAATAACATTGTGACTTTGCTGTCAAGTGTAGAATCCTTCCTTCAAGAAAAAGCTTGTGACCATTTTTTATGGCTTGTCTGGAAACTTCTGTAAATCTTATGTTTTAGTAAAATATTTTCTGTTATTCTAAAAAAAAGTAGATGGGTGGGGTTTCTCACTTCTTAGTGTTAGTGTTGAAAACTAGCTCCCCTGTTGCATCGCACCATGTAAAGATTTTGATGTAACACTATTATAGTTAGGTCAGGGGCACTTCTGCTAAGCAACTTCACACCCACTATCATGTGGGATTAGGGATTTGGGGACCTGCTTATCTGCATTTAACTCCCATGGCTGTTGAAGGCATTAGAAACAATAGGATAAGCTAAAATATGGTTCACAACACATCCGTGAGCCTCATGATATTGGTTGTGCTTTAGATAACATATTTTACAATATGTGACTTTTTTTTACATGTGTTCTAGGGAGCATGAGACTTCTGTTTTTTTTGTTTTATTTTTTTAAAGATTTTATTTATTTATTCATGAGAGACACACACACACACACACACACACAGAGAGGCAGAGACAAGGCAGAGGGAGAAGCAGGCTCCATGCAGGGAGCCTGACATGGGACTCGATCCTGGGTCTCCAGGATCATGCCCTGGGCTGAAGGCGGCAGTAAACCGCTGGGCCACCCGGGCTGCCCTGTTGGAGACTTTTGAATAAGAGTTCGATGAGAAAAGAGTTTTGCTTCTGGGAAAATGCCACACGGTATAATTACCTCATGGCAAATTACAACTATGCTTGCATATTAAAGGCAAGTAATTCTGCAATAAATATACCTATTTATTTTTTTCCCAGTATTTCTGGTATTAATTTGGACACAGAGTTCCTTATTTTTGTCGAATCCCTTTTTCATCTGGAAGGTGACATTGACTGAAAAGCAAAGTGCAGAACCACATTATTGATTGTGCTCACATGAAAAATGAAAATGGACATCTGTTTATACCTCAAAATGTAAGGACAGGAAGGGTCGATGAGGCAATGTAACATAGATTCATGCCCTCATTTCATATCAGGATTTAAAAAAGGGGCAGCTTTGACGTGGATGGAACTGGAGGGTATTATGCTGAGTGAAATAAGTCAATTGGAGAAGGACAAACATTATATGGTCTCATTCATTTGGGGAATATAAAAAATAGTGAAAGGGAATAAAGGGGAAAGGAGAAAAAATGAGTGGGAAATATCAGAAAGGGAGACACAACATGAGAGACTCGTAACTCTGGGAAACGAACTAGGGGTGGTGGAAGGGGAGGAGGGCGGGGGATGGGGGTGACTGGGTGACGGGCACTGAGCAGGACACTTGATGGGATGAGCACTGGGTGTTATTCTGTATGTTGACAAATTGAACACCAATAAAAAATAAATATATTAAAAAAATAAAAAAGGGGCAGCTATCGAAAGTCTTTGCAGACCTCAAAGACTCACAGACTACTTGCGTGGGAAGGATAGGATAAAACATTTCATGGAGTGATGCAGTAAGACTGCTCTGAGGATCCTTCTGGGAATCCTTGATGCATCTGAAGGAAACTGCTGGGTCTCTTCAGTAACTGCTTCTCCCCCTCTGCCAGCCACAAGCAAGACTGTACTTCATGGTCCTCTCACTGTTTGCTGGGCAGTGTGACCAGTTCTCCCATGGAAATGTAAGAAGTGACACCTCTCACTTCCTGGTAAAGGAGAATAAAGACTATGCAATTATCTAGTCTGCTTCTTCCCCTGTCCTCACAAGGAGTCCATGAACTTTTGGAGATAAAGCCATGAGATGGAACAGTCTCTTTTAACTTGGATCCCTGTGTAACCCGGTGGAGCTTAATCCATTTTTCCACATCTCATCACCTATCTTAGACATATAGCACAGGCAAGAAATTTTCGTTGACTAAAGTGACTGAGAATTTGAGATTGCTTGTTACTGCAGCCATAAATAAACCTTCCTTGAGTGTGTGTGTCTGTGAGTGTGTGTGTGAGTGTGTGTGTGTGTGTGTGTGTTGTGGGGGTATAGCAGTCCAGGCCTCCCCACTTGGTTTACTCCCTCTTTAAATCTCCTACCCCTCCCAACTACAATCAGAGAGGATATATGTTGATCTGTTTACTAGGATTTTTTAAAAAGATTTTATTTATTTATTCATGAAAGACAGAGAGAGGCAGAGACATAGGCAGAGGGAGAAGCAGGCTCCCTGTAGGGAGCCTGATGTGGGACTCGATCCCAGGACCACGGGACCATACCCTGAGCCAACCACTGAGCCCAGGCATCCCTGTTTACTAGGCTTCTAAAATGTATTTCCTTGGAGAGTCTGTGTAGCTCAGTCAGTTACATGTCTGCCTTCAGCTCAGGGCATGATCCCAGGGTCCTAGGATCAAGCCCTGTGTTGAGCTCCCTGCTCAGTGGGGAGCCTGCTTCTCCCTCTCCCTCTGCCTCTCCTCCCTGTTTATACTCTCTTTCTCTCTCAAATACATAAATAAAATCTTTTAAAAAGAAATAAATAAAAATTGTACTTTTAAAAAGAACTTAATTGTTAAAAATATCAAAAGTCAGTGTTAAATATCTCTATTTTGTATTTAAGAATACTGAAGAACCACTGAAGTGAACAACTTAGTAAAATTACTTTCAGCAGTGGAACTCAGATTCTTGTCTTTCAGCTTATTTTAAGTTTGTTTTATTTTCTTGCAGCATAAAGTTGGGAGTTAACAATTGAAAAATTAAAACTAACACAGAACAATAGAAGAATAAAAATCATATCTATAGGCTCACCACCCAAAGACAGGCACTCTTAATTCTCATGTAGTTCTTTATGATCTTTTAAATTAATATATAGTAGCAATAATCATCTGTGTTTATTGAGTCCTCCCAGATGTCAGACACCCGGCAGTTATGGGCCAGGCTGTTGGAGTCTGTCTGGTAAGCATCCATACTCCTACATCTTTCATTTGTGTGACCTTGCTCAACCCTCTGTACATCAGATTCCTCGTCTTTAAAATGAGGATTTTACTATGGTTTTATGAAGATTAATTTTAAAATATATGTAAAATATTAATAGTTGGAAGAATGCCTGAATTATTGTAAGCACTCAATAAATGTTAGCAGTTTTACTTTTCATTTTTCCCCAGTTAATGCTCAGACCAAGCCTATGCAATAGGTATGACTATTCTTCTTTTATAGATAATGTAAGGAAAGACTAGGGGAGTCAGTAATTTCCCACAGTCACACAGCCAACAGGCAGTAAAAACTTATTTCAGAATCTGTTCTCCTAATTATTATAATATATAAAAAATGCCATTTTATGCATCATTAACTAGTTAATAAGTAGTTAATATTCTGTTTTCTGATCTTTTATTATTATAAATAACATTGAATACAGCGAGTGTTGCTGTGAATAAAAAATCTTTTATTAAAAGTTTTTGTGTGTTTTTATAATTGTTTCTTAAGATAGACTACCAGCAATGATACAAATTAGCAAAAAAATATGGTGTCTTTAAATTCTTGATTCATACTCCTAAGTATTGTCTAAAATTGTTTTTTTAGGGCAGCCTTGGTGGCTCAGAGGTTTAGCACCTGCCTTTGGTCCAGGGCGTGATTCTGGAGACCCAGGATCAAGTCCCACGTCAGGCTTCCTGCATGGAGCCTGCTTCTGTCTCTGTCTCTGTCTCTGTCTCTGTCTCTGTCTCTGTCTCTCTCTCTGTGTGTCTGTGTGGCTCAAGAATAAATAAATAAAATCTTAAAAAAATAAAAATAAAATAAAATCGTTTTTTTACTAAGCCTACCAATTCTAAATAAGGGCGTGCTATTAGAAAAAAAAATGCTGTCCAGATTTCAAAGGAGAGGTGAAGGTGGTTAATTACATAGGTTAAGAAAAAAGGGATCTCATTTTAATTTGCAGTTTTGCAATGTGCATAATTCATCCAGTAATATTTTTTACCATGATATTTTATAGGATGAGGTGCTTCAAATTGAAGTATTATGTGGCAGTGAGCCATTCTTCCATTGAAGCAGACATTTAAAGCCATGTTTCTCCATAGTTTTGTCCTCCGCCATCTCCTCACTGCACAGTCACTCAAGGGGAAGTCATCCTCAGCTGAGACTTTAACATTGCTATCTTGCGGATATCCCCATTTCCAAGACTCCAGACTTTCAGAGCAGTACCAAACATCTGCACATGCTCTGTAAATCCCAGCTGTCTAATCCCTGTGCACCTTGAACTCAGATTGTCCAATGTCTCATTCATCTCCTTACCTCCAGACCAGTTCTTTTGATTCTTTTCTGTATGTGGTGATTTGGTGATAGGAAAAACCATCTATCGGATTGCTCAAACCTGAAGTTAGTTTTTTTCTTGACTTTTCTAGTTCTCCTCACACTCCTAGGCATATGGGTTCTGGGCTCCTAAATATCCCTCAAGTCTATCCCTTCTCTGCACCCCGACTGCCACTGCAGCATGTATCATCATCTCTTGACTGGACTCAATAAACTCCGGTCTCCCTGCCTTCTATCTAGTTCCCACTCCATTCAATCTTTGCACCACTTCCAAAATGACATAATGTCCATCCTACTACACCACCTCCCATTTAAAAATTAATGAGTTATCTACTTTGCTTATGTGATGATATCTAATTTTCATAATCTGAAAGGGGGATGCCCATTTCCAGGATCACATTTTGCTCCCTCTCCAATCCTCTACCCTTCTCCCACATGCTTTATGCTAGAACAATAGTTCTGAAGTCTGGTTGTACCTTAGAATCACTTTACAAGCTTTAAACAAAGACCAATGCCAAGACCCCATGCTCAGATCCTGTGATTTAATTGAGTTCAGAAGAAACCTGGACATAAGTATTTTTTAAAAACTTATTAAGAGATTGTAATTTATTGCTAGAATGAGACCCAATTCTTCTTGCCAAATTAAACTATTGTAATTACCCCCAATTTGCTTTTTCTATCTTGCTTTACTGGAAGGGATGGCCTTGTTCATTATTTCAATCTTGCAAACATCTGTTCTTTTAGTACTTGGTTGAACTTAGTTGTGTCACTAAGATGGAAGAGAGACTCGGAGTGACTCTCCCCTGCCCTCACATATCTGTCACATCTCCTTCATATTTTTTCTCTCGTGAACACTGACATTTTATCACTTATTGAAGTGCTATGCAAATAAAACTTCAAGCCAGTCACTTGTGACCAGATTGTCCCAGGCAGCTATTCCAAAGCCACTGGTTCAACCGTTACAACTTCAGTGTAATCTTTTCTCTCCTTGGGTAGACTGGACTGCCTCTTCCTATAGGTGGATATGGCACCTTGCATTCAGGTAGCTCTTTGGTCACTCTTGTTGCTCTCTATACAGTAACTCCTCATTTGCATGTTTCTAGAGCCACTGGATGCTACAGAATTCTAAGGTAGCAACAGTAGAAGCATCTTAGTCATCTTTGCATCTCTACAGTCTGGCATAGTATCTGCCTTTATAATAGAGACTCAGTAAGTGCTTATCCAGTGAAAAATTTGATAACCACCCCCAGCTGCTACCAGTCAACTACTTAGGTAGGTGAAGCTCTGCAAATCCCTTGGGGACTTAGGTAGGTGAAGAATCAAGTCATAGGAAATAACTCTCTGACCTCTTGAATCTTGGCATACCTACCAAGTTCACCTTAGGGTTGTGTTGTATTTCTATTATTAATCATTATTTTCAAATCTTTTCAGTGTATCTGGAAAAAATCCTTTCCATGTGTTAGCGAAATTGTTTCAACTCAAAACTTTGATTTCTGCTTCTGGAGTATGGACTATATGCTTACTCCATTCCTTTTGCTATTCAGAAGTTTTGGATTTATAATAAGTTCAGGATGTACATCTCTCCAGTTTCTTTATATCTATATAAATCAAATTAACGAAAAGCCATTATTTACTGTGTATTTAGTAAAGCTTATAGTCTTTAAACTGCGATAGCCAGAAAAGTCCAATTTATTTCTGCCTTTCTTTTTTTTATTTCTGCCTTTCTTAAGAGAAAATATGATCCTTAATTGTAGTTAGCTTGTAGAAATGTTTCTTTATTCTATAATTTGAACATGACTGTAAATGTCTGAGTTTGTTGGTTGACAATCCTTATATTTGACCCTGTGCACTTTGATAAAGCCCCATCAAGTAACAATTTTGGGTTGGGGCTTAATAAAAACAATAGTAATGGCACCACCACCACTACTACTAGTATATTTAATGCCTACTATGGACCAGTAAATGAGCTATGTGCATGTCATACATTGTGTTATTTAATACTTACTATTGAAGTTCAAAGAAGTGATTTCTCAGTGTCACATACCTACTAAGCCATGGAGTTGGTACTGCATGAACAAACAACACAAAGCTTGGCTCTCTAAAAGTTTGCCAGATATATGACTAATGCATAGAAATATGGTGCTGCATCACTTTTAGCTGTGGGTGTAAGCTGCTGAATTCACCCAAGACGTGGCTCCACAGAGTTCTCAAAGCCACCTCTCCCTCAACCCCTTGAGTCACTAAATGCAAGAAGGAGCCTGAGCTTTTTTCACCACAGATATTTTCAACCAAAATATTTTCTGGTGTTTTTGTACATATCATTTGCATAATATGAAATAAGATGATAAAGAGATTTTTTTTAATGACATGATATAAATCATTGTATTTAGTAAACTTGACCTTTGTATCTTTGCATTCTGAGAAAGGTTATCTATCAACTAAGAACATAGAGAGTTTGTGCTTATCAACTAAGGACTGTGTTTGTTGAAACCTCACCCTAAAGGCAGAACATAGAGTGTAGAGAAAATTTTAGATTCAGAACTAGTTGCCTTGAAATTAATTATACTTTTAGATTTTTTATATTAGTTAATGTATTAATTAGTTAAAATAGTATTAATGTGGATTATCTTATTTCCACATGGATGCCTGTTCTATCGTGTTCATGTGAACTTCTGTTTTAGGGTGTTCAAGAAAAATCATTATTGACTAACATTTTTAAGAAAAATTAAGTTTCTGAGAGTCAATTATTTTTGCAAAATAAGCAATCACTCTTTGATAGTCACATATTTGGTGGCATTTACTTGCTTTAGCAAATAAAATGTCATAAATTATGCTAACACTGAAAAGTTGTACATGATTAGTGATATTCTGAAGACTGGGGGCAAGTCTGAAAACACCATGTACGGACTTCTAGAATGGGCTTTATTTTCATTAAAAATGGACTCATTCTCCCAGGAGAAATCATTTAATAGCACTCTGTACACAAGGAGATGAAATGCTTTTCATTTATCAAAAAGTTTTCCCCCAAGACAGCTTGGTTTCTGTAACTAGTATAATAATTATTCTTTTGTTTAAATTTTACACTATCAAAAAACTGAACCACATTTCCCAAGGACGAGTAATTGTTTGATAAAGATGTTAGTGAAGGATTGTTCTCTCTTCTCCTACTTTCCATCTCTCCTTTCTGCTCTTTTTTGGCGGAAGGGGTCTAGTTTCTGAAATTCTCATTGAGTGCATACAGTCTATGAACATCTACAATTGTATGTAAGTTCAGTGTGTACCTGAAATGATGCTTACCATCTTACAGCCTAAGCTTATAATTTAAAAGAAAATTTAAATTCATCCCATACCAACAACAATAAGAGCAACAACAAGAAGTAATTGTATTTTGGCAATACAGTATCAGCATATCCTTTATCTGTGTTATTAAACAACTTCGAATCATTCCTTGTCTTATGGTACTCCCTCCCTCTAAATTAAACACACATGAAAGACACCTGGTTTTGAATTCTGAAATGCAATGCAAACCAGATGGGTTTTATTGCAAATGTGGTCCTCGACTCCTATGCTGAAGTGGGAAGTTGATTTTTAAAAAATGACATCTACAAATACACACTTAAAGGGCAGCTTTTGTTGGTTAGATGTTAGGGCTTTGGGGGTTTTGGCCCATTCCAAGAAGTTGTTCCAAAGAGTATATGGCCTCCTACATTGGAAAATAAGAAAATATAGCTCCTATTGAGACATAACATTTAAAAGTACAAAAATAAGGTATTATTTCTTAAATTTTGAGACAGCATCACTGCTTTAGCATAATAATTCAAATTATACAGTGGCAGGGAAATTTTGATCTTAACTTTTTTTCAAAATAATGAAATACTTAAAATATTCTAAATTAAAATATAGACTTATTTGTAAGTGTCTACTTTGTGCCAATGCCTGGGTATATGATGGTAAACAACCAAGGTTTGGTTCTTACCTTCACACAGCTTAGTCTTGTGAAATTAACTTGTTCATTCCTTAAAAACAAATAAACAAATCAAGAATCAATTGGTGAAAGACAGGAGAACTAACACATATCAAATACTAACTCTGTACCAGTGCTGAGCTAGAATTTTTCGTTCTTATCTGAACTTCCCAGTAACTCTGTGAGGTAGTTACTATGATCCTTATTTTATAGACTGGAAAACTGAGGCTCAGGGAGGTGAAGTAACTTGCTTACATTCACACAACTAGTGACTTAGTAAATGGCAGAGTGAACACTTGAATCCAAGTCTGATTCCATTGTTTGACATCTCTTCTGAGTTTAGTGCCTTCTTTGCTTTTTGATTCAGCAGGTCCCCTTGACCTTTCCTCTGTGCCACTAAATGATTTAAATTAATTGAAAGAAATAATATGCCATAGTTTACAAAATATCAGAGTGAAAATGTGGAAACCAGCACTCCCATCATTGTCACTGGTCACTAGAACTTTGATATTTCTTTTCCTTGGCTCTCTTCAGACAAGGGAGAAATGTACCCAACAGATTTTTAAACTAAAAGTCCATATGCATAGGACAAACTGGGTTTTTGTCTTTTAAATTTAGAAAAAAGAGCCAATATTTTTTTTCTTTATTTATTTATGATAGTCACACAGAGAGAGAGAGAGAGAGAGAGAGGGGCAGAGACACAGGCAGAGGGAGAAGCAGGCTCCATGCACCAGGAGCCCGACGTGGGACTCGATCCCGGGTCTCCAGGATCACGCCCCGGGCCAAAGGCAGGCGCCAAACCGCTGCGCCACCCAGGGATCCCAAGAGCCAATATTTAACTATTTCATTTTAATTGTTTTGATTCAGTGGTACAGCCAGGCCGAGGTCTTTGCTGGGTTAGATGTAACATCGAGAAAGCTGGTTTACACTCATTTCTACTTTTTCCTCCAGAGAGATACCCTTAATGGAAGCTCAACAACTTCCAGGCCAACTAAGACATGAGTTAAAGCTCTTTTTTTCTCATATACTTTCTGAATTCTCTCTCTGTAAAGCCTACTTGCCAAGTGTCTTCTAAGTTTTCTTTTGAATATTTGTAATGATAAGAATTCAGTATCTTTTGAAAGAGTTCATTCCATCTTTGTTTAGTTCTAATAATCAGGTTATGTTTTCTCAAAATATGATAATGCACGTGTAGTTCCCAGGTACAGAACAGATTTAATTAATATTCTGGATGACAATTAAAAATCTATTCCATATAAGACATATCTGATTTATCTTTCTGTGTGTCAGCTATTCACATTGAGAGCTAACTAAAAATAACTATCATGGTCTCTATTACTTCTTTTAAATATCCCCAATTTCTTTATCTGCTCCTGGAATAACAGAACTTTGAATTTCTTCACTTGAAACAAAGATGGTACCAGAACTAAGCCCCATAATCCTAGTGTAATTTTACCAAGTAAATAGTATAGCAATCCTAAACCTTTTCCCCTTATTGTAATATAGTCACTAAATTTCTATAAATAAGGTTTAAGTTCATGTTAGTTTATTTTGGAAGTTGTTTCTTAATTTTGGCCGAAATGGAGTTTACTCTCAACTCAAATCCTGTGCTTTTTTAACTTATGCCGTGTTTCAGTTCACAGCATTACCTTCAATGCTGCTTTTTGGATGTTTACTGTCTAATTTTACTTCCTTCTTATATTATTGTCGTTTCTCCCTACTTGCTTTACATTTAAAAATTTTTATTTTAGCCTTCTCTACTTTTATTATGATAGCCCTTAATGTAAATTTGTGGTCTCTCCAAAGTTTGCACATTTTTATCTATCATTGATTGGTTCTGTAAGCTTCTCAACCACTTCAAATCTTCAAAATTTGCCTCTACCGTATTTTCCGAATGTCTTTTCTGATTCTCCAATATGACACGTTAGGCTACTTAATTACATCTTCTGTGTCTCATTGCCTCTATTTTATACTCGTGTTGTGTTCTATTCTGAGTATTTTATTCAGGTCTGTACTTATTGAGATTTTTTTTCCCCTTGAGTTTGTATATGGACATATCTAGAGGTTTTCTAGTGGTTTACCAATATTTGTACTGTTTTGATCTGATAACTCCACTTTTAAAGGCTCATGTAAGTTCAGATAGATTTGGGTGTAAGAATCTTTATTTATTTATTTATATTTATTTGTACATTATGTACAAAAAAACCTGAATTTCAATCCATGGGAAATTAGTAAGTAGATACTACCTAAC
Organism: Canis lupus dingo; assembly: GCF_003254725.2. NCBI lineage: Eukaryota > Metazoa > Chordata > Mammalia > Carnivora > Canidae > Canis > Canis lupus. Next base: position 8,207,321 of record NC_064255.1, read on the forward strand.
GGAATAGTTTGTCATGCAATTGCTAACACAAGTGTGTGTGTGTATTTTTTTCCTTTCCTTTTTTTCCCTTTCTTTTCTTTCTTTCTTTCTTTCTTTCTTTCTTTCTTTCTTTCTTTCTTTCTTTCTTTCTTCTTTCTTTCTTTCTTTCTTTCTTTCTTTCTTTCTTTCTCTCTCTCTTTCTTTCTTCTTTCTTTCTTTCTTTCTTTCTTTCTTTCTTTCTTTCTTTCTTTCTTCTTTCTCTTTCCTCCTTCCTTCTATAGATATAAATATATATTTCTATTTATATACATTTGTGGGTATACAACATATCAAGCACTCTGCCAAGAATATTTACTTCTTTTAGACAAATTTGAAATGTGAAAATATTGACATATTCATTCCTTCTGTTTCAGAAAATCACCATCATCTTTCCTGTGTATCAAAATTGTTTGGGATTACTGAACTATAAAATTCATATCTCAATCTTTTCCTGAATCTTTTAAGCATCTCCTTTCATTATGTCAAAGTACAAAAGCATTCTTGACTTATTTTTGCCTTCTTGACAGTCATCAACATTAAGAGATAAGTCTAGGAGAAGAGATTAACTTGAATTAAGAAGAATTGCTGCTACAAGCTATATAAAGTCTTTGGTTTGAGTCTTTCTTTCCAGGTCACACTTCCTCAATGTATCATCAAGAGCTCAAGTTAAAGATAAAATCTAGGCTGAATTTTGCCAAATCTGAAGAAAGAAGTGAAACTGCTTGCTAGGAAATAAGTTTCTGTAGAGATTAAGCTTGATTTCCCCTTGAGTGATGCTGCATTTGAGTATATTTCTCTTGAGGAAGAGTTGAGAAGGTGAAAAGTGCATTAGTTACTGGACACTTTCAGTTCTGTAGTATCTTTTCCAAAGGTCTCCAAGCCTTGTGGGATACTCCTGAAAGCCCTTGGAAGACCATCCAGAAGCTTCACACCTCCTAAGTTTTTCTATTAAATTCCTGGAGCACAACAGGACCATTGTTTTGCTGCCATTATTTTGATTCTATCCATTCCTAGATACTATGCAGGATGTCAGTTTGGAACTACACATTTTTGTGTTATTATAACTTGTTACCTTTGGCTTCACTTCTGCTCCCCCTCCACACTCCATGCAGATTAATCATTTCACTTGCTCCAGTTGCATCTGACTGTTTTGGAAAGCTTGATGTGAGGATATTGTCCTTCAGAGTTCCTGGATGACATTTAGAGAACAGTGAGCATATCATTTTAGGTTACCTGTCCCTAGGAAGTTCAGAGAGTTTGCTTCTTTTTAGAAGTCTGGCTTTATTTCTTTTGTGCATTTTAATATTTATAAATTTCTTAAGACATGGGAAATCTTTACAATCAATTCATTTTTTGGTAAACCAATCTGAATAGACAAAAACGAGGGGCCTAAATAAAAATTAATGTTGAATGATTTTTCTTATACTTGGTAGGTCTAGGTTTCCTGACTGCTATTGAATTAGGCTTCAGAAATAAACACCAATATCGGGATACCTGGGTGCTCAGTGGTTGAGCATCTGCCTTTGGCTCAGGGCGTGATCCTGGAGTCCCGGGATCCAGTCCCACATCAGGCTCCCTGTGAGGAGCTTGCTTCTCCCTCTGCCTGTGTCTCTGCCTCTCTCTCTCTCTCTCTCTCTGTGTGTGTGTGTGTGTCTCTCATGAATAAATAAGTATAATATTTAAAAAAATAAACACCAATATTATGTGATTTCGGAATCAAGTTTATCTGAGGTAATGTTTACAGACAAAATTTGTGCCCTCATTTTGACTAATAGTAGTGCTGAAACTAAATTCTTATACATTCTACAGACTAAAACTGATGTTTGCCAGAATGGATTGATTTTTTTTTTTCAGGTAAAGTACTCTATAAAGTAATGACAGTTATTGATCTGGTTGGATATCTGACCCAATATGTCTAAATAAAAACAGTATTCTTTTCCCTTCTAAACTGACAAGGCTATAAAACTTAGCATATAATTAGGTCCACTGTGCTTAAACACTACATGATTTAGTTTATCCTTGTTGTAACCCTAAATGAGAGGAAATAATATTGTTAGCTCCATTTTGCAGATGGGAAACTGAGACTTGAAAAGGCTCCAGGGTGCCCAGCTAACATGTGAAAAATCTGTTATCAAAATGGAGATCTAGATAAGTGTGAGAATCCATGTCCAGAACCATTATAACACATAGCTTTTTTCAGGACTCTCACCTTTCATACATTAGGTGAGGATGATGCCCACGGGTCTGGAAACTCCACACTAAGGAAGAAGTCAAGTTTGAAATTCAATCCTAATCCATCTGAAATAGTAAAGTTTTTTTTTTTCAAGGCAAGTGGCTGCATAATAGTGGCTCACAGTAGAAATCATAAGGGTGTCACAGGTCAGCAGTTACTGAGGAGAATTTCAGAGATGCTTGTACTAGGTCTGGTTCTAATTAGTAGTTCATTGTGAAGAATACTAAACACAGACAGGCACTCAAAATTAAATGGAAAAAGAAAAGGCCATTTTATCCAATGAAAACCCTTTAAAAATCGTCCTGAATAAATTGTTGCATACCTCGCAATTTTCTCCTGGTGTTTATGACAGGATGTTGCCAAAGTTTGCCTATTTGGTGCCCAGCCAAAAGTTTCGCAATTTCCCTCTGATCTGAAAACATTCTTGTCATATTTTCTTTTGAGTCATCAACTTTTCCAGACATCATACAGTTGAGTCAATTAAAATAAAGTTAATTGGTATTTTTGTCCTTTGTCAAATTAAATCATTCCATATGGAGGGGTTTGCAGATTGCTGGAGATGTCTTTTGGGAAGGTGAGAGTTCAGAGGTGAAGGCCAAGAAACTGTTTTACTCCTTTGGAAATAATAAGTGATCTCTTTTTAAAAATAAGAAATGTCATCTTAAAATAATCTAGATGCCAATCCTTGGAAAAATAATCTTTTGAATTTCGTAGAGTTTTGCTTAAGTGTGCCCACAGAGGAATGTAAGTAAAACAGATCATCATAGAGAAATCATCCTGAAAGATTATTCTCGCTCATAAATGTTTAATCATATTATTTTATTCATTACATTCTTTGTTTAACTCTTAAAAATACACATATGGAACTTGAGCTAGTATGTGGTGAATTTATGTAAATTTTAGTTAAAAATATTCACATGTTCAAATAACTTCTTGACCTTTCTTATAAGGGCTTTTATATGGTTCTCTGAATTTCTTTAGATGGTTCTTTTATTCATCAAAGTAGTAAGCTACACTGGTAACTGTTATCTTGACAGCTTATTAACAACAAATCTACCATTTATTATATCTACCATGTATATGGTGCTGGAATGCAAAATTATATATATATATATATATATATATATATATATATATATATATATATACCCTTAGCTTTATGAGGAAACCAGATAGGTTAGGCAATCTGCTCAAAGTCACACAGCTTTAAGTGGGAGGGATTCAGCCCTTTCTTTGCATGTAAAAATTTGTCTTCTGAAAGCTCGCCTATTAATCCTAAATATAGTTCTCACGATAGACATAGGAGTGATTATAAAAAAAGGATCACTTGGTAATAAGAATTAACTAGAAGTTTTGACAATATAGAGAGATGCTAGGAGACTGACCTGTATGAAAAGAAAAGAAGAATGCAGAATGGGAGTATTGTTGTTTCATTTTTTTTTAAATCAAGATGTCTGTCCCTGTGGCAAATGAGAGGTGTCCCTGGCTGCAGCAGGAAATGTGCAATAGAAAAATGTGCCAAAAAGAAGGCGGTAGTCAGTGAGGGAACACCAAGGGGCAGTTGAGGAATCAGGAAGCCTTTATCTCTCGCCAGAATTTCATTCCAATGGATTATTTTTATTCTGATCATCATTTAGGAATTTTTGGCACCGTTTTTTCTCTTTTTTTTTTTTTTTCAAAGAAAGAAGTGTAGAGTCCATCGTTAGATTCTGTACCCACAGAAGAACTTTACTACCTTTGGGAACATTTAATGCCTTGAAATTTTTCTCTCCATGGAATTTGTCTTTAAGGAGTATTTTTATTCATTACCTTTCTAAACTTTTCCTCAGTATGCGATCCCCGAAAGAATGTAAGCCTCTGACTGGTAAACATTCTGGAATACGACTTAGGATAAGATGTGGCAGACAGTGTGTGCCGTCGCGGTAGCCGCGATAGGAAAGGGGTGCGGAGTATCACGGATCCGGCTCAGCTCTCATCACCAAGCAAAAAGAAATTGAGATAATTTTAAGGATTTGAATTGGCTCATACTGCTCACTTTTCAAAACCTCCCACTGCTTCCCACAGCACCTGGAACAAAATCTCAATCTTAAAATCCAATACGCGCCCCTCCAGGGCAGGGCTGCGCCGCCCCCGTGACCTCCCTCTGCACCTGACGCTCGGGCTCACCTCTCCTCTCTCCGCAGCGCACCGGGCACCTGCCAGCCTCTGGGGCTCTCTATCTGTGGTTTCTGCATCTAGAACACTCTGTGCTCCGAGCTCCGGCCTACTTCACTGTTCACATTAAGGTCCCCTTACGGTCCTCTTCTATCAGCTGACAACTTTCCCGAAAATGGCCCGTAATCCCGCCCACTCCTTCTCACGTCCAGCCCGGCTTCGTTTTCTTGGTAGCATCTTTAGGTAGCATTGAGTTATTTCTGATTTTTGTAATAATTAAGTCTCCCCCAGAAAAATACAAACTCAGTAATGTGGAGAATATATCAGTCTTGTTCTCAGCCTCGGGTTGTACCAGGTTATAGGGTTACTTACTGCGCTCACTCACAAAGAAAGAAAGAGACGTTGCGGGATGTGGCTTCTAACCACCTCTTCACACGGGCGGGAAGGTTCATTGTCTCCGTCTCTGTGTTTTAGAGTTAGGGCCAAGAGAAAGAGAAAGCTTTGCCTTTTATCAACGTAATGACTGCCTTCTAAATTGGTACTTACTCTCCGAGTTTTTGACACAAGAAGGTCCTCTACCCAGAGGAAATATCATCCCCAATAGCACGTTTTTTATTATCTGTGACAAGTTCCTGAACTATTTTCTATATTATTACTGGGCTCTGCAGCCTTACCTCCTACTCTCCTAGTCCTGGCTTTGCTCCTGTTGGGGCTTGTTTATGTTCTGATTTCCTAAAATAATTCAGGGTGGTCTGCTATGTGCCCCAACTTCACTAAAATGTTAATATCGTTACCTCCTCCCCCCAGGCCACAAGTCAAAATTCTTTCAAGTGGGCCTCCGTACACCTTTCCAGATAAATACCCGTATTCGAGGACTTCTTGTTACACTAGTGCAATTAGTAACTCCACTTCTGGATATGCACTTAATCTGTGTTTTTGTTCTCTGACAATCTTGTCTTTCTGGACCGAATCTTCCATTGTCCCTGGCATGCTTGTTTGGAATATCTGCTGCTCAGTAATGCTTATTAACCTCTGGTTGGGGACGCTCCTTTTGCTTATCATTGGTTATTCCTTTTATTTTTGAGGCACCCTCCCAAAATGTGGGAGCAGTGTTCCTTTCTCCTTCCCTGTATGAGAGTTTCGGTCTTCTTTTTGGGAGCTCTAATTCCTACTCATTATTTTATGGAGGAAAACTAAGAGACTTCAGGCAAATAGAGCATGCGAAACTTGCCTTAGTGCTCCAGCAACCTGGGATGGAAAGGATGAGCAAGCTGTGTCCGCTGCTCATTATGTTGTGATTAGCATTCAGGGTATGACAGGATCATGGACAAGACCTCAATATTGTAGAAAAATTTAAAGAATACTTTAGTGAGTTTACTTATCAAGTTTCCATTCAACTTCATATCAGAGTGATCAGCATGATATTGAGGCTTTGACACAGTAGTGTCCCCACTGAATTGTTCATTCCTTGTCATAAAATGCTTGCTCTGTTTTTAGCTATCCGTAATGCCACTACAACATTTTCCACACAGTGGGAGCCCCATAAATATTGACTGGCTGGAATTTGGAATTTCAAGTGTCATAACTTAAGGGGTTATTGGCTTCTTGAAATTGCATCTGTGAACTACAAGTGTAGCTAATAGCTAAAACTGGACCTCTACCTTGAAACATTTCCACGCAGCTCCTGATCCAAGTTACACAGCAAGAAATTATCCTTTTTTTATAGCTCCAAGTCTATTATTTAAGGCCAATAAATAGTGGTTAATACTAGAGAAGTCTTAAATTTCAGGCGTGTTTCTAGAGACTAACCCTAATGATATTATTAAGTGGAGGCAAAGAAGTATTATTCGTTTTAGTCGCCCTCATTAAATATCCAGGGGAAGTGCACATATCGTGCTCCAGTAATGGTTTTGTTTGATTTGCCTTTTGCCTCCTTAAATGTAGAAAATGGCACAAAAAAATAGTAAAAACAGGTCTTTTCTTCTTCTTCTTCTTCTTCTTCTTCTTCTTCTTCTTCTTCTTCTTCTTCTTCTTCTTTCTTCTTCTTCTTCTTTCTTCTTCTTCTTCTTTCTTCTTCTTCTTTTACTTTCTTCTTCTTCTTCTTCTTCTTCTTCTTCTTCTTCTTCTTCTTCTTTCTTCTTCTTCTTCTTTCTTCTTCTTCTTCTTCTTCTTGAGTTATGGCTTACTTTTTAAATATAGCAGATTTTTGTACTTTAAATCAGATTTCAAATGCTTGGGGAGGGCTTGTTTTTAAGAATCATGATAAAATATGGCTCCCCTTAATGAAACTGGGGTTATTATTAAACACTGGTAGATCTATAATCTGTGTCATTATAAGGAGAGGAACCTGAGCTTTAGATGGTAATTAAGTACGGTAAACTGGATAAAATTTCCTCCTCTAAAAGAATGAGAATATATATGACTTAATCAAGATCTAGAAGTTCAGTTCTTTTTTTTTTTTTTAAGATTTTATTTATTTATTCATGAGAGACACAGAGAGAGAGAAAGAGGCAGAGACACAGGCAGAGGGAGAAGCAGGCTCCATGCAGGGAACGGGATGTGGGACTTGCTCCCCTGTCTCCAGGATCAGGTCCTGGGCTGAAGGCTGTGCTAAACTGCTGAGCCACCTGGGCTGCCCAAAGTTCAGTTCTTTTTAAACTCTAACAACATTCTTTAGCTTCTGCCAAACACTGTTTTGTTCTAGGAATACAAATATGAATACAAGTTGGCCCCTAAAAAAAAAAAACAAAAAACAAAAAACAAGTTGGCCCCTAGCTAGGAGTTGCTTACAAAACAGAGGAGTGGGTTCACAGCAGGGGTTGTATACCAGAGGTATCCGACACAAGCTTTGGATAACAGGGAGAAATATTAAAACTTCTCTTTCTGTTGATAAAATTTTAAAATGTGAACACAATAAGGAATAGATTAGTAAAACACGAAATGCAATAATATCCGATGCAAGGAAATTAAGACTCACTAATTATCCACATGGCCTCTGGTGCCTTGACTCCTTCATATTTAGTATGTGAAATTTTGAAGGAAGTAGAACATAAAAACAAATATCTATACCTTTGTGTATTGGTTAAAATGGCAAGACACTCAACCATACTTCACAAAATTTGCTAAATAAAACAATCAATGTTTAAAGGATTTTATTTTGAGGTTTGTTACTTAATAATGAAAAACAGAGAGCCAAATGCTTTTAAGGATATTCTTAATCTTCCTGCCCCAACAACAATGGCTAAAGTAACACACAGAAAATAACATAAAAATGTAGTTACGTATTTAAATGCATGCCTTTGTCATAAAATCATCAAAAGATGCACAAGATTGATACAGATGGATAGACTTGAATATTAGAAAGAAACCACCCAACTTGGGAATTTTGCAATGCAGTTGGAGGAAGGCACAAATGTTGCTAACATGTCTCAGCTGACAACATTTTCTCAATTCTATTTCAATAATGAGATACACAAAGAACTACTTATTTCTGTAAACCACCAAAGGAAAGATGTAGCAAAGACGATGCACTCTCAGCAGAAAATTATTTTGTTAATAAAAACAATGTTTTGCGGAAATAACTGTGAAGTGTAACCACTGATGAAGCAGCTGCTCTTTGCTGGAATTTCACAAAATATTCCAGAAAAATATTGAGCAGAGAACATTATTTTCTGAATCCTTTATAGGTAAGCTATTTAGGCAAAAGGGTACATAAATTCAGAAATGTTTGGGGCATAAACTCTTAAAGAATACCTTCTCTATAAAAGCAAGACATCTGAGATACAGTAGATAGAATCTTTAAAATACTCTGTGGTGAGATAGGGAGTAGTCATGAAAATCTTCTCTATAAACATGTCACAACTGAAGAGATAAAATACTTTAAAAGAACTTTAAAAAAAGTATTGTTGAACTTAAAGCTAATCTATGCACTTTTTCTACATAAAAGAGTATTCCCAATTTGTTAATGATAATTGGAGTCATTGATATAACTAATGGATAATTAAAAAAAAATCACATGCCTGTCCTAAAAAAAAAACACCCTGAAATCCAAAGAAATATTTATAATGGAAAAATCATTTTTAAAAAGGATGCTGAGAGATTTTTCTCAGTTAAACAATGACAAAATGAAATTTTGTTCCTGAAAGTGGTATGAGTGTGTTTCCTCTGAAATATTAATTTCTGAACTTTTAAAAAATATTAGAAACATTTTTCCCTTGTTAAAAACCATATGTATAAAAAGCTCTTTTGGGCTTTGAATCAATTTATTAAAATAGTCATATGTATTATGACTGTATTATGATAATGTATCAGTTTACAAGGAATCCTGATCTTATGAGGAAGTTGAGAAGTTAGCCAAATTTCAACAAAAACACTTGCATAACTTATAAATGAGGTTGAAAAACAAGTTTATTTAATAAGTTCACTTTCTGATACCTTTGTAATAACATTGGATTTGCATATCTTTTCAAGATTTCTCTTTCAAATATCCCTGACTATCTTATCAATATGTGTTACAGTTTATTCATTTCAAAAGGGATCCTAAAAGATGGTAGTTAGATCTAGAAGCTGGTTCAGATTCAGGTTCAGTTTTGAGCAAGAATGCTTCATAAACAATGTTATTCAACCAGGAGTCACATGATACTGAGTTCTTTATTTTTATAGATGTTAATAGTCATTCCTTGTGTCCACTATTTCTTTAGGGGCTGCAAAATGGTGCTATCATTTTATAAAGAGAAGTATCTACATCAACTATTTGGTTATCCTGAGGAATAGTTTGTTAAGGATGGGTAGGATAAATGTCAGATTCTTGCCTTTCATTTACTATTTTTCAACACAATGATTTTGGTCCCTAGTATTGCCATCATGTACATAATGCATATGATATATCAAATACATCCCTACACATAATACAAAAGGGCAGAGGAACAGAAGAGAACTAAACTAGGTCAAAAGGATGGACAGAAAGTTCAACAGATTGGAACACAAAGAGTGTAAGAGAGGGAGAGGAAATGCTGAGATTCTTTCAACAAATATATATTTGAATGTGCAACAAGGTTGAGCTTTGTGCTAAACTTAAAGAATATGATAATTAATGGACAGAATTCCTTCTATCAGGCAGCATGATCCAGTAAGGAAGAAAGACTATCACAAGCAAGTAACTATAGTATCTTGTATTAGGTGTTTCTGTAGGTTTAAAAATATGGACTTTAGGGCACAGGGACGAGGCCACCATGGATCAGTGAAGATGTAATAGAAGAAATAATGTTTGAACAAAGTCTTAAAGGATGTTCTGGGATTTTTTATAGCCCTGGAGACAGGGCAGAAAATGGAAGGCATTCCAGACAGTAAGACTCAAATGCACAAAGATGCAGGACTTGGGATGAGGGAGATTTCTATGTTTGAGAAATCACATTTAGAATAGTTTGGCTGGTATATATTTCTGGTCCAGCTCTCAGTTTTCCAACATCTCAGGGCCAGATGAAGAAGATAGGGAGGTAGGGGGATAGGGAGAATGCATGCCGCAGGGGTCAATAATATGGAGCATGACTGGAGATGTGGTTTTTCATGAGCTTGACTCCCCATAAGTCTCTTGGACCACTACACTCTTCTGGGGTTGAGGAGCCCCCAAAATGATTGAGGTGACTTCCTTGCTGACTCAAAGGGGGTTTGAAGATAAAATTAAGTTGATTTAAAACATATAATGTATTATGTAATTATATTATTATAATATAAAGTATTATAATATTCCTTGCTTGTCTGCAAGTGTGAAATTGAGATTTATACCCATAATAGATACTTAAATTATCTCATTTGACTCTGACAGTGATACTAGAAAAGAAAAAAAAAGCAGGTAAATATTATTATTATCCATGCTTAATAACTGAGAAAAAAATTTCAGAGAGGGTAAGAGAATTTCCAGGGTAAATAATGCTAGGTCACTGGTCTAGATCTAATGAATATCTATCTATCTATCTAAATATATATATATATATATATATATATATATATATATATATATACATTCAGTTGAGGTAATTATCTACAGATATTTATCATTTATTGAAGATTGTTTCTTGAGTTATTAACTATATATGACAATGTTTCACTGCACATGCACCATTTCCAAAACTCTAGATCTTTTTTCTGATAAGCAGAGTATTATTATACTCTTGGTTTATCATAAATGGTAGGCAGAATTCTGTGGTGGCCCCCAAGATTCCTATCTTGTACTTGCTCTATATAATCTTGCTATCTTGTACTTGCTCTATATAATCCCCCAAACTGTGAACGTGATGGATTTCACTCCTGTCTCTGACATCTAGACCCAAATTTAAAGGGTTCATGGGATTAGGTCAAGCCCATATAGACAATCTGCCTGGAGCGCAGCCAGGACCTGAGTAGGGCCTCCAGCTCACATCCGGCAAGGAAAAGGGACTTCAGTTCTACAATCTTGAGAACTTAATTCTCCCAACAATGAGCTTGGAGAAGGATCTTCCGTTCCAGATGAGAAAGCAGCCTGCTTCAGCCTTGATCTTGGCCTTATAAGACTAAGCAGAAAGCTCAGTGCAATAAGGCAGAAGGATATAACAGTTTGAAATAAATATTTTGATAAAATGTTTCTTGGGATAAATAAATAAGATTTTTATGTTAGAAAACGATAAAACACACTGAAATATTTTAAGCTAAATACATGTTTCCCACTGAAAGCATATTGCTGAAAACCAGCTTGAGTTTACATTTAACCACTTTTGAGACCATGAAAGACTGAGTTACATGGTTTGTAGGACTAAGAATCTTGTGGGCCTATAATATTGGGAAGGAATAAGGGTGGAGCAGTAGATAGTTGGCAGGGAAAAGGCGATGGAGAAGTGAGAGGTACGCTGAAACAGAAGAGTAGACGAATAGGGTTGAAGTAGGCCACTGGCTTGGATCTTGGCCAATACAACCACTACATATAGAGTGCATTTAAATTGAGCACACACTAAAGAAATCTCGTGACTTCCTTAATCTAAACTATTCCAAGGTTGCAGTAGAAGCATCCTCTCCTGAGGAAGAGCAGTAATACTTGGCTATTCTAATTCATTTCACTTCAGGTTCACCTTCCCCTTAGAGAACTTCCCAGTCCCCATGGCCAACCCCCAAACAGCCTCAGGGATAATTATTTTTCACTGTTGTACGCAGTTTGGGTAGACATCCTTCTCTCAGTTTTCTATAGTATACTTGATTCTAGCCTGGCTTATTTAACAAAACCTCACAAACGGAAATATAGTAGTAACAGAAATAAAATATGGCAATTTAATCACTGCTCCAAAAGACCACCAGGTCCATCTGTCCCCACAGAGACTTCTCTGTGATTGTCCTTATTCAATCAGACTTTACCTTGTTGGTTGCAATTGTTTCTCAAGAAAGTACCTTGACACATGTAGACTTCTCTTGGTTTTGATTCTGCCAGAAGTAGAGCAGGAGAAAAGAATTTAAGGGCAAGTAGTTTATTTGGGAGGGGATTCCAGGAAATACTGGTAAAGGATTAGATCATAAGACAATAAATAGTAAGAGAATAAGACAATAAATGGTATCCTCTCATAATAGTTGCCAATGTGAGCAATTGGAGCTCGCTTCTGCCAGGGAATCTGAGAGACAGTGTAGAATACACATCAGAGTCACTTCGACGGAGGTGTAAGAAGCTGAGGGATTTGCCTACAAGTGTCTGTCATCTGTTGAAGTCTATTCTTGTGACATTAACTACCCAGTACTTCTAGCTTGCTCTGTCCGGGTGCTGAGCATGCTCTCCTGGCCAGAAAACAAACAAACAAACCATCTCTTGCTGGAGAATCACAGGTTTTTGCAATAAACATCCCTTTTTTTTGTTGAGGTAAATGCTGAGTGGCACCAATAGTGTCAGCTATGACACTTCTCAGAATCATAAGGCTCAGAGATAATCAATTAACAAATTTTTACTGATTCCTGTCTACACACCATGATCTCTCCAAGTGGCTCATTCCTACTCTTCACCTATAGTCTCACAAAAGCAATTCACCAAAACCTAACAGTCTAGAAGAGACTACAGTGAAGGCTTTTGTCTCTTTGTATAATAATGGAAGCTCCTGAATCTCCCTTTTCCCCTTTCACTGCCCCAAGAAACACTGCCACTCTGCTCTCTGGCTCTTCTGTCTTGCTTCTCTGAGCTCTAGAGTCACTATGAGTCACTAGTTTGGACATAGGCAGTTCAAAGATTATCAAACAGTTTGTTATGCTAGGATTCAGTCCTTGTATCTGTTTTTTCCTTAAACTTTAAAACAAAATATCTTTAATTTTGAAGAAATGTGATCCACATGATTCTCACTAGTATATAAATAATCTGATGTTCCTTTTACATGAGCTCTTTGATGTTTGGAAGAAAATGTGTCTTCATAATCTTGTTGAAAGCAAGAAAACATTTTTCTTAAGTTATAAACTCTGAAAAAAATGTTTTGGTAGATCATTTTGAGTTCCTGCTTTTTTCATTCATATGTCATGTATCCAACCACCCATCCACCCACCCAATGAACAAATCTACTTACAGCCTAAACTGTTTTAGTATTATGCTGGGTCCTAGAAACACAAAATAAAATAAGACACAGAACAAGAACTCAAGGAGTTTATAGCCTGAAACAGAAAGACAGTCTGAATAACCTGCCCCTTGATTGAGATCCAAGGAATACTCTAGGCACAATGTTAGGTTTTAGTAACATAAAACTAATAAAGTTTGATACCTGACCCCAAATAGTCATGATCTGGAACAGGAACGTATATGTTAACAGTTGACTAGAACACAAGTCAAACTATAAAAATCTTGCAACATAAGTAGAAGTAAAATGCTGTGGCAGCACAGAAGAGTGAGTATTGAGTTTAGGGGAATTTGGGTGGACTTCAAAGAGGAGGCAATTTTTCCTGGGCATGAATGTTCACAGGCACAAATCGTATAGACTGAACTGGGCACTAGATAGTGTGAAGTGACCTCGGTGTGGCAGTGTGGAGTTGTTAAGTGGTGTCATTCATTTCATCATTTTCAGACATATAAACATCAAGAAAAAGTGGATTAGTCGCCATGTTCATGATTTCCAATTTCTATTAAAATTTTAATAGCCCTTGGTACCAGTTGTACCTCTGGACAGTTAGTTCTCCCATTACCTTAACTGGGTTTTTTCAAAGCTATTTCAAACACTATTTAATTGAACTGCATATTCTCTCATAAAGCTTCCTTTTCTTCCACTTCCTCTATAAAAGAGGCCATTAGGTGGCTGTTCCTCTAATGGCATTTCATTCTTTCCTAGTATTCTCTTCTCTTGGAAAAAGAGGTATTTCTCCTCCTATTTAAATGCAGCTTCCACTCACCCCCTCTATTCTTAACTCCAGGTATTCAGGTACCTGGAAGTGCTTGCTCCATCAAGGAACTTTCTGTTCCTCCTTTCAACTTCAGATCTTCTTCCTTACCCTGAAAAAATCCCTATCTTTGTTCTTGTTCCTCTAGTTCCCTCCCTATCTCCTATTCTCATCCATTTCTTTGAAAGTATTTTCTAAACCAAAGCTTCTTAAACTTTAATGTCCATAAATCACTTGAGGGTGTTGTGAAAATGAAGAGTCTAATTCAGTAGTTTGGGATGGGATCAGAATCCTGCACCTCTAATCAGTCCCCAGCCTATTATGCTGTTCTAGAGGTCATTCTAAATAACAAAGACCTAAACTTTAATTCCCCTCATGTCCTTGCCTCTCATTTATTCAGAACCTTCTTACCATCTGGTTTCTAACCCCTATGCCTCTAATACCCCCCAATAAAAAATCACCTATTTACCCTGGAATGCTAAGCCCAATGGACACATTGCAATCATAGTACCTCTCACCCACTGTGGGGAGTTAGGCATCCCTAATTATTAATGCAATCTACTATGATGTCGTCACCTCTTGGTTTTCCTTTTGTTTGACTAGCCACACTCCCTGTTTACCTGCTTTTAAAAATGTTTTTGTTCCATCCAGTTTCTATTCTACTATACTCTCTCTTGAAATAATCTCATCTAGTAATTTTGATTTCTGCTTGGATACTATAAAATCCAAAATCTTCCCCTTTAGTCTTGCTTGAGCTCAGATTCATATATCCAATTGCCAAACTTGAAACACTAACATCTCAAATTCAACCTGTAAAAGCTAACTCATTAGCTACTCTTCAAAACCTGTGGATCTTATTTTGGACATCTCTGTCCCTTTCTATTTCATTATTTAGGACAAAATTCTGAAATGATCGCCATCTCTTTCCCACCTTCCATCCAATCATTGCATTCTTTGGACTTTTTTTTTCCTCAGTATCTCTCAATACCCAGCCTCTCCAATCCATTCTGTCATTGCTGTGTAGATCAGACCCTTGTCCTAACAGGTTTATAGAATAGGGTTCACTGGCCTGAACTTTTCCAGTCTTATTCCCTTCCAATCATCTACTAATTACAACAGGCATAGTCTTCCTAAAGTGCGTAAAACCCTGCACTGTCTCCTTTTAACAAGAAAAAATGCCTAAGCTTAAGAACATGACTTCAAGTCCTTCGTTATCTGGCCCTATTTCCTGCCTCATCTCCTGCTACCCCTCTCTCAAAGAAACTTTATAGTCTATTCATAGTGAACCACCTGGCGTTCCCCATAACTCCATGCTTTCTGACATCTTTATGCCTTTGTGGTTCCTCCCTCCCAATAAACTTTTAAAATAAAGCTCTGATGTCATCTTTTTTGAAATGGATTATGTAAATCGGGAGGCCTACATGTTTCTTTTAATTGAAAAAAAGTATATATAAAATTTATTATTGAGTAGTACTCATTTTTGTCTTTACACATACTTACACACAGATAGATAGACCCAACACAATCTTTAGCAGACTTCATAAGTCTTGTTTCAGTATTCTTTTTGTAGCTTAATTCTATGAATTAAAATTTTTCTACCTAATGTTTCCTCTGGATGTAAGTAATTACTCAATATGTTTGTTAAATATAATTCCCATTCTGCCATTAAAGCTATAAAATGATTTCCCAAAGGAAGAGTTTATGTAACTATAATCCAGCATCTCATTATGACTATTTTGGTTGTACCCTTCTCCTAATGGAAATATTTAAGTTAATTTAGAACCTAATGATTTTTTTCTCTAATCTTTTACATCATCATTTTGATGTTTACACATTGTATTAGAGTGCACACAAATGAATATTCCCTGATTATAAATTTGCTTTTAAATCCATTTTTAACTTAACATATTTTAGTACTGCCCCTCCTTTTTCTTTTAGTTTATTCTGGTTCCTTACAACGTATCTAGGAAGCAGATGTATGTTTAACAAACTAATTTATATAAGAGGAATGTAGGTAGGGTAGTTATAGTTCTGTGGCACACTGTAACCTTCCAGGTTCCCACCATCACAACATCCACATCAACTTCCCATGAAGGCCAAAATAGAGTGGGTGGATGGGCAGGAGGCAGACTAGTCATAATAATGGATGAAGTAAGAGCTTGCCTCTAAAAGACGATGCCAGGAGTCATTCTCCTCTCCACAAAAACAAGATAAATAAAATATCCTTTCACATTTCTAATCAAAATGAGAGTTAATGTGTCAGAGTGTGAGATTATTTTTCCTGGGGTAAAAGGCAAGGCCCTACGAATTATTCAACTTGACCATTATCTGCCATTTGGAATGAGTCTATTGGTTTCTTTCTTGAAAGAATGCAAGAGATGTAATGACTTGTTTAATGTATTTCTTAGGAATCCTTTCATTATGCCCACTTTTATTTTTATGTTTAATTTTAATTTTAATCTCAATAGCTGATAATCAATAAAGTAATGATCAGAAGAATTCATGAGAAATATTGACCTTATGTTAGAAGAGACTACTCTTATTAAAAGAGAAAAGTCACCTAGAAAAAAGACTTCAGTTGAACCTTAAATCACAAAGCTCAAATATATATATATATATATATATAAATACAAAATAATTATCTTATGTTAAAATAATAACAATAATAAATGTATGGTAAAAATGAGTAATTACTATTTAATAATATATTTCATACATTTATATAATTTTAAAGTTAAAAGAAGCATATAGACATCCCTTAATCTACACAGTATATATGCTCCAGCAAAGTTGTTAATGAAGTAAATTTCTGAGCTGAATAAAATTATAAATTTGGGCATCTTCTTTTTTTCTGGACAAAATGAGCTAAATTTAGTCTGAAAATAAATGGGTTAAGATAGTGGTTAAATCTGTGGGTGTTTGATTTTGTATAGATAGAAGGGATTTCTTAATCTTTCAGAGCAACTCAATTCCACTCAACAAATGACAAGGGTCTACTAGGTGTTACGGGGAATTAAAAAAAAGAGCAAGAGGCAGATTCTTATAAAACAGTAAAGAATATAAAACAAAGCTCAAACAAAACACGTAAGGAGCTTTATAAGAGGAGAGAAGGTGACAGTTAATAGAAGACATCAGAAAAAGTGTTGTGCAGCAGCTAATATTTGGATGCGCCATTGAGAACTGTTAGAACTTTTGCCCATCTGAAGGAAGAGAACACCATTTTAGGGAGTAGTTCTGAAACCTTAGGATTTGTAAGACTGATGTGGATGTTGGTTGGGGGTGCTGTATCATTCTGTATCAGTTAGCTGTTGCTACAATTGTGTTTAACAAAACACATCACAGTGTGGTGGCTTAAAACAACCACCTCTTACTATCTCTCTTGATTATGCTGGGCAGTTCTGCTGATCTCAACCAGGCTCAGCAGATCTCAGCTGAGATACCTCACATATTTTAGGGTCATCTGGTGGGTTAACTGGATGGGTAAGGGTGGTCTCAGCTGGTAAACTCAGCCTTGCTTCCTGAGATCCTCATTCCTCCCTTAGGACACCCTAGGCTTCTTCTCCAGGCAGAGGTAGGGTGAAGCTGAATGGCTTTTCAGACCTAGGCTCAAAGGTGATTTACAGCTGCTTCTTCTGCATTCTATGGGCTAAAGCAAGTTTCAAGCCAGCCATTCAAGAAATGGAAGCAGACTCCACCTTTCAATGATGAACTGCAAAGTCTCATTGTAAAGACATAAATAGAGAAAAGGGAAGAACGGGGGTCATATTTGTAATTAGTTTACCACAGTGGCTTCTTCATTTTGACTGAAATACGGAGTAGGTGGGATAAAGCTATCTGGTGATGCAGGTGATGCAGGCTGGGGTTGAGCTGACTTGTTTATTTCAAATTTAGGCAGTAGTGAGGAAACACTGAAGGATTGTGAGCAGGGAATAAACATGTTCAGAAGTCTGGCTTTAAGAATAAACATGCGATTATGGGTGAATAGAAGCAGAAAATAGGAGACAGGTTATCTCTTTCAATCATGTAGGTGGAAGTTAAATGTTCAAATCAATGTAATGGTAATCGGTGCAGAATCTAAGGGAAAAGTAAGAAACTTCCTTAATAAGGGTCTGAATGGATAAAACCACTGATAGGATAACAGGCTTGATGGGCTAGTAGCATCTCCTTTATGTTCTTTCCC